>NC_083241.1:27396734-28012689 GCF_032191835.1 Heteronotia binoei
CTTTAAATGGGAGGGGGAGGCAGATTTGCCTTCTGCCTCCTGGCCACCTAGCAGGGAGGCAGCAGAAACAGCCCCAATCTCCCCCCCCCCATTTAGAGACCCCCATGGCGGCAGGGACGGGGCATGGGGGCAGCTTGGGGTGGCAAAAACCCCAGCGCCACTCCCCCCACTGGTCTGTGGAAAAATTGTCTTCCACGAAACCGGTGCCTGGTACCAAAAAGGCTGGGAGCCACTGCTTTGGAGGATGGACTCTATGGCATGGCACCCCACTGAGGTCCCTGCCCTCCCCAGGGTCCATCCCCAAATCTCCAGTAGTTTCCCGACTATAAGAATGGGCATGAACTGGCTCACAAACTAAAAATTGCATGCATTTGGGCAGGTTTGTGGTTCCCGAAGCAACGTTCGCGAACTGAAGAGCCACCACAAACTTTTGCCAATGTTGATACAGTTCACGGTGGTTCGTGAAGAGCAGAAAGCAGGGGTTTAAACCTGCTGCCATCCCAATGACCCACCAGTCAACATCCTGGCTGCAGCATTCTGTACAAATTGAAGTTTTAGAACCCTTCTCAAGGCCCAGTTCAGACTCTTACAATTGCTGTTAGTTGTGAAAGATTCCCTCCCCCTCAGCCATCCTGGTAGTTCTCTGAAGCTGGGCAACATTTTTCAGTGCTAACAACTGATTTCCTAATTCCTGAGGACAAAAATCTACCTATCATTTAAAGTTTGTGAGTTTCCTGCATTGTGCAGGGGGCTGGACTAGATGACCCTGGAGGTCCCTTCCAACTCTATGATTCTAAATCAAAAGTAGGTTTGCAACTTACAGATAAACACCTGGACAGCATACTCAAGATTGCTACAGCACAAACATTGTTTCCAGATTTTGATGCAATAATTCAGAGCAAGAGGCGTTAGTTATCAGAGACTGTTAAATAAGCATAATATTGCAAGAGTGTTAATCTTTTAAGCATTTTTAAGTTTTTAAAACATCTTTAATTGTTTTTGTCTGTGTCCCTTATAAAGTTTATATCTCTACTACCTGGTATTACATTTTATAACACCCATGGCCCAACCCAACACGGTTGTCTGCCTGTGTTCACATGCCTCAAATCCTTCTGACTTATGGCAATCCTAGGAATGAATGACTTCCAAATCCTCCTACCGTTTACAGCTTTGCTCGGGTCCTTGCAAACTGAGGGCTGTGGCTTCCTTGACTAAGTCAACCCATCTCACGTTGGGTCTTCCTCTTTCCTGCAGCCTTCACCTTTTCCTAGCATAAAACGCTGTCATATAGACGATGGTGCAAAGTTGTTTTCTGTTCCCCCAGAAGGTTGGACCAGAACCAGCGGTTTGGGCTAAACATTAGGAAGAACTTCCTGACAGAGCTGACAATTAGTACCTCTGTGAAACAGGCTTTCTCGGGAGGTGGTGGGCTCTCCTTCTTTGGAATTTTTTCAAACAGAGGCTAGAAGGCCATCTGACAGCAATGCTGATTCTGTGAACTAGCAGGAGCTCCTTTGCATATTAGGTCACACCCCCTGATGTAGCCAATCTAAGAGCTTACAAAAAAGAGCCTTGTAAACTCTTGGAGGATTGGCTACATCAGGTGTGTGTGGCCTAATATGCAAAGGAGCTCCTGCTAGAATTCCACCCCTGGGAAGGGGCATCTTCCGGGCATCGAGCAGGAGTAACTGGGGTGGGGGGTGGGGGAAAGCTATTTGTGAATTTTCTGCATTGTGCAGGGGGTTGCACTAGATAACCCTGGAGGTCTCTTCCGTCTCTATGATTCTAAGAACATCAGAAGAGCCCCTGCTGGATCAGACCAGTGGTCCATCTACTCCAGCATCCTGTCTCACACAGTGGCCAGCCAGTTCCTCTGGAGGGCCAACAAGCCTTCTCCCGATGTTGCCTCCTGGCTCCGAGATTTAAAGGACTGAGGCCTCTGAATGTGTTGGTTCGCCTCAGTCATGATTGTCTTTTCCGGGGAGTCTTGTCTTATCATCATGTGACCAAATACAGTGGCCTAAGTATGGTTGCAATTAATTAATATCCTGTCCTTCTCCCCACTGGGATTCAAATCAGATGACAACCCAGCACCACCACCACCACCACCACCCCCACACACACTATAATTTAGACACAGAAAATTGTCAACGTTTCCCCAGCCACAGCAACGGCCCCAGCTCGTATCCCAGAGTTCCTTTCAAACTCTTAGAAGTTTTCTTTCTTTCTGCAGAACTTATCCTAGGAAATGGCAGGAAAGTTCTCAAGTGCTCTTAGAAAACCAGTCTCTTAACAAGGCAGACCAGAAGATCTACGAAGGGCACCTTCTTGTTAGGTTTCCTTTTTATTCTCCCTCCATTCTAGGAGGCCATTTGGATACTCGAAGCTCCTTTCTAACCTGCTAAGGACTCCAAGCACCTTCCTGTTGACGGCACGAGTCTTTCTTGTAGCTCGAGATTAATTATGGGGAACAGGTTTTGTTGGCTGTTTACTCAAGGAGATAAGCCCCAAATACTCCTCTTCCTTCTTGTCTGCCGCTGGAACGTGCTTTGAAGAACTTCTCACCAAGGGAGTACCCTCGAGAGGAAAGTGTGCGAAAATGCCGCTTCTCTGTGCTGCAGATGGGAGCCCAGCTGTTTGGCTCGAGTCAAGTATTCTTAGCAGCTGCGGTCTAACAGCAGCCTCGACAATGCTGGGGAAAGGGCGATAAAAAGCCGTCTGGGCAGCATTTTCTTCCTCCCTCTCCTGTGCCAGGGAAGCAGCAAAGAGGCAGGAGTAGGAGACGAAAATCAAAATGTCAAGATTCTTGCGTGCAAAGAGGAACTGCGGGGAGAACAGTGCAGGGAGTGGACGAGCGAGAGGACCTTTTGACCCTGGGTCAGCAGTATAAACGTGGTGTAGTTTGGGCAGGGACCAAAAATGGCCTTGCCGTTGAGACATCTGTTTGGCAGGCTGTGTCGGACATGCGAAGATGTTTTTGCTGCAGTCGCAGATAGGCAGGTGTTCTCGGCACAAAGTCAAAGGCGTTGAGTAGACCATTGTTTCCAATAGCCAGGGTCCAATGAAGGAATATGTGCATGAGGAGAAGAGCTCATTTCTATCTTTCTCTGGACCGGAATCATAGAATCATAGAGTTGGAAGGGACCTACAGGGTCATCTAGTCCAACCCCCTGCACAATGCAGGAGATTTAAAAATACCTTTCCCCATACATACATCCCCAGTGACCCCTGCAGGCTCCATGCCCAGAAGATGGCAAAAACCCCTCCAGGATCTGTCTGACCCCAAAGTGGCCATCAGCATTTCCCTGGGCATGTCAGAAAGGGCCAGGAGAACGAAGCGCCGACGCAGCCCTTCTTGCCCTCCCTCTCACGATCTGCCTAAGTTCACAGAATCGGCAGGCTCTCATGGCAACTTCAAATGAACAACCAGCTGCACTGGCAAGGTCCCTTCTTTCAGCCCATGTTGCTGAGAGGTAGCGTGATCTCATAATTAGAGCATTGCATTAGGATCTGGGAGGCCCAGGTTTGAATCCTTGCTCTGCCATGTCAGCTTGCTGGGCGACCTTGGGCCAGTCACGCCCTTTCAGTCTAACCTACCTCACAGGATCGTTGTGCAGGGAAACCATGGAGATGATAATGATGGAAGCCGCTTTGGATCCCCGACTGGGAGAGAGGTGGAATACAAATGAAATAAATAAATGAAATTGTTTGGATAGTTCCCCTCCCAAAAGGGGAACAAGCTTTGGCAGTGGTGCTTGTGTAATAGAACAGATATCCATCTCCCACAAGCCTTGTGTAATAGAATAGATATCCATCCCAATCTGTGATATTTGTTTGATTTCCCACTCCTCCTCCACATGCAGCTGCTGGGTGACCTTGGGTCAGTCACGGTTCTCTCAGAGCTGTTCTCTCAAGAGCTCTCTCACCCCCGCCTACTTCACAGGGTGTCTGTTGTGGGAACAAGAAGGGAAAGGAGACTGTAAACTGCTCCGAGACTCCAAGTGAAGAGTGGGGTATAAATCCAATCTCTCCTCCTCCTCCTCTTCTATTCAGGGTCCAAGGGGGAGAGATTATGCAGGACACCCACTTTTTCTCAGTGCGGTTCTGCATATTGATCATAGAAGCATAGCCCCTTCTAGCCTTACTGCAAAAAGATTCGGTACAAATGAAACTAGATGGCTATGCATTCAGAACACTGATAGCACAGCAAGGGGTGGCTCCTACCCCCTCTCCCACAACTCCACCAACAAAAGTGTGTTTGTCTTACTAATTATTTATTCTCCTCCTTTCCTTTTGGCTCAAGTATCAAGCCTTCCTCCTCCAAATTAACTGGCTCTTCCACTTGAGGAAAAGCCGCTGAAATTGATGGAACTTCTTAAGCTGGAGGAAGGTTGGATGTATCCCCATATTTCCTTAGACCGGGGGTCTCCAACTTTTTGAGCTTGTGGACACATTTGGAAACCAGGCACGTTGGTGGGCGTAACCACAGAATGACCACCATGAAAGGTGGTGCCAGTCAAAAAAATGGCTGCCAGGAGAGGTGGGGCCACATAAAAAGGAAGCCCAAGTGCAAGAGGCAAAATAAGTAACTTTTAAAAATACACTGGGAAGAAGAAGAAGACCACCGTAAATTTATACCCCACCCCTTTCTCTGAGTCAGAGCTGCTTACAATCTCCTTTATCTTCTTCCCCCAGAACAGACACCCCGTGAGGTAGGTGTGGCTGAGAGCACTCTCACAGAAGCTGCCCTTTCAAGGACAACTCTGCGAGAGCTATGGCTGACCCAAGGCCATTCCAGCAAGTGCAAGTGGAAGAGTGGGGAATCAAACCCAGTTCTCCCAGATAAGAGTCCATGCACTTAACCACTACACCAAACTGGCAAGGAGAGCAGAACCAACTCTGTAGTGGTAGCTGCTATCAAAGCAATGTTAGTTTAATTTACACAGCCAATCAGATTTCCAGTGGCCAATCAGAAGCTAAATTTTCAGCATAGCATCCAATGCCCCTCCTCAAAAGACCCTCCAAGTTTCAAAAAGATTGGACCAGGGGGTCCAGTTTTATGAGCTCCAAAAAAAGGTGTCCCTAGCCTTCATTATTGCTAATGGAGGGAAGGCATTTAAAAGATGTCTGCTTCCTTTAAATGCGATGGCCAGAACTCCCTTTGGGATATAGTAGGCATGGGGGTTGATATGGGGAGAAATGGTCTTTTGGATAAGTGGGTTCTAGGTCGTAAAGGGCATTTGCTCCCTGCCAGCATGGTGAAGTGGTTAAGAGCGGCAGACTCTAATCTGGAGAACCGGGTTTGATTCCCCACACCTCCACATTCAGCTGCTGGGTGACCTTGGATCAGTCACAAGTTCTCTCAGAGCTGTTCTCTCAAGAGCAGTTCTCTCAGGGCTCTCTCAGCCACACCTGCTTCACATGGCGTCTGTTGTGGGAAGAGGAAGGGAATTGTAAGCCGCCCTGGTACTCCTTCAGGTAGAGAAGGGCAGGATATAAAAGACTACTTTTCTTCTACCTACCTCATAGGGTGCCTGTTGCAGGGAGAGGAAGGGAATTGTAAATTGCCTTGAGACTCCCTTACAATAGAGAAAAGCAGGGTATAAAAGCAACTATTCTTCCTCTTCTGCTTGGAAAATTGCACTGAAACAATGATCCTGCTGTGGGTCTATTTCAGGATACATTACATGCGATTGAAGGAAGAGTTCCCATTTAGGATGAACCTATTAGTCATAGATCAAAGCTTACACTGCATTAAGATTTTATTATTAAGTACATATACCTGATTATAGAAACGCGCCCTGAAATACAGCTTACAAGGCCACCCGTTTCTCGAGGTAGTAAGAGGCCAAAGATACCTATTAGAGGGAAGAACGGGACGAAATGGAAGGAGAGGTCCCCGCAGAAGATGCTGAGTGCCAGATTTTGTCAGAGGTCATCTCGACCTCCGCTGAGCTCATGAAGTATGAAAGTAATTTTGAACAAGAAAGCAGAGAAGGGAAAAAAAATACCTGGAGAGTAAAACTGCACCTTGAAAAAGAGAGGGAAATGACAACTTTTTAAGAGGGGGGAGAATAATACAACTTGAGGACCACGCGTTGAAGAATGCAAAGCATTATATTTTGGTAAAATAAAAAGCCAGAAGAAGTATGCTTAAACCTTCCAACTGTTGATTGGAGAGGGGAGAAATTGATACAAGTGGGGGGGGGGGGCGTTTTTTTTTGCTCTGAAAAGCAAATTAGATTTACTGTACTTGGCTTGCAACCCAGAGAGGCCCTCCTTGTGAGCAGAGAGCTACTCGTGCAACATCAGAAAGAAATTGCTTCTGCTCTGGGCTTGCCGTTGTCTTCCTAATATCTGGTTCCTTTAGTGAACAATTCAAGATTTTGCAAAGTGGAGCCGGGTCACAAGAAGGCTCCCACTGGGCTGGCAGGTCACCAACTATGCAAAAAACTAAATTATTCAGGAGGGCATTTTTGTAAAGGTAAAAGAGCTTTATTACAACACAATAGTTCAGAAAGAATGCTTTAATAAAGGGATCGGACGGACAATAAATAGTACTGCAGTCCTAAGCTCTGCTCACGACCTGAGTTTGATCCCTGGTGGAAACTGGGTTTTCAGGTAGTCGGCTCGAGGTAGACTCAGCCTTCCATCCTTCCGAGATCAGTAAAATGAGTACCCACCAAGAAAGACTCTGCAGAGGAAGGCAAGGATCAACCGCCTCTGCTTCTCACTTGCCTTGAAAGCCCCAGGATAGGCAATAGGATTGGCAATAGATAATAGGAAAGGCGGGGTATAAATGTTTTAATAATTATAATAATCAATTTAAATATCTTAATAGAGGAGGGGCTGTAGCTCACTGGAAGAACTTCTGTCTGGCGTGTAGAAGATCCCAGGATCAATTCCCAGCATTTCCATTAAAAGGACCATTCAGTAGGTGATGGGAAAGACCTCTAGGCCTGAGATCTTGCAGAACCACTGCCAGTCTGAGTGGACAATACTGACTCTAGTGGACGAATGGTCTGATTCAGTATAAGGCACGTGTGTGTGTATTAGAGTTGCCAACCTCCAGGTATAGCCTGGAAATCCCCCATTCTTAAAAACTGATCTCCAGACTACAGAAATCAAATCCCCTGGAGAAAACGGCTGCTTTGGAGGGTGGACTATATGGAGTCGGGGATGGAATTCTAGCAGGAGCTCCTTTGTATATTAGGCCACTCCCCCGATGGAGCCAATCCTCCAAGAGCTTACAAGGCTCTTTTTTGTAAACTCTTGGAAGGATTGGCTACATCAGGGGTGTGTGGCCTAATATGCAAAGGAGCTCCTGCTAGAATTCCACCCCTGTATGGAGCCATAGCCTCCTGAGGCCTCTCCTCTTCCCAAACCTCACCCTCCCCAGTCTCTACCCACAAAATCTCCAGCTATTTCCCAGTCCAGAGCTGGTAACCTTATACCTACATAAACATTACTCACTCAAGTGACAGGATACGGGTAGGATCTATCCAATTTCCACACCCCTAAGTAGAAGCATATGATCCAGCAACCTTACGTTATTTTGCTACAGACTCACCCCGGGTTGACAGTAAACTTCTGCTGGGAACCTTGGGAAACAGTATTCTGTCAAGAAGGTTAACAGTACCTAACAGAATTGTTGGCACCTTCACCAAACTGTGCTTTGTCTTCTGAGGGCTTGTAGCAGAGCAGCTGCAAGCACCTGGACTGAGGCCATAGGACTGGAGAAAAGAAGGACCCCTTCTTCTTCCGCGCAGATAGGTTCAGGCGGGCAGCCAGCCATGTTGGTCGGAAGCAACAGAACAAAACTGGAGTCCAGTGGCACCTTTAAGGCCAAGAAAGCTTGCTTCCGAGTGTGAGCGAAGGCAGCGTTTCCCTGCTTGCACCCTCCCCCAGGGCAGCTCAAACCCTGGCAGGGACCAGAGGCAAGGGCTTTATTTACTGAAATATTAAGCCCACCTTTCTCCTTAATAAAGGGAAGGAGCAACAGTTTAAAGCACAAAGAGCATACCCTGAGAGCCCGTTTGGTGTAGCAGCTAAGTATGCGGACTCTTATCTGGGAGAACCGGGTTGGCTTCCCCACTCCTCCACTTGCAGCTGCTGGAATGGCCTTGGGTCAGCCATAGCTATCGCAGGAGTTGTCCTTGAAAGGGCAGTTGCTGGGGACTTCCGGTTTCGGCGGCTTGCTTTTGAAAGCGGCTCGGACCGTCGCATCCTGAGCCGCCTTCAGATTGCTGCGTTGAGGGGTCGCCCCGAAGGCAGACTCGACTCTGGGGCCCAGGGAGGGTCCCAGAAAGCAGGGGAGTTGGAGCGGTGGATCGGGAATGCCAGCAGAGGCAGCTACTTCCTGATCCCGCTCTTTCCAAGCCTCAGCATTTCAATCGCCATTTTTAAATGGCCAAAAGTCAGCCACCGGCTCTACTTCTTTCTACACTCTGCATTCTAAAAAAGAAAAAAGGGCAGCTGCTGTGAGAGCCCTCTCAGCCCCACCTACCTCACAGGGTGTCTGTTGTGGGGGGAGAAGATATAGGAGATTGTAAGCCGCTCTGAGTCTCTGATTCAGAGAGAAGGGTGGGGTAGAAATCTGCAGTCGTCGTCTTCTTCTTAATAACTATATGGCAGGCCTCATTTTGGGCAGGAGCTCAGCTCTGGAATGACTTAATGGGCTCAGGAGCAGAGCTCTGGAACCTCTACATTTTATTGTGCTTTTTCTTTCTAAACCCGCCCCCCCCCCCATGCCATCCGAAGCAGTTCAGTCTTGCAGGTCCTGCGGAACTGCGATAAATCCCGGAGGGCCCTGATGGCTTCTGGAAGGGTGTTCCAAAGTATTGGGGCCGCAACTGAGAAGGCTCTTGCTCTGGTGGAGTTGAGCCAAGCCTCCTTTAGCCCAGGTACAGCCAGAAGATTTCGAGAGCTTGATCGCGGTGCTCTCTGGGGAACATGCTAATGAGCTCTGGCACCTCTTTTTCTACAAAATGACCCCTGCTATGTGCTGTCTTTCTTTTATTCCCCTCAACTGAGGCTATACCTTGAACTGGACGGCCCAGGCTAGCCTCATCTTATCAGCTCTCAGAAGCTAGGCAGGGTTGGCCCTGGTTACTGGGTGGGAAACCACCAGGGTTTCTATGCAGAGGCAGGGGATGGCAAACCACCTCTGAATGCCCCTTACCCAGGGGTCGTTTTGTAGAAAAAATAGGTGATGGAGTTCATTAGCATGATTCATTAGCATATGCTGCCCCCACCTCCAGCCCAAAGCAGCCCAATGCAAGAAAGGAGAGCCCCAGACGAGCAAGGCCTGCTTGGGCAGGCTAGAGATCCAGCCAGCCCAAACAGGCCTCGCTCACTTAGGGCTCTCCTTGGCCTGCCTCCCCCACAGTCAAAAGACCAGCAAGCCACCCACTGCCCAAAATCAAATAAGAAGTGGAGAAAGGGTGGTGCGAGCTTCTCCAGGGCTTAATGAGGGCTGCTGGGGATGTGGCAAAGAACCTGGTGGCTGGCTGGCTACCCGCTCTCCTAATTCAGGGATAGTTATGCAGCTGTACCTACTATTCAATGGACAAGGTAGGTGGGGAGGGGGGCATCAGAAAAGTTCAGGAGCTCTGCTCCTGCGAGCCCCTGCTGAATTCAAGTCCTGCCCTTACCTATGGAGCTTTCCCATTAGCCAACTATGACTTAATGGGACTGTACACATTGAGACTAAAACAGCCCAGTTTGGGAGGTGGGGGGTGGGGACATTTCCAATAGGAGAAATGCCTACTACCATGGCTAGGGTTGCCAAGTTCCTTTAAGTCTCCGGCGAGGGACTTTACCATAGAGTTTCCCCTCCCAAATGGCTAGAGCATCTGGGAAAACCATAGAGTTTCCCGGAAACGCCTAGAGCAGTCGCGGTGCAACATCGCTGGTGCGATGACATCACTTCCAGGTGATGTCATTGCACCAATGTCGAGGGAGGTTCCTTTCACTGGCCCAATGTGGGCTGGCAGGATGGGAACCTCCTGGGCGGGGCAACCCCCCCCGGACCAGGGGCTTGGCAGCCCCAACCATGGCTCCAGACTAGGTCTCACTTACGCTTGTTCTGTTGGGCCACATCTGGAGCTCCAATCAGTACCTTGTGCCATTCAGAGTTAAAGACCAGCAAAATACTATGGAATGGCGGGGAGCGCTATCATTGCCATAACAGAAAACCACTTGCATCTTTGTGCCACAAAGGTCCATTGTAAACTTAGAAGAGACCTGCCTCATTTTTTTTTAATAGCATAAGAAGGAACTTTGTGAATTCTCTCGCAAGCCTACACACACTGAAGAATTTTCTCAAACTGAGCCAGAGATCTTTTGCGGCAAACAAAACACCAGTTATTCGGATTTTATGATACAAAGTTCCAGGAATTCTTTGGTGTGAAAGGAGCCTTTGCTCAACCGAGTTTTGTTAAAACAACACAAAAAAAGTTTTCACATTATTTAACCTCTTTAATGCTGACCTTACGAGATGCATTCAAAGATACTTCCCCCTCCCTCGTGTCATCGCGGTCCCCAAATGACATCTTTCCGCAGAGATAAGTAAATGGAACGCTCGGACAATGGGAATGCAATACCAACAATTATTCTGTGCCGCTAAACAATTTTTATACAGCTGCCACATTGTCTATTTTGATCTGGGTGGTCACAGCTGTGCTGATCCAGGGAATAAGAAAGCCGCAATAGGGGCAGGGGGAGAGGAGGCGAAATGATCACATGTATGGAGTATTTTCAGAAAGCGGGAATAATATGCTGTTATGCCGAGGCATCCAAGGTTTAGCATCCTGTTTGCCTTCCCAGGGATGCTCAATGATGTGTTTTCTTTTCATGTTGTTTGCTTATCAGAAACATGCTGGAAATTTAGCAGCAGCTCCCCCCAAAGATGCCACTTTGAACTGTTCAACTTTTTCCCTCATTGTAACGAGACAGAATTGATATTCATATCCAAGTGAATGCCCCCTCTGTTCAAACTAAGCAGTTTCTCTAGAGAAGCAGCGTATACATTTTTCTAATACATTAATGCATTGCACTTTGTTCGCAAAGTGCGAGGCCCGGCTTCGAACGCTCGAAAAGTCATTCACTAAAAACTGTGAATGCTAAAAACTATAATGCTAAAAACTGTGTTGCAGGCTTCTTGTGCAAACATGTACTGCTTTCCCTTGGTTGTCCGTGTCTCCATCCTCCACAAATACAATTCACATTACTAATGGATTGAATACGCCTTCGTTCAAATCACAGGATGTTTGCAAGTTGTGAGCACCACTCATGAACACTTGGGAAATTACTCACTTTTGGAATACCAGGAATTGTACTGTGAATCTTGTGTGTGTGCATTCTCACACTGCTTTCCCAAGTCTGCCCTTGTTTCCTGCCCACCTTCCACTATCAGCCAGCCAATAGAAAACAAATCACCTTATGAAAGATTGTTGTCCTCCGTTATCTGGTGCCTGTTTTGGCTTGGAGAAAACAGTGTTGCTCTCTCTCAATGGCATTCCAGGCTTGTCTTTGTTGCCTGCCTAGCTCCCAAAGTTGAGCATGTTCATATTAACCATGTTCTAAACTGGAGAGCCAGTCTGGTGTCGTGGTTAAGTGTGCGGACTCTTATCTGGGAGAACCGGGTTTGATTCCCCACTCCTCCACTTGCACCTGCTGAGATGGCCTTGGGTCAGCCATAGCTCTCGCAGAGTTGTCCTTGAAAGGGCGGCTGCTGTGAGAGCCCTCTCAGCCCCACCCCCCTCACAGGGTGTCTGTTGTGGGGGAGGAAGATAAAGACGATTGTGAGCCGCTCTGAAACTCTGAGATTCAGAGTGGAGGGTGGGGTATAAAATCCACTGTCATCATCTTGTTTGTGCATTCTTGCAATAATACCTGAGAAGACTAGTTCTATTCAGTAAGTGGGAATGGGCACGAATTGGCTCACGGATGAAAGTTCGTTTTGGATTTCGGCTGGCTTGTGGTTTGCAAACTGAGGTTTGTGGCTGGTCCACCGGCATGAACTTTCCACAGACTTTCAAGTGATGCATAGCGGTTCGTGGCAATTTGTGAATGGATACATTTCCAGCAGACAGCATCTGCTCAGTCAAAATGTTTACCAAACTTCCAAGCAACAGGGGAGAGATTGTAGAGGAGTGGGCAGCAGGGTGAGGTTCCCTGTGCATTTGGTGTGTGTGACTTGCAGTTTTCAACTCGTTCCTGACATTTTCCCCAAAAGCACTTTCCAGGGGCCTCTTCTTTGGGGGGGCCACCATAAACTCCCTAAATCCAATCTGTACGTAAGTTGGAGGGCGTGTAGAGGAGCATCAGGGGAATTCCCTTGGGAGTTTGATTTCTCCAGCTTGCACAGGGTCCATCCTATATACTCCTGAACCTGCACCTATCATATTCTCAGAAAGCACTTCCCTGGAGGCACCTTCTTTGGAGCAGGGGTGGAACTTGGCCCCTGTAAATCTAATCTTCACCAAACTCGGAGGACAGGTGCAGGAGAGTCAGCCAGAGATCCCTGGCGAGTTTGCTGTCTCTAGTACACGAGGAGGGGGAGGGTGTTCTACCACATCACGAATCTCATTTACCGAACCGGTTCGCTTGGTGCCTGAAAGTTCGGGATGGGTTGTGGCTCATGACCTGGGCATGCCATGAACCACGATGGAACCACATTTTCCCAGTTTGTGCCTACCAGGAAATCCGGAGCATATGCCAGAACAGTGAACGAACGAACACATGCTGTCCATGGAAATACCTTTCTGCTGTCCCATCCTTTTGTTCAGGAGGGCATTTTGCTAGGGAGGAAGACAGCCAGAGTTTTGCTGGCAGTGTGTTATCTTGTGTCAGTAACAACTACATGTGCTGGGGCCTTAGCAGTTGCAAATAGTTGCTATTTCAGGTATGTTTTATGAATTGCTTTAAGTCCCTCTTCGAGGGGAGGAGGAAGGCAGGATAAGAATACTTTTAAGAACGGAATCAAAGGAATGCTGCCAAGCGATTAATGTTGTCAGCTGCACAGATGCAAAACAGCACATGCCTTTGAAACACAGCTGTTCTTCAGAGTAGCTGGATGACCAGAGAGGGCACACGTAAGTCCAGCACGTGAGTAAATCGCGTGTCTGCATCAGCAAACACTGCCATGCTGAATGTCACTGTTGCACAGATGCACAGTTACTCAAAACACACCATGTCAATATGAATATAGGACTGTTGCGTTGGGAAATTCCAAGAAATTCTGTGAGTGGAAACTGGGGAGGGACTTCAGGGGGCTACAATGCCAGAGTCCACTCTCCAAAGCAGCCACGTTCTCCGGGGGAACTGATCTCTGTCATCTGGAGATGAGTTGTAATTCCAGGAGATCTCCAGGCCCCACCTGGGGTTGGCAGCCTTCGTAGGAAGTGATTGGCTTGAGAGAAAATGGGCACTGCAAACAAGGAGCGCTTGATTCTCAAAAGTCTTGCATGCAAAATTCATGCCACCTATTTACATCCCAAATGGATTTCCTAGAAGGCTGCCTTGTTTATTTATTAAACTGCTAAGGCTCCACCTTTCCCTTGCAGCTCTAGGTGGCTTACTACTCTAAACTATGAAGAAGTCTTATCCTTAATTGGACTCAGGGCTTTTTTTGTAGCAGGACCTCCTTTGCATATTAGGCTACACACCCCTGGTGTAGCCAATCCTCCTGGAGCTTACAGCAGGCCCTGTAAGAAGAGCCCTGTAAGTTCTTGGGGGATTGGCTACATCAGGGGTGTGTGGCCTAATATGCAAAGGAGTTCCTGCAACAAAAAAAGTCCTGGTTGGACTATTGATCCATCAAGATCAGTATTGTGCCCTTTGGTTGGGAAGGTCCCAAAAAGAGAATGCGCTTCTCTATCACCAGCTGCCTGGGACGCTCCTTCACAATGGGGGACACTGAGAATGGAACTGGGGACTTTCTGTGCGACAGGAAGTTAAATCACGACCCCTCCCACTCCCTCTGTCTGTATAAGGTTAAGCAATGCAAAGCATGTTATATGACATCATCATATAGTGTGGTCCCTTCCTGTCCTCCACTTCACTAGGGAAACTCGCAATGCCATGACGTCATGAGTTTTGCATCACACTGTGCTACGAAAGGGAAAGAATATGAGGCGATCCAAAGACTTCTAGATCCATCTTCCATGAGTCGCTTCAAAGTTTCTGTCAAACTGACATTATCCCATTGGTCTTCGTCTTCCCTTCCCCTGGAACAATCTCAGCCTTTTTAACCAACTTTCCTCAAGCTTTTGAGTGTTCCAACAGGTTGATTCACACCCAACTAGTTTCTTCTCCCTCCCCTTCACACTTGCTACTTTGGCTTAAGTACATTCTGCTCTAGAGGTTAAATTACAAAAACAACCAAAACCCTATCTTTAGCTGCAAAGCCCCCTGCCCTAACACATACATGCCTACACACACAGACATACACACACACACAGACATACACAAAATAATCTCATAGCAACCAATCTCTTAGCAACAAGAAGCACCTTCATAAAAAGATGCTTCACAAAGAGTGATCATCAGAAAGTCTTTTTCTGATCTTTAAACAGGACCGAATCATTAGCAAAGGTAGCCGACTTCCAGAATAGGACCTAAACATAAGGAAAGTGGGAGAAGAAGAAGGTAACTTGATTTAAACTTTTTCTATTTCAGATGAAAAGCCACAATGCAAAGCTATTGGGGTCTCTGTAGCTCTTTCTCTCTGTCTCTTTTTTTAAGTTGTCTTGATATAGCTAACTTTCTTTTGTGCAAGGCTGACTCTATGATTGAAAGAAGACCAGCATTTGTTTCTAAGCTTCCTTTGGGCTCAGAGCAGAAAGGATTTCTCCTGCTCAGGTCTTCTTGAGCTGAAATTAGAAGAGGCTTAGGATGCAACTCTTAACACACTTACTAGAGAGTAAGTCCTATTGATTTACTCCTGAATATACATATTAGGGTTGCACTGTAATTCTGTAACTTTTAACCTAGAGGTATTTTGCAGGCATGGGATGTCCAAACTGCTTTGTTATTTTTTGCATTTTTTTTCTATTTATTTCCATTAGTCAAAAAAAATAAGCTTTTGGAGGGTTCATCCTACACAAATTCCAATGAGTGCAATGTTCCTCCAAAGGTGATTTAAATTGAAAGGGGGAGGTTCAAGCAGGAGTTAATGAAACAGAAACTTCTGTTTCTGTAATCGACACCATTCATGTTTGTTACAAGATTCTCGGGCAAAAGAGGACTTGGAGAGGTATAAAGATCTGATGATCCTCAAATGATGGTTTGGGAGGCTACCTATAGACTTGTCTTTATGTGATGTTCTCTGTTTTTGGACAATGTGAGTTAGCCTCTTCCATAGGACAAGGGGCAATTCCTAAACTGAATTTCCTCTCTTCTGATTCCAAGTAAAAGTTAATTTTGTTGTTTTGGTATTTCTGTTCTTCCTAGTTTGGATATATTCATTTGGTTACTAAAACGAGGTACTGGCTTGAAGCCAAGCTTAGAAAAACCAGTGTACACATCAAAAAGATGAAGCTTGCAAGAAAGATCGTCCACTGAATGCAAATCATTCTGGAAGTCTTTACAAACTGCTTCTGATTACTTTGCTTTAATCTGTTGTCCTGTTATGGGAAGAGAAAAGGGGGAGTTGATGATAAAGTGTTTTGAACAAAGCAAAAGACACTTGAGAGTTCCACTGGCAAAATCCAAATTTCAGGAGATGGCAGAGAGAGGGAGAGAGCAGAGGTTTTATGGAGTGATTGTGCCTGTTCAGTGTTGTTGCCTGTGCTGGAAAACAACTTTGAACATAAGATGTGCACCATTGAGTTAGCAGTCTCATTCGGCAGCATTTCAGATTCTTTCACCTGTTTATATTCTCAACACAAAGCAGCCTAATGTAAAAAAAGGTAAAGGTAGTCTCCTGTGGAATCACCAGCTGTTTCTGACTCTGGAGTGACATTGCTTACACAACATTTTCATGGCAGACTTTTTACAGAGTGGTTTGCCATTGCCTTCCCCCGTCATCTACACTTCCCCCTCCCCCACCCCCCCCAGCAAGCTGGGTACTCATTTTACCAACCTCGGAAGGATGGAAGGCTGAGTCAAACTTGAGCCAGCTGTCTGAAACCCAGCTTCCGCCGGGATCAAACTCAGGACGTGAGCAGAGCTTAAGACTGCAGTACTGCAGCATTAACACTCTGTGCCACGGGGCTCTTCAGGCTAATGTAGGATGCATGAAGAAGGGTGGGTGGGGAAAGGTGGTTTAACTTTATCCCTTACTGTTGTCCTTCAGCTCAAAATCCCCCTCCCGTGTGTTTTTTCTCTCATGGGAGAAGAGGTCAAGGGGAACAACCACAGGTCCTATGGACCTAGTTTGGTGTGGTGGTTAAGAGTACACATCCTAATTTGGGAGAACCGTGTTTGATTCCCCAATTTTCTACATGCACCTGCTGGTGTGACCTTGGGTCAGTCTCAAGTTCTTTCAAGAGCTCCTTCAGCCCCACCTACCTCACAGGGTATCTTCTGTGGGGAGGGGAAGGGAAAGGAGATTGTAAACCACTCTGAGACTCCAAGTGAAGGGCAGGGTATAAATCCAATCTTCATCATCTCTCCTCGCCCCCGCCCCCATAGGAGAAAAACCAGGCTGGGAAAGGGGATTCTGAGCTAAAAAAATGAAGTCTGGAGGAGAAATGTTAATGGTGTATTGCTTTGTTTTCTATGGATTTAGCCTGGTGTAACCGCACTATAAATAGTCTCTCTGTGGACTAGCCCTCTTCTTTAGTTCAGGTAGAGCCTGCTCCAGGATTCTTTGTGCTTTTCATGTCTTTAACCCTGAGGGGAACAAAACTCCCTGTCATTAGAGAAAATCTACGGTGCCATCCTAAGCAGAGTTACAGCCTTCTAAGCCCGTTGACCGGTGGAGGCAGAAAGGGGATCATTGCACAGTGAATGAAAGAGAAGCACGGAGGGCCCTTCCTGCCCTTTGAAAATGAACTTTTTGATGGTTATTATGGAAGAGATTTTCAGCCAGTTTGGTGTAGTGGATAAGTGCGCGGACTCTTATCTGAGAGAACCGGGTTTGATTCTCCACTCCTCCACTTGCAGCTGCTGGAATGGCCTTGGGTCAGCCATAGCTCTCGCAGGAGTTGTCCTTGAAAGGGCAGCTGCTGGGAGAGCCCTCTCAGCTCCACCCCCCTCACAGGGTGTCTGTTGTGGGGGGGGAAGATATAGGAGATTGTGAGCCCCTCTGAGTCTCTGATTCAGAGAGAAGGGCAGGGTATAAATCCAATATCATCATCTTCTTTGTGCATTCTTGCAACAATACCTAAGAAGTCTCGTTCTATTCAGTAAGTGAGGATGGTCACGAACTGGCTCACGGACAAAAGTTGATTTTGGATTTTGGCTGGTTTGTGGTTTGCAAGCTGAAGTTTGTGGCAGATCAACTGGCACGAACTTTCTACAAACTTTCAAGCTATTCACAGTGGTCTCTAATTCAGAGAGAAGGGCAGGGTATAAATCTGCAGTCTTCTTTCAGAACAGCAAGTGGGAGCGATAATGACGAATTATGTTATAGCAGATAATGATTCAAATCTCAAATGGAGGAAGAAGCTTAGAGATTAGAGGGCAGGTTTGGGGGAGGGGGCTTTAATGGGGGGGAGAGGGCAAGCAGCTGTGTAGGTGTCTGTAGATTCTTTCCCAGCGAGCACACCGGCTTCTAATTCTCTGTTCAATGGCTATTACGGGCTAATGATCCTCCAGTTCTCCATTTGGGGGAAAAATTGGTTGGAACAAAACAGGTACAACTTGAAATCATCGTCCATCAGGGAAGTCATTCTTTGTGATTACTCAGAGGGTCTCTTTTTTAAAAAATCTGAAAAGGTGTCAAAGTTGGGCATCATAGCCTGTGCTTTTGGAGAGCGTTAAAAAGTTATCACTGTGGAATGAGGGGACCTCCAGGCGGAACATCCTGCCAATCTTTCATTTTGCTGTATTCTTCTTCTTTCAAAAGGCAAAGAGAGGGAGAGAGACGGCATCATTCAGGCAATTAGTTATTTATCATGCCAAGCTTCTGAACAGCATGTCTTGTACCACACTTCACAGGTCGGTGTGATGTAAATAATAGCCATTGAGCTCCCAGTGACTGGCATAGTTTTAAAAAAAAAAAAGATGGTCATTGGCTGCCAAGTTGCCAACAGGATGGGGGAGCTAGAAAACTCACACTTTGTACACCCTTCTCCGTGATGCTGCAGGTGTGACCCCCACAGCCTGCATGGTTTGGAGGGCTGGAAACAAAACAACAGCACCCAGAATTTGTGCCAAGATTTCAGATGTATATTGGTACATATGCAATCACACGGTTCCTCCAAAAGAATGCCATACAAGCACGGACAGCTTCAAGAGGGGATTGGATAAGCATATGGAGCAGAGGTCCATCAGTGGCTATTAGCCACAGCTTATCATTGGAACTCTCTGTCTGGGGCAGTGGTGCTCTGTATCCTTGGTCCTTGCAGGGGGTGGGCAGGAGTGGGAGGGCTTCTAATGTCCTGGTCCCACTGATGGACCTCCTGATGGCACTTGGGTTTTTTGACCACTGTGTGACACAGAGTGTTGGACTGGTTGGGCTATTGGCCTGATCCAACATGGCTTCTCTTATGTTCTTATGGCTTCTCTGCTTGCAGAAGAGGGGAAGACAATCTTAGCTGGTTCCCCCTCCTGCTGCAGACCCCTACTTGGGTGGTGCTGAGAATCCACAGATACCCCCACCCCGGGAACAGCATTTTAGGGGACTGTGGAGGGAGGCAGAAGAAGGAAAGCCTCACTCAGAGAAGTCTGTGAATGGCTGGATATACACCAACATTTAAACACTTCCCCTAGAGATGAGGGAATCCAGGACCAAACTACCAAATGTTTTCTTCCTTTGGAGGAGAGGGCACTGGACTCTTTGTGTCTCTCTCTCTTTAAGAACTGCTAGATCAGGGGTGGCCAAACTGTGAGCCACGTGTGGCTCTTTCACACATATTGTATGGCTCTCGAAGTCCCCACCACCCCATCAGCTATCTTGGAAAAGGCATTTGTCTCTAATCACTTTTCCAAGCCAAGCCAGCTGGCAGCATGGAGAATGCATTTAAAGTTAAAATTGCTTTCTTTCCACCTCTCCCTCTCCCATCTATTTTCCTTCCTTCCTTCCTTCCTTCCTTCCTTCCTTCCTTCCTTCCTTCCTTCCTTCCTTCCTTCCTTCCTTCCTTCCTTCCTTCCTTCCTTCCATCCATCCCGACTCATGGGCTCTCAAACATCTGACACTTCCGTCTTGAAGCTCTCTGGTTGTTTTGCTATGGTGTAGTGGTTTGGTGCAGCCCCGTGGCACAGTGGTAAAGCTGCAGTACTGCAGTCTGAACTCTCTGCTCATGACCTGAGTTCAATCCCAGCAGAAGCTGGGTTCAGGTAGCTGGCTCAAGGTTGACTTAGCCTTCCATCCTTCCGAGGTCGGTAAAATGAGTACCCTGTTGGCTAGGGGGAAAGTGTAGATGACTGGGGAAGGCAATGGCAAACCACCCCATTAAAAAGTCTGCTGTGAAAACATCGTGATGCAACATCACCCCAGAGTCGAAAACAACTGGTGCTTGCACAGGGGACTACCTTTTTTGTGGCAAATTAATAGAAAAAGGGGATAATGATTGCAGATTTCAACTAAGGAGCCAATTGGATTTATAATTTATTATTGTTAGCTAGTGAATTGGATGGGCCGGGATGAATGTATATTAAATAACTACTAGAATATTAGTGGGTAACTTATTGATAGGCCAACTGGAGGTGGGAGGGCGGAGAAGAGACAAATTTTTGAATATCTGTCAGTAGAAGGACTGGTGGTACCAGTGAGAGATGACTGGTCTGGGGATTCCGGTACTCCTGGGGAGGGGAAGGTATGACGGTGGGAACAGGCGGAGATGGAAGGGAAGGGGATCGAGACAAGATAGTGCTCGACCACCTTCCAGCCTGCGTCCCATCCCGATGGTGACAGGTAGGGGGACAAGGCGAAATTACTCGCCTCCGTCACTGGTGTTATGTAATGCCAGGTCCATCAATAATAAGACCTCCATCCTTCGGGAATTCCTGCTTGAGCAGGACATGGACCTGGCATGCGTGACCGAGACCTGGGTCCGCGATGGGGAGACTGTAGCTCTCTCCCAGATGGCGCCCCCAGGATACTCGGTCTTTCACCAGTCGCGTACTAGCGGGCGGGGGGGAGGGGTGGCCCTGTTCATTCGAGAGGCTTACTCCTTCCGGGCCCTCCCGACTCCGGAGATCGGGGGCATTGAATGTGCCGGCCTGGCGTGGGATGTTGGGGAGGGGTTGGCGATCTGGCTGGTGTACCGACCGCCTAACGCACCGGCCAGCGCCTTACTATCCCTGATGGAGGCCGCAGCAGGATGGGCATTGGAGCACCCGAGGCTTTTGATCCTGGGTGACTTCAATGTTCATGCCGATGACGTGGCCTCCAATCAGGCGATGGACCTAGTGTCTTCCATGGCGACACTAGGACTCTCCCAAGTAGTTACGACACCCACCCACCAGGCAGGTCACATGTTAGACTTGATCTTCGCGTCGGGAGTCTTAGTGAACGATCTTGCTTCTATAGCAGTGCCATGGTCGGATCACTATGCCCTCAAGGCTCGTGTGGACGTCCCACCCCAAACCCGTTTGGGCGGCGAGCTTATTTTAGCTCGCCCGCGGAGCCTGATGGACCCGGAACGGTTCCTGACGGCTCTGCGGGATCCCTGCCCCCCTGGCGATTCCCTCGATGACCTGGTGGAGTCCTGGAATAACAGGCTCGCTGGGGCCATCGACGAGATCGCACCTAGGCGTCCTCTGCGCCCTCGTTCAAGGCCGACACCCTGGTATAACCAGGAGTTGCGGCGGTTGAAACGGGGACTCAGACGACTAGAGAGGCAATGGCGGCGTACTCGAGACGAAGCGACTCGAACATCTTATAGAGAGTTTATGAAGTCCTATGAGATGGCAGTCAAGGCCGCAAAGAAAACATACTTTGCGGCGGAGATTGCGTCCGCAATTTCGCGCCCGGCACAACTGTTCAACACAATTCGGACCCTTACAACACTGCCACAGGGCAGACCAAACGCTAATGAATTGGAAATTGGCTGTGAGGCTTTTGCGAATTTTTTTGCGGATAAAATCGCATCGCTCCGTTCCGACTCCCCTGTCATATTAGATACAGTTAGCGAACCTGAGGCTCCGTGCCTGTCTTCGGACTGTGTACTGGACGGCTTCAGTGCGCTCAGCCTGGAAGAAGTTGACAGGATCCTCCTATCTGCACGCCCGACAACTTGTAAATTGGACCCATGCCCCTCTTGGCTTATTAAGACCTGCCAGAGGGAGCTAAGATATCCTATACGGGATATCATAAACAGATCCCTACTGGAGGGGCATTTTCCATCAGCGCTTAAGGAGGCGGTGGTCCGTCCCCTCTTGAAGAAAACAACATTAGATCCGGCCGAATTGGCACACTATCGGCCGGTCTCGAATTTGCCCTTTTTGGGCAAACTTATTGAGAGGGCAGTGGCGTTGCAGCTACAGAGTTTCCTGGAGGATGCTTCTGTCCTTGACCCCTACCAATCTGGCTTCCGCCCGGGCCATGGGACGGAGACGGTGCTGGTCGCCCTGGCGGATGACCTTCAGCGGCATCTGGATCAAGGTGGCTCGGCGGTGCTGATGTTGTTGGACCTATCGGCAGCGTTCGATACGGTCGACCATCGGCTTCTGGCGCGCCGCCTTGCCGACGCTGGGATTCAGGGGCTGGCCTTGCAATGGCTTTCCTCTTTCCTTGACGGTCGGGGACAAAGGGTGGCGATTGGGGAGGAACTGTCCCAGAGGCACACGCTTGACTGCGGCGTGCCTCAAGGGGCGGTACTTTCCCCGATGTTATTCAACATCTATATGCGCCCCCTTGCCCAGATTGCCCGAAGGTATGGGCTGGGTTGTCATCAATATGCAGACGACACCCAGCTCTATCTGCTTATGGACGGCCGGCCCGCCTGCGTCCCAGAAAATCTGGACCGGGCGTTACAGGCAGTGGCTAGGTGGCTTAGGCTGAGCGGGCTGAAGCTGAACCCAGCGAAGACAGAGGTCCTTTGCTTGGGTCGCTGCGGCCCGGGAAGGGAAATCCCCCTGCCAGTTTTTGACGGCGCACCACTGACAGCGTCGGGCAGGGTCAAGAGCCTGGGGGTGCTGTTGGAGCCTTCTCTGACGATGGAGGCTCAGATAGCAGCCACTGCCAAGTCCGCTTTTTTTCACCTTAGGCGGGCGAGACAGTTGGCCCCCTTCCTGGAACGCGACGACCTAGCAACAGTGATTCATGCTACGGTCACCTCGAGGCTGGACTACTGTAATGCCCTCTACATGGGGCTACCCTTGTGCCGGACCCGGAAACTGCAGTTGGTGCAGAACGCTGCTGCCCGGCTGCTATTAGGGCTCCCAAGATGGGAGCACATTCGGCCGGGGCTCCGGGATCTGCACTGGCTGCCAGTAACATTCCGAGTCCAGTACAAGGTGTTGGTCATTACCTTTAAAGCCCTGTATGGCCTAGGACCTGCCTACCTTAGGGACCGTCTCTCCCCACACGTTCCCCAGAGAGTACTACGTTCCGGCTCACAAAATCTGCTGGTAGTCCCTGGACCAAAGGAGGCCCGCCTAAAATCCACCAGGGATCGGGCCTTCTCAACAGCGGCACCTTACTGGTGGAACCAGCTGCCGGAGGAGGTGCGGGCCCTGCGGGACCTAGGGCAGTTCCGCAGGGCCTGCAAGACAGCCCTCTTCCGGCAGGCCTATAACACCTAACTGATATTTTGGATGGAACATCTTTGGATGGAACAAAATGCTCTTATAGACCGCTGCCTTTATTTTATCTTGTTTTATTAACTATGCTTTTATTGTATCTGTAAATGTTTTAAATGGAATTGTATGAATCATTGTGTTGTGAGCCGCCCTGAGACACTTCGGTGAGAAGGGCGGGATATAAGTCCATCAAATAAATAAATAAATAAATAAATACCTTTTACCTTTTAGTGGTTTGGAGTAGTGGTTAAGAGCTGTGGACTCTAATCTAGAGAACCGGGTTGGATTCCCCACTCCTCCACATGCAGCCAGCTGAGTGACCTTGGGTAAGTCACAGTTCCTGAAAGAGCTGTTCTGCTCAAGAGCAGTTCTTGCAGAGCTCTCTCAGCCCCACCTACCTCACAGCGTGTCTGTTGTGGGGAGAGGAAGGGAAGGAGGGTGTAAGCTGCTCTGAGACTCTGAGTGAAGGGCAGGGCAACGATCCAATCTTTTCTTGGTTTAAACTCTTCCATCTCCCATTGAAACAGACCAAATTGCCTTTCTATGCCATGTTCAGATTTTTAAAAAAGCTGTTGCATTACATTTTAGAAGATTTGTGGGAAATGCTAACACTCAGTAAGCCGCAGGGCAGCTCTGTCCAAGGTACAGCAAAAGACTATTTCATGGCATTTGTAAGGGACTATTCCAAGCGGCAACACAATCCAAGGCTGCACTCCTAAATGTGTGTATGAGTCATCTCAGTTGACTGAGGATCATCCACTACATATGCAGGAAATACTACAAGATCCGAGAGAGAGAAAGAGGGAACTGGGTCATGACCTTATAGTGCTGGAACTGCAAGACGAGTCTCTCCAGCTGTGTCTACACGCTCTCTGGGCCTCATTGTGGCAAAACCCAGCAGAAAGGAAGGAAGGAAGCTCTGTTCTCATTGTATTTAGAGGAGGAGAAAAGTCCACCTTTCTGCCATGGATACTTTCACGCATTCTGAGTAACACACTTTCATTGCACTTCTGATGCATTCTACCAACTGCCCGCAAGTGGATTTTGCAGTTTCACACAAACTAAAGGCCAGTTGCAAAGTGTATTGAAAGTGGATTGAAAGTGCATGTATGTTCAGCATGTATGAAGGTTTTGCCCTCAGAAGATCCCCGTGAGGTTGAGAGAGGGTGATTGGCCTAATGGACTCTGTGGCTGCAGATTCAGTAGTACACGATGGAAAAGACCCCTGCCTGACCTTGGAGAGCCACTACCAGTTGGAATAGACTACACCAGGGGTGGCCAAACTGTGGCTCTTTCACACATATTGTGTGGCTTTCAAAGCCCCCACCATCCCATCAGCCATCTTGAAGAAGACATTTCTCTCTTTAACTCACTTCACCAAGACAAGCCAGCCGGCAACTTGGAGAATGTATTTAAAGTTGCTTTCTTTCCACCTCTCTCTCTCTCTCTCCCATCTATTTTCCTCCCTCCCTCCCTTCCTTCCTGTTTTGCAGCTCTCAAACATCTGGCATTTATTCTATGCGGCTCTTACATTAAGACAACACTAACCTTGAGAGATCAATGGTCTGACTCTGTATAAGGCAGCTGTAGGTGTTCAGGGAAAGCCATGGCTCATTGGTAGAGAATCTGCTTTGGCATGCAGAAGGTCCCAGGTTCAATCCCTGGCATCACCAGTTAAAAGATCTGGCAACAAATGCTGTGAAAGATCTCTGCCGGAAACCCTGGAAAGCAGCTGCCATTCTGAGGTCAGTTCTGAGTTTGATGGACCATGGCCCTGATTCAAGTGTAAGTCAGTTTCACATGTTCATGCAGAAGGTTCCATGGCTGGTACTTCTAGCTTTAAAGGAGCAGCAGGGGATGGGAAGACCTTGGCCAGAGATCCTGGAAAGCAAGGAAGTAAACTGAAAACAAATCAGCCAATAAAGTAGTAAGGGAGGATGAAGATGAAAAAAGATATTGGATTTATATCCCGCCCTCCATTCCGAATCTCAGAGTCTCAGAGCGGCTCACAATCTCCTTTATCTTCCTCCCCCACAACAGACACCCTGTGAGGTGGGTGCGGCTGAGAGGGCTCTCACAGCAGCTGCCCTTTCAAGGACAACTTCTGCCAGAGCTATGGCTGACCCAAGGCCATGCTAGCAGGTGCAAGTGGAGGAGTGGGGAATCAAACCGGGTTCTCCCAGATAAGAGTCTGCACACTTAACCACTACACCAAACTACACCAACAAAATATAAAGGAAAACCCTTATATTCTACTCTTCTATTTGCAGCATATTTGAGGTAGCTTGCAAAACAAATTTACAGCCCAAGCAGCAGTTGAAACAACAAAATAATGTCTGACACCCCCTCCCCCGCATTTAAAACAATAACCTGCATATCGCCAATGCTTAAAATACTTTTAGCAACACACACAGCAAGCAGGGCCAGATTAACAATTAGGTCAAGCAGGCACTGGCCTATGGGCCCCCATGGCTTTAGGCACCCAGGGCTGGCATCCCTCCCCGTTTCCCCCCTGCTTG
Source organism: Heteronotia binoei (assembly GCF_032191835.1). Classification (NCBI taxonomy): domain Eukaryota; kingdom Metazoa; phylum Chordata; class Lepidosauria; order Squamata; family Gekkonidae; genus Heteronotia; species Heteronotia binoei. The sequence goes on from NC_083241.1 coordinate 27,422,111, forward strand.
CAGCCCTCCCAGCCTGCACACGCAGCCAGCAACGGAGCCACTCTTTGCCCGACTTGCCTGGTGCGGCTGATGCAGCTTTGTCAAAGGGGCTTTTGAGAAGGTGCCTGCAGGCTGCACCAGGGGCCTCAGGCAGTGGGGCGGCCACTCCAACTCAAAGATAATTTGCAAGGGGGGGCTCCTGAGATTTTGACTGCCCAGGGCCTCCACAGGGTTCAATCCGGCCCTGACAGCAAGGACAAGAGCTGGAGTCCAGGAGCATCTTAAAGATGGACAAGATTTGTGGCAAGATAGGAACTTCTGTGAAACGCTGCTCACTTCTCAGAAAATCTCATTCCTTGCCACAAACTTTGTTAGTCGTGAAGGCGTTCTTGGACTCTAGCTCTTTTCTATTTCTAACATGGCTACCCATCTTTGACTGCAACCACACACACTAGATAATGCACTTTCAAGCCACTTCCAATGCACTTTCCAACTGGATTTTGCCATTTCACACAGTAAAATCCACTTGGAAAGTGCATTGAAAGTGGATTGAAAGTAGGGTTGCCAAGTCCAATTTAAGAAACATATGGGGACTTTGGGGGTGGAGCTAGGAGACTTTGAGGGTGGAGCCAAGATCAAGGCTGTGACAAGCATAACTGAACTCCAAAGGGAGTGCTGGCCATCACATTTAAAGGGACGGCACACCTTTTCAATGCCTTCCTTCCATAGGAAATAATGAAGGATAGGGGCACTTTCTTTTTGGGCTCATAGAATTGGACCCCCTGGTCCAATCTATTTGAAACTTGGGGGATATTTTGGGGAGAAGCACTAGATGCTGTACTGAAAATTTGGTGTCTCTACCTCAAAAAACAGCCCCCACAGAGCCCCAGATACCCGCGGATCAATTCTCCATTATTTTCTATGGGAATAAATCTCCATAGGGAATGACAGAGTTCCCAGCAGACATTTCCCTCCCCTCCCCCCGCTTTCTGACGACCCTGAAGTGGGGGGAGGGCCTCCAAACTGGGGGATCCCCTGCCCCCACCTGGGGACTGGCAACCCTAATTGAAAGTGCATTATTTAGTGTATGTGACTAAGGGTGATTAACATGTGGAATTCACTGGCACAGGAGGTGGTGGCGACTACAAGCATAGACAGCTTCAAGAGGGGGTTAGATAAAAATATGGAGCAGAGGTCCATCAGTGGCTATTAGCCACAGTGTGTGTGTATATATAAATTTTTTTGGCCACTGTGTGACACAGGATGTTGGACTGGATGGGCCATTGGCCTGATCCAACACGGCTTCTCTTATGTTCTTATTATGTTCTTCAGCCTTGATCACACAGCAGTTACACAGACTGAGCCGCCAAAAGTAACTGTAAACTGTTGAAAAGCAGTCAAAATAGACATATTACAGGCTGGATCTCAGCTAGATTTTTCATTGCTGGAACAGAACTTCTCTGCCTCCCTCCTCCAAAGGCGGCCAATTGACCTTCATGAAGCTTTGCTCTGGGCAAACAGGAGAGCCAGAGGAAAAACACCAGGTGCCGCTATAGCAGCGGTGGACAAACTTGCTTAACGTAAGAGCGGCATAGATGTTTGAGAGCCACAAGACATGACTGTCAGATGTTTGAGAGTGGGAAGGAAGGAAGGAAGGAAGGAAGGAAGGAAGGAAGGAAGGAAGGAGGGAGGGAGGGAGGGAGGGAGGGAGGGAGGGAGGAAGGAAGGAAGGAAGGAAGGAAGGAAGGAAGGAAGGAAGGAAGGAAGGAAGGAAGGAAGGAAGGAAGGAAGGAAGGAAGGAAGGAAGGAAGGAGGGAGGGAGGGAGGGAGGAAGGAAGGAAGGAAGGAAATAGATGGGGAGGAGAGATGGAAAGAAACTAACTTTAGCTTTAAATGCATTCTCCAAGCAGGCCAAGAGCCACACAATATGTGTGAAAGAGCCACAGTTTGGCCACCCCTGTTCTATAGCAACGAGTGAGGATCCATGGGGATTGCCAACTGAGTCTGGATCCAACCCTAGATGCATAATATGAATTATATCCTGTATATATTACATATACATGACCTATGTTTATGTGTATCGCTTACATTATTAAAAATGTACAATATACCGCACTGATTAGAAAACAAACCTACTTAAATAGGGTTGCCAGGTCCAAACTGAAGAAATATCTGGGAACTTTGGGGGGTGGAGCCAGGAGCAAGGATGTGACAAGCATGATTGAACTCCAAAGGGAGTTCTGGCCATCACATTTAAAGGGACTGCACACCTTTTAAATGCCTTTCCTCCATTTGGAATTTTTTTTTTTAAATTTATATCCTGCCCTCCCCACCAAAGCAGGCTCATAATGAAGGATGTGGCACTTTTTTTGGGAGGACTCATAGAATTGGACCCCCTGGTCCAATCTTTTAGAAACTTGAAGGTTGTTTTTAGAACAGGTACCAGATGCTATGTTGAAAATCTGGTGCCTCTACTTCAAAGAGCAGCCCCCAGAGCCCCAGAAACGCACAGATCGATTCTCCATTATACCCTATCGGTCTCCACAGGGTATAATGGAGTGCGTAGCAGACATTTCCCACCCATCCCCATTTTCTGATCACTCCAAACTGGGGGATCCCCTGCCCCAAACTGGGGGTTGGCAACCCTACTACTAAACAGCGGCAAGCATACAGACTTGAAACTACGGACAACGATATAAATGGGTATTTAAACCAATGAATTAGGAAACATTGGCTCATTCCTCAAGGATGGAGAGGGAGGAGAGAAGACACAAGTCTGAGGATCCCCCTAGCTCATCTGTGCCTCTATCATGTCACAGAATGCTTTAATTCTCAATTTCAACAGACATTAAAATCACATCTCCCCCTCGTGATTGAACTCAACCTTCATAGCCGAGAATGCTGAGCGAAGAAAGAGGTGTCTAAAGTGCATTGTTCTCGGGCTTATCAAACTTCAGTGCCCCCTGGTGACAGGTTCTTTCCATAGCATCTTTCCCTTCGTAAAGCTGCGACCCAGCCAGAGATGAAGGCTTTTCCCCCTTCCCAAACTGACTTCAGAGAGAAAACAAAAGAATGATTCTTTTTTTAAAAGCAAAGGGTGAGGGTGAATTTGATCATCATTGGTCTGATCGGCCCACAACCCAACGACCAGCAGAGAGCAAGCCACTAAAACTGATACTGTGCTTCACGAACCTTTGAGAACAACTCGAGAGTCCTACAACAATGCTGAAAAACAAAAACCTAAGGAACCTGCAGAACCTTAAGAACAGAAGGCATTTGCTGCAGGATTTGCTCAAGGTGCCACAAGAGTCTTTGTTATTTTGGTCAAAGCAGACTAATATACAACCACCTCCCTGGAATTCATAATAATATCACAGACATTTCCTGCTTAGTTGCTAACCCTCTAAAACAGACCACTTTCCTAGGAACCTCTTTTTGCGAAGAAGAAAAAGAAGGATGAGGAAGAGGAGGAGATGGGACTTATACCCTGCCCTTCACTACCCAAAGGAGTCTCAGACCGATTTCCCACTCACCTTATGCCGCTCTGACACTCCTCTTCTCAGCAGGGCTTCCGTCCAATTTCACAATATCTGCCCCGAGGCTGCAACTAGCATCGGCTGTTTCATGCAGCAAACAGGAACTGATTTTCAGAGGTTTCTGTTTGCTGCGCAAAAAAGCCAACGCTAGTTGCAGCCCCAGGGCAGATAGTGTGAAATCGGAGGAGAGCCCCACAGAGAAGAGGAGTGTCAGAATGGTGCAAGGCGAGTGGGGAATTGGTTTCAGAGTGGCTTACAAGCTCCTTTCCCTTTCCCTCCCCAAAACAGACACCCTGTGAGGTAGGTGGGGCTGAGAGAGCTCTGACAGAAACTATCCTTTCTGAAACAGCCTCTGACAGACTGACCCAAAGTCATTCCAGCAGTTGCTTGTGGAGCAGTGGGGAATCAAACCCGGTTCTCCCAGATAAGAGTCCACACACTTAACCACTACACCAAACTGACAGAAGACTCCCTCCCAACACACAATTTGTAAATTTCTCCAATCACTATAGAGATTAGAAGCATTCCTACAGCATCACGAAGGAGAGGGCTATGGCATCACTGATTCCTGATGTCTCGTCCATTTCTCCCCCACTGATCACTCAGTTGAATAGAGGTTGAGAGCAGGTATTCACTTGCCATGGGTGGTGGCCACCTGGCAATTCTTCCTGTAACTAGCCACTGGACTGAACTGGCTGAAATGGCGCATGGTCACCAGGGCTTTTTTTTTGGGTAGCAGGAACTCCTTTGCATATTAGGCCACACACCCCTGATGTAGCCAATCTTCCAAGAGTTTACAGGGCTCTTAGCACAGGGCCTACTGTAAGCTCCAGGAGGATTAGCTACATCAGGAATGTGTGGCCTAATATGCAAAGGAGTTCCTACTACCAAAAAAAGTCCTAATGGTCACCATTTCTACCTGATACTGAACGGCATAACGGCCACAACGGGAAACTGAGAGATCCCCAGAAAAGGCTGGGTACCAAATAACGGACCCCTCCTCAAGGGCGTCCCAGAACATCTCTGCAAATACACGAAAAAAGATACTCAGCTGCAGAGCATTTTTTTGTAGCAGGAGCTCCTTTGCATATTAGGCCACACACCTCCAACGTAGCCAATCCTCCTGGAGCTTACAGTAGGCCCTGTACTAAGAGCCCTGTGAGCTCCAGGAGGAGTGGCTACATCAGGGGTGTGTGGCCTAATAGGCAAAGGAGCTCCTGCTACAAAGAAAGCCCTGCTTAGCTGTATTCATTTAAACCCAGAAGTGCCTCTTTCCTTCACTCCACGAAGAGCTTCTTATGACACATTCAAGCGAGAGGCTAAAGCCCACAAAAAATAAAACTTTAAATGGGCCCATTATTCAAGAGGGGGATTCAGCGATTGATGTATCACAGACCTCCCATTTAACAGTGGGACGTGAGGCCCTCACTAAGTCCCATTTTTCACCAAGCCTCCCAGAAAACGTATGAGGTTGCCCATTAAAGTAAAACCAGCAACATTGATTTTCCACACATGGAAAATAAATTATGCCTTGGAGTGAAGCCTGACGCAAGGTGCGTGGCGGGGGAATGGACGGGTTTCATGCTTGAGGGGGGAGGGGGGGCAGCAATCCAAAGAGCTCACATTCATATTTTTGACAAAGGAATCAATCTGGCTACAAATAGCGGCAGTCAGAGATTCGACGTTCCATTTCAGACACAAGGCTGCCCTCCGGATGCATAACGGAAATGCAAAGATATCCAATCTAAAATTAGCCCAGCAAGCATTATGTATGGAAGAGACCGCCTGCATTCAGCAGGCCAGTTCATGGGAAGGTCTTTGCCTCCATTAGACTTTTCTCCTCCATCTCCTGGTGGCCTCTTCTGATTAAAAAAAAATTCTGTTCATGTCAATTCTCATTGAACTGGGATGCTTCAATGTACTCTGTCCTTTCCAGAAGTAGGGAAAAGAAGACACGGTTTCATGATAGGGGACAGATACAAATCTCATACGGAACTCAGAGGGCCGTACTTTTATGAAGTTATTTGTGGGTTAGATCCCTTGCATCATTTCTAACTTAGATACTGGTATTATGTCAAAGTATGCAGTGGAGCTATTTAGCTAGCATTGTCAGCCCCCAAGTGTTGACGGGAGAAAACTCTAAGGTTCCGTGATAACCAGCCTCCAAAGAAGCATAAAGACACTTATACAGATATGCAAAACACACTTCTATACTATTACAAACACTCTCAGACCAACCATCTTATAAACATACCCTGATATACAGAACACCTAAAGTGAAAACAAAGGAAGGACACAATCTAGAAAGTTAATAATAAGCAGCCCCACCTAGTCAACATTCAGTCCTTCCACATTCAAAGGCATCCTCAGTCCAGTTGCTCCTGAGGAGACCCCTTGTGTTTCTGAATAGTCCCAATTCCAAATATGTTATGTACACAGCATAACACAGCAACGAGGTAGTACTTTGTATTCCCTCGTTTCACTAGAAGCTTTGACCAGCTTCCAATAACTCTATCAGAGCACGGCAAGATTCCAATTCTTTGCACACAATTAAGTTACAATTTTCAAAAAGTCTTGCCGTGACTCTTGGCTGTTTCTCTGTTTGTTGCACGCCTCCAGGTATTGGCTGGAGATCTCCTGGGATGACAACGGATGTCCGTCTGGAGAAAATGGCTGCTTTGCCCTTACCTGGATAGCCCAGGCAAGCCTAGTCTCAGAAGCTAAGCAGGGTCAACCCTGGCAAGTACTTGGATGGGAGACTCTGGCGAGTACTTGGATGGAAATACCAGGAGTGGGAGGCAGAGGCAGGCTATATCATACCATTTCTCTGAACATCCTCCATACCCCAGTAGGGGTCACCAGACGTTGCCTTGACTTTTAGGCTTGCACACACACACACAAATACAAAATACGAAAAATACCAGAGAGAGACTCTATGGAATTATACCCCATCGAAACCCCTCCCCTCCCCAAACTCTGCCCTCCTCAGGCTCCGTCTCCAAAATCTCCAGATGTTTCCCAACCTGGAGCTGGCAACCCTCCGTCAAGCCCAAAGAGATCCCCAGGAGAGTGGGGCCTGCTTGGGCTGGCTGGATCTCTTGCCAGCCCAAGCAGGCCTCACTCGCCTGAGGCTCTCTTGCATCCGGCTGCTTTTGGCTGGGAGGCGGGGCGGCATATGCTAATGGGCTCCACCACCTATTTTTCTACAAAACAAACCCTGGTGACATTATCCAACCAAAACAGACTAGTCTGAAGTTTCTGTGCATGTTTCCAACAGACCAGGAGCTGCTAGGAGAAGGAGGGAGACAACTGGTCTCAGCATGGCTCTTGAGAGACAAGGAGGGCTTTAGTATAGAGGAGCACTCTTCTAAAGACCTGAGCATCTCAGCTGCGATGCTTAGGTGGGCAGAGTCTCTGGTGAGGGCAGGCTCCAGATTTAGGAAGAAGAGCTGGAGAGCCCATGTTTAAAGAGGCAGACCATGTTTATTGTAAAGTACCCATAGTTATCAACAGGGGTGGAATTCTAGCAGGAGCTCAATGCATATTAGGCCACACACCCCTGATGTAGCCAGTCCTCCAAGAGCTTAAAAAAAAGAGCCTTGTAAGCTCTTGGAGGATTGGCTACATCAGGGGTGTGTGGCCTAATATGCAAAGGAGCTTCTGCTAGAATTCCACCCCTGGTTATCAATAAAGACTTACTTGAACCAATGATGAGGGTAGAACAGGAGAAGGCATTCCACTGAGAACAACCCCTATCCCCGAGGCTTGTCTAGGAGTGACTGTGGTTCTTCCTGACAAATCACTGAAAAGATAGGACCCTTCAATTAAGAACTTAGGTAAAGAGATATGTTTGAGCCTGGTGCCTAAAGGACAGAAAGACAGGCAGCAGGTGAGGCTCAAGGGGGAGAGCCTTCCAGGGTCGAGGAGTCACCACTGAAAAAGCCTTGTTTCTGGTTGCCCGGTGAATCTCATTTCTACAGCCATGGGACAGCAGGATTTGGGCCAAGGATCTGAAATTGACACCAGAGCTCCAGTCATCCTAAAGATGCAACTCATATAATGTGGCTATAAAAAAAGCAGGCCAAAGCAAGATCTTCAAAGTCTACAAATCGCAGATCTTCTCATTACAGTCATGAAAAATTCCAGAATTAAAGCTCCCCTGTCTCATTTTTAAAACACAAGGGCTGAATCCGCACTCACCTTTCTCTGGGGCAGGCTTCCGTTTCTGGGCGGAGCAAACTAGTGATTTCACACCAGTTGCTCCGTGCTGGCATTTCGTGTGGGGCAAACCCACGATTTGCCTCGCCACAATGTAAACCTGAAAAAAACAGGTTTACACTGTGGCGGGGCAAATCACAGGTTTGTCCCATGCACAATGCCAGCGTGGAGCAATTGGTGCGAAATCGCCATTTTGCTCCGCCCAGAAACGGGAGCCTGCCCCAGAGAAAGGTGAGTGCAGAATCAGCCAAGGAGAACAATCCTATGCAGGTCTACTCTGAATTTTACCATGGTCTATTCAGTAGGGCTTACTTCCAGGAAAGTGTCCTTAGCAGGCCTCAGATTCAGCAGGAGCTCACAAGAACGCAGCTCCTGAACCTTTCGGAGGGTTCCCCCTCCTCCTCCCCACCTTCTCCATTGAATAGTAGGTGCAGCTGCAGAACAATCCCTGGATGAGCTCCACCACCTATTTTTCTACAAAATGACCCCTGGTCCTTTGGACTGCACTGAAACTCCCCCATGGAGCTGAACTATGGTTGGTTATGCCCTTTGACTGAACCCAGCCCACAGAGCAAAACCCCATAGCTAACGGTTACCTGCCAAACATTTCCTTTGTCAACTCAAATTCTCCAAGTAATATCCTTTGGGTGATTCGAAGCTGGTTTCAAATTGTACTTTATGCTGTCTCCTTCAGCATTCAGATTTTACTCATGCGAGAGACCCCAGCCTTCTTTCTGCATAGCTTATAATTGAAAACTGAGAACACCACGTCCCGAAATACAAATTCAACTGAGACGTAAAGGATCAGTGGCTTCCCCCAGCAATTCTTCTTCAACCAGAGCACCAGAGCACCATCTCTGAGGAATTCAAGGCCAAGAAACCTCTCGGAACAAGGGCCAGATAGCAGAGAGGAAGAAACCGAACAAAAACAGGCTGACCTATATTGGAGTGCCATGGGTGCAACCAGGGGTCGTTTTGTATAATAATAATAATAATAATAATAATAATAATAATAATAATAATAATAATAATAATAATAATAATAATAATAATAATAAATTTTATTTCTATCCCGCCCTCCCCGCCGAAGCAGGCTCAGGGCGGCTAACAACATGTCCATATAATTATACAAGCGTTTAAAATCACATTAATCTTAAAACATTCCAATTTAAAACAAAAACATTTCAGGTGCTAATTCTGTTCATAAAAATAATGGTGGTAGAGGTCACCTAGCATCAGTCGCTCAGCCGGCAAAGGCCATCCTGAAAAGAGTGGTCTTGCAGGCCCTGCGGAACTGGTCAAGGCAGTGGAGCTCATCCAGGGATTGTTATGCAGCTGCACCTACTATTCAATGGACAAGGTGGGGAGGAGGAGGGGGAACCCTCAGAAAGGTTCAGGAGCTGTGCTCCTGTGAGCTCCTGCTGAATCCGAGGCCTGGGTGCAACTGCAGGTGAGTCTTCCAGCCGTAGCAAGCAGCTGCAGGGAGCTCCAGTATGGATCAGAGCCCTGGTGATGGGAAGGCTAGCTCTCCACTGCTCAGAGATGGGTGGGGGGACAGACAGGCAACGTTTCAATTGGGGAAGTGGTAGATAAAAGGGGGGAAAAGGTAAAGGTAGTGCCCTGTGCAAGCACCAGTCGTTTCCAACTCTGGGGTGATGTTGCTTTCACAATGTTTTCACGGCAGACTTTTTACGGGGTGGTTTGCCATTGCCTTCCCCAGTCATCTACGCTTTCCCCCCAGCAAGCTGGGTACTCCTTTTACTGACCTCGGAAGGATGGAAGACTGAGTCAACCTCGAGCCAGCTACCTGAAAACCCAGCTTCTGCTGGGATTGAACTCAGGTTGTGAGCAGAGGGCTCTGACTGCAGTACTGCAGCTTTAACACTCTGCCCCATGGGGCTCTTGGTGGATGGGAGATGTTAATTTCCTCTTCCCTGGTGCTTGGGCCTGATCTAGATCAGGGATTCCTTCCTGTGCCTTCTTCTTAGGACACATCTGCTAAACTCCAGGTGAGAGAGAGAAGAAAAGAGCAAACAACTGTGTATGCAGGAAAATAAACAAAATACAAAACCTTTAGTCTATGTGTCAATTTCTCTATTATAGAATTAATTTCATTCACAAGGAAAGGTTCCACTGCGAGAATAAAACAGTCCACTTTCACTGATGAAATCCAAGCTTGTGCCTACTGGAAATGTATTAAGACTTCTTGCTTGACGTTAAATTGTGAATGCAATAGAACAGATTGGCTCTAGAAAAAGCATTGTTATACAAAACATGGTCCTGAGTCGACTGACACATAAGGAGAACCTTTACCTCTGGAGCCAAATCTCTTTAGGAAGTTACAAGATTCCACGCAGAAATTATTGAATTTTACATGAGACTGTGGCCTATATGAACTTTTGTATTTGAACCTGGATTTCATCAGTGAAAGTGGACTGTCTTATTCTTGCAGTGGAACCTTTCCTTGTGAATGAAATTAATTCCTACTGTGTGATGTGGTGTCTGTATATGTAATAGAGAAATTGACACAGAGACAAAAGGTTTTGTATTTTGTTTATTTTTCCGCATACACACTGTTGTTTGCTCTTTTCTTCTGTTCCACACTGTGTTGCCGCTTGTTTCTTCCAAACTCCAGGTGAGGTCTGGTGTTCTCCCAGCATTGTGGCTGATCTCTAGACCAGGGGTGGCCAAACTTGCTTAACGTAAGAGCCACATAGAATAAACGTCACAAGTTTGAGAGCTGCAAAACATGAACATCAGAAGCTTGAGAGCTGCAAGACAGGAAGGAAGAAAGGAAATAAAATAGATGGGGGGAGGGAGGAAAGAAAACAACTTTAACTTTGAATGCAATCTCCGAGCCACCAGCTAGTAGAAGTAATTTAAAGAGTGAAATGCCTTTTCCAAGCTTGCCGATGGGGTGGGGTGGGGGTTTCAAGAGCTGCACAATATGTGTGAAAGAGCCACATGTGGCTCCTCTCCTGAGCCATGGTTTGGCCACCCCTGCTCTAGTCTATAGAGATCAGTTCACCCAGAGAAAATGGCGCTCTCTGGCATCACATCCTTCCCCTCCCCAAACTCCACCCTCTCCAGGATCTGCCCCCAGATTTCCAGAATGTCCCCACCCAGAGCTGGCAGGCCTACCTTGGAGCCCCAAAGTCACCACTGGAGTGCTATTAATGGGACTCCACCATCACATGTAGTTAGCCTGTGTATACATAATGTATGTTGATATGAAATTGCCTTCTCAGATGGCTGGTCTACCAAGTCATTCACAAGTGATTGTGAATGGCAGCAACTCGTTGGCGTCTTGAGGTCTTTCACATCACCTACTGCTTGATCGTGGGAGGGAAGGCGGTACATTATAGCCTGATCTCATCAGGTCTCAGAAGCTCAGCCGGGTCAGAGCTTGGATTGGAGGTCATCATGGAAGGCTCTACAGAGGAAAGCAATGGCCAACCACCTCTGTTCCTCACTTGCCTTGAAAGCCCTTTGCTGGGGTTACCATAAGTCAGTTGTAACCTGACAGCATGTGCACATGTTATGTACTACTTGATGCTTTAAAATGGAAATCCCAGGGGTTGGACTCAGAACCTTCAGCTTGCAAATCAGAAGCTCCACCAGCAAGCCACAGCCCCTCTCTTCTGTGGTTATTACATGAGAGCTGACACCATGGGGGGGGGGGGGTCTGGCCAGACTCCAATGGAACTCTCATGCTGACCCCCCACTTGTTGAGCAGCCCTCAGCAAGCTACTGTACCTTCTTCTCTGCAGAGGTACTGACATATCTTGCAGGGTTGTAGAAAGAATGTCCAAGGCCTGATTTGAATAGACCACCACAGTTTGGAGTTATGTGCGTGAGCCCTGCAGTCAGTTTGGTGTAGTGGTTAAGTGCACGGACTCTAATCTGGAAGAACAGGGTTTGATTCCCCACTCCTCCCCTTGCAGCTGATGGGTGACTTTGCTGTTCTCTCAAGAGCAGTTCTCGAAAGAGCTCTCTCAGCCCCACTTACCTCACAGGATTCCTGTTGTGAGGAGAGAAAGAGAAGGAGATTGTAAGCCACTCTGACACTCCAAGTGAAGGGCATCCAACTCCACCTCCTCCTTCCTCCTCCTCCTCCTCCTTCTTCCTCTTCGCCATGCCACAGTCTGCTCAAAGGCAGCTTACAGTCTTGAGGGGAACGCAATCCAAAGTATGATGTTTGAGATGTCACTGGCAGACCTCTCCTGGGGTTGCCAGCTCGATTGGGAAATATCTGGAAATTTGGGGGGTGGATCCTGAAGTGGGTGGGGTTTGGGGAGGGGAGGTATAATGCCATATAGGCTACCTTCCAAAGCGGCCATTTCCTCCAGAGGAAGTGATCTCTGTTGCCCGGGAATCAGTTGTAATCCCAGGAGGTCTCTAGTCACCACCTGGAGATTGGCAGCCCTAACTGCTCCCCAGCACCTGGTACTCAGAGATACACTGCCCCTGGAGCGTGGAGGTTTCACTGAGCCACTCCGGTTGTCAGGCATTGGCAGAACAACCCTCAACGCATTTAACAGCTAGCAGCTGTCGCAACATCCTGAGGCAAAAGAGGATGCCAGTAGCTCACAAAGTAGGATTTTTGCTCACAAGACTCTGCAGCTTAGAGGGAACACTGGAGATAGGCCCATGTCATGATCCATCCATTGCAGATGGGGATGAGGCTGACAGGGAGCGGCTTGTCTGGCGCTCAGTGGGTTTATGCAGGGCTCTTTTTTTGGTAGAAAAAGCCCAGCAGGAACTCATTTGCATATTAGGCCACCACCATTGCGGAGGGATGGTGGTAGAGAATCTGCTTGGTAAGCAGAAGGTCCCAGGTTCAATCCCTGGCATCTCAGTTTGGTGAGTTTGGTGTAGTGGTTAAGTGCGTGGACTCTTATCTGGGAGAACCGGGTTTGATTCCCCACTCTTCCACTTGCGGCTGCTGGAATGGCCTTGGGTCAGCCATAGCTCTGGCAGAGCTTGTCCTTGAAACGGCAGCTTCTGTCAGAGCTCTTTCAGCCCCACCCACCTCACAGGGTGTCTGTTGTGGGGGGAGAAGATATAGGAGATTGTAAGCCGCTCTGAGTTCCTGATTCAGAGAGAAGGTCAGGGTATAAATCTGCAATTCTTCTTCCAACTAAAAAGGGTCCAGGCAAGTGAAAAACCTCAGCTTGAGACCCTGGAGAGCTGCTGCCAGTCTGAGTAGACTATACTGACTTTGATGGATTGAGGGTCCGATTCAGTATAAGGCAGCTTCATACATGTTCATTGTTTCACACAGAGCTTTTTGTAGAAAAAGCCCAGCAGGAACTCATTTGCATATTAGGGCACACCCCAACACCAAGCCAGCCGGGACTGCAATCCTGGGCATTCCTGCTCCGGGAAGAAAAAAAAAAGCTCTGGGTTTATGGCAGAGGCAAGAGCTGAACTGGAAACTTCCCAAATCACTGGACATTCCAGTAGCCACGACAGGCTCAATGCTTTTTGTTGACATAAGGAAAGGAAAGGTCCCCTGTGCAAGCACAAGTCGTTCCCGACTCTGGGGTGACGTTGCTTTCACAACATTTTCACAGCAGACATTTTTTTTTACAGGGTGGTTTGCCATTGCCTTCCCCAGTCATCTACACTCCTCCCCCCCCCCCCCCAGCAAGCTGGGTACTCATTTTACCGACCTCGGAAGAATAGAGGGCTGAGCCAACCTTGGGCCTGCTACCTGAACCAGCTTTCGCTGGGATAGAACTCAGGTCGTGAGCAGAGAGATCAGACCACAGTACTGCTGCTTTACCGCTCTGCGCCACTTAACCACTACACCATGTGTATGTTGACATAAAGCGTGATACAATTGCTCAGGGTTTTTAATCGCAAGCTCTTTCATTCATCAATGAGCAGCATGGTTTTCTTTAGCTGGAGAACAGGCTAGATATGGGTTATACGGATCCATTGGATGAAGTGGTTAAAGCGTGGGACTAGAACTTGGGCAGACCCGGGTTCAGATCCCCACTCTGTTGCGGAAGCTCACTGGGTAACCTGGGCTCAGCCTAACCTGCCTCACAGGATTGTTGTGAGAAGAAAATGGAGGAGAGGAGAACGACGGAAGCCGCTTTGAGTCTCCATGGGGGAGAAAGGCGAGATATAAATAAAGGAAAGAAACAAGTAAATATTTAGACATCTCTAGGTAGCTTTACTCTCACATCCATCAGAAATGTTACATTAGTCAGTTCTCAGACATGCTAAACACAGGCATGGTGGTCATCTTTCACTGGAATTTTGCAAAAAACACCTTTACGAGTGTGTATATCAGGGGTGGCCAAACTGTGGCTCACAAGCCACGTGTGGCTCTTTCACACACATTGTGTGGCTCAAAGCCCCCACGACCCTGTCGCCTGGCTTGGAGAAGGCATTTCTCCCTTCAAATCACTTCACCAAGCCAAGCAAGCCGGAAGGAGAATGTGTTAAAAGTTAAAGTTGCTTTATTTCCACCTCTCCCTCCCCCATCTATTTGTCTGCCTTCTTCCCTCCCCATCTTCCTCCCTCCCACCCACCCACCCTTCCTTGCTTCCATACATATGTATATGCATTAAATAATCATTGGATTACACAGATTTAATAATTGTATTCCCTTCACCTGGATGATCCAGGCTAGCCAGATCTTATCAGATCTCAGAAGCTGAGCATACTTGGACGGGAGACCACCAAGGAATACCAGAGGTGATGTAGAGGCGGGAAATTATGATCAGCTCTGACAATCTCCAAGCTCTTTAGCTTGGAGAAACGTCGACTGCGGGGTGACATAATAGTTTACAACATTACACATGGGATAGAGAAGGCAGAGAAAGATGTACTTTTCTCCCTTTCTCACAATGCAAGAACTCGTGGGCATTCAATGAAATTGCTGAGCAGTCAAGTTGGAACTGATAAAAGGAAGTCCTTCTTCACCCAAAGGGTGATTAACATGTGGAATTCACTGCCACAGGAGCAGAGCCGGATTAACAATTAGGCCAAGTAGGCATTGGCCTCCGGGCCCCCACGCCTTTAGGGGCCCTGGGCTGGCTTCCCCCCATCCTTGGTTTTCCCTCTGCTTGCTCAGCAACTAAACTGCTCTTTGCCCAGTTTGCTTGGTATGGCTGCTGCTGACGTTGTCGCCAAATTTGCCTCTCTCTGCTTCTCCCCTGCAGCTTTGTCAAAGGGGCTTTTGAGACAATGCCTGAAGGCTGCAGCGGGGGCCGTGGGGCAGGCGCTCAGACTCTGAGATAATTTGTGAGGGGGCACCCAAGATTTTGACTGCCTAGGTGCCTCCACAGGGTTTAATCCAGCACTGCCACAGGAGGTGGTAGACAGCTTCAAGAGGGGAATGGATAAGCATATGGAGCAGACGTCCATCAGTGGCTATTAGCCACAGTGTATTGTTGGAACTCTCTGTCTGGGACAGTGATGCTCAGTGATTCTGGTGCTTGGGAGGAGCACAGTGGGAGGTCTTCTAGCCCCACTGGTGGACCTCTAGATGGCACTTGGGTTTTTTGGCCACTGTGTGACACAAGAGTGTTGGACTGGATGGGCCATTGGCCTGATCCAACATGACTTCTCTTATGTTCTTATGTTTGGAAACCCCACGAGGGGTCATCATAACTCACCTGTGACATGGGGGGGGGGAATCCTCCAAAATACCAGGTGGGCTCTCCTTCCTTGGAGGTTTTTAAACAGAGGCTAGATGGCCATCTGACAGCAATGAAGATCCTGTGAATTTAGGGGGAGGTGTTTGTGAGTTTCCTGCACTGTGCAGGGGGTTGGACTAGATGACCCTGGAGGTCCCTTCCAACTCTATGATTCTATGGCCAGAAGTTGGCTGCAACTTGATGCACTTTCCACCACCACAAAAATTGCATTATACTTACCTGTAACAGTTGAGCCGATAATCATTACACATCAAAGCTGTGTATCAATATGTGTTAACTTAGTTCAGACCGGCTTATTTGTGATAGGGCATTAAGAAGGGAGGGGTATTGCTCCAAGCTAACATCTCCCTTCTGATAACTTCCTTCTGCTTTCATGTTATGCTTTGCTTGTCCTGAGGTGTTATCACCTTGCACGCTATCGAGTTGGCTACATTTAAAACAAATCCAAGCTTTCTGTGATACACAGAACCCAAGTGTGGTCCAACCTGCTATGGAGCACTGGGAAAATCTATCTGAGTTGTTGTCACGATCCAAGGACATTCACAACCCCCAGTTGCAGGTGCTGGGTAGCAAATGTGTGGACAAAAGGCTTCGGAGGGGAGACCTCTGACCACAGCAAAGAATTTAATTTTGTTGGTCTTGCTTGGAAAGTTGGCACCAAGTCAGGGGTCCACGTCACCATTGGCTACTCAAGGGTAGCAGGAAGATAGGAGCTTTGAGGGCCTCCGCTTGCCCTGACAGAAACCTGAGCTTCGATACCAAGGTCAGAAAAATGCTTTGCTATTGCTGGGCATGATATGTATCTTCTCAGCCCCTTGTTTTGACTTGCCGCTTTGGCTGTCTTGTCTAAAACAACCCGCCTTATTATAAAACAAAGCTAATCGGGGAAGAGGTTCATTCTTCAAGGCACTGGGCCAAGCTGAAGGGTGCCTCTGAATCGCGGCGTTTTCTGCTTCTTGTTGGATTTGGCATTTTCTTTTTTGCTCCTGCCCCAGGTTGGCTTTCGGACGAAATGATCGAGGAACCCTTAAACCCAGGCCACTACAACATCAGCCAAGTGGTTTCCGAGACCGTGCCAGCCGTCACTTTGCCTCTCTTGTTGGTGATGGGCTTCCTTTTACTCATGTGGAATTTTGAAGAAACCTCATCAATACCAGGTAACTGGAACCAAGGCCTGTCTGAGGAGTTGGGATCTGAAAAACACGAGTGGCGTATTCACACGTAACGCCCTTCCAATCCACTTTCAGGGCACTTCGCAGCTGGTTTTTATTGTGCAAAATGGCTGAGGATCATTAGAGTGGGTTGAAAGTGCATTATTTGGCATGTGTGAAAGCCACACAGGGGTTTTCCCCCTCCCTCTCTAGGAAGCTGTGGGAACAGCAAATCCTTCAAGTTAAAAGTCGGGTGGGGGCAGTCATGATTGCCTTTCACTTACTAATCTAAATCCATGGCTCTGAGATTTCCTTTTCAAAGGCCGAAAGGAAGTCATGCTGGTCCAGGCCTCTGTGAAACCCACTCACTCCCTCCCTCAGAACCATAGGGCTTCCATTTTAAGTCAACATCCTCCTTGGCCATCTTGCTACATTCTGCCTTCCCTCAGTGTGTGACATTTTTCCCTCAAGTATATCTGTGGTGTAGTGATTAGGAGAGATTTGAGCCCTTCAGTACCTCAGAGACCAACATTTTCAGGGTAGAAGCTTTCAAGACTCAAACCTCCCTTCTTCAGATAGCGGTTAGAGTGACCACCTAGGATGCTGGGAGAGCCAGGTAAGGTTGCCAGCTCTGGACTGGGTAATACCTGGAGATTTTGGGGTGGGTGGAGCCTGAGAAGGGCAGGGGTTGGTGAAGGGAAGGACTTAAATGGGGTATGATGCCACAGAGTCAACCTCCCGAAGCAGCCATTTTCTCCAGGTTGCCTGGAGATCAGTTGCAATAGCAGGAGATCTCCAGTTGCCCCCTGGAGGCTGGCAACCTAATGCCAGGTTTAAATCCCATTCTCTGCCATCAAAGCTTGCTGAGTGACCTTGGGGCAGCCACCTTCCCTCTTGGCTTAGCTAATCACCACAAGGTTATAGCGAGGGACAAAATTGTAAGGGCAGAGGACAACCATATTTGTGATTCTAGGCTCCTTGGAGAAAAAGTGAGATGAAATAAGAGAGGTAGATCTTTTAAAATTATCTTCATTAGTACTGTTTAAAACACTGCTTTGCCATGCTTGGACATGAATTTGCACAACCTCTAATATAACAATGGCTGCATGCTACACGGAGTTATTGAAAGTTCTACCATCTTATTTTCTGTTGGGTTGCCAGGTCCGACTCAAGAAATATCTGGGGACTTTGGGGGTGGAGCCAGGAGCAAGAGTGTGACGAGCACAACTGAACTCTGAAGGGAGTTCTGGCCATCACATTTAAAGGGACCACGCTCTTTTTAAATGCCTTCCCCCCATTTGGAATAATAAAGGATAGGGGCACCTTCTTTTGGGACTCATAGAATTGGACCCCCTGGTTCAATCTTTTTGAAATTTGGGGGGGGGGGGCGAGGAGAGGCACCAGACGCTATGCTGAAAAAATGGTGCCTGTACCTTAAAAACAGCCCCCCAATACCCCAGATACCTACAGATCAATTTTCCATTATACCCTATGGGATCTGGTCTCGATAGGGAATAACAGAGTGCCCAGCAGACATTTCCCGCCCCACTCCTGCTTTCTGATGAGCCTGAAGCGGGGGGAGAGTCTCCAAACTGGGGGATCCCCTGCCCCCACTTGGGGATTGGCAGCCCTATTGTCTACTTCCTGGTTTGTCACACTCATAAGAACGTCCTACATCTCCTTGGTCGCATGTTTTTCTCTCTCTCCCTTTCATTTTATCCTCACAACAAGTCCGTGAGGTAGGTCAATCTGAAAGAAAGCGAGTGGCTTAAGGCAGTTAACTCCATGAGCTGCACGAATGAACGATTCAGAGGAGCCAACCGTGCTAGTCTGTTGCTGCGAAAATAGCAAAGAGTCCAGTAGCACCTTTAAGACTAACAAATTTTATTGTAGCGTAAGCTTTTGAGAAACACAGCTCCCTTCGTCAGATGACTGAATGAGGATTTGAACCCATGTCTTCCCAGCCTGAAATCTTACCTGCTACAGTCTTGGGTTTGTAGAGAAGGATTTAAATTGGAAGATTAATTGGGAAGCAACCCATGATTTCTTCTTCACTACCTGGGCCGGGTCGGGGGAACCGCTCTCAGGGTGCCGTTTCACACACCTTTAGGCACAATCCCTTCAAATGCAAATAGGGTTGCCAATCCCCAGGAGAGGGCAGGAGATACCCTGGCTTGGAGGCCCTCCCCCCGCTTCAGGGCTATCAGAAAGTGGAGGGGGGGGAGGGAAATGTCTGCTGGGAACTCCATTATTCCCTATGGAGACTGATTCCCATAGGGTGTAATGGAGAATTGATCCATGGGTACCTGGGCTAGGGGGGGCTGTTTTTGAAGCAGAGGCACCAAATTTTAACATAGCATCTGGTGCCCCTCCTCAAAACACCCTCCAGGTTTCAAAAAAGATTGGACCAAGGGGTCCAATTCTATGAGCCCTCAAAGAAGGTGCCCCTATCCTTCATTATTTCCAATGGCGGGAAGGCATTTAGGTGTGCTATCCCTTTAAATGTGATGGCCAGCACTCCCTTTGGAGTTCAATCATGCTTGTCACAACCTTGCTCCTGGCTCCACCCCTAAAGTCTCCTGGCTCCACCCCCAGTCCCCGGATATGTCTTGAATTGGACTGGCAACCCTAAATGCAAACTGGTCAAAACAAGCCCCCCCCCACCCTCCCCCCACATTGTACTGCCATCAAAATCCAAGAGAAGCTTCTCTTGTGAACCTCTGCTCTGTTGAAATCTTTTACACTTCAAGGCAGTATCAGAAACAGATATGAACTCCTGCCATTCTTTGAAACCTTG
Organism: Heteronotia binoei; assembly: GCF_032191835.1. Taxonomy (NCBI): domain Eukaryota; kingdom Metazoa; phylum Chordata; class Lepidosauria; order Squamata; family Gekkonidae; genus Heteronotia; species Heteronotia binoei. The sequence goes on from NC_083241.1 coordinate 27,441,468, forward strand.
GAACCTTCAAACAATCCACACACTTGGCACAGATGATCAAAATAGACCAGGTTCCCCCATCCTAACCTCATTAGTTTGGAGGCAAGCAAAAGCCCTGCACTGTGCAGGGGTGACCCTGGAAGTCCCTTCTGATTCTACAACTCTATGATTTCAGAGGTGCTGGGTTCCAGCAGTGCGCTTAGAACTGCATTCCATCAAGGGGTCAAGGTCAAGAGTTTGGGCCATTTCTTGGGCCTTTTTTGTAGAAAAAGCCCATCAAGAACCTATTTGCATATTAGGCCACACCTCCTGATACCAAGCCAGCCGGAACTGTGTTCCTGCTCAAAAAAAGCCCTGGGCCATTTCATTCAAAGGGCACCTGGGCCGGGGGGCGTGTATTTCAGGACTTCTGGATGGGGTGAGGGGAAGCCAGTGAGCAAAACAGGTTCAGACTCTGCTGCGTCTGGGGGTGCAGGGTGGGGTCTATATGGTTTCATTACATGCTGCACACATTGCCAACTCTGGGTTGGGAAACTCCTGGAGAATTGAGGGCAGGGCCTTGGGATGGTAGGGTTTGGGGCAGCAAAAACCCCTCGTGACACACACCTGATGCTGCCTTCTACTGAATCAGACCACTTGAGATCAGTATTGTCTACTCCAGTGGTCCCCAATCTTTTTGGCACCAGGGACTGGTTTTGTGGAAGACAATTTTTCCATGGACCGGGAGGTGGGGGGTGGCAGTGATTTTGGGATGATACAATTGTGCACTTTATTTCTATTCGTTTGGTGTGGTGGTTAAGTGTACTGATTCTTATCTGGGAGAACCAGGTTTGATTCCCCACTCCTCCACTTGCACCTGCTGGAATGGCTTTGGGTCAGCCACAGCTCTTGCAGAGCTGTCCTTGAAAGGGCAGCTTCTAGGGAGAGCTCTCTCAGCCCCACCTACCTCACAGGGTGTCTGTCGTGGGGGGAGGAAGGTAAAGGAGATTGTGAGCCACTCTGAGACTCTGAAATTCGGAGTGGAGGGCAGGATATAAATCCATTGTATTGTTGTTGTTGTTGTTGTTACTACTACTACATTGTAATATATAATAAAATAATTATACAACTCACAGCCCGGTTGCTAACAGGCCATGGACCAGTACTGGTCCACAGTCCAGGGTCTCAGGCAGAGGTCTTTCCCATCGCCTACTGCATGGTCCTGTTTGTTTGTTTTTAACTGGAGATGGTGGGGATTGAACCTGGGGCCATCTGCACACCAAGCAGATGCTCTGCCACTGAGCCGCAGCCTTCCCTTCCATCCCAGGCTGTAAAGCAAGTTGAATATCAAGAGTCTTCTATGCCTGCCAATACTAATCAATCCTACTTCCCTCCTCCCCACCCCGCCATAGGGCCTGGCTATTGTATGGGCATCGGCCCGCTTCTGTCGCACTGGAGGTTTCTTTGGATGGGTGTGGGGAGCGCCTGCAACTACTACAACGAGATGTATGGTGAATTCATGAGAGTTTGGATCAACGGAGAAGAGACCCTCATTATTAGCAAGTAAATCTTTGATTTATGCGAACGAGGAAAATTATTGGGGGGGTGCAGGGAGCAGGTTCAATTCCCCGACACTTCCAGTTCAAAGGATCAGGTAGGAAGTGATGGGGGAAACCACCACCTGAGACCCTGGAGAGCAGCTGCCAGCCTGACCTTGATGGACCAAAGACAGCTTCATGGGTTCACGTGACTGGCAATGGTGCTCCGGGTCTCAGGCTGAGCTCTTTCCCATCACCTCCTACCTGAACCTTTTCATCGGACATGCCAGAGATTTGAACCTGGGACCTTCTGCATGCAATGCTGATGCTCTCTTACTGAGCTGTGGCCCCTCTTTAGGAGCCTCTCTTCCAGGGCTTTCCAGGGCATAACTCTTTTACATATTAAGCCACACACCCCTGATGGAGCCAATCCTCCTGGAGCTTACAGTAGGCCCTGTACTAAGAGCCCTATAAGCTCTTGGAGGATTGGCTCCATCAGGGGTGTGTGGCCTAATATGCAAAAAGAGTTACTGCTGCAAAAAATAGCCCCTGCAAGTCTCTTTCAAAGAGCGTGCTTGTTTCATTGAACATATGAACATATGAAGCTGCTTTATACTGAATCAGACCCTCGGTCCATCAAAGTCAGTATTGTCTTCTCAGACTGGCAGCGGCTCTCCAGGGTCTCAAGCTGAGGTTTTTCACATCATTTTGCCTGGACCCTTTTTTGGAGATGCCGAGGATTGAACCTGGGACCTTCTGCTTACCAAGCAGATGCTCCACCACTGAGCCACCATCCCTCCCCTGATTCCTTTGGCAGCCAATGGTGTCATCAAACCCAGACTTCAGGGCAAGTCAAACCCTTAGTGTCTTAGAGCCAGTGATGTTCATTCAGACTTGCATCAGCTCTCCAGAGATTCAGGAGAGGTATTTGGCATCACTTGCTACCTGACCTGATCCTTCTGACTGTAGCCATAACAACTAGTTAATTGGGCTTGTTTTTTTTAAAGGGATTAGACAAAATCATGGAGGTTACCTCTGTTAAAAGATTATTTATCATGATGGTGAAATGGAACTTCCATGTTCAGAAGCAGTGCTCCTTTGAACAGGGCCGGAACTAGGGGGGGCAGAGGGGGGTGATGCCCCGGGAGAAGAAGGATGGGGGGGGGCGCCAAATTGGGTATGGAGTCCATTATATTCTATGGGACCGTAAGATAGAATGGCCCATAAGGGGGGTGCCATTTTTTAATTTTGCCCCCCCCCTCAAAAAACATGTAGATCCGGTCCTGCCTTTGAAGGCCCATCACTTGGGGCAGCAGCGGAAGCTGGCTTTGGACGCTGAGCCCCTACTGTAGACCCTCCAGGTTGACGGATGAAATGGATCTGATGCATAGCATCCACCCTCTTCTGTTTATATATCGGGCAACAAGAAGAAATTGCCGATTCTTAAACAAAAGGAGCTGGTCTTTCTAAGCTGAGTCGGACTTATTTTCCACAGGGCGTCCTCAGTATCACAGCAACAATCTCATTAACATGTTGATTGTGGTGTCCTTTGAGTGTTAAGTGGCCCTGTGGCACAGAGTGGTAAAGCTGCAGTACTGCAGTCCTAAGCTCTGCTCACGACCTGAGTTTGATCCTGGCAGAAGCTGAGTACAGGTAGCCGGCTCGAGGTTGACTCAGCCTTCCATCCTTCCGAGGTCAGTAAAATGAGTACCCAGCTTGCTGGGGGGGAAGTGTAGATGACCGGGGAAGGCAATGGCAAACCACCCCGTAAAAAGTCTGCCGTGAAAACGTTGTGAAAGCAACGTCACCCCAGAGTCAGAAACGACTGGTGCTTGCACAGGGGACCTCCTTTACCTTTTTTTTTTAATGTTAAGGGAGCCCAATGCCTCCCAAAGGAAAATCCAAGTGAAACACACCTGAAGCAAAGGAGCTTGCAAAAAGAATACAAACACGGATCCCACCTGACTTTTCCTGTGCTGCACTGTTGCTGCAATCTCTGAGACATTTTTAAGCCTATAGCTCCCTCTACAGGAAATTCAGATGAATCTGTGCTAGAATAACAGCTGACCAAGCTGCAGGTGGGGAGCTGTGCTGGTCTGAAGCAGCAGAACAAAGTTTGAGTCCAGTGGCATCTTTAAGGCCAACAAAGTTTAAAATATAAGCAGGCACATAAAAGTTTATACCCAGAGTTAAACTTTGAACATATGAAGCTGCCTTATACTGAATCAGACCTTTGGTCCATCAAAGTCAGTATTGTCTTCTCAGACTGGCAGCGGCTCTCCAGGGTCGCAAGCTGAGGCTTTTCACACCTATTTGCCTGGACCCTTTTTTGGAGATGCCAGGGATTGAACCTGGGACCTTCTGCTTCCCAAGCAGATGCTCTACCACTGAGCCACCGTCCCTCCCCCTTTGTTGGTCTTCAATGTGCCAGTGGACTCCAACTTTGTTCAACTGTTTCAGACCAATGCAGCTACCTCACCTGAATCTAATAGAACAGAATATAACAGCTGTGCAGCTAACACCTTCTACAATATCTGCAGTTAGCATGAGATCATATTAAAAGCCATTTTAAGTCATCCTAAAATCCATCCCAAAAGAACTCCAAGGCCATAATGAATAAGATTGCCAGCTGACCAAAAAAAAAAGACAATGCCCTGTTCCTTTGCCTTTAACAGTAGCTCTGTAGAAATCAGAAATCAGCTTTTCGTGGTGGTAGAAATCAGCTTTTTGTGGTGTACAGGTCAGCATTATCTCCTGCTAGCACTGAGTCACTGTTAGAGGGACAAGAGCAGAGAAGGGTAAAAAAGAATTGGCAAATATAGCAACCAGCATCAAAACCAAAGTGCTTCCTTTCTGTTAATTATCCTTCTTTGACGTTTTCAAACAGAGGCTAGATGCCCATAGGTAGCCCCGGGGTGCAGAGTGGTAAAGCTGCAGTACTGCAGTCCTAAGCTCTGCTCACAACCTGAGTTCGATCCTGGCAGAAGCTGGGTTCAGGTAGACGGCCCAAGGTTGACTCAGCCTTCCATCCTTCCAAGGTCGGCAAAATGAGTACCCAGCTTTGCTGTGGGGAAACTGTAGGTGACTGGGGAAAGCAATGGCAAACCACCCTGTAAAGTCTGCCATGAAAATGTTGTGAAAGCAACGTCACCCCAGAGTCGGAAACGACTGGTGCTTGCACAGACGACTGCCTTTACCTTTTTAGATGCCCATATGACAGCAGACTGTAAATCACTTCTCAAAACTAAGCCAGCTGGCAGCTTGGAGAATGCATGTAAAGTTAAAGTTGCTTTCTTTCCATCTTTCTCTCCCCCTTCCCTCCCCCAACCATCTTCCTTCCTTCTTTCCTTCCTTCCTTCCCTCCATCCCTTCCTCCCTCAAACACCTGACATTCAGGCCTTGTGGCTCTTAAACATCTGTGGCTCTTAATGGTATGCAAGTTTGGCCGCCCGTGGTATAATGGCATAGAACTCACCCTGCAAAGCAGCCATTTTCTGCAAGGGGACCCATCTCTGTCATCTGGAGATGGGTTATAATCCCAGGAGATCTCCAGGGCCCACCTACTTTTGGCAGCACCAGGGCCCATTCCAGATGTTAGAGGGCCCTGGGCAGAGAGCATCCACGTGGTCTCCTTTCCCTGCCCTTTCCACCACACTGCCCCCTCCGGTCCGTGCCTCCTTGTCCTTTCCCAACTACTGACCCATGTGCCTCTGCATCCTTTCCCCACCAACTCGCAAGCTTTCTCACCACCCATGCTCACAGCCACCTGAACCACCCGCAGGCCTTTCTCGGACAATGGTGGCCACCAGGCAGTCAGTCCATACAGCTGGGAGTGGGAAAGGTCAGACAGGTGGGGAGCGTATAGGGTTGCCAATCCCCAGGTGGGAGCAGGGGATCCCCCGGTTTGGAGACCCTCCCCCCACTTCAGGGTCACCAGAAAGCAGGGGGGAGAGGGAAATGTCTGCTGGACACTTCATTATTCCCAATGGAGATTGATTCCAATAGGGCAGGGGTGGCCAAGGGTAGCTCTCCAGATGTTTTTTGCCTACAACTCCCATCAGCCCCAGCCATTGGCCATGCTGGCTGGGGCTGATGGGAGTTGTAGGCAAAAAGCATCTGGAGAGCTACCCTTGGCCACCCCTGCAATAGGGTATAATGGGGAATTGATTCATGGGTATCTGCGGCTCAGGGGGGGCTGTTTTTTGAGGCAGAGGCACACATTTTCAGCATAGCATCCAGTGCCTCTCCCCAAAATACCCTCCAAGTTTCAAAAAGATTGGACCAGGGGGGTCCAATTCTATGAGGCCCAAAAGAAGGTGCCTCTATCCTTCATTATTTCCAATGGAGGGAAGGCATTTAAATGATGTGCGGTCCTTTTAAATGTGATGGCCAGAACTCCCTTTGGATTCAATTATGCTTGTCACACCCTTGCTCCTGGCTCCACCCCCCAAGTCTCCTGCCTCCACTCCCAAAGTTTCCAGAGATTTCTTCAACTGGACTTGGCAACCCTAGGAGCATAGGGGAGGCATATGGGCAGATGCATCAGTAGAGTGGGCTCGGCCTGTTGCCCTGGGGTCCTGGCAGCTGCCCCACCTCAGGGTGTGTTGACACAGGCTCTGGGCAGAGCAGAACGTATCCGTGGAGGAAGAAGGCTGGCCTGCTGGACTCCATGTCCTTTCCTTCCACTTCCTAGATCTTCGAGCATGTTCCACGTGATGAAACACGGACACTACATCTCCAGATTCGGGAGCAAGCTGGGCCTAAAGTGTATTGGGATGCACGAGAACGGCATCATTTTCAACAACAACCCGGCTCTTTGGAAAGAAATCCGCCCCTTCTTCACCAAAGGTAAATGGCAGAGGCTGCGATCGAGGACACTTTCCTTGCGGGGGGGGGCAGGGGGGCAAGACCCACTGCATAATATGGGAACTATCGGCCTGCTGAAGATTTCTCCCACAGCTTCCGTTCTTCCCACCTTAGCATTTATTTCTCTTTCCTGTAATGGTAGTTGGAATCATAACAGGGTAACGGTACAATTGTCAGGCCAAATAGTACCTTGCAGAGGCCTTACTAGTAGGGTTGCCAGGTCCAATTCAAGAAACATCTGGGGACTTTGGGGGTGGAGCCGGAAGACTTTAAGGGTGGAGCCAGGAGAAAGGGTGTGACATGCATAATTGAACTCCAAAGGGAGTTCTGGCCATCACATTGAAGGGACTGCACACCTTTTAAATGCCTTCCCTCCATTGGAAATAATGGATAGGGGCACCTTCTTTGGGGACTCACAGAATTGGACCCCCTGGTCCAATCTTTTTTAAACTTGGAGGATGTTTTGAGGAGAGGCACCAGATGCCATGCTGAAAATTTGGTGCCTCTTCCTCACAAAACGCCCCCCCCCCCCAGCGTCTCAGATACCCGCAGATCAATTCTTCATTATACCCTATGGAAATCGGTCTCCATAAGGAATCATGGAATGCCCAGCAGACATTTCCCTTCCCTCCTCCACTGCTTTCTGATGACCCTGAAGCAGGGGGAGGGCCTCTAAACCAGGGTATCGCATCTTCAGGTAGGGCCTGGGGATCCCCTGGAGTTACAGCTCATCTCCAGGCTCCAGAGATCAGCTCCCCTGGAGGAAATGGCCCTTTTGGAGAGTGGGCTCTGTGGCATTGCATCCCGCTGAGGTCCCTGGCCTCCCCAAGCTGCACTTCCAAATCTCTAGGAGTTTCCCAGCCTGGCTCTCGCAACCCTCGGGGGGGTAAGTGTGGCATTTTCCATCCAGGAAACAGCACTTGGTAGGGGTTGCCAGCCTCCAGGCAGGACCTGGATATCCCCACTTTCGCAACAGAGCTCCAGCTGGCAGAGAGCAGTTCCCCTGGGGGAAAAAAATAGCTGCTTTGATATAAATCCAATATCATCTTCTTCTTCCTTCCCCAAACCTGCCCTCTCCTGGATCCACCCCCAAAGTCTCCAGGTATTTCCCAACACAGAGCTGGCAGCCCTACAACCCAGGCCATTGCAGGGTCCTAGGTGGCAGTTTATAGCCGTTGAATTAGATCCAAGTGGGCAGCCCTGTTGGTCTGAAGCAGTAGAACAAAGCAGGAGTCAAGCAGCACCGTTAAGACCAACAAAGGCGCTGTTCAACAATTGAATTACTTATCAGAGGATCCAGTCACATGAGAAAGCTTTTTGCAGGGCATCTAAAGGCTTCACTGGGCCAACTCATGCTCGAAGACCCACCACGGGAAAGGATGGAATGAGCTCCTAGTAGAATGAGGTCCCCCTGGAGATCCGGGCCCTGCGGGACTTCTCTAAGTTTCACAGGGCTTGTAAGACGGAGCTCTTCCACCAGGCTTTTAATTGATCCAGCGGGTGTCCCCTGAAGTCATCGCTGCCCCCAGCACCTTATCAGCACCTTACCATCTAGATGCTTATGTTATGCTGAATACTACCAGCTTATATGTGGTTTAAGAGCCCCGTGGCGCAGAGTGGTAAAGCTGCAGTACTGCAGTCGGAGCCCTCTGCTCACAACCTGAGTTTGATCCCAGCAGAAGCTGGTTCAGGTAGCCAGCCCCAGGTTGACTCAGCCTTCCATCCTTCCGAGGTCAGTAAAATGAGCACCCAGCTTGCCGGGGGGGGGGGGGGGGAGCGTAGATGACTAGGGAAGGCAATGGCAAATCACCCCGTAAAAAGTCTGCCGTGAAAACGTTGTGAAAGCGACGTCACCCCAGAGTCGGAAACGACTGGTGCTCGCACAGGGGACTACCTTTATTTTTATATGTGGTTTATGACTTGTTGCCAATGATATGGATCATGGTTTCTGTTAATTCTGTAATTATGATATTATCTAGTCTGGATGTGGGTTGTTTAATGTTTCTGTAAGATTTTTAATGTTGTAAGCTGCCCAAAGCTCGCTTGCGGGATAGGGTGGGGTATAAATCAAAAAATTAAATTAAAGGATCTGTCCTTGGACTGTGCCCAAAGGATCTAGGGTTTTTACTACCAAATTTGATAGATTATAATGATTTTAATTCCTTTGTGAAATTCCAGCTCTGTCGGGTCCAGGTCTTGTGAGGATGATTGCTATTTGCGTTGACTCAACGAGAGAACATCTGGATCGTCTGGAGGAGGTGACGACCGAGTTGGGAAACATCAACGCCCTGAATCTTATGAGGTGTATCATGCTGGATACATCAAACAGGCTTTTTCTGGGGATTCCTCTTGACGGTACTCAGTTATTTTTCCCCCCTTTATGATTCTCCATGATTCCATTTCTAATGTCTAACCCAGAGGTGTCAAACATCCAGCCCATGGGCCAAAACTGGCCCACCCAGGGTTTCAGTCTCCCCGTGGCTCTCTTCTCCCATCCCTCTCCTTCCCTGTCAGTCCTTACCTTTCAGAGCTCAAGCTGGAGCTGCCGCTGAGCACAAGAAGCGGAGGGTGGGTCTGCCAAACTTCCCAGCTCCTCAGCAGAAGCTCCACTAGGTTCCTTTGAAAATCATTGCAACACAAAAATTGCAAACAAAATGCAGAATGGATTTTCCGTTCCCAGTCTAGCCTGTCTGACCACAGAGACCTAAATGGAAAATCCAGTCCGCATCTTCTTTGCAACTTTTTTGGTTCTACAATGTATTTCAATGGAGTCCATGCAAGTCAGTTTGCATATTTGGCTCCTATTATTTCTAAAGGACCTTCAAGCCTCTTCTACTATCTCAAACTACCTTGTAAAAAAACTTGAGACCCTGCCTGGAGAGTCGCAGGCACTGTGAGTAGACGAGGGGGGGCGGAGCTTGCAATGCCCAGCCATTTCATGTTTTCCTAGCTCAGAGCAAGAGAGAGAGAGAGTTTGTATTTTTAGTTTCTGCTGTGATTTTTGTGCTTTTCTTTGATGTTTTATTCTTATAAATTGCACTGCCAAATCTCACTATTCCCCCACCTCTCCATTTTAGGCAGTAGGGTTGCCAGGTCACCCTGCTCACCGGCGGGAGATGGAGGGTAGCGTTGACAAATCCAAGTTGGGAAACTCCTGGAGATTTGGAGATGAAGCTTGGGGAGGACAGGGACTTCCGTGGGTCCAATGCCATACAGTCCACCCTCCAAAGCATCCCTTTTCTCCTGGAGAACTGAGCTCTGTAGTCTGGTGATGAGCAGTAATTCCGGGGGATCCCCAGGTCTCACCTGGAGGATGGCATCCCTAGCGGCAGGCATCTTTTAAGGGGCAGGAGGGTAATTTGAGAGGTGTCAGATATAAAAGATTGTTAAATAAATATAGCATTACAAGGCTGTTTTACATGTTTATATTTTCAGGGTTTTTTTAAATACCTTTAATTATGTTTGTGTGTGCCTTTATAAACTTTCTATCTCCACTATTGGTCATTGCATTTTATGACACACATTACCCCGCTTGATAAAGTCCCATTTGTGTCAGATCCGACCCTCATAACAAATGAATTCAACACCCCTGGTCTAACCAGAAAGTGGGTTGTAAGAAAGTATTTGCATAGGCAAACGAAGGGGACTAAGACTCAGTGTCATGAAGGCCTCTCTGCGACTCTAAATCAAGGTCTTGTTCATCTTGTCACTGGAAGCAAATGCATTGGGCTACTTCCTGCAGGTAAGGGATGTGCATTCAGATGTTAAAGACCCCCTTTGTTCATGTCCTTGTTATAACTCATCTGATCTGAAAAGAATACTATGGTATTCAAAGATCTTCAGATGGGGCTGTTTCTCTGGCACCTGGTAGTCTGGCCTAAGGAGGAGTAAGAGAGAATAGTTTCAGAGGAATGTAACTGACAGCAGAGTTCTTTTTGTAGCAGGGACTTCTTTGCATATTAGGCCACACCTCTCCAATGTAGCCAATCCTTCAAGAGCTTACGGGACTCTTAAGTACAGAGCCTACTGAGAGCTCCAGGAGGATTGGCTACATCAGGGGGGGGGGTGGCCTAATATGCAAAGGAGTTCCTGCTACAAAAACAGCCCTGATTGACAGGGGAGTTGCCTAATGAGCAGAGTTATATTGATCTTGCCACACAAGAGGATGGCACTGATTGGTCTGCCATTCCAAAAATGTTTCTCACAGAGACATTGGTGGCCTGGAGAAGGCTTTGATTCTATGTAAGCAGTGACTTTTTTTTAAGGGAGAGATGTGCACATAGCTTCAATGTCCTCTTCACAGGAAGGATTTTCAGCCAGAGCTTGTATGGAGTTAAATTCTGTGCCAACCGGAGGTGGAATTCTAGCAGGAGCTTCTTTGCATAGAAGGCCACGTACCCCTGATGCAACCAATCCTCCAAGAGCTTACGATGCTCTTTTTTGTAAGCTCTTGGAGGATTGGCTACATCAGGGGTGTGTGGCCTAATATGCAAATGAGCTCCTGCTAGAATTCCACCCCTGGTGCCAACCACGTTCAAAGTTTGTCAAAGCCCTAAAATTAGAAGGTTCAGTGGCAGCCAAAAGCTATCAAATGGGGGCAAGGGAGGAGAACCAGCTTCAGCTGAACTGAACAGTGAGAGATTTTCTTGCAGGAATCTGCGAGTCCCAGGCATGGTGTTTTTGCAAGGAATTATTTTTATCATGTGGTCAAGCCAAAGCAGCATCTCTGTGAGATTTGTGTGGGAGAAAGCTTTGCTTATATTTTCATCCGGCATCGTTTCTTTCCTCCAGCTAAGTAGGACTAAACAGTCTGCTAATCTAACAAAAGTACTGAATGATGCTGCTATCCGCAACACAGTGTAGCAACATAACTGCAATATCTGTAGTGGCTAATGGCTAACATGAGAGAGTCAAGCCATTCCCTGCCCCCCTCCCAATTGCCAAATGTGTAAAAGTAGCATAATTATTCAGAAGTGATAGGAAAGTGTTTTGCACATGCTCAGAGGCGTTATCAGTGTTTTTCTCCATACTCCAACATAAACTTCCAAATTTCTAGTTCTATTATTATGGGAGGAGGGGGGAATTCTCTCTAGCAACTTTTCCCAACCCCTGCAAAATTTCACAAACTTAATTGGGTGGGGACAGAGGGTATATTTAGCCTGGACAGGAGACAACTGAAATGTGATATGATAACGTTGGAGAAACATTAACTGAGGGGTGATATGATAGAGGTTTACAAGATTATACATGGGATAGAAAAGGTAGAGAAAGAAGTACTTTTCTCCCTTTCTCACAATACAATTCATTGAGCACTCAATGAAATTGCTGAGCAGTCAGGTTAGAACTGATAAAAGGAAATACTTCTTCACCTAAAGGGTGATTAACACATGGAATTCAATGCCACAAGAGGTGGTGGTAGCTGCAAGCATAGACAGCTTCAAGAGAGGATTGGATAAACATATGGAGCAGAGGTCTATCAGCAGCTATTAGCAACAGCGGTGGCTCAGTGGTAGAGCATCTGCTTGGAAAGCAGAAGGTCCCAGGTTCAATCCCTGGCATCTCCAAAAAAAGGGTCCAGGCAAAAAGGTGTGAAAAATCTCAGCTTGAGACCCTGGAGAGCCGCTGCCAGTCTGAGTAGACAATATTGACTTTGATGGACCAAGGGTCTGATTCAGTATAAGGCAGCTTCATATGTTCATATGTTCAACAGTGTACTGTTGGAACTCTCTGTCTGGGACAGTGATGCTCTGTATTCTTGGTACTTGGGGGGGAGCACAGTGGGAGGGCTTCTAGTGTCCTGACCCCACTGATGAACCTCCTGATGGCACCTGGGGTTTCTTTGGTCACCGTGGGACACGGAATGTTGGACTGGGTGGGCCACTGGCCTGATCCAACATGGCTTCTCTTATGTTCTCTTATGATAACCATCAAGTATTTGAAGGGCTATCACAGAGATGACGGACTGGAGTAATTTTCTGTAAACTTTAAAGGGACTGCACAAGACAGCAGAGCAAGCTGCTCTCCACTGCCCAGCTGTTTTCGTGGGTTTTGTGGAGAACAGTCTGGTAATCTGACAAAAGCATTGAATGATGCCGGTATCCACACCACATTGTAGCAACTGGAAGCCCCCTTAAGCCCTGGTTTCTGCTCTATCCATAAACTGCCACAAACCGCTTTAAAAGTTCATGGAAGTTCATGATGGTAGTAGACCTGTGATGAACTTCAGTTTGAGAACCACAAATGGCACAAAATTTGTGGTTCAGTTTGTTCCCATCCCTACGGAACAGTCCTTAGCTAAACATTAGGGGAAACTTCCTGAAAGTTAGAGCAATGGAACAGGCTTCCTGGGGAGGTGGTGGGCTCTCCTTCTTTGGAGATTTCTAAGCAGAGGCTAGATGGCCATCTGACAGCAATGCTGATTCTGCAACTCACTGGGCGTTTTCGCACTGACCTTAATCGGTAGCGACGCCCCTCTTCACCGCGCAGGATCTGCGCAGATTTCGCACTAATTGCCGCGGAGCACCCGGAAGAGCCGGAAAGTCCTGCGGCTTTTGCGGCGCAAATGGAAACTGGTTTTTGGCGGTTTCCGTTTGCGCCGCAAAAGCCGCGGGACTTTCCAGCTCTTCCGGGTGCTCCGCGGCAATTAGTGCGAAATCCGCGCAGATCCTACACGGTGAAGAGGGGCGTCGCTACCGATTAAGGTCTGTGCGAAAACGCTCATTATGAATTTAGGCAGATTGTGAGATGGAGAGCAGAAAGAGATGAGCCAGCGCTTGGCTCCTGTGGCCTTTTCTTCACACCCAAAGAATGCTGATTGTCATTTTGGGGTCAGGACAGAATTTTCCTACAAGCCAGATTGGCCAGAGATCTTGAAGGTTTTCTGCCTCCTCTGGGCATACAGCAGTACCACTGGGGGAAGGAAGTTGTGGATTTCCTGCATTGTGTAGGGGGTGGGACTAGATGACGCTTGAGGTCTCAAGATCTAGAGGTTCTATTTTTCTAGGGAGGAGGGAACCTTTAGCCAAGGGGTGGCCAAACTGCAGCTTGGGAGCCACATGTGGCTCTTTCACACATATTGTGTGGCTCTCAAAGCCCCCACTGCTTCATTGGCTGGCTTGGAAAAGGCTTTTCTCTCTTTAAATCACTTCTCCAAGCCAAGTCAGCTGGCAGCTTGGAGAATACATTTAAAGTTAAAGCTTCTTTCTTTCCACCTCTCCCTCCCCCCTCTATTTGCCTTCCTTCCTTCCTGTCCTGTCCTGTGGCTCTCAGACGTCTGGTGTTCATGTCTTGCGGCTCTCAAACATCTGATGTTTATTCCATGTGGCTCTTACATTAAGCAACTTTGGTCACCCCTGCTTCAGCCCATTCCTTCCCTAAAATTTTCTGTTAGTCCTGATGGAGAAAACTTGCAGGTATCCATATTTCTTTCCACAGCATAAACAAACACAGCTTGTGAGTGAGCTGTGAGAAAATGGCAAGGAAAGAGAGGTTTCAGATTCTCCCCTCTTCCCGCAAATCCACTGTGATAAAGTAGTCCTGACAGCTAAATCTGCAACAGAAAAAAGCCATTTAAAACAAACAAGGAAGAGTCTGTAGCCTTTAGCAGAGCCCCCTCTCTCAGCCAAAACTGAAAACTGTTTTAGGCTCCCTTGGTAGGGTAAGGGCAGCACTTGATGGTTATGATACGTAGAGGTATCGAAATGCTTTAAAAGCTTCCTTAGCACAGTCAGAATTCCACTGGTCGGTTATCCAATCCCTTACCAAACGCCACTACAAATCTAACAGCCATGCATATCGGTTATTAAGCGCCATCTAAAAACTTTCTCAAGATTGTACTTCAACTATAAAACAATGCCAAGTATTTTTCAAATATGGATTTCAAATGCTCACGCACACACTAAATAGAGTAAAATATAAAATATTTGCTAAGGATTCAGAAGCAGAGAATATTCAACAATACAGTTTGCGGGGGGCAGGGGGGATCAGTGAATTCAACTCAGCTGCATACCTGGGTATACTGAAGCATACAGAACTCCCCCCAGTCTATTCAGCACACACACACACCCAACTTTTCCACCTGATACAAGGAATAGGAGAGGAACCGAGAAGGAATTCAGAATGAGTAATGGAAATTTCTTGCCAAAGGTCCGAATAAAAGCTTTATGGACTGATAAAACGAAACGCCACAGTCTAGGCTGCATTGGACGATGCCAGGTTGATTCCCTACGAGGATCTGCAGGGGGAGATGGTACCATTTCTAGCATCTACAGAGATGTTCTCTCCCACCTTTGCTCGAAGTAGCTCAGTGCACCATGCATGGGACTTCCCTTCCCTCTTCCATTTAATCCAGTGTGTTCTCAACCTGTGGGATGAGACCCAGAAGTGGGGCGTGAAGCCGCTGAAAGTAGACCATGGACCAGCCCTCCCCTAACGGCCACCCCTGCCCTTTCCACTGCTCTTTTTTGTATTTTGAAAACCAAGATCTGATCCTGGAAGCAGTATCTTCCATGTCATACACTAGTTGGCATTTTTTTTCTTTACTGAATACACATTTTGATCAAGTAAAATGTGTCTTGGTGGTTACTGCAGTGAGTTTCTTAGGATATTATGGGGGATTACAGGACGTCAAAGAGAAGGAAGGGGGGGCAAAGGCAATAATGTAACTTCCACATGCAAAGGCTGTGTATTCTGGCATGCTTGGAGTTTGTAGTGGGGGTGGCTGCATCCTGTGTGCGAAGCTGGCTTCTCAAAACACCTGGTGAGCCACCGCAGAAAACGGAATGCTGAACTAGAGGGATGCCTGCCAAGGTCATAGTTTGCCTGGGAAGCAAAAAAAAAAAAATCTTGATCCAACCATGGGTCACCATACCAAGCAAATTTAGATTTGTGGGTAGGGCTGCCAATCCCTAGGCCAGGGGCAGGGGATCTCCTAGTTTGGAGGCCCTCCCCCCACCTCAGGCTTAGCAGAAAGCAGGGGGGAGGAGGAAATGTCTGCTGGACATTCCATTATACCCTATGGAGATTGGTTCCCACAAGGTATAATGGAAAATCGATCCTTGGGTATCTGGGGCTCTGCGTGGGCTGTTTTTTGAGGTAGAGGCACCAAACTTGCAGCATAGCATCCAGTGCCTCTCGTAACCCCCCCACCACCACCACCAAGTTTCAAAAAGATTGGACTGGAGGTCTAATTCTATGAGCTCCAAAAGAAGGTGACCCTATCCTCCAGTAATTCCAAATGGAGGGAAGGCATTTAAATGTGTGCGGTCCCTTTAAATGTAATGGTCAGAACTCCCTTTGGAATTCAATCATGCTTGTCACAACCTTGCTCCTGGCTCCACCCCCAGAGACTCCAGATACTTCTTGAGTCACGCCTGGCAACCGTATTTGTGGGTTGCCATATCAAAAAGACTAGGAACCGCTGATTTAATCCATGCAACCCTTTGTGATGTAGGCAAGGTAACTAGCCCTCCAGCGCCAGTTCCAAGTGATAGGTGGAAAAAAATGGCCAGAAGGCCAATGGCATGACATCGTACCATTTTAGGAGTCACCAGAAACTCTGTGGTTGAACCATAGAGTTTCCAGCCATTCCTAGAGCAGCATGATGTCACTTCCGGGTTTTCCCAGAAGGGACATCACACCGACACTGATGGCCACCGATACACACACCCCGTGTCCCTACCCCTATAATCTCTACTGGTTGAGAGACCATGCTAGGGAACCCTACACCTCATTTCATTTCGTTGCTCTCTTTTTGTTGAGAACAATGACAATAAATTCATCTATCATCTATCTATCATGTAGTTAGGCTGAGAGAGCAACTGATTGTCCCAAAGTCGCCCAGTGAGCTTCGATGGCTGAACTGTGATCTGAACCAACATCTTTCTCTAGCCTCTTAGCTCAGCTCTCTAACCACCAGACACACTGGCTCCTTGGATTAGCCCTGACTCAACAAAGGGCATGGTGCATTCCAGGGGTGCCTTCCACTTACATTTCCGTCTTATGTCTTCCAGAAAATGCCATCGTGCTCAAAATTCAAAACTACTTTGACGCTTGGCAAGCGCTTCTGCTGAAACCCGACATCTTCTTTAAGATTTCGTGGCTGTACAAGAAATATGAGACGTCTGTGTAAGTAGCCGCGATCACTGGACGGTTGGGAGTCATGCTGTTGTGCAAAAGGAGGGTCAAAAAGAGAGCTAGTTTGGTGCAGTGGTTAAGTGCACATACTCTCATCTGGGAGAACCGGGTTCGATTCCCAACTCCTTCACTTGCACCTGCTGGAACAGCCTTGGGCTAGCCATAGCTCTTGTAGGAGTTGTCCTTGAAAGGGCAGCTGCTGCAAGAGCTCTCTCAACCCCACCCACCTCACAGGGTGCCTGTTGTGTGTGGGGGGGGGGAAGGTAAAGGAGATTGTGACCACTCTGAGATTCAGAGTATAGGGCGGGATATAAATCCAATATCTTCTTCTTCTTCCCCTAAACTGAAGGTGGGCCAGGAAGGCTGAAAGGAAACCATGAGTTTCTTTCACACAGGCTGAATCATGCACTTTCAGTCCGCTTTGCAACTGGATTTTCTTGACGTAACTTTCATGCATGTTGAGTAATGCACTTTCAGTCTACTTTAGCAACCGTTTGCAACTGGATTTTGCTGCTGTTTTATGCAGTAAAATCCAGTTGTAAAGTGCACTGAAAGTGGATTATTCAGATTGGGTGAAAGTGCTTGGATTTGGCCACAGAGCAGCTTTAAAGTTTAGCATGACCAAATTGATGTGGCTTTGTGGGCAGTCTTGCCTACCTCTGTGCCCTTGTTTTGATCCTCTATATTGGCACCAACCTGACTCCTTCTGTGCCCTTTTAATGCCTAGCACACTGGTAAATAAACAGAACACAGGGTAGGTAGGGCTGCCAACCCTCAGGTGGTACCTAGAGATCTCCTGCTATTACAGTTGCTCTCCAGATGGCCAAGATCAGTTCCCCTGAAGAAAATGACAACTTTGGAGGCTATACTCTATGCCATTGTACCATGCTGAAGTCCCTCCGCTTTCCAAACCACACCCTCTCAAGGCTCCACCCCCAAAATCTCCAGGTATTTACCAATCCAGAGCTGGCAATCCTAATCACAGGCTTCTGTTCCCATCAGACTCTGCAAAAGGTGGAACACAAGCTCTATGTTTTGCCTGAGGGAGAACAGGTTCTTATTTAGTAGAGTTGTCTTTAGGAAGAGCCCTGCTGGATCCATCTAGTCCAGCCTCCTGTCTCACACAGTGGCCAGCCAGTTCCTCCGGAGTGCCAACAACAGGGCAGAGAGGCCAAGGCCTTCCCCTGAGAAGAACACCAGAAGAGCCCTGCTGGGTCAGACCAGGGAGGGTCCATCTAGTCCAGCCTCCTGTCTCACACAGTGCCCAACCACTTCCTCTGGAGGGCCAACCACAGGGCAGAGAGGCTGAGACCTTCATAAGAACATCATAAGAGCCCTGCTGGATCAGACCAGTGAAGGTTCATCTAGTCCAGCTTCCTGTCTCACACAGTGGCCATCCACTTCCTCTGGAGGGCCAACCACAGGGCAGAGAGGCCGAGGCCTTCGCCTAAGAAGAACACCAGAAGAGCCCTGCTGGGTCAGACC
This sequence comes from Heteronotia binoei, assembly GCF_032191835.1. Lineage (NCBI taxonomy): Eukaryota > Metazoa > Chordata > Lepidosauria > Squamata > Gekkonidae > Heteronotia > Heteronotia binoei. The sequence continues at coordinate 27,459,449 of NC_083241.1, forward strand.
AGGGAGGTCCATCTAGTCCAGCCTCCTGTCTCACACAGTGGCCAGCCGATTCCTCTGGAGGGCCAACCACAGGGCAGAGAGGCCGAGGCCTTCCCCTGAGAAGAACACCAGAAGAGCCCTGCTGGGTCAGACCAGGGAGGTCCATCTAGTCCAGCCTTCTGTCTCACACAGTGGCCAGCCGATTCCTCTGGAGGGCTAACCACAGGGTAGAGAGACCGAGGCCTTCCCCTGAGGTGGTCTCCCAGCTCTGGGATTCATAGGTCAACTGCCTCTGCACGTGGAGGTTCCCTTTAATCACCATGATTAGTAGCCTCTGATAGACGCATCCTCCATGAAGTTGTCCGATTCCCTTTTTAAGCCATCTGTGCCTGTTGGCCAATCGCTGCATCCTCTGCTAGCAAATTCCACACTTTAATCACTTGTCATATAAAGAAATATTTCCTTTTGTCTGTCTTGGATTCCCTGCTCATCGGCTTCATTGGATGCCCTTGAGTTCTATTATTTGGAGGGAGAGGGGGGGAAATTCCTTTTTTATCTTCTATTTAAAAATGCATTGGCTATAAAAGCCAACAGCAAACCCTCTCTCAGTATCTCTTGCCTGGAAAACCCTACGGGGTCAATAGAAGTTGGAGGTGACTTGACATCAAAATAAATAAATAAAAGCCTAAAGAATGAACAGAATTCTTGCCAACAAGACTTTGAAATATAGCCCTTTCCAGGCGTGTGTTCAAATAGAAATGATGGAACCATTGCTTGAGCGTCCTAAGATGTGAATCCCTTCCCATTTAAGGACCTTTCAAGTTACTGAATTATCTGGGTTGCCTCTGATGCTTCCTGTGTGGGCACAGAGAAGCACCGCGGACCTTTAGAGCCAGTTCGGTATAGTGGTTAAGTGCGCAGACTCTTATCTGGGAGAACCGGGTTTGATTCCCCATTCCTCCACTTGCACAAGCTGGAATGGCCTCGGGTCAGCCATAGCTCTCACAGAGCTGTCCTTGAAAGGGCAGCTGCTGTAAGAACTCTCTCAGCCCCACCTACCTCACAGGGTGTCTGTTGTGGGGGGAGGGAGGAGATTGTGACCACTCTGAGATTCAGAGTATAGGGCGGGATATAAATCCAACATCATCTTCTTCTTTAGTGATGAACCTGTCCCTTTCTGTTTCAGGAAGGATCTGAAAGAAGCCATCGAAATCTTAATCGAGCAGAAGCGACAGAAGCTTTCCACCGTCGAGAAACTGGAGGAGCACATGGACTTTGCATCGCAGCTGATTTTTGCACAGGTAATTTTGATTTGGACAGGGCACACTCTGGAATGTAGCACACATTATTACTGATGGGAGGAATGAAGTTTCATTGATCTGAGGGGTGCATTTGTTTCTAAATTCTCCCCTCCCTGCAAACTAGGAATGAACTGATTTTCCTCATTCCATGCTTTTATTGCTCATGAGTTGCTCTCTAGTCTGCACTTTGCCCCTTCTGACTTCCAATTTAATGAGGCGAGTCTCTAAAATTAATTTGGTTGTGCCCTCTTTGCCACCATTTTCTGTGTCTCCCAGGGATGATATTATCTCTCTTTCTTTCTTTTTTTTTTAAATAAAGCTTTCAAAACTCAAAGGTACCTTGTTCACAATGCCTCTTCCTCCAGCAACTCAATACTCTGAGCGCTTCACACAGCAGGATGAATTACTTGCTTGCTGTTTCAAATGAGCAGTATGTTGGGGGTCATTTTTGCCTTTAGACAGCAACATCCAGGTAGCTTTTCTGGGGGATTTGTTGCCTGCTAGGCTCATGGGATAGAGAAGGCAGAGAAAGAAATTCTTTTCTCCCTTTCTCACAATACAAGAACTCGTGGGCATTCAATGAAATTGCTGAGCGGTCAGGTTAAAATGGATAAAAGGAAGTCCTTCTTCACTCAAAGGGTGATTAACATGTGGAATTCACTGCCACAGGAGGTGGTGGCGGCTACAAGCATAGCCACCTTCAAGAGGGGTTTAGATAAAAATATGGAGCGGAGGTCCATCAGTGGCTATTAGCCACAGTATATATATGTATGTATGTGCGTGTGTGTGTATGTGTGTATATGTATATATGTGTGTGTGTGTGTGTATAGATATATATATACACACACAAACACATATATTGGGCACTGTGTGACACAGAGTGTTGGACTGGAAGGGCCACTGGCCTGATCCAACATGGCTTCTCTTATGTTCTCATGCATACTCTGGAATTATTCGGAACAGATGTTTTTCTTTTTCTTCTTTGCTGTCAAGTCACTAATGACTTATGGCAACCCCTGGTAGGGTTTTCAGGGCAAGAGACTTACATTGGTGGTTTGCCCCCTCTGTATAGCAACCCGGGACTTCCCTGGTGGTCTCCCATCCAGGTACGAACCAGAGTTGGCTCTGCTTAGCTGAGAGATCTGATGAGATCAGGCTAGCCTGAGCCATGCAGGTCAAAACAAAAGACATATAAGTGGCTGGCTTGCCATTGCCTGCCGCTGCATAGCAACCCAAGACTTCCTTGGTGGTCTCCCATCTAAGTACAAACTAGGGTTGACCCTGCTTAGCTTACAGGATCTGACAAGACTGGGCCAGCCTGGGCTAGCCAGTTCTCACTGCTGATTTGCTGCTGGGCTCATGCCTACTGCCGAGTAATTCAGAGCTGGTCATGCATCATTTAAATAACTGCAACAGTGTGTTGGCCTGTCCCCAGTTGGCTGCATCTGTGCAGAGCTACATAGATTTCTTTTTATTGTTTACTACCTTTCTAAGGGCAATTCAGTACCAAGGCTTTTCCTTTCCTTTCCCAGAGAGCCAGTTCAGTGTAATGGTTAAGAGTGCAGGTTCCCCACTCCTCCTCCACATGCAGCTGCTGGTGTGACCTTGGGTCAGTCACAAGTTCTCTCAGAGCTGTTCTTTCAAAAGCAGCTTTCTCTCAGAGCTCTCTCAGCCCCACCTACCTCGCAAGGCTGCATGGAGAGGAAGTGAAAGAGAGTGTAAGCTGCTCTGAGACTCCGAGTGAAGGATGGGGTATAAATCTGTCACCTCTGCCCTAGACTCCTCACCCTGTCTGAGAGGCGCACCACAAAACATAAAATGTGGCCTCTGTGTTTGGTCGATTTGTGTCTAACTTGACAATGTTGTTGTCCGCTGAGTTCAACAGTTCCTGTTTTTCTCCCTGAACATTACAGAGCCGTGGGGAACTAACGGGGGAGAATGTGAACCAGTGCGTTTTGGAAATGCTGATAGCAGCCCCAGACACTCTTTCCGTGACCCTCTTCTTTATGTTAGCACTGATCGCTGAACACCCTCATGTGGAAGAAGCAATGATGAAGGAAATACAGGCTGTGATGGGTAAGGGTCTATTGGCAGGTGGAAGATGACAGCAAGACAAAAATCTACTTTTTTTTTCAAAATTCCATGTTGGAAAAGGGCCAAAATACCAGTGATGCAAAGACAGTAAACCTGAAGATTATTTTTTTAGAAGGCAGCCCTATAGACCAGTAGGTCAAACAACCAGAAAGAATTAAGCATGAATCTAGGTGTGGCCTAATATGCAAATGAGTTCCTGCTGGGCTTTTTCTAAAAAAAAAAAAAGCCCTGCATGAATCTATAAATCTCAAGATGTTTAGTTCATTAATGTATTTACGGTAAATACTAGATCCTACTTTTCACTCCAAAGGGACCCATCACAGCTTACAACATCATTCGCTCCTCCTTCATTTATCTCATATGGCATGGAGTGGACTAAGAAAGAGTTAAGTGGTTAGGAGATACCTATTCTGGGTTGGGAAATTCCTGGAGATTTTGGGGGTGGAGCCTAGGGAGGGGAGGGAGCTTAGAGGGATAGAATGCCATTGAGTCTGCCCTCAGAGCAACCATTTTCTCCAGGTGAGCTGATCTCTATGGTCTAGACATCAGTTGATATCCCAGGAGATCTCCAGGCCCCACCCAGACTCTGGCAACCTTAACCGGCCCCAGGCTACCCAGCAAGCCTCCACAGGGAGTCAAACCTGGCTATCCCAGATTCTAGGCCAGGGGGGGCCAAACTGTGGCTCAGGAGCCACATGTGGCTCTTTCACACACATTGTGTGGCTCTCAAAGCCCCCACTCCCCCATTGGCCTGCTTGGAGAAGGCATTTGTCCCTTTAAATAACTTTGCCAAGCCAAGCCAACTGGCAGCTGGAGAATGCAATTAAAGTTAAAGTTGCTTTCTTTCCACCTCTTTCTCGCTCCCCACCTTCCTTCCTTCCTTCCTTCCTTCCTTCCTTCCTTCCTTCCTTCCTTCCTTCCTTCCTTGCAGCTCTCAAACATCTGATCTTTATTCTATGTGGCTCTAATGTTAAGCAAGTTTGGCCACCCCTGTTCTAGGCCAACACGCTACCTATTACATCGTGCAAAATATTTATTTGGAAACTTTTCTGTCTCTTGGCCTCACTTATTCTTTCTGATAATCAAATAGAAACAACATCTTCCAGGAGAGAGCCAGGCTGACAATGTCCTCAAATAGACAATCAATGAATAATCAAAGAGAAATAGTACTCCATCCAATATTGCAGTCCAAGTTAAATTGGAGAGCAAGTTTGGTGTAGTGGTTAAGTGTGCGGACTCTTATCTGGGAGAACCGGGTTTGATTCCCCACTCCTCCACTTGCACCTGCTAGCATGGCCTTGGGTCAGCCATAGCTCTGGCAGAGGTTGTCCTTGAAAGGGCAGCTGCTGTGAGAGCCCTCTCCAGCCCCACCCACCTCACAGGGTTTTTGTTGTGGGGGAGGAAGGTAAAGGAGATGGTGAGCCGCTCTGAGACTCTTCGGAGTGGAGGGCGGGATATAAATCCAATATCTTCTTCTTCTTCTTCTTCTTCTTCTTCTTCTTCTTCTTCTTCTTCTTCTTCTTCTTCTTCTTCTTCTTTTCAATAAATAACAAACCATCTTTATTTATTTGTAGTTTGTAGTTTGCCTTTCCTCTGCCAAAGCCATCAAGCTACTTACAGGGACATTAAATTGCAGAAGTGTCCTACTATAAGAAATAGCAGCAATGAGAAATTATCCCTGTGCCTTTTTTCAGTATTATAAACCCACAAAACCATTGGTCAAAGACCAATCTGAACCATATGGCTTAACAATGGCCTGGATTTGATCACTCTGCATAATATGGTTTGAAGCTCCTTCCAGTCTAAGGAGCCTTCCTTCAACATCTTTTCTGCTGGTGGAACAGTAGAATGTCCCTTCCATCAAAGGGAGGTGCTAAGCACAGTGGCAGCATACAGGCCAATGTTCTCAAAACTAGTTCAACGTAGAAGCCTTCCTTATTTGTTGGAGTGAGCAACTCAGCATGCCTGGACTTTGGGGGTGCAACATCACTCTAAGTGAGTATAGTTGTTATTTCCTTGAACAGAGTGCCTCTCTTCGTCTTAACATAAGAGCTGACCTCTTCCTCCTCCCCCTTTGTCTTCTAACTCTCTCACATGGCCTTCCATGGAAACACACATTTCTGCAGCTCTCTCCTGTAGGTACAGTGTCCTAATACACCTACACATGATGCTGGACAAGCTGGCCATTTGTGATAGGGAAAGTACGCTTTAGATTAGGCTTCTGTTCTCTTCTTTTGACAGCAACCTGAACGTGAACTGGATTTCCTTGAATAAATATGAGTTTACCTTTTTTTGCAATATACTTCTTGATAGATTTATTTAATGCATGCAGAATCACACTTCTATGACTGAGCAAACTCTGTTATATTAACCAAATATCCCAGTACTTATTTCCTCTGAGAGAATGTTTGCCAAAGGCCCAGGCCACCGCTAAAAAGGGGCACACATGAGCAGTAGCCAACTACCCTGACCTGGATGGCCCAGGCTAGCCCAATCTCAGCAGATTTCAGAAGCTAAACAAGGTTCACCTTGGCTAGTAATTGGAAGGGCAACCTCTAAGGAATACAAGGGTTGTGACGCAGAGGCAGGCAATGGCAAACCACCTCTGAAATGTCTCTTGCCTTAAAAAACAAGTCCAGCTCGCCACCTAGTGGTGCATAAAGCTAAAAGAGCTAGAACTTCTAGCTGCCAGGCAGGATCTCCTGGTTATACAACACGCACTGTCACACAATCAGTATTCGTAGCCAACCGAATCATTTGAAAGGGATCCAAATAGCTTGGGTCCTGCAAACTGCCAGCGGGAAGCCTGGACAGTTCAGGATTTCTCCCATTGCCCCTCTGCTAGTGGTAGAGAATGAAAGGAGCCATTTCAGCACCACCAAGCCTTCCCCACTGCAGGGGCTCTGCCCACTCAGTTGTTAGTACATCCGAGCCCATTGACTCCGGGAATAACTTTCCTGGGATCTGAAATGGCTCCGGTTGGGATCAGATAGGGAAGATCCTCCGATACCTGCATGCACAGATGTCAGGATCCAGCCCAATGCAAGCACTACTATAAACATACTCAAACTAACCATAAGACCAAGCAATGACAGGCCAAGCTTTAAGAAAAAATCTTGGCACCAGAGGCTGACATAAAACCAAATTAGAAAAAAAAACATTATTGAGTAGCAACAGCAGATAAAAGCAAGGGAGGCAGCAAAGGGATGGGAGGGGGGATGGGACAGAATCAAGAGAAGGCTTGGGGAATAGGGCTGCCAATCCCCAGTTGGGGGTGGAGGATCCTCCAGTTTGGAGCCCCTCCCTCCAATTCAGTGGGAGGAAATGGCTGCAGGGCACTTCTCTCTGTGATGGGAATCCACCCCACCCCCATGCAGGCAAGAAGCAGGAAATAAACGTGACATGCATATGCAACCAGGAAGTGATGTAGGTACATCATTGATGTCAGGGGTGATGATTTGGTTTTTGTGCAAAATTCTACGGTAGAATTAGTTTCAAACCATAGCGTTTTGCCCCCAAACCAGAGTGTCTCCACCCCCCACACCATCAACATGCCTATGTCACTTCCTGGTGATGTAAGCATGTTGTGTTTATTTCCTGCTTCTCCCTCCTTGATCCAAGAAAGGTAAGCCCCATCCCTTGCCCACTGATCCAACTGACCTGGCAACCCTACTGGGGAATAAATATTTACTTATTGCACTTCTATCCCACCCTATCCAGTGGTGGGATTCAGCAGGTTCGCACCAGTTCTATGGAACCGTTACCTAATGTGCCATCAGTTCTATAGAACCGTTTGTTGGTCGGGCGCCTGCTGTTAACCGCCGCCTCCCCCTTCACCGCTGAGCAGCAGGAGGAGGAGGAAGGGGTCGCCTTTGCTTTCTGCGCCCCGATGAAGGTGAGGCTGGAGGAAACGGCGGGCTCCATAGGGCAGCGAGACCAGGCTACTCATTCAGTAGTTCATGGAGAGCAACATCTACGATTGCCATCAACCAAAAGAGCCATATTTATTTCCATCCCTGGCAGGAGGACTGCACTTTAAGGAGGATTGCAGCTTACCTGTTCCACTGGTGGCTATTTCAAAGTGAGAACCAGCTATCAGCCACAAGCCCCATTAGGCAAAGTCTTTGGTCTACTTTCCTGAAACATGGGCCAGGTCCTGCACTGGGGAACAGTACTCAGAAAAGCATGCCAAAGAGCCACATGTGGCTTCCAATCCATTGAGTGAAAAACACTGATCCAACTGTAACGATATACAACTGGAATCTTTGTGGCAGGGTGCAGCTTTTAAAGAGCTCTTCTACACAATCCTTCAGAGCGCTCCCTAACCTGCAGTGCTGGTATAGTTTAGTGGCTCAGCCACAAACCACAAAGCTCCAGGTTCATATCTCACCTATAAATGAATTTAGTGGGTGGTCTTATGCAGTGGTGGGATTCAAATAAATTAACAACAGTTTAGTTGTCTTTACCTCTTTTACTGTTCTTATTGCAGTATTTAATGCGTGAATTATTAAACTACCTTTCAGTATATCTTTTGGTATAGTTAAAATAGTCATTAGGACATAGAACCTGTTGTTAATTTATTTGAATCCCACCACTGACCCTATCCCATGATATATCATATAGTTTCATCTAGCACATAAAGCTCAACAAAGTTTGGTGCCAGGAGAAACATTATTGGGAGGGAGTTCCACAACTGAGGTGCCACCACTGAAAAGACCCTTTCTCAATTGTTCCATGGCCTATTGGCTCACCTGCCTGGTTTCAGAATCAAATCTTTTCTACTTCTTTATCTCTCCAAGCCAAATTTCAAAACCAAGACTTGAAAAAGATTAGCATTTGAAAAGAAAAAGAACATCTGAAATGTTGCCAGATTCCAAACATGTGGGGCCATATCCTCCCAGCAATTACCTCCCAGGTGAAATAAGAAACCAGAGACCAGCCTCTTTGTCTTCCTCCCTCCCTCAAGGTGACCGAGACATCCAGAGCGAAGACATGCCAAAGCTCAAAGTGGTGGAGAATTTCATCCATGAGAGCATGAGATACCAGCCGGTCGTGGACTTGGTCATGCGCAAAGCCTTGCGGGACGACGTGATCGATGGCTATCCTGTGAAGAAAGGAACCAACATCATTCTGAACATCGGGCGCATGCATAAACTTGAGTTCTTCCCAAAGCCGAATGAATTCTCTCTTGAAAATTTTGAGAAAAACGTAAGTTGTTACACGTACGTGTGTGTGTGCTCGTGTACAGGACTTTTTTGTAGCAGGAACTCCTTTGCATATTAGGCCACACCCCCTGATGTAGCCAATCCCCCTGGAGCTTACGGTAGGCCCTGTACGAAGAGCATGGGCTACATCAGGAGTGTGTGGCCTAATATGCAAAGGAGTTCCTACTACAAAAAAAGCCCTGTGTTTGTGTATAAAATCCTGCTTAAGGGCTCACACTTCAAGATGAAAAATTCATATTTCCGTATTCTTATTCAGTGGAGAGTCTTTACCTTGTGAGACTCACCTACCACAAGCTTTTGATCCAGTTCTAATCCAGACCCACCTTGACTAGTGAACGTGGACATAGATACTTGTGCGTGAACAGAACGGCACCATGTAATATACACACGGGTGGAATTCTAGCAGGAGCTCCTTTGCATATTAGGCCGCACACCCCTGATGCAGCCAATCCTCCAAGAGCTTACAAAAAAAAGCCCTGTAAGCTCTTGGAGGATTGGCTACATCAGTGAGGTGTGGCCTAATATGCAAAGGAGCTCCTGCTAGAATCCCACCCCTGAGTATACAATCTGGATGGCCCAGCCTAGCCAAATCTCATCAGATCTCAGAAGCTAAGCAGGGTCAGCCCCAGTTTGTACTAAGCTGGGAAACCACCAAGGAAGTCCAGGGATGTAAGCAGAAACAGACAATGGCCGACCACCTCTGAACATCTCCTGCCTTAAAAACCCAAAAGAGTCACCATAAGTTGGCAGTGACTTGACAGCATTTCCCACTGTCTAGTGCACAAACTGACACCAGGATTCATTTGCCAGGCTGTGCATTCAACAGTGTCTTCATGTCCCTGCATGAGCATTTATATGCCTTTGCATTGTTCACAGTTCACCCACTGCCTTGATATGTGTGCAAGACCACCCCAAGTTTCATTTATGAAATGTTGGAAGGGGAACGCAACATATGGAGTGACATTGGGCGTTCAAATTTCGGATTTACTTCTGCAGGGTCCTTTGCTTGAATGTAACCTGATGGACAACATGTTTTCACAATAAAATTCAATCCAGTAGACAGAGAGGTGGAACACATACACGTGAAGTTGCTTGAGATTGAATCAGACCCTCGGTCCATTGAAGTCAGTAGTGTCTACTCAGACTGGCAGCAGCTCTTCGGGATCTCTGGCAGGGGTCTTTCAACATCACCTATGACACTCCCAGCCAGGGAGTTTCAACAGTACCCTGTGGCTAATAGCCACTGATGGACCTCTGCTCCATATGCTTATCCAATCCCCTCCTGAAGCTGGCTGTGCTTGTAGCTGCCAGCACCTCCTGTGGCAGTGAATTAAAGTATGCTTAAAGTATTAGCACTCTTGCAATATTGTGGTCAGCTGACTCTTGAAAGCTCATTCCCCGAAGAACCTGTTGGTCTTGAATCTTGCTCATCTACTGCAGACCAGCACGGCTAACTAAATTTCCTTTGACGTTTGCACAGGTCCCCCATCGCTACTTCCAACCCTTTGGGTTTGGTCCCCGGGGCTGCGTCGGGAAGTTTATCGCCATGGTGATGATGAAGGCGATCCTGGTCTCTCTTCTCCAAAGGTGCAGCATCCAGACTCTCAAAGGCAAAGGTCTCGAAAGCATCCCGAAAAACAATGACCTGTCCTTGCACCCAAACGAAAGCCAGCCCTTGCTCGAGATGGTTTTGGTACCGAGAAGGAAGGCAGCAGCCAGGAACCGGGAGGGCCAATAGAACAGAAGCAGCAAGGAGACAGGCAGTTGGGCTTCCCTGACACCAACAGAAAAACTGTCATCCATTCCAGGCGCATCCATTGCTCACTCACTCCACGAAAAGAAACATTTGTTTGCTCCAAGTGCGTTGACAGTGCAGGCGGCCAACTGACCGGCTTGGGTTGGGTCATTATTTAAGACGGTGATCCTTCTGAGCCACAAAAGAAAGGCAGCGTGTGAATTAGCACACAGTAGACTGACAAATGCCTTGATGAACTGCCATTTCAGGTGGAGCTGCAGGACTCGGGGGGGGGGGGGAAGCCCCAAGGAACCATTCCTGCAGGTCCTGCGCAGCTCGAAGTGGGTCAAGAAACAGGCATCCATAGCAGCCTGCGGTTTTAACGGAAACAACATCTCCGCCCCTGTGATCGTGTGAATGAATTTCCATGCCAGTGTTCATCAGGAAAGCAAAAAGTCTGGGGAAGCACAAAGGACAGGGACGGCTTTTGAAAGCGAGAAACAGAACACTCTCTTCTCCCGCTGTTTCGTAGCTCCGAAAAGACATCATCAAGGGATCTTTGCTGCTTTGTCCCGATACACCGTCAGGCAAAAGAATTTGGAGAAAAAGATGCAACTGGACCTTTTCTTCATCTACAAAAGCCCTTGTTTATTTATTTAGGTATTCATACCTTGCTTTTCTCCCCCAGGGGGGACGCAAAACTGCCTACAACAGGGTAGCTCTTCAGATGTTTTTTGCCTACAACTCCCATCAGCCCCAGTCAGCATGGCTGATGGCTGGGGCTGATGGGAGTTGTAGGCAAAAAACATCTGGAGAGCTACCGTTGGCCACCCCCCAGCCTACAATATTGTTCTCCCTCCCTTCTTCCACTTCGGTTTTGTCCTCACAACAATACCACTGCAAGATAGGTTACACTGAGGGTGTATTGGTCTAATCAAGGTCATCCAACGAGCTTCCATGGCAAAGTGGGAATACGTGAAGCTCAGACCCTCGATCCTTCAAGATCAGTATCGTCTACTCAGACTGGAAGATGTTCTCCAGAGTCCCATGCAGAGGTCTTTCCCATCACCTACTGCCTGGTCCTTTTCACTGGAGATGCCAGGGATTGAACCTGGGACCTTCTGCGTGCCAAGCAGATGCTCTACCACTGAGCCACGGCCCCTCCCAGATTTGAGTCTGGGTCTCCCAGATCCTACTTGAAGCACTGCACAATTCTGGCTCTTTTTCCAGACATTCTGGGGGGGGGGAGGATGGGACACACACATATCAAATACGCAATTCCGTTCCTTACTTAATGTCTTTTCCTTGGACCTTCCATACAGCAGCACCCAGGGCTGTCTCCACACAATCAGGAATCCCGAAAAGGCACGGTTCTCAAATGCCTAGAAAGAATTATAGTCAGGGATGGGAATTCTAGCAGGAGCTCCTTTGCATATTAGGCCACACACCCCTGATATAGCCAATCCTCCAAGATTCTTTTTTGTAAGCTCTTGGAGGATTGGCTACATCAGGGGAGTGTGGCCTAATATGCAAAGGAGCTCCTGCTAAAATTCCACCCCTGATTATAGTCACGCAGATGCATACTAACACATGCTCTGTAAGGCATTCCAGTTAATCCTGCCACTTAGATGATCAGCTGTATGCGTTTTGTTTCTGCAGATGACGGATAGAGCAGGCCGGATCCAGCCATCCTCCCAGTTGCCTTCCTCTAGTCCTGAAGGAGCCTTTCCCCAATGGAAGAGCCACTAAAATTGGAGGAAGACTCTTTAGACTGGAGAAGGGCTTCCAACTTGAGGCACAAGTTTGACAGTGATGGCAGGTGGGGAGACAACCATTCCAAGTCTGGGCCCAGGATACTTAAGCAATCAATCTGTCAGGCCTCAGATTCAGCAGGAGCTCACAGGAGCGAGCTCCTGAACCTTTCTGAAGGTTCCCCCTCTTCCTCCCCTAGGGTTGCCAAGTCCAATTCAAGAAATATCTGGTGACTTTGGGGGTGGAGCCAGGAGACATTAGGGGCAGGGCCAGGAGCAAGGGTGTGACAAGCATAAATGAACTCCAAGGGAGTTCTGGCCATCACATTTAAAAGGACGGCACACCTTTTCAATTCCTTCCTTTCATAGGAAATAACAAAGAATAGGGGCACCTTCTTTTGGGGCTCATAGAATTGGACCCCCTGGTCCAAACTTTTTGAAACTTGTGGGGTATTTTGGGGAGAGGCACTAGATGCTATACTGAAAATTTGGTGCCTCTACCCCCAAAAAAACAGCCCCCCCCCAGAGCCCCAGATACCCACAGATCAATTCTCCATGATTTTCTATGGGAATAAATCTCCATAGGGAATAATAGAGTTCCCAGCAGACATTTCCTTTCTCTCCCCCTGTTTTCTGACAACCCTGAAGCAGGGGGAGGGTCTCCAAACCAGGGGACCCCCTGCCCTCACCTGGGGATTGGCAACCCTATCCTCCCCACCTACCTTGTCCATTGAATAGTAGGTGCAGCTGCATAACAATCCCTGGATTAGGAGAGTGGGCAGCCAGCCAGCCACCAGGAGCTTTGCCACGCCCCCAGCAGCCCTCCTTAACCCCTGGAGAAGCCCACGCCAGCCTTTCTTCACTTCTTATGCAATTTTGGGGCAGCAGGTGGCTTGCTGGGCTTTTGACAGGGGGGGGGGGCGCCCAGGAGTGCCCCAGGCAAGTGAGGCCTGCTTGGGCTGGCTGGATCTCTAGCCAGCCCAAGCAGGCCTCACTCGCCCAGGGCTCTCCTTTCTTACATTGGGTTGCTTTTGGCTGGGGGGGGGGCACATGTTAATGAGCTCCACCACCTATTTTTCTACAAAACAACTGCTGTAATCAATCAATCAAGTTTATTATGGTCAAAAAGACCAGCAAGGTTGAAAACAGATTTTAAGACAATAAAGCAACTTCCTGTTCCCTGACTACTTCCTCTCCACCTGCACATTGAGAACATCCTCAGAGGTCCTTCTCTGTGTTCCCATGATCTATGAGGTTTAATCAAAGTGGACCCATAAGACATTTCCTTCTTTGTAGTGGGACCAAGATTATGGAACTCCCTCTTGCCCTTTCTTTGACCATATTCCAGTGCCAGATCAAAACTGAGCTTTTGAGGGAGTTGGGGATGGGGGGGTAGGTAGTTTTATTCTTGGTTATTTGCGTCTCTGTTTCTGAGCTGATTTTGATCAATCGGTTCTTGGATTATTTGTGCTGTATTTTGATGGGTTTTGGTCTTTTTTGTATTTTAAATACTCAGGTTTTAATTTCATCGACTGCTGTTCACGACCTGCTTTGTGCGATTGAGTGTTTTGGTTTGTAACAAATAATACAAAATAAATATTTTAAAGGTGTCAGAATGATGGACAGAAACTTTTTGAACTCTGGTCAAGTAATCGCATATCGGATGGCCAAGTAGCAACAGCGGAGGCCATGCGATCTTGTAAATATTTTATTTATTTGAAGGCCAGAGTCTTGAGTAATGAACTTCTTAAAATATTATTCGATGGGTAACACGACATTTTTTACAACTGTGATGAAGAAATATTCCAGCTGTTTTATGAACAAGCAACAATTTATAGCTTAGGTTTTCTGAACTTTCAAATGGGCCTAAATCTGTAATCAGCACCCTGCTGCCATAAATGTGGTGTGTGCAACAGAGTCCAACTCCGGGACCAATACGAACAAGCTGATGTCAAGAATACTATTCATCTCCAAGAACTGCAACTGTGACCTGCAGCACTTGAGGGTTTTTTCCCCTTTTGTTTTCTGGCATTCACCCAATGAAAACATGTTCAAGTTTGCATGCAAAATGATGTCAGTTCCAGCCCCTTTTTCTGTAATATGATATGGTTTTGTTGTTTCCTGTTCTTGTGAAAAGTTGACTGACTTTTAAATCGATTTCATGTGTGCAGTGACTCCTTTGCACAGATCAAAAGCTGATGGTGGAATCTTTTAAGTAAGTGTAATGGCACAGTTGTGATTGTTTGGAAAATGTAATAAAAAGGATTGAAACTAAAATCAAGTGTGGCTCTTCAGTAACTTGAAGAATGCACTTAAAGTTGCTTTCTTTCAACCTATACCTCCCTCTCCAACTATTTGACTTCCTTCCTTCCTTCCTTCCTTCCTTCCTTCCTTCCTTCCTTCCTTCCTTCCTTCCTTCCTTCCTTCCTTCCTTCCTTCCTTCCTTCCTTCCTTCCTTCCTTCCTTTCTTCCTTCCTCAAACATCTGACGTTTATTCTATGTGGCTCTTACATTAAGCAAGTTTGGCCACCCCTGGTATAGCTGTTTTAACAAGAACCCTTAGGGTAAAAGTTTTTGCTTTAATTTCACTTTTCACTAGTGTTGCTGCTTGCTGGCTGTGGCTGGTTTGACTTAGCAGAGTCCAGACTAGGCCCTGCTTATGTCCTAGTAAAGTTCTGTTCAGTTTTGGTACTGGCTACTGTGGGAGTTATTACAGTCCCTGGCCAAATGGAGCTGGAGGAAAATTGCTTCCCAACCCCAAAGTGGCGATCAGCATTTCCCTGGGTATGTAAGAAAGGGCCACGAGAACTACCAGTAAGCCCTGATGCAGCCCTTCCTGCCCTCCTTCTCATGATCTGCCTAAGATCACAGAATCAGCATTACTGTTAGATGGCCATCTAGCCTCTGTTTGAAAACTTCCAAAGAAGCAGAGCCCACCACCTCCAGAGGAAGCCTGTTCCACTGAGGAACTGCTCTAATGGTCAGGAAGTTCTTCCTGATGTTTAGCCGGAAACTCTTCTGATTTAATATCAACCTGTTGGTTCTGGTACAACCTCCTGGGGCCACAGAAAACAATTCCACACCATACTCTATATGACAGCCCTTCGAGTACTTGAAGATGGTGATCATATCACCTCTCAGTCATCTCCTCTCCAGGCTAAACATCTTCAGCTCCTTCAGCCTTTCTTCATAGGATGGTTTCCAGACCCCTCATCATCTTCATTGCTCTCTCTGGCATGTTCCAACTTGTCTATATCCTTCTTAAATTGTGGCGCCCAAAACTGATCGCAGTATTCTAGATGAGGCCTAACCAGAGCAGGGTAAAACAATACCATCACTTTGCGTGATCTAGACACTATACTTCTGCCTTTTTAGCTACCGCGTCACACTGCTCATGTTCAGTGTATGGTCCACTAAGATTCCTAGATCCTTTCTGCACATACTAATGCCAAGACAAGTCTCCCCCATCCTATAATTGATGCACTTGATTTTTTCCTACCTAAATGCAGAAATTTACATTTATCCCCGTTAAAATTCATTTTATACATTTTAGCCCAATTTCCCAGCCTGTCAGGATCACTCTGTATCCTGATTCTGTCTTCTACCATATTTGCTACCTTTCCCAAGTTAGTATCATCTGCAAATTTAATAAGCATCCCCTGAAAATGTAATAAACCAAGTCAGTTTAAAAGCTATATTGAATGCCTACCAGCAGAGGGCACACTCTACAAATATTATTGGCACTGTATGCCACAGGAATTATATTGAACACAGCGATCTCCTTTAGACTAAGGCAGATTGCTAGTCTTTCGAGCTCAGTCTAGTCTTGTCTGCTCTAACTAGCAGGAGCTCTCCGGGGTCTCAGGCAGAAGTCTTTCATATCACTTACTGGCTGATCCTTTGAACTGGAGAAGCCAGGGATTGAATTTGGGACCTTCTGCATCATGCCAAGTAGATGCAAGGCCAATGAGCCACAGCTCCTGTCCAGGTGACTCAAGTGTGACTTTTCACAGAATCTTCAGTAGGTACCCCCCATCCTGAAGCATTGACTAGTGCCCAATTCACAGGCATGAGATGACTGTTTTCTTTTGCAGCGTCTTAGAGTGGCCAGCTATGGCTAACCTGGGCAGTATAATAAAAAAATAGAGACATCACTCTGCCAACAAAAGTCTGTATAGTCAAAGCGACGGTATTCCCAGTAGTAATGTATGGCTGTGAGAGCTGGACCATAAGGAAGGCTGAGCGCAAAAGAAGAGATGCTTTTGAGCTGTGGTGCTGGAGATGTCTCTTGAGAGTCATCTGGACTGCAAGAAGATCAAATCAGTCAGTCCTAAGGGAAATCAACCCTGACTGTTCCCTGGAAGGTCAGATGCTGAAGCTGAAGCTCCAATACTTTGGCCACCCAATGAGAAGGGAGCACTCCCTGGAGAAGACCCTGATGCTGGGAAAGACAGAAGGCAAAAGAAGAAGGGGACGGCAAAAGATGAGATGGCTGGACAGCGGTACTGATGTAACAGGAATTTGAGCAGACTTTGGAGGATGGCAGAAGACAGGAGGGCCTGGCGTGACTTGGTCCATGGGGTCGCAAAGAGTCAGACTCGACCGTGTGACTGAACAACAACAGAATGGCCACACTCCCCCTTTTCCAGAGGACAGCCTACTCATTTGAGTACTGTCCTCTGAAATGGCTGAGTTCTGCTTCTGTCCCATCGAAATGGGATAAAATGGCCATGGAGACTCAATTCAAGAGCAGGCACAGGCAACCCAGAGCTATCTGTGATTGCTTGTTCTTCTAGATCCCTCAATCCAAGTGATTTTGTTGGCATTCAGGATGCCTTTCCTGTAAAGTTTGAAAATATTGTGCTTTGATATTAGTGCTATCAAATCCACAGCACTAATTTTCAATGTCATGCTGCCTTGTACAAATTATGGGATGTCACTCTGAGCGACAAAGCACAAGGCTCTTATTGTAGCATCTAATATGTTCATGAATTGCAACAGGCATGAATGTTGTAATACCACTAGCAGGTTTTCCTTTTCAAGAGGCCTGTACAGGAAGCAAGTTTGGTGTAGTGGTTAAAAGCAGTGGACTCTAAGCTGGAGAACTGGGTTTGATCCCCCGGCGGCATAGCAGTATATGTGAAGGAGGTATATACTTGTGAGGAAATATGTGAATCGGAGCATGGCAGCTCAGTTGAGAGTCTCTGGGTAAAAATAAAAGGAGTAAGAAACAACAGTGATAGTATTGTGGGGGTCTGCTATAGACCACCAAGTCAGGCAGAGGACTTGGACGAGATACTTCTACAGCAGATTGCAAAGTTCTCCAAGAGAAGGGATACAGTGATCATGGGAGATTTCAATTACCCGGACATCTGCTGGAAGTCCAACTCTGCTAAAAATTAAAAGTCAAATAGATTCCTGACTTGTCTTGCTGACAACTTCCTTTTCCAGAAAGTGAAGAAGGAAACAAGGGGATCTGCTATCTTGGATTTGATTCTCACCAACAAGAAAGAATTGATTGAAGAAGTGGAAATAGTGGGCACCCTGGGCAGTAATGACCATGTGATTTTGGAATTTACAGTCTTAGGGAAAGGAAAAGCTATACGTAGTCAGACTTATAGGTTGGACTTCAGAAAGGCAAACTTTGATGAACTTAGAACTATGCTGGGTAAAATCCCATGGTCAGAAATACTTAGGAGGAAGGGGGTTCAGGAGGGGTGGGAGTTTCTTAAAAGCAAAATACTGAAAGCGCAATCACAGACGATTCCTATGAGAAGAAAAAATGGAAAAAACCTAAAGAAGCCAAAATGGCTCCATAAACTGCTCTCTAAAGACTTAAGAAATAAAAAAGACTCCTTTAGGAATTGGAGGGAGGGCCTTATAACCAAGGATGAATATAAACAAATCACCAGTGCTTGTAGAGAAAAAGTTAGGAAAGCTATAGCTCAGTATGAGCTTAAGCTGGCCAAAGATGCTAAAAACAACAAAAAAGGGTTCTTTTCTTATGTTCAGAGTAAGAAAAAGAGCAAGGACATGGTAGGCCCATTGCGTGGGCAAGAAAGTGAAATTGTAACAGGTAATGAAGAGAGGGTGGAACTGCTCAGTTCCTACTTTTCCTCAGTCTTCTCTTCTGAGGGGAACGGTGCTCAACATGGCAAAAACAGAACATATAAGGAGGGTATGAAGTTCCAACCTAGGATCAGCGTAGGGGTAATACATAAACACCAAGTTTCTTTAAATGAAACTAAGTCCTCAGGGCCAGATGAATTGCATCCAAGGGTTCTAAAAGAGCTTGTGGATGTAATTTCTGAGCCTCTGGCTATTATTTTTGAGAATTCTTGGAGAACAGGAGAGGTGCTGGAAGATTGGAGGTCGGTGAATGTTATCCCCATCTTCAAGAAAAATCCAACATTGCAAGAACTTAGGGCTGAAATTAGAACTCTTCAGCACAAGATACACTTAATTATACTTGAAGAAATAGAAAGAAAGATAACTTATTCTAGATCACAATTTTTTGAGAATGCAAACAAACCAGGTAAATGGCTTGCTTATAGAGTTAGAAAAGAAAAAGAAAGAAAAATGATAAAAGTTCTGAAAGATAAAAATGGAAAACATATATCGGTTTTGGAGGAGATGAAAATAATAGTTCGGGATTATTATCAGAATCTGTATAGTGAGACCCAGAAAAACAAGGTAAAACAACAAGAATATTAGCAGATAAAATAGAGATAAAGTTAACGGAAGACCAGAGAAGTTTATTAAGCGGTCCGATAACGATCTGTGAAATAGAAGAAGTATGGAGTAAATTAAAAAGAAATAAGGCTGCAGGACCAGATGGTATTCCTCCAGAATATTATATAATTTTTAAAGAAAACCTTATAAATGTTTTTTAAAAATTAACAGATGAGGTGTGGTTTTCGGTTAAAATACCAGATTCCTGGAGATACAGTAATGTCGTACTGATACCCAAACCGGAAAAAGAAACGGATGACATTAAGAATTATCGTCCAGTATCCTTGCTTAATGTGGATTACAAACTATTTACAGCAATAATGGCCAATAGATTAAAGAAGATATTGAGGGAAGTTATTCATCCTGACCAAACTGGGTTTATACCAAGAAGGTATTTGAGAACAAATATGCGGATGCTTCTAAATGTTTTGGAGTATTTTGAGTTTAATAGGGACAAAAAATTAGCGCTTTTATTTCTCGATGCAGAAAAAGCATTTGACAACTTAGACTGGAATTTCATGTTTGAATTATTAAAGAAAATGAATTTTGGAGATATATTTATAAACAACATTCGAGCAATATATGATAAACAATTTGCTAAAATAATAGTGAACGGAGATCTTACTGAAGAGATAATTCTCACTAAGGGTACAAGGCAAGGCTGCCCCTTATCTCCGCTATTATTTATTTTATCTTTGGAAGTTCTAAATGAGGTAATAAGGAAAGACGATAAAGTGAAGGGTTTAAAGGTCAAAGGAGAAGAGTTCAAACTGCTAGCTTATGCTGATGACATAGTTCTTATTCTCCAAAATCCCGCGGATTCAGTAGACGCGGTTTTAAAGCATCTAAACGACTACGGTGAAACGGCGGGTCTAAAAGTAAACAAAAATAAATCTAAAATTTTGACTAAAAATATGACTTCACTGGCAGAGGATGATCTTGAGAGGAAAACAGGATTTAAAAGAGATTAAAAAAGTGAGATATTTAGGTATAGTAGTCTCAAATAAATGTAGCACAATATATCAGGATAATTATATACCTTTATTAAAACAAATAGAGTTATTACTCAAAAATTGGAGTAATATGGGGCTCTCATTCATCGGTAGAGCCGCATTACTTAAAATGAGCATACTGCCCAAAGTTTTATTTTTATTTCAAATGGTGAACTTTGCAGTTGTGAAGCCGTTCTTTATTAAATTAAACCAATTGACAAGAACTTTTATATGGCAGGGAAAGAAACCCAGGGTTAAGTGGAAAATCCTAACTGATAAAAAAGAGAATGGAGGTCTGGGCCTTCCTGACTATGAGAGTTACTATCTAGCATGCTCTACTGTTTGGTTAAAAGAATGGATTATGCTGGAAGATAGTCGCTTATTGGCTTTAGAAGGATATGATTTGCAGGCTGGGTGGCATGCAAATTTATGGTATACTGAAAAACCACAAAACTATTTTAGAAATCACTTAATACGTAAATCTCTCCAAGAAGTTTGGTTTAAAATTAAAAGAAAAATATATGATAAAACGCCAAGGTGGCTTTCCCCTGTGGAAGCATCAACTTTACTTCAATTATGGTCTTCCAGAAGAGTGATCAGGTATACTGAGCTACTGGATGAAAATAATAAAATTAGAAAGAAGGAGGACTTGGAAGCGAGGGGAATTATAATGGACTGGTGGGTAACGACACAAGTGTTAGCAAAATATAATAAAGATAGAGTACATGGCTTCACGAAGGAGAATTTTGATTTCGACTTAATTTTAGCTACAAGACAGGAAAAAATTATTAAAAAGGTTTATAATTACATAATGCAAATTGAACTTGAGGAGGAAGTAGTAAAAGAAACTATGATAAAATGGGCTGAAAACTTAAAAAGAAATATAACACTGGAACATTGGGAATTACTGTGGAAGAATAATTATAAGATGATAAAGCCAGTTAATTTTAGAGAGAATTTTTTTAAGTTATTTCACAGATGGTACATTACTCCGGTACAGCTAAATAAGATTAATCAGTCTGTACCCCCCAAGTGCTGGAAATGTGAAAAGATGATAGGTTCGTTCTACCACTTATGGTGGACCTGTCATATAGCAAAGAGATATTGGATAGTAATCCATACAATGTTAAAAGAAATACTTATGGTAAATATCGTTTTTAAGCCAGAAACTATGTTACTCTCATTTGTTAGTGGGATTGTCCCCCAGGAAGATGAAAATATTACTGTATACATCTTGACTGCGGCAAGAATCCTATACGCTAAAGTTTGGAGACTAAAAGTAATTCCACAAAAGGAAGAGGTAATCCAGAAAATCCTTCAGGTAGCGGAAATGGATATTTTAGCAAGTATGGTTAAAGGAACACCAAAATGTGAGGCGAAACAGAAATGGGAGAAATTATATAATTGGTTAGATAAAAAGTGAATTATATTTTTTGTTTATGATTCACAGTATGTTTTACACCGTTCTAGATATCTGATGGATTTTATTATTTTGGTGGTGGGTATTAAACCACAATTCACCTCCTTATGTAAGCAGCTAAAAGGTATAGGATGATGTTAATCCTACATTTTATTTTCTGTATTGAAATTTTGTTTTCTGTATATAGTTGGAAATATAAATAAAATTACAAAAAAAAAGGGGGGGGGGAGACAATCCGGGCAACTACCAACCCATCAGCTTGACGTCTATACCTGGAAAATTTTAGAACAAATCACCAAACAGTCAGTCCTGGAACATTTAGAAAGAATGGATGTGATTACTAAGAGCCAGCATGGTTTTCTCAAGAACAAGTCATGTCAGACAAACCTGATCTCTTTTTTTGAGAAAGTGACTACCTTGCTGGATTGGGGGAATGCTGTAGATATCATTTATCTTGATTTCAGTAAGGCTTTTGATAAGGTTCCACATACGATCCTTGTTAACAAGTTGGTAAAATGTGGTTTGGATCCTGTTACTGTTAGGTGGATCTGTAACTGGTTGACAGATAGCACCCAAAGAGTGCTTGTGAATGGTTCCTCATCCTCTTGGAGAGGAGTGACAAGTGGAGTGCCTCAAGTATCTGTCCTGGACCTGTTTTGTTCAACATCTTTATCAATGATTTGGATGAATGAATAGAGGGAATGCTTATTAAATTTGCAGATGACACTAAATTGGGAGGGGTTGCAAACAGAGGCTGGAAAACTGGGCTAAAACCAATAAATTGAATTTTAACAGGGATAAATGTAAAGTTCTGCATTTAGGTAGGAAAAATCCAGTGCATGGTTATAGAATGGGGGAGACTTGTCTTAGCAGTAGTATGTGCAAAAAGGATCTAGGGATCTTAGTGGATCATATGCTGAACATGAGTCAACAGTGTGATGCGGTAGCTAAAAAGGCAAATGCAATTTTGGGCTGTATCAACAGAAGTATAGTGTCCAGATCACGTGATGTGATGGTATCGCTTTGCCCTGCTCTGGTAAGACCTCATCTGGAGTATTATGTTCAGTTTTGGGCACTACATTTTAAGAAGTATATAAACAAGTTGGAACGGGTCCAGAGGAGGGCGACGGTGAGGAGTCTGGAGACGGAGTTCTATGAGGAAAGGTTGAAGGAGCTGGGAATATTTAGCCTGGAGAGGAGGCAGCTGAGAGGTGATAGGATCACCATCTTCAAGTACTTGAAGGGCTGTCATATAGAGGAAGGTGTGGAATTGTTTTCTGTGGCCCCGGAGGGTAGGACCAGAACCAATGGATTGAAATTAAATCAAAAGAGTTTCCAGCTCAACTTCCTGACCGTTAGAGCGATTCCTCAGTGGAACAGGTTTCCGCGGGAGGTGGTGAGCTCTCCTTCCTTGGAGGTTTTTAAACAGAGGCTAGATGGCCATCTGACAGCAATGAAGATCCTGTGAATTTAGGGGGAGGTGTTTGTGAGTTTCCTGCATTGTGCAGGGGGTTGGACTAGATGACCCTAGAGGTCCCTTCCAACTCCATGATTCTATGATTCTTCACATGCAGCCAGCTGGGTCACCTTGGGTCAGTCACAGTTCTCTCAGAGCTCTCTCAGTCCCACCTGCCTCACAGGGTGGGGAGAGGAAGGGAAGGAGATTGTAAGCTGCTCTGAGACTCTGAGTGAGGGGCAGGGTATAAATCCAACTCTTCTTCTTCTTCTTCCCCAAGCCTTCAGCCCAACCTCCTGTGCCTCCTGTGTCAACATTTAAAGGTTTCAAGAATGGTAAAATAGTGGGAAAGGGAAATATATAAGAAGTATTGTATTGAGGAAAATGCAGGTATCATCCGACTGAACCAGTTTTGTGCTTAACCAGTTCTGTGCTTAACAAGAAGCTATTTATTTACAGAGGCTATCTGAAAGATCCCAGGCACAAGTTAGACAAATACCACTAAACAATAAAAATCGTACCTTATTTCAGTTTGTCTTTAAGGCCTGGCTCACTCCTGAGCCCTTTAAAAGACTGATAGTATAATCTTTCCAAGGTTACTTCTATCTAAGCCCATTGAAATCACCACCACTTTTTAAAAAGAAGTTATCTGTAGTCCACCTTTCTCTCTGAGACTTCAGGTGGATTACAGAGTGAGTCAATGTGATTGACAGGATGAGACATTCAATAAACAATGAAATGGGATTTGAGTTGTAGAACCAAGCAGAAATCTAAAAAAACAGAACTTAAGCAAAGCACAATTGTTACCATGACACATTAAAATAATGCACAATGACATGGTTGAATCCTAGTTTCAGCAAGCTTTCAGAAGAAGAAGAAATAGAAGACATCAGATTTATACCCAGCCCTTCTCTCTGAATCAGAGTCTCAGAGTGGCTTACAATCTCCTTTATCTTCCTCCCCCCACAACAGATACCCTGTGAGGCAGATGGGGCTGAGAGAGCTCTCCCAGAAGCTGCCCTTTCAAGGACAACTCCTGCGAGAACTATGGCTAACCCAAGGCCATTCCAGCAGCTGCAAGTGGTGGAAGGAAACCCGATTCTCCCAGATAAGAGTCCATGCAGTTAACCACTACACCAAACTGGCAGTATAGACTACAGCCCCTAATAATTTGCCCAAGTAACTTTCTGCATCGTTTTGTACAGTGCTACCCTCTGGCCTGTGCTGATACCCTGAAACTCTTTCCGGTCTCAAAAGCGCTACTGGACTCAAGTTCTAACTGTTCTACCGCAGATCATCGCAGCTACCCTCTGAAATGTGCTCTAAAGGAGACTTCAGTATCCATCCATCACTGTGGATCTAATATCTGACTGAGCACCCTTCATGGTCCATCAGCCTTGCCAAAGCACTATGTCAAAGTCCTCATTTACTTACGCCTATCTGAATGTGTGTACAGTTTTTTTATTTATTGTCTGTGGGCATTAACAGTGTTGTCCCACTTATGCTGTGTGGCTAGACATCCCTGGGACACACGTTTTCTTCTCCTCATCTTTTCTGGCTTTGCCTTCATTGAAAGGTCCCCATAAAGTGAGAGAATCAACAGGCTGTTTTAGCCTTTCGGGCAAGAAATACATCTAACCAATCAGGGAGTCTAGATGCTCCAGCCAATGAGGCTGCAGGGTGGATGGGTGTGGCCTCCCAAGAACAATTCCATCACCTGGGTGATGACAAATGATATCGCAGGGTTTAAACAACACACGTCCCTGAAGGCAATGCCAGGTGACAGGCCAGTATTTCGTTCTGTGCTTTATAATATTTACCCTTAACATTGAAGGCTGCTCTAAAAAATTTATTACATCCTCCTTAAATTGAATCCTGCCCTGAGACATGAATGAAATAAACCACAAAATAAGTGCATTATTTTGGACATGAAGGGAAATTACATGTAGCATATAATATACATATAAAAAATAGGATTCAAAGCTAGTAGAACCCAATCTAGTCGTCCATCTTTCACCCACCCTATGGAGGTTAAGTGGAAGAGCCAACTTGGAATACCTACTCTGCCATGCCCTTGGGCCTGTTGCCATCCCTCAGATCTCACCTACCTTATAAGGTTGTTGTGAGTAAATCAGAGAAGGGCAGGACAACGTTGCAAGCCACTCTGGGTCCCCAGTGGAGAGAAAGGCGGGGTACAAACGGAGTAAGTGACGAAAGGAAGAAAACTAGCAGCATTCTTGTGGAAAAGAACCACAAGCAGAGGAGAAGAGCTAACACAGTCCACAACGGCTCCATATAGACAATTATTTCACCAGTTTCATTCATATTTATATTGCAGGGATGGCAAAACTGCAGCTCGGGAGCCACATATGTCTCTTTCACACATATTGTGTGGCTCTCGAAGCCCCCGCCACCCTGTCAGCCAGCATGGAGAAGGCATTTGTCTTTAAATCACTTCTGCAAGCTGCCAGCTCCAGTGGCTTGGAGAATTCATTTATGCTTGGAGAATGCATTTAAAGTTAAAGATGCTTTATTTCCACCTCTCCCTCCCCATCTTTTTGCCTTCCTTCCTGCCAGTTTGATGTAGTGGTTAAGTGTGCGGACTCTTATCTGGGAGAACCGGGTTTGATTCCCCACTCCTCCACTTGCACCTGCTGGCATGGCTGGCATGGCCTTGGGTCAGCCATAGCTCTGGCAGAGGTTGTCCTTGAAAGGGCAGCTGCTGGGAGAGCCCTCTCCAGCCCCACCCACCTCACAGGGTGTCTGTGGTGGGGGAGGAAGGTAAAGGAGATTGTGAGCCGCTCTGAGATTCTTCGGAGTGGAGGGTGGGATATAAATCCAATATCTTCTTCTTCTTCTGTCTTGTGGCTCTCAAATATCTGGTTTTTATTTTATGTGTCTCTTATGTGGCGCAGAGTGTTAAAGCTGCAGTACTGCAGTCCTAAGCTCTGCTCACGACCTGAGTTCAATCCCCAGCAGAAGCCGGTTTTCAGGTAGCTGGCTCGAGGTTGACTCAGCCTTCCATCCTTCCAATGTCGGTAAAATGAGTTCCCAGCTTGCTGGGGGGGGGGGGGGGAGTGTAAAAGACTGGGGAAGGCAATGGCAAACCACCCCGTAAAAAGTCCACTGTGGAAACGTTGTGAAAGCAATGTCACCTCAGAGTCAGAAACGACTGTTGCTTGCACAGGGGACCTTTCCCTTTCCTTTCCTACATTAAGCAGGTTTGGCCACCTCTATTATATTGACACCCCACTTTTCTTTCCAGTGAGGAACTAAAACAAAATACAGAATACAAGATATACAACATAAAAAGTTAAAATTGTAGCCTAGTTGAAATACAGTTTCCATGACCTAAGTATCGGTGTACAGACTCTAGCTACTTGATAAGTGATCTTGGGATTCTTATCAAATAAAAGGCAATTGAGCCTGGCTTTATCTGTGTCACCAGGAATCTTATCCAGCCATGCGGCAATAATCTCCAAACGAGGCTCTTTATAATACAGGCAACTAAAAAACATCTGCTTCTGAGATTGGATGAGATCCAGGTCAGGAAATACAAATATATCTGCTTAGGCCAAATCAGACCAGTAATCTCTTTGTCCCACTAGGTAATATCACTCCAGTTTGGTGTTTCTCGATTCTTTACCTTCTTCATAATCTGAAGCTAATCTTAAACCTTGTTCATTTTTACTACATATCTCTGTTTACTGTCCACCTTATAGTCCCTGCGTCGATTTGTGCTGGCGAGACATCTGATTGACTTTATTATTTCCAAAGGGAGTATGGCCTTTTACTTCTCTGCTTCCCTGTCCCCGGCAGCCTGAAACCTATTTGCATACATCAGCAAAGAATCCAGTTTGGTCTACAACACATCCTGTCTTCAATCTTGGAGCTGCAGACTCGAGATTTTTGAAATTGTAGCCTGAGAACCAATTGAGTTCTCTTCTCCCTGGCCCCCTATTTTAAAAAATATCAACAAGCCAGCTGGATGAAGACTTCTAGGGAATTAAAAATCCTGTACACTGCTTTGGAATCTATCAGCCAGTCCTAGCCAAAGATATTGCACCATTTTTCACTTTTGGAACATTAATTATCGAAATTTCCAAAATATCTCGAGTTGCCAATCCCCCGGTGAGAGCAGGGAATCCCCCAGTTTGGAGGCCCTCTCCCCACTTCAGGGTCATCAGAAAGTGCGAGGGGGGGGGGAATATCTGCTGGGCACTCCATTATTCCCTATGGAGACCAATTCCCATAGGGTATCATGGAGAACTGATCTGTGGGTATCTGGGGGGGGGCTGTTTTTAGGTAGAGGCACCAAATTTGCAGCATAGCATCCAGTGCCTCTCCTCAAAACACCCTCCAAGTTTCAAAAGGATTGGACCACGGGGTCCAATTCTATGAGTCCCCAAAGAAGGTGCCCCTATCCTTCATTATTTCCAATGGAGGGAAAGCATTTAAAAGGTGTACTGTCCCTTTAGATGTGATGGCCAGATCTCCCTTTGGAGTTCAGTTATGTTTGTCATAACCTTGCTTCTGGCTCCACCCCCAAAGCCCTCAGATATTTCTTGAATTGGACCCGGCAACCCTAAAACTACCTCCCCTCCCCATTTTCACTATGCTTGGGACAATATTGTGCCAGCACAGACATCACACCAGATAACCATTTTCCGCCTGAGGTCATGTTTAATTGGAAACAGTTTTTCGAAACAACCCCAAGTAAGCCAACAGCATGCAGAAGGGGATCTCAAGCCACAGGCTCTTTTGCAAGCACGAGATGGAGCCTAAACGAGGAGGCAAACAATGAATCCCCCTTTGATTTTTTGTTTTTTTACGAGGGTTTCAAAGTTAAACTATTAACAGATCACAAGGTTGTGGTTGTTCCCCCCCCCCCTTGTCATTAAGGCCCAAATCAGATTTTGCCTAAACAAGCGACATCACAGGCCGGTCTTGATAAAAAAAAAAAATCCCAGTGTTTGTAAAGTTTTGCTGATAGTAAGTAGGAATGTTGACATTTCCCCCGGGGCTTCTGTAAGGCAGATACCTAACTGAACTCATGCCAGTCCCTAAGAATATGATATTGCACCTAGGAATTTGAGATATTTGGTTCAGCCCTGAAGAGGTACGTGAAACAAACAAGATCCAAGAGCCCATCTGTGCCAACTGAATCCATTTTATCTATTTTCTCACTCAAACTGGAACCCACCAGTTTTTCGAGATCCTCCCTGACTGTGGGACCCAGCTAGGGTTGTCACCCATCAGGTGGCATTGGGGGAATCTCCTGTTATTACAATGGATCTCCAAATGACCCATATCCATTCCCCTGGAGAAAATGGCTGCTATGGAGGACTCTGTGGGATTATATTGTGTTGAGGATGAGGACCCTCCCCTCTCCAAACCCCACCCTCCCCAAGATCAACCCCTCAAATCTCCACGTATTTCTCAACCAAGAGCTGGCAACCCTAGACTCAATTCTTTTGACCCCTCCATGACTAGGGCACCCCATTGACAAAAAGCCACAAAGAACAGAGCTAAAGTGAGGTGAGTCATCAGATGGTACTGTGTGCAATTCTGGTCACCGCATCTCAAAAAGGATATTATAGCATTGGGAAAAGTGCAGAAAAGGGCAACTAGAATGATTAAAGGGTTGGAATACTTTCCCTATGAAGAAAGGTTAAAACGCTTGGGGCTCTTTAGCTTGGAGAAACGTCGACTGCGGGGTGACATGATAGAGGGTTACAAGATTATGCATGGGATGGAGAAAGTAGAGAAAGAACTACTCTTCTCCCTTTCTCACAATACAAGAACTCGTGGGCATTCAATGAAATTGCTGAGCAGTAAGGTTAAAACGGATAAAAGGAAGTACTTCTTCACCCAAAGGGTGATTAACATGTGGAATTCACTGCCACAGGAAGTGGTGGCAGCTACAAGCATAGCCAGCTTTAAGAGGGGATTGGATAAAAATATGGAGCAGAGGTCCATCAGTGGCTATTAGCCACAGTATATATGTGTGTGTGTGTATGTATGTATGTGTGTATATATATATATATATATATATATATATATATATATATATATATATATATATATATATATATACACACACACACACACACACACACACACACACATATATTGGCCACTGTGTGATGGGCCATTGGCCTGATCCAACATGGCTTCTCTTATGTTCTTATGTAGCCTTCCTCCTTCTTGCCCCTATAAGACTGCTGGTAGGATCTAGCCTTTGATTTGTTAGCTGCTGCTGAATAATTACATTACTCCACTTATGAAGTAATACAGACATACTGACAGAGATCTCCTCTGCAGGGTTTTCCTAGAGCAGGGGTGGCCAAACTGCGGCTCGGGAGCCACATGTGGCTCTTTCACACATATTGTGCAGCTCTCAAAGCCCCCAGAAGGCTTGGAGAAGGCATTTCTGTCTTCAAATCACGTCTCCAAGCCAAGCCAACCAGCAGCTTGGAGAATGCATTTGAAGTTTAAGTTGCTTTCTTTCCCTCTCCCCCTTCCCTCATCTATTTGCCTTCCTTCCTTCCTTCCTTCCTTCCTTCCTTCCTTCCTTCCTTCCTTCCTTCCTTCCTTCCTTCCTTCCTTCCTTCCTTCCTTCCTTCCTTCCGTCCATCTCAAGGCTCTCAAATATATGACATTTATTCTATGTGGTTCTTATGTTAAGTAAGTTTGGCCACCCCTGTTCTAGGGATTACTGAGATCAATCCAGTGAACCATCACAGCACCAGATGGGTAACACTCCCCTGCAACTGCTCTTCATTGATTGGTCTTCTGTCCAGTCCTACTTGGGGCTTGTGCAGATGTGGGGCTCCACAGAAACCATGATGACGAACCACACTGTGGGACACAGCTTTAGTTAGGAAGGCCACAAGCAAGCAGAAGCAGCATCTTTAAAGGTTAACACACAGTCTGGAAAAGAAGATGGAAGAGTTGGTCTCACAGAGCAGCTGCTGAGACCAAGGCAACTAACATTCCAGCCTTATCTGTAACAGAGAGATAACTTTCACTATGCCTTACTGCATTTCTGTTGTGTTTCTAAGTAGCAACTGGGGGGGGGGTCTTAGACCCAAAATCAGATTTAACTGGTGAAGATGGGTGCGTATTAAATTATTTGATGCGCCACAACTTGTAGCCAATGAGAACTTGATAAAATGTATTAGTAGTCTGTAGCTGACTCTCCCGATGAAATTATGATGGATGTTAGGGGAGGGATGGTGGCTCAGTGGTAGAGCGTCTGCTTGGGAAGCAGAAGGTCCCAGGTTCAATCCCTGGCATCTCCAAAAAAGGGTCCAGGCAAATAGGTGTGAAAAATCTCAGCTTGAGACCCTGAAGAGCCACTGCCAGTCTGAGAAGACAATACTGACTTTGATGGACCAAAGGTCTGATTCAGTATAAGGCAGCTTCATACGTTCATATGTTCAAATTAAAAGATTTTTTGGGGAGGGATGGTGGCTCAGTGGTAGAGCATCTGCTTGATAAGCAGAAGGTCCCAGGTTCAATCCCCGGCATCTCCAACTAAAAAAGGGGTCCAGGCAAATAGGCGTGAAAAACCTCAACTTGAGACCCTGGAGAGCCACTGCCAGTCTGAGTAGACAATACTGACTTTGATGGACCAAGGGTCTGATCCAGTATAAGGCAGCTTCATATGTTCATATGTTACAGCCAATTTGTATGGGTATGTGCCAACATGTGCCAATCAGTGTTCCCTCTAAGCTGAGTTAGTGTGAGCTAGCTCAACAGTTTTTTAGCCTCCTGCTCACACATTTTTGTCTTAGCTCAGGAAAAATGGCAAACCAGATCAAACTAATTTATGCAGCAGCTCGCGACTTGAATGGCAGTAGCTCACGAAGAAGAATTTTTGCTCACAAGACTCCACAGCTTAGAGGGAGGATTAGTGCCAATGTGACATCATTGATATATATGTAGGGCTTTTTTTGTAGCAGGAACTCCTTTGCATATTAGGCCACACACCCTGATGCAGCCAATCCTCCTGGAGTTCACAGTGCTCTTAGTACAGGGCCTACTGTAAGCTCCAGGAGGAGTGGCTACATCAGGAGGGAATAGCCTAATATGCAAAGGAGTTCCTGTTACAAAAAAAGCCCCGGATAAGGTTTTGACCATCCTGAAAGGGGTAAAGCAGTTTGGAATGCAAGGCTTGGCTTAGCACTGCTCACCACCTTTATTGCAATAAATTCTGTTTCCTCCTCACCTGGACTTCGGCTGCATGTCTTTTATTGGGCAAAGGCATTCAGATTGCAGATTTGTGCAACAATATAAATGCTGGATATTTGTTATGCCTAGAAATGTATTTATCTAATAAAATACCCAGACTGAACTTTGCTAACATATGCTGAGGTTTTACATTCTGAACATTATGCCATTTGGGAGTTACATTTGGACAAGTGGGGGCCTGAAAGAATTGTGGGGGGGGGGATCCTGTTTCACCTCCACATTTGCCTGCTGCTCCCAAGTGTCGTTCCCTGCCACTGCCACCCCGTCACAAGACGTGGGGCTAGCGTGTCTCCTAGCCACTAGTGTGGCCAGCGTTGGGAGCAGCTCTGGACCTCTGGACATGACACAGAAGGTAAGTGTGCTGTCTTCATGGGCGCATGCAATGCTCTATATTTGGGAGGATTTAACCCCGCCCCCCATACAATTTTTAAGATTTTCAATTTTCCCTGCAAACTTGCTCCCTTCCCCAGGTTTGCAGAACTCTCTATTTTCTGCCACTGTGGTCCTAGTCTGTGGATTTAAGTATCTGCAGATGAGGCCACACTTGAGTATTAGATATAAGAATGTAGACTGGCCTGCTATCATGAGAACGAGAAACCTATTTTTAAAATTCTCAGTAAGGTAATTTCCTTCCTGACGTTGGATTTTGCATTTGCACAGTCGAATCTGCTGCTTTGCAAAACATACAGCTAGCGTGGCTTTACAAGAGGGATCTGTATGCCGGATCAACATCAGAGATGTGACCAGTGCTAGGAACCAAGGAAGCCATTTATGTAGACCAAGAGTGGCCAAACTGCAGCTCAGGAGCCAGATGTGTCTTTTTCACACATATTGTGTGGCTCTCAAAGCCCCCACTGCCCCATCGGCTAGCTTGGAGAAGGCATTTGTATCTTTTAATCACTTCTTCAAGCCAAGCCAGGCTTTAACATTAATGCATGTAGAGCAGCCAGGTGATCTTACAACTGTCTGGCACCCAGAAGTTCTAGGTCTTTAAAGTTGCTTTCTTTCCATCTTTGCCTCCCCCATCTATTTGCCTTCCTTCCTTCCTGCTCCCCAACATCTGACGTTCTTGTTTTGCAGCTCTCAAACATCTGACATTTATTCTATGTGGCTCTTGTGTAAAGGAAGTTTGGCCACCCCTGTAGACTGTGTTCTAGCTGCTTTGGAATGAGACAGTCACCCCTGAAAACAGCCCCGCACAAAGAATTACCGGGGGCTGACTGCTTTGCATAGCAGCCCAAGTCAGTTTGCTGGGGCTGCCAGAGAGCATATGCAACAAACAACTCTTCCAGACTCCACATTTGTGGTTTCCAATAGCAACCCATGGGAAGTTGTTGTTTTTTACATATGCGCACAATAAAGGGAGCTCACACCAAGCACCAGGAGAAGTGGCTGGTGCTGATGATGGAAATGTGCCAATTGTTCAGAAGCACACCTGAAGAAAATAAAAAGAGTTCTTGTGGAGGCGTCATACAGTCCCAAGGTCTTTATCTCTGAGAATGTGATTTCTGGTGCAGCCCTAGGCAGAGGTACTCCAGTCTAAACACACGGAAATCAACAGGCTTTAGAGCGGAGCGACTTTAAAGAATCTTGCTGTTAATCTACAAAATAAACACCCAGCCTCACTCCCTGTGGAAATTATATAACAACTTATTACTAATTGTGACAATATCTGTATTTTATAACAAGTCAAAATAGTACAAGATAGTACAAAACATACAAACTATGAGAGATGATAAAGTTCTCCATCCACAATACACTCTTACTCCTACTGATTCTTCTGTGACCAATGTCCAGATCTATTAATAATAACGAATGAAGTCTGATGACCAAGAGAACTGGTCATCGGACTTCATTCATTATTATTAATAGATTTGGACATTGGTCACAGAAGAACCAGTAGGAGTAAGAGTGTATTGTGGATGGAGAACTTTATTTATCAACTCTCATCGTTTGTATGTTTTGTACAATCTTGTACAATTTTGACTTGTTATAGAATACAGATATTGTCACAGTTAGTAATAAGTTGTTATATAATTTCCACAGGGAGTGAGGTTGGGTGTTCACTTTGTAACACTTCCTCCGTGGTCTCAGTAGTCCGTTACGTTAATCTACAAAACACAGCAGATAGCTCCTTTTTGTCTTCACACACACAGGACAAAGGGATGGCGCTCTATCATTCATGGACCCAAACCCTGGTTTGGATTTTAAATGAGATTCTTTCAGTTCAGTAGAAAAGAGCAAGGGCCCAGGAGCACCTTAAAGACTAACAAAAAAAAATTAAGGACCCCCAAAATTTGTGGCAGGGTAGGAGCTTTTGTGAGTCACTGCTCACTTCTTCAGATGCAGCTAGAACTCACATTGTAGCTGTATCTGAAGTCTGCGGTCACTTAGGAGAGCTCCTCCCCTGCCACAAATTGTGTTAGACTGATTTTGCAGTAGGGCTTGTTCCAGGTGGAGAGCCCTTTTGCCCCCAGTGTTTCTCTCCGTTTTCGCATAAGCTGCCACGGAGCTGCAAGTTGTTGCACCGCTTTTCCGCAGCAAGCGGGAACCGCTTGTCAGAGGATCTCGCTTGCTGCAGGAAAGCTGCACGCCAACCCACAGCTCTGCGGCAACTTGTCTGAAAACAGAGAGAAGCGCCGGGCAAAAGGGCTATCCACTCGGAACAAGCCTAGTGTGAAATCAGTCTTAGTCTTTAAGGTAGGGGCGTCAAACACACAGCCCGAGGGGCCAGATCAGGACCCCGAGGGTTCCTATCAGGCCCGCAAGCAAGTCTGTTTCCTTCTTCCTCTCTCTTACTTCCATCTATGTCATAGCTTGCTTTGCTAGGCTTGCTCAATCGCACAGGAGTTACAGATCAAAGCCCTTTTTCCTTAAACAGAATGTAGTTCTGCCTCCTCATCCCCTGGGGAGGGAGGGAAAGAGCCAGAGCTTCCTTTGCCCAGTTCCCTCGATCACACAGGAGAGATACAAAAAATTTAATTGTATTCTCCTCCCCCCATGGTCTTCCTATGTAAAGAAACCTTGCCTGCAAATAGTCAGTGTCCCTTATAAAGTTTATATCTCAGCTACTTTTATGACACACATGGCCTGGCCCAACAAGATCTCATTTAGGTCAGATCCCGCCCTCATAACAAATGAGTTCGACACCCCTGCTTTAAGGTGCTACAAAACTTGCTGTTTTCTGCTGCTACAGACAGACTAACACGGCTACCCATCTTGATCTCTGTCAGTTCAGTTAGCAGAATCCTCGTTATCTGCACTACTCTGGAGAACCTTTTTTATTTAAAGATAAATAGAGCTTATCTTAACTAGAGGAAAGCGTATCTGATATATTCCTATTACAGTACAGGGAACAGAACATGCTGGCTGGCTTGCAGAAGCATCAAAGAGAGAAGATTTGACAAATGGGATTTTTTACAAGCCATCCTGCTTCGGACGACCAAAAATGCAAGATGTCTCGAATTCTACGGGAATACATTCTCAAATTTCACTGCTATTTGCTATCTGATTCCCCCAAACGATGCCCTTTTCACTTTCAGGGCTATGTCCGTAATGGGGAAAAGCAGTCCTGCTTTAGATTCTGGGTGGGGAGCCAAGTGTGCGAATGGTCACAGATGAACATGAACACACACAAATCTTCCTTGGGCTGAATCTTACGTCCATCGAGGTCAATATTGTCATGGCAGACTGGCAACAGCTCTCCAGGGTCTCAGGCTGAGGTCTTTCTCATCACCTACTGCCTGGTCTTATTTAACTGGAGATGTTGGGAACGGAACCTGGGACCTCCTGTGTGCCAAGCAGAAGCTCTTCCACTGAGCCAGAGCTCCTCCCCCCATGGTCTTCCTGTGTAAAGAAACCTTGCCTGCAAATAGTAAGCTAGTGCATCAGAAGCAGGGCTGGTCCTAGCAACGGAGGCCGCAGGCTGGGTGTGCCAGCCACCCATGGTCCTGCCCCTTCCCAACAGAGGGGGAAATAAGAGAAAGAGCAGTCAAGTAGCCCCCGCCCACCTAGGGCTGGCAACTCCAGGTTTGGAAATTCTTGAGGTTTGAGTGGAGCCTAGGAGAGTGGGGTTTAGGCACGGGAGTGATCTCGATAGGATTATATATAATGCTATGCAATCTGCCCTCCCAAAGTGTCCATTTCGTCCTGGAGGAGTAGAATAAATGCCTTAAACAATAAGTTATTTACGTAGTCTGGAGATCTGTTGCAATTCCAGGAGATCTCCAGCCTCCTCCTGGAGTTTGGTAACACTGCATCCACCTCCTCTAGCTCTTGGTAGCCATCTTAGCTCTGGCAGCTGCTTCACATGCTTGCCAGCACCGCACCCCCTGCATCCATCCACCTTCCATGAGGCGATGGCCTCCTGGCTTTCCTTATTTTTGATCCAGTGGGAAGCGGGGTAGAGGTGGCAGTAATTTGGGGGGCCCATCTTGGGCTTATGGACAGGGCCCCAGAATTGTCAAGACCTAGGGTTCCCAGCCTCCTGCTACAGATGGAGGTTCTCCCAGTTTTGGGCCCCCGACCTGCCAGCACGGAGGCTGCTGGTGGGGGCACTCCTGCCCCCAAAGAGTCCCATCTCATCCATCATCATGCTGGGCACATTGCATGGTAGATGCTCTAGCAATCTGAGTAAAAGCTCTATGGCACCATAGAATTTTTAATCCAAATTACTAGAGCATCCCCATGCAACATGCCTGGCGTGATGACATCACTTCCAGGTGAAGTCACCATGCCATGCACACAAGAAACTCCTCCCCCCCCCAGGAGCCAGGTAAGATCTGGCAACCCTATCAAGACCTCCCCCAATTAGAGTGAAATGTTTTGCACAAACCTCCTTGACACTGTACTTTACTAAGGAACTTCATGATTGTGTCATCCTTTCCCACACCAAATATCCCTTTTCTGAAGTGTGGGGAATTGGATGCGTCTTTGGTCTACCTCTGTAGCATAAGAGCATCAGAAGATCTGCTGGATCAGACCAGTGGTCCCTCTAGTCCAGCATCCTGTCTCACACAGTGGCCAACCAGTTCCTCTGGAGGGCCAATAAACAGGACACAGAGGCCCAGGCCTTCCCGTGAGGTTGCCTCGTGGCTCTGGGATTCAGAGGCTTCATGTCTCTGATTCACCATGGCCTACTTTGTTCTCTTCCTGCAATGTGCAGGATCGGAATCATGGTCTGCATCAGTTTCCCTTCCACACAAATCATCCTGACTTGGGAGGCTGTGGCTTTCTCAGATGGGATCAAGTGAAACATTTCCCAGTCTCAGACATCTGGTGGCAATCAGGAACAACCATGCCGGCGTTTTGTAAATCCATGGCTCTCTTTGCTTCCTCTGTAAGCCTTGTCATCACTTTTGCAGGGCGGCCTCTGAAATATGAGTTTCTGAAAGGGTTTGTTGCGTAGTCATCCCCCTCCCCCCCAAAAGAAAAATTCAGGTTGCATCCAGGGCTGCTCAACCCTTGACGAGCGAATTAAAACAGAAGGCATCTGCTGTGCACATTTTTCTGACTACTCCGACTTTCCCTGTTGGGGGCTCTCAAATTCCAACCGTCTGAGCCCCAAGGATCATTTTCTGAAAACTTCCACCCAGCCTGACTACAGCCTCAATGCCTGTCTGAGCTGTCTGCTCAGAATAGTGAGCTTTTATAGCATCCAGACAAGGCGTCTCCTTCTAAACGTTGGGCAACAGGAAGGCCCACCGCTTTCTTAAGTAAGAGTGGGTTGGATCCAGCCAACTTTCTCACTCCATCGTGCACCATCTTCCTGTTTCAGAGTCCCTGGCCCACGTGACTTTTCATCACGCAAGTCCCAAAATTCCCAGCATAGCCTTTTCCGGTGGTCCTGGGCAACCCCTCCTTCCTTTTTCACCAGCAGAATAGCTGGTTGGATCCAGCCCTGCAGG
The DNA here is from genome assembly GCF_032191835.1 of Heteronotia binoei. Lineage (NCBI taxonomy): Eukaryota > Metazoa > Chordata > Lepidosauria > Squamata > Gekkonidae > Heteronotia > Heteronotia binoei. The sequence goes on from NC_083241.1 coordinate 27,496,296, forward strand.
CAGGTCAGGCATCCCAACAACCATTTATTTCATTCACATTATCTATAGTCCCCCTTTCTCACCGAGATTCAGGGCAGATTACATAGCAGAAGTCAAACACGATCAACAAGGTGGGGCATCCAGTAAACAGTAAATAGCGTGGTAGGCAGGGGAGGAATTTTAACAGGAGGTCTTTTGCATATTAGGCCACACCCCCATGATGTAGCCAATCCTCCAAGAGCTTACAAAAAAGAGCCTTGTAAGCTCTTGGAGGATTGGCTACATCATGGGGGTGTGGCCTAATATGCAAAAGACCTCCTGCTCGAATTCCACCACCAGGGGATTTGGCTTGCAGACATCTGAAAACAAGCAGCCTTCTGAAACAGAGCTGAAACAAACCTGGGCCGAAGGGGGTGGGGGGAGCATACGCATTTAAATAGCCCTGGCCTGGATAGCCCAGGCAACAGCAATCTCATCAGATCTTGGAAGCTAAGTAGGGCCAACTCTGTAAAGTACTTGGAAGGGAGACCTCCAAAGGAATACAAGGGCCAGGATGCAAAGGCAGGATGTATCAAGCCACTTTTCTGAATGTCCTCCATGCTCCAGTAGGGGTCATCAGAAGTTGCCACGACTTCCACACATGTGTTTGCACACACACACTACAAAAAATGCCCCTGACAAAGTGCATAAGCGTTTAAATGTGGGACGTGCCATGAAGTCACAGCCAACTTAAAGCAACCCCATGTGTACGCAAGCCAAGAAACATTTGGAGGTGGTTGGCCATTGCCTGCCTCTGCCGTAGCAACCCTGGACTTCCTTGGTGGTTTCCCATCCAAGTACTAACCAGACCTGACCCTGCTTAGCATCCAAGATGGGATGAGATCATAGGAGCCTGGGACACCCAGGTCACATTAAGAATTGAAATGCAAAACTTGACTGCAGAAGGGGCAGCTAATCTACTGGGGTCAAGGCAGATACAGGTATCTTTCATTCTGCCAGAAACCTTGGAATGAAGCAACTGCTGGGGCCCAAGGCTCGTGATGAGGCCCACTGCTGCTGTCCCCCACCCACACGCCTCCCCTGCAGTCTGTCTGCATGCCCTTCCCCCTCTGCTCGCTCAAAGGGGGATTGGATAAAAATATGGAGCAGAGGTCCATCGGTGGCTATTAGCCACAATATATATATGTGTGCGTGTGTGTGTATACACACGCACACATATATTGGCCACTGTGTGACACAGAGTGTTGGACTGGATGGGCCATTGGCCTGATCCAACATGGCTTCTCTTATGTTCTTATGTAAAGTGCCCAGGAGCATTAAGAAAGGCACCATGGGGCACAGAGGTGAAGTAGCTGGTGGTTATGACAGAAACGTTTCCCGGCTGCAGGCACTGGACAGTGCAGTTGCAGAAAAGGTGTGTAGGTAGGGTTGCCAATTCCAGGTTGGGAAATACTTGGGAGATTTGGGGGGTGGAGACTGAGGAGGGCAGAGTTTGGGGAGGGGAGGGGATCCAGCGGGGTATAATCATATAGAATCCATCTTCCAAACCAGCCATTTTCCCCAGGGAAGCTGGTCTCTGCAGTCTGAAGATCTATAGTCTGGGAAATCTCCAGGCCCTACTTGGAGGCTGGCAACCTGATGCTCAAGTGGTGCAGGCAACTGAGCATGGGTGGTGGGGAGGCTTACAGATGGAGAAGGTGGAAGCATAAGATTGAGAAGATATGAGGGGGGCCCGGCAGTGAGCAGACAGGGATCTCTGGCCACTGTCTGCCCAGAACCCCTTAAAAACTGGAACTGGCCCTGCCTTGGAAGGCCTCTTCCACTCCAAGTGGACAAGACAGGACAGGGTGGATCATGGATCTGACCAGGGCTTCTTTTGTAGCAGGAACTCCTTTGCCCTGTTAGGCCACACATGCGTGATGTAGCCAATCCTCCAAGAGCTTACAGTAGGCCCTGTAATAACAGCCCTGTAAACTCTTGGAGGGTTGGCTATATAAGAAGGGTGGGACCTAATATGCAAAGGAGTTCCTGCTACAAAAAAGGCTCTGGATCTGACCCAGCTGAAGGCATGTTCTCACTAAGGCATGCCGCTGACATCCCCACAGACAGTCTAAAGCCATGTTTTCCCAATGGCCCATTCATTTTAAAACCGTCGCTATTGGTTGTCTAGAATTACAGGGGTTCTGTTATTGCTCCTTTATTGGAACATCAATCCTGCACGCAGGTAGCCCATGACATGCAAAGCCTCTTCAAATCATCCGGGCTAGCACGAGGTGCGCGGTTTGCGTTTCTCTGTTTTATGGCTTGTCAAAGATATCTAATGCGTCTGGCAGGGAAACCATATTTCATTTTTATTCTTTTCCTGAGTCTTCGGCGACACTCAACTCATTTCTATGGAGTCACCATTTTTCAAAGGATATGAAAGTTTCCTCTGTCCTTGTGAAGCATCAAGTTAAATTAAAAAAAAAACAACCAACCTTTCTCAAGAAGAGTAGATTCCCCCTCTGCTTGGTTCAAAGAAAAGCCTGTAGGCAACTGTTACCTCCCACTTTGGGAACTGAGAAGCGACATCACAAGGAAGGGAGCCAAAGAACAGAAGAGAGAGAAGGAATCTCGCAAAGAGAAGCCAATAGTCAAAGTCAACATATTTTATTGTAGTAGCCATAGGCCATAACAACCCAGCAAACCCCCTCCCCAAAAGTGTACAGTTTACTTCTAGCCATAAAAATTAAAACATAAAAAAATGCATAGCAAAATACAGTACAATGAACAAAATTTAAAACATATATAATAAAACAATGTGACGGAATGAGACTATAAACTTGGCCAAAATTCTTGTATGGGTGGCTGTGGTTATCTTCTTCCTTATTTTTGTTGCTAAAAAGATGGAAGCAGCCACCTTAAGGGTACCATCTGGAATGAAATCAGCCAATAAAAATTTAATACATTCCTCTTCTGATTTAAACTTCGTGAGAAATTGATTCAGCGGTTTATTTTGGATGGGTCCATAAACTGGAAAGGATAGAATACAATAAACAATATCTTCTAACTGATTGGTACCACAGGAACAAAGACGCTGGTCCACGGGTATTTTTTTGAAATCTACACTGAAGGTACAAGGATGGCATGGTTTGGAAACAGGCTTCGGTAAATGCCTTTCTTAAAGGGGCATTTGATAGGTCAGCTAGATAGCAGGAAAAGGATTTATTTTTCTTGAACTGGGGATACCAGACAGAGAATTTAGACTGATGGATCACATTGATGTCACGAAGGGCATCCTTTTCAAAAATCCAGTCCCTCAGTTTACCTGGATCTCAGCCTATTACTGACTTTAAAGAAGGTAAAAAGTGCATTTGTAAAATGGGAGAAAGTAATTTGGACCACACATTCATATTGCTGAAGTACTAAAAACTGTGTTTTACCCGGTGGTGGTCTGGAATACTTCCAAGCTAAGAGAAGCCAATATATTTAGAGGGTAACCATGTTAGTCTGCAGTAGAAAAGCTAGATTCAAATCTAGAAGCAACTTGGAGGCCAACAACATTTTTGGAGCATAAATTTTAAAGAGTCAGCTCTCTCTTTGTCAGATATGAGAAGAGAAGCCATTCATCCATACCAGATATTCTAGCTCCCAATACTCTATCACTTTCTACTATGACCAAAAACTACCAAGTGGAACTTTAAAAACAAATAGGTTTCCTGTGACATGAGCTTATATGGACTGATATTCTTTAGCTGGCACACAGATCCAAACAACACCGGCCAGTATCATTGGTCATACATAAAATAGTCCGTTCAAATGTAATATCTCGGCTAATGATTGATCGGATTTGGTGTGATGACTTTTTTGCACAGTAAAGTCCCTGAAATGATTAAATTTCTGGGTAGGGAATCAAATTAACACTGCATTCAGCAGCTGTAAAGATAGCATTGCACTCTTGAGGTAATCTCATTTTCTGAGCAGTGGTGGAGACGGTGCATAAAAAGGAACAGAAGCAGCCGTTTTATCCTTTACATTCTCGGTGAAGAAAAAAGGAAATCAATAACAAATGTCTGGCGTTCACAGATGGAATCCTTGTGTCCGTCAGTCAGAAATCCAACAAGATGGCAACTTTAGTCACTGCAAAATCTAGTATTGAACTTCTGTTCTTAGTGGGTGGAATTTGCCACACAGAACTACTGAGGAAGAGAGCCAGTTTGGTGTAGTGGTTAAGTGTGTGGACTCTTATCTGGGAGAACCCGGTTTGATTCCCCACTTATCCACCTGCAGCTGCTGGAATGGCCTTGGGTCAGCCATAGCTCTCACAGGAGTTGTCCTTGAAAGGGCAGCTTCTGTGAAAGCTCTCTCAGCTCTACCCACCTCAAAGGGTGTTTGTTGTGAGGAAAGATGACAAAGGAGATTGTAAGCTGCTTTGAGTCTCTGATTCAGAGAGAAGGGCGGGGTATAAATCTGCAATTCTTCAGTTCTTTTTCCTTTGACTAACTGATCTGTAAGGCTGCTTCCAAATTTCTTCTCATCCAAATTCTTTCTCAGGTTTTGGTCAGTATTTGGATGGGAGACCACTGAGGGAGACCAGGGTTGCTGCACAGAGGAAGGCAATGGCCAGGGGTGGAATTCTAGCAGGGATTCCTTTGCATATTAGGCCACACACCCCTGATGTAGCCAATCCTCCATGAGCTTACAAAAAGAGCCTTGTAAGCTCTCAGAGGATTGGCTACATCAGAGGTGTATGGCCTAATATGTGAAGGAGCTCCTGCTAGAATTCCACCCCTGGCAATGGCAAACCATTTCTGTTCATCTCATGCCCTGAAAACCCTATGGGGTCGCCCAAAATTTGGTTTTGACTTGATGGCACTGTCCACCACTACCACCACACAGACAGAAAAACTATGCAGAAGAAGGGAAAGATCTGAAAATGACAGCAAACGGCATGTGTGCCAATTCTGGGAGAAGCCTTGGCTCAGTGCTAAAGCACATGCAAGAAGGCCCCAGGTTTAGTCCTGGGCTACTCCAATTAATGGAAATCCGGGTGCTGGGGAAGAGCTAGGGTTGCCAGTCCCCAGTTGGGGGCAGGGATCCCCTGATTGGAGGCCCTTCTCCCACTTCTGGGTCATCAGAATGCAAGGGGGGGGAGGAAAATGTCTGCAGGGCACTCCATTATTCCCTATGGAGACCAATTCCCCTAAGTATAATGGAGAATTGATCTGCGAGTATCTGGGGCTCTGGAGGGGCTGTTTTTTGAGATAAAGATACCACATTTGCAGCGTAGCATCTGATACTTCTCCTCCAAACACCCTCCAAGTTTCAAAAGGATTGGACTAGGGGATCCAATTCTACAAGCCCCACCCCACCCCAAAAAGGTGCCCCTATACATTATTTCCAGTGGAGGGAAGGTATTTTAAAAGTGTGCAGTCCCTTTAAATGTGATGGCCAGAACTCCCTTTGGAGTTCAGTTATGCTTGTCACAGCTTTGCTTTTGGATCCACCCCAAAGCCTCCTGTCTCCACCCCCAAAGTCTTCTGGCTCCATCTCCAAAGTCTCCTGACTCCACCCCCCAAAGTCCCCAGATATTTCTTGCATTGGACCTGGCAAACCTAGGAAGAGCTTTCTCTCCATGAAATGCAGGAGAGCAATAGCCAATCAGTCTAGACAACACCGAGCTAGACAGACTGATGGAAGGAACTCAGTATACAAGGCATTTCATTCCAGATTGGATTTTATATACAAAGTTAAACCAAAATGAAGGAGTGGAGTTGTGTAAAGTGAACCTGCAAAACGATGGAAGACTGGAAATCCGCTCTTCCCTACTGACGTGATACAAAGCTTGTGGCCTGACAAAGATTTAGGGGATGAATCATCACGGTAGCTACGGTGACATCAGGGGAGGTTCCCCCCGCCAGCCCAATATGGACTGGTGGGTTGGGAACTTCCAGGGCGGGAGAACCCCCACCTGGCCTGGGGGCTTGGCAGCCCTATGCAGAAGGTCCCAAGTTCAATCCCTGGCATTTCAAGTTAAAGGACAAGAAAGACCTCTGCCTGAGACCCTGGAGAGCTGCTGCTAGTCTGAGTAGACAAAACTGACTTGGATGGACCATGAGTCTGATAAGGCAGCTTCATGTATTCCTGGAACTTTACTATCCCATAGAGTTTGGCACTCAGGGGAAGTGTTGTGTTTAAATGATTGCATAATAGGAGCTTTCTGGCAGGGTTTTTAAGGATCCATTATGCACTTCTATGGGTGTGAAGCTGGAGGAACAAAGTGCAGCTCTTCAGAGACACAAGGGGAGCTCAGCTGATGAGCCGCGCTGCCTCGAATACAGACCAAATAATAGAGCTTCTCTCTTCCAATTAAAAAAAAGGGACAAGTGGGCAGCACTTTTTATCAGCATCTTCCTTTAATGGGGTTATGATTCCCCTCCCCCTTTGATAATAATGGAGAGATGATATGTCCAGCTTTGAGTTCCTATTATTCCTCATTAGAAAATAGGAGGAGAGTTATTTCCTTCCCATTTTTAGTTTGAACTGTGCCACAGAACATCTGTTCTCATACACCAGGATCTTTTATGATTATTATCTGTGCTTTGTATTCAACAACGCAGACAAATCGAGGAAAGAAAAGGGGAAAAACATGCAGAAATAAATCTTAAAATCTTCCAAATTTAGATGCTTAACTTCCAAAGTTGGATGCTTTAATGCTAAGTCTCCTTTCCTTTTTTGTAATGGCTTCTGGGTGGTTCCTCCATGACCAGTTGACAATTTGCAGATCAGACTTGCCTTTCAGAGTCACTTTTGGGTTGAATTGCCAACCTCCAGCTGGCACCTGGGGATCTCCTGCTATTACAGTTGGCCTCCAGATGATAGAGACCAGTTCCCCCTGGAGAAAATGGCTGCTTTGGAGGGTGGACGTTAGGGCATGATGCATGCTGGAGTCTCCCATGTCTCCAAGCCCTTTCCTCCCCAGACTTCACCCCCCAAAATCTCCAAGAATTTCCCAGCCTGGAGCTGCCAACCCTACCTTTGAGTCCACTAGTTTTTAATGAACATAAGAACATAAGAGAAGCCATGTTGGATCAGGCCAATTGTCCATCCAGTCCAACACTCTGTGTCACACAGTGGCCAAAAAAACCAAGTGGCATCAGGAGGTTCACCAGTAGGGCCAGGACATTAGAAGCCCTCCCACTGTGGGGTGTAAACAAACCAAAACTTTACATTCCTTCCACAAACAAACTTTGCATCCCTCCCACTGTGGGATGTAAACAAACTAAAAATGGAAGCCATCTTGTCAACTAACAGTGTGGTCCTATGCAGTTATTCCAGTCAAAGCCCATTGACTTCAATGAACTTAGACTGGAGAAACTGAGCATAAGTTTGCACTGTGAAGTGTATGATGTCTCGACTTTCTTATCCCTCTCTCACTTTCCATCTGCCCCCCTCATCCTAGCCCTTCTTGTATAACACTGCAAAATGTCACATTCTCCTTGTAACCCAGCAAACTACCAAGTTATAACCATCATCTCTTGACTGTGATGACTACAACCTTTGTTTTCTCTGTGTGTCTGTCAGCCAGTCTGATGTAGTGGTTAAGTGTCCAGACTCTAATCTGGAATAACCACGTTTAATTTCCCCACTCCTCCTCTACATACACCTGGTGAATAACCTTGGATCAGTCATAGTTCTTGAAAGAGCTGCTTTCTCAAGAGCAGTAATTGAAAGAGCTCTCTCAGCCCCATCTACTTTTTCAGGGTGTCTGCTGTGGGGAGAGGAAGGGGAAGGAGATTGTAAACTGCTCTGAGACGCTGAGCAAAGGGCAGGGTATGAATCCTGTCTCCTCCTCTTCTTCTTCTTTTATCATAGTCCTTGGACTTTTGTCTTCAAGTTTGATACCAACCCAACAGCATCCCTCATATTGCTTGGAGTCCCTTCTTGGATTCCTCCACTGAAGCCTCCTCTACACACATGGCTGGTGCATGGAAGTAGGCCAAGTAGGTGGCCACCTAGGGCACCACCCAGCCTAGGGGGTGCTGCCAGGTGCCCCCTTTCCTCACACACAGTGTGTGTGCTCCTTGGAGCCTGCCTTTCCTAATGGAAAGCAGGCTCCATGGAGCACAGATGCTCCCAGCCAGTTTTGTATTCCCCAGGTCTGTTACAGACCTGGGAAATGCAAAAGCAGACAGCACCTGCACCATGTGCTCCTCGGAGCCCAGCAGGGATGAATTAACCAATTGTAAAAGCTGAAGAAGAGCCAATTACAGTGTCTAAAAATTGGCTCCTGTTGAAGTTGTATGCTGCCACTCATCCTTCCTACTTTACTTTAACAGAGCCATGGGGTAGGAGTCATAGCTCAGTGGTAGAGCATCCTTCTCGCTTGCACAAGGTCTTGTCCCTGGCACCTCCAGCTAAAAGGATCAAGTAGCATTCTCACAGTTTTTATTGCTTAATCTCAATTTTTAAAATAAATTAATTAATTAAATTAAAAATAAAAAACTGTAAATTAAAAATGTTAATAGTTTCAAGTTTCTTTATTTCTCCTTTTGTTTCTTTATTTCTGTTTTTTAAATTTCAGGGGATGGGGGCTGCTTGTGGGCAGCTCGCCTAGGGCACCCAAAATCCTAGCACCAGCCCTGTGTACACAGGTAACACAACAAAAAATGCACGCTAGTGACCAATTTACTAAGAAGTATATAGAAATCAGTCCAAATGTCCAAAACATGTATATTCAAGTCCCAAAGTAGTGTGGTGACAAGCCAATCGATTAAGCACTTGTTTCTTTCCAGTCTTTATCAGACCTGGGACCAATATTGATTCAATTATATAGATGTTTTACACAATTTTCAAAAAAGATGGACGCAGAGCGTCTCCAGCAGCAATTTCACATCGGCTACAGCTCAGTATGTGGCTTCTTGTGCAGGCAGTAAAATACTGAAGCTGATACTTGGAAGAAAGACCTCCAAGGAAGACTGCAGAGGAAGGCCATAACAAACCACATGTGCTTCTCACTTGCCTCAGAAGCCCCTTGCTGGGGTCGCCATAAGTCAGCTGCAACTTGATGGCGTTTGACACATACTCACACAGAGAGAACCTTGTAATCCATGGGAGATTCTCCCACAACCACTGGTTTCAAGTGTCACAGTTTAGACTTTGACCTCAGAACTCTACCACCTCACTCCCCTCATTCTGTTGCTGGTCTCGATCCTGTTCACGCTCATCTTTACTTTTATGGCATCCGTACCTTAAACCAAAGGTTATTTGTTATGAGGGCCGGATCAGACATAAATGAGACCTTGTCGGACTGAGCCATGTTGGGCTGGGCCATGTATGTACCTATTTAAGATTAGGTAGCAGAGATATAAACTTTATAAAGGACATAGACATCTGCCACGTTGACGCCCACTCACCCAGCCTCAACAGATCCCTTTGGAGTGCCTTACAATCCTCTCTGGTTCTCACCACCCTGAACAATTTAGTGTCATCTGCAGACTTGGCCACTTCACTGTTCACTCCCAACTCCAAATCATTTATGAACAAGTTAAAGAGCATGGGACCCAGTACCGAGCCCTGCGGCACCCCACTGCTTACTGTCCTCTACTGCGAAGACTGCCCATTTATACTCACTCTCTGCTTCCTATTAATTAGCCAGTTTTTGATCCACAAGAGGACCTGTCCTTTTACTCCATAACTCTCGAGCTTTCTAAGGAGCCTTTGATGAGGAACTTTATCAAAAGCTTTCTGGAAGTCAAGGTAAACAATATCTATTGGGTCTCCTTTGTCCACAACTTAATTAAGTGATTTTAAACTTATCAGAATTTTTAATGTTTAATGTTAATGTAACCTTGTCTTTTGTATAAGGGAAACTGAATGATGTTGTTAGCCGCCCTGAGCCTGCTCCGGCGGGGAGGGCGGGATATAAATAAAATTACCTACCTACCTACCTACCACATGTTTGTTCACCCCCTCAAAGAACTGTAACAGGTTAGTGAGGCAAGATCTTCCCTTACAGAACCCATGCTGAGTCTTCCTCACAAACCCGTGTTCATCAATGTGCCTGCTCATTCTGTCCTTGATAATGGTTTCTACCAACTTTCCCGGTATTGAAGTCAGACTGACTGGCCTGTAATTTCCCGGATCTCCTCTTTTTAAAGATGAGGGTGACATTTGCTACCCTCCAGTCCTCAGGAACGGAGGCAGATTTCAATGAAAGATTACATATTTTTGTCAGAAGATCCACAAGTTCAATTTTGAGTTCTTTCAGAACTCTTGGATGTATGCCATCCAGACCTGGTGATTTATTAGTTTTTAATTCGTCTATCAGTTGTAGACCTCCTCTCTTGTCACCTCAATCTGATTCAGGTCTTTCAACACCCCTTCCAAAATTAGTGGTTCTGGAGCGGGCAAACACTTCTCGTCTTCCACAGTGAAGACGGAAGCAAAAATGCATTCAGCTTCTCAGCCATTTCCCTATCCTCCTTCAGTAATCCTTTGACCCCTTGGTCATCCAAGGTCTCACTGCCTCCATGGCTGGTTTCCTGCTTCTAATATATTTGAAGAAATTGTTATTGTTGTTTATGTTTTTTGTTTATGTCATAGTCCCTTTTTGCCTGCCTGATCACAGTCTTGCATTTGATTTGCCACAGCCTGTGTTCCCTTTTATTAATCTCACTTGGACTAGCTTTCCACCACTTAAAGGAGTTCTTCTTACCTTTTACAGCTTCCATTACTTTGTTTGTTAACCATGCAGGCCTTTTCTTATACCTGTTTGTGCCTTTCCTAACTTGTGGTATATATTTTATCTGAGCGTCTAGGATTATAGTTTTAAATAGCCTCCAAGCTTCCCCAAGGGTTTTGACTGCATTTACTTTTCCTTTCAGTTTCCTCTTCACATGCCTCCTCATCTCAGAGAATTTACCCCTTTTAAAGTTAAACATGGTTGTGCTGGTCTTTTGGGGCAAATCTCTATTTATACAAATGGTGAAATCAATAACGTTATGCTCACTGCAAGTCTTCGGCATTACTTAGGACCAAATCCAGGATCACCCCACCCCTGGTAGGTTCTGTGACCATCTGCTCCATAGCACAGTCATTGAGAGCATCCAGAAACTCAATCTCTTTCTCTCGACCTGAACACATATTGACCCAATCAATCTGTGGGTAGTTAAAATCACCAATTACGACACAGCTTTTATGTTTAGCCGCTATCTTTAATCCTTCCATCATATTATAATCATCCTCTATCTTTTGATTTGATGGGCGATAACAAACTCCCATAGTTAAATTTCCTTTTGTGCACTCTATTTCGACCCAAAGCATTTCTAGAAGGTAATCTAATTCTCTGACCTCAGTCTTACTGGACTGTATACCCTCTCTGACATACAGAGCCACCCCACCTCCAACCCTTCCCTCCCTATCCTTCAGATATAACTTATATCCAGGAATCACCGTGTCCCATTGATTCTCCTCATTCCTCCAAGTTTCTGAAATTCCCACAATGTCTATGTTTTCTCCCAACACTAAACATTCCAACTCACCAATTTTACTTCGAACACTTCTAGCTTTGCCAGGATCCATCATGGGTAAACAGGGATCACATCTGAAGGGGGTATGTGTTAGTACTCACTTGTCTGGAAGGAGGACGCAAGGTCCAAAATTTAATTTGCAAGCTCCTTGGGGCAGGCACTTGTCCTGTTTGCTGTTGTTATTTGGTAAACTGACACATAACGGACACGGCTGTATAAGTAGCAATAATCTTTGGTCATCATGAGAATAAACCGCTGTTCTGAAAGGCCTGCAGCTTGACTGCCCGATGGACCACATTCTGTCACTCAACAGATTCAGAACCATCCAGCTGTGTTGCCACATCAAAGGCAGAGGACCGGAATGACCTTCTCTGTCAAAAGGAGTCTATCAAAAACACTTCCATCACAAAGCCTTTGCCAGCTGCCCATCTCAAAGTACAACCGCTGCCTACGGAGTCCTGTGTGAAATGCTAAATGATGATTATTCACACCGACCAGCCTTCCTTTGAGGCAAGGGCTTGGTTACAAGTATTTATCCTGTTCACTCAGCTATACTTGATCATTAAGGGCTGTCTGGCACTCTTTATAGAGGAGTCTCTTGGCTCTCGATGTTAACCTGGATGCCCTCCAGGACCTGGGCCTTTGTGCAGCATTTGCTTTGGTGAGAAATTGTGTAAAAGAAATTGTTTGCCAAAGCTCTGCTTTTAGAGCATGCTGGACCTGTTCATTTTTGGGGATTCTCCCTCCAAAATCTTTTCCCACTTTATACCTATACGTTGACTTCCAAAGCCTTTTAAAAGCATACATTCTGAGCAGATTAAAGGCCCACGCCTTGGCAGTTAGGAGGGGAAAGTGCATTTGTTTATCTTGTTCAGAACAAATCTGCCCCAGTTACTTAGGGAAGATTGACAGGATTGCACATATTCTTTCAGAGTGTCCCCTATAGATATGCTAATCTCAGGAGGCATTATACCAGGGCTTTTTGGGTAGGAAAAAGCTCTGCAGGAACTGATTTGTATATGAGGCCACACCCCCTGACATCACCATTATTCCACACAGGGTTTTTTTGTTGGGAAAGCTCAGCAGGAACTTATTTGCATATTAGGCCACACCCCCTAATGCCAAGCCAACCGGGGCAGCATTCCTGTGTGTTCCTGCTCAAAAAAAACCCAAAAAAGGCATGTACAGGGCTCTTTTTTTAGAAAAAAAAGCCCAGCAGGAACTTACTTGCATATTAGGCCATACCCCCTGATATCAACATTGTTTCACACAGGGCTTTTTTGTTGGAAAAGCTCAGCAGGAACTCATTTGCATATTAGGCCACACATCCCTGGTGCCAAGCCAGCCAGAACTGCATTCCTGAGCATTCCTGCTCAAAAAAAAGCCCTGTTTATGAGAAGGTCCTTGTTAAGCCTTTGTTAAGTCCAAAGTGCAGGGTTTTGAGCGTGCTTTGATGCTACTTTAACTGCTTTGGGGAAGGCCAAAAGCAAAGCAAAAAAGTTTGAAGCTACAATCCTGTACATGCTTGTAAGCTGCCTTGAACCTCGAGGAATGGAGGATAGTGTTTTAATAAATAGCGACAAATACATAAATAAAAAATAAGCATAACTGAATACAGTAGGAGACCACCAAGGAAGATCCTGCAGAGGCAGGCAATGGCAAACCACCTTTGCTTGATCACTTCCTTTGAAAACACCACATGTCTGCAGTGACTTGACGGCCCCCAGAAGCATACTCCAGTATGCCCCCAGAAGAGTATTACTCTCAAGAAATAAGAACCTTCAGGTGGCCCCCAGCCTAAAAGAGATCCGGCTGTTCTCAACTAAGGCCAGGGCTTTTTTGGTCCTGGCCCCCACCTGGTGGAACTCTCTGCCAGAGCTGCTATCTTTCCACAGGGCATGCAAGGCAGAGATGTTCTGCCAGGCATTTGGTTGAGGACAGTGACAGGACAGCATATAATCTGGCACTCTCATACCCTCTATTCTCCACACACACACACCCCGGAGGCTTGTGGAAGCTGAAATTATTTTTCTCCGCCATCTTGGAAACCGTATTATCTGTTGATATATGCCCTATGCATTTTAATACTGCTTTTAACTTAAATTATTGCACATGCCTTTGTTGTAAGCCACCCTGAACCCTGCTTGAAGAGAAGGATAGTCTAATAAATCTCTCTCTCTCTCTCTCTCTCTCACACACACACACACACACAATATAGGGTTGCCAGTTCTGGACTGGAAAATACCTGGAGACTTTGGGAATGGGTCTGGGATAGGGTGGGGTTTGGGGAGGAGGGAGAACTCAGCACGGTACAATGCCATAGAGTCCAGCCTTCAAAGCAGCCCTTTTCTCCAGGGGAGCTGATCTCTGCCTGCTGGAGATCAATTGTAAAAGTAGGAGATCTCAGGCCCCACCTGGAGGACTGGCAACCCTATGAGACCAGTTCAAATCTCCCCATCCCGACTTGCTTTTGAATATCAAGGAAACAACAGGAGGTGGCTGGGGGAGGGAGCAGGCACAGAATGTTTATGCCGCAGTCCTGGAAAGACCCTGGCCTGTCAGCAAAGGAAACAAAGCTTGTGGAAGAGGGGGGTGGGGGGCAGCAGGGAGCACACACACAAAGAAACAGAAGCCTATGAATACCGGTTGATTCACCAGGATCGCGGTGCTTAGATGACACCTACACCTCTCTCACATGTAAACGAGCCCACCAGAACGGTATACCAGCTTTGGCTCAGGTTAGTGTCAGATGAGTCAGGAGGAAAAAATGGGTATTTCAGGCTTCATAAACAAGGCTGAATGACAGTTTCAGTCAAATGGGATGCAGGCTCGATAAAACCAGCCCATGAGTCCGTTTGTGCGGGGATTATCTGCAGTGTTCGTCTTCAAAGGATGATTGTTTTCAGGGCTGTTCTCCACAGAAAGAAATCTAGGCCCACCTCGCATGTATAGCCAGCAAAGCAAACTTTTCTACATAATGCTCTCCCATACTGGAGGGGAGCATGTGTGAAGAACACTCCCAACTTGTCTGTATGTGTTTTCCTGCTACAATACACACTAGATCCCAGAATATTTCTTCTACTAGGGTTCATGAACACATGAAGCTGCCTTCTACTGAATCAGACCCTCGGTCCATCAAGGTCAGTATTGTCTACTCAGACTGGCAGCGGCGCTCCAGGGTTTCAGGCAGTGTTTTTTCCCATCACCTGCTAGATCTTTTCACTGGAGATACTGGGGATTGAATCTGGGGCCTTCTGCATGCCAAGCAGATGCTCAATCTGTGCTGGCTGAACATTCCCTAAGATTTGTCTCATCACAGTGAAGAAAAACAGTCAAAAGCACAATGTGAACCTAATCAGTCCACGTCTTGGATCTCTCAGGGACTGCCTGCTCCCATATGGCTCTCTCTGAAAATCAAAAGGGGAATAATTGCTGCAAGTTCCACTTTAAAATACAGGCCAAGTTTGCATCTGTGAGAAACAGGGGCTTCTCAATGGTGGCTCCAGAGCTCTGAAACATTCTTTCATATGTTTGATACCCTCTCTTCAGGGATTCTGTAAACAGGTTTTAAAAGATAGATCACAGTAGGCAGCCGTGTTGGTCTGAAGCAATAGAACAAAGCAGTAGACAAGTGCACCTTTAAGACCAACTTAATTTTATTTAGAATATAAGCTTTCGTATGCTTTTTTTGTGTGTGTCTGATGAAGTCTGCTTAAGAGCATACGAAAGCTTACATTCCAAATAAAACTTAGTTGGTCTTAAAGGTGCATTTGTCTAAAGGTTTTGAAAGAAGCGTTCCTTGCTTCCATCAGTCTTTGGAGTTAGCCTTTATGATATTGGTCATCTATTTGTGGGGGGGGGCACCTGAGACGACTGGCCTTGGGTGCCCAAAGCCAACCCTGACTTCAGATGTCTCCCTTCCTGGCACTGGCCAGACCCAGACCCACTTAGCATCAGCACGGCAGCCGCATTATGTGCCTTTAGATATCCTGAGATGTAAGATCTGTAACGGCAGCTCTTGCGTACAAAATTGGAGAGCACATGCTTCCTTCCCCTTTCTGTGGAAGGGTGGGGTATGCTCATCCTTTCCAACACTCGATTTAGCCCCCAAACCCATCGTGCCTGTCAAAACAAGGCTACCACCCCAGTGGGAAGGCTACTCTCATCTCCCTTCTATTGTGCTAGTACAGCCCTAGAAGACCAAAACAGAGTTGCTAATTCCCAGGTGGGGGCAGGGGATCCCCCAGTTTGGAGGCCCTCCCCCTGCTTCAGGGTCATCAGAAAGCAGGGGCGGGGGGGGGGAGGAAATGTCTGCTGCGCACTCTATTATTCCGTATCGGGACCAGTTCCCATAGGGTATAATGGAGAATTGATCTGCAGGACTCTGGGACTCGGGGGGGGGGCTGTTTTTTGAGGTAGAGGCACTACATTTTCAGCATAGCATCCACTACCCCTCCCCAAAATACTCGCCAAATTTCAAAAGGATTGGAGCAGGGGGTCCAATTCTATGAGCTCCAAAAGAAGGTGCCCCTATCCTTCATTAATTCCCGTGGAGGGAAGGCATTTAAAAAGTGTGCAGACCTTTTCAATGTGATGGCCAGAACTGCCTTTGGAGTTCAGTGATGCTTGTCACAACCTTGCTCCTGGCTCCACCCCCAAAGTCCCCAGATATCTCTTGAATTGGACTTGGCAACCCTAGACCAAAGTGACATTACCCCTTTGCAGCATGCACATGAATTAGGAATGGATGCTGGGGCATGCCTGCTTGGTCATGAAGGGTGTCGACAAGGGGGGATAGGGGAGGCTTAGAGGAGAGAGAGATACTTGCCATTTAGGGGACTGGAATGCCAGTGGCAGTGGCAGCGAATGGGCTTGGCAGCGGATCAGAACGTCTGGGGAACCACAGCAGTCAATAACTGCTTTGGAATAAACCTAACTCTTCTCTGCAACCAAGAACTCTCTAGCTCTCTTGGGGATTGTGGGATGCTGCCTATGGAACTTGCAGCTAGAGGCTGTTTTTAATTGGTCTCTCGGTGAGTATGGCTATTTGTCAGCATGGAATGGGAATAATTGAGCTTGTGCTGGGAGCAACACAAACGTACGCTGGAGGACCAGTCCTTGCCTCAATATGTTATCGAACCACCCTTGCCCGCAACGGCAGCTAGCAACACTTTTCCTGGAAACAACAAAGAGCTCCCTTAGTCTCTGACTATCCCTGAACAGGGGTTAAACAGTGTTGAAGAGCCTCTGTTCCTGGAAAGGTTGCTCTTTCACATGTCAGATTTTCAACTTTTCAGCAAACCACTGCTGCTGACCCTTTCACCGCTGTCTTGTTTAGCGCCATACCTTTAAAAGGTTCTCCTGCTAGTGCCTGAAGGCATAAAGAAAAACCTAGCTGGTTTATTTCTGGTCAGTTGGCAACCCCTGTGCAAAGCCATAAAGGAAGTCATAAGAACATCAGAAGAGCCCTGCTGGGGTTCCCCCAGTCCAGCATCCTGTCTCACATAGTGGCCAGCCAGTTCCTTTGGAGGGCCAATGACAGGGCATAGAGGCCGAGGCCCTCAAAAGAACATCAGAAGAGCCCTGCTGGATCAGATCAATAGTCCCTCTAGTCCAGCATCCTGTCTGACACAGTGGCCAGCCAGTTCCTCTGAAGGGCCAACAACAGGGCATAGAGGCCGAGGCCCTCAAAAGACCATCAGAAGAGCCCTGCTGGATCAGACCAATAGTTCCTCTAGTCCAGCATCCTGTCTCACACAGTGGCCAACCAGTTCCTCTGGAAGGCCAACAACAGGGCAGAAAGGCTGAGGCCTTCCCCTGATGTTTCCTCCTGGCTCTGGGATTCAGAGGCTCAGTGCCTCTGAATGGGGAAGTTCCCCTCAGACGCCATGGCTAGTAGCCATTGGTAGACCTATCTTCCGTGAATCTATCTAATCTCTTTTAAAGCTGTTTATTCCTGTGGCCGTTACTACCACCTTAGGCAGTCTACATTTTAACCACTCACGGTGTAAAGAAATTTGTGGACACCCTCTTCAGTCAGCTTTGGTTTTCACCATCCTGAATAATTTTGTCATCACCAAACTTGGCCACTACACTACTCTTCCCTAGTTCCAGATCATTTATGACTAAACAGTACCGGCCCCACTACCAAGCCTTGTGGGACCCCACTGTTTATTTCCCTCCATTGTGAGAGCTGTCCATTGATTCCTACTCTTTACTTCCTGTCATTTAACTAGTTTTTAATCCCTCAGAGAACCCGTCCTCTTATCCCATGACTGCTAAATTTACTCAGGAGTTTTTGGTGAGGTACCTTGTCAAAAGCCTTTTGAAAGTCCAAATACATAATGTCTACCAGATCACCATTCTCTAAGAAGGAAGTCCAAGAAGCAGAAGAATATTTTTCCTTTTCAGCAGCACAAGAATCAAAGGTTTACAGTGCAAACTTTCCCCATTTTTTCCCCTCTAGGAAAAGATCTGTAATGGGGACCAGAGAGTCTGGAAGGGGCTTTGGAGAAAGCAAAATGAATTCTGTTTGATACAGTGAGGCAGAAAGGGACTAGTTATCTGGTTATACAAGAACCCTGAGAAAGAATCTGCTGGCAAGGTTCTCATCTGTCTACTATGGTATGCTGTGGGGGAAAGAAGTATAGATTTTCTGTTTCTCTGTCAGCACAACGCAAGAGCCCATCTTTCTTTTTTGCCACAAGCGTTCAGGGGCAACCGACATCAACCCACCAAACCCGTTCCTATGCCAAGAAAACCCACGCCTTCTCGATTCAGGAACAGAAGCAATTTTTTTTCTTTTCAAGTCGCAAAACTGGCAGCTTTGACATCCATTCGCCAACCGATTCTGCAGTCGAGGCTGAAGCCTACACAGAAGACCCAGCCCGGCGGCAGGCTCAGGGCTAAAGAGTGTACTTGGCAGGGTTAGTATGGACAGGGTGAGTCAGAAGCCTGAGTCAGGACCTTGGACAGAACACAGAGGGCAGATGGAGGCTGAGGCCCCGCAGGCATATGGCAAGGGTCAAAGTAGACAAGACGCTGGCAGATCTACCAATGGATCTGCTCAGTGTTTCTGATAAGCCAGCGAGGTAGCGTGGTTAGAGCAGGGGTGGCCAAACTGCGGCTTGGGAGCCACATGTAGCTCTTTTGCACATATTGTGTGGCTCTTGAAGCCTACTGTCCCGTCGGCTGGCTTGGAGAAGGCATTTCTCTCTTTCAGTCGCTTCTCCAAACCAAGCCAGTGGCCAGTAGCTTGGAGAATGCATTTAAAGTTGCTTTCTTTCCACCTCTCTCCCTCCCCCATTTATTTGCCTTTTTTAAGGCTCTCAAACATCTGATGCTTATTCTGTGTGGCTCTTACATTAAGCAAGTTTGGCCACCCCTTGCGGTTTGAAAAAGGGCTGCCACCGGACATCTTACAGAATGCTGGCAATCACAGTCGAGAATTCGATACCGCCTATACTGTACTGAAATAGCGCCATAGAATGGTTTTAAAGTTGATATATGTAAATTATGGTTTTATATGTTTTATTGGATTGATTGTATTTTATGATGTTGTGAGCCGCCCTGAGTCCGCTTGCGGAGAGGGCGGGATATAAATTGAAAGTAATAAATAAATAAATAAACCCCTGGGTTAGAGTGTCTCTTGATCAGGAGCTGAAAGGGCCAGGTTCACATGCCTTATACTGGATCAGATCATCAGTTCATTGAGGTCCGTCCAAGGAGGAGGAGGAGATTGGATTTATACCCCACCCTTCACTCGGAGTCTCAGTGGCTTACAATCTCCTTCCCTTCCTCTCCCCACAACAGACACCATGTAGAGTAGGTGGGGCTGGGAGAGCTCTGAGAGAACTACTCTTGAGAGAACAGCTCTGAGAGAACTGGGACTGACCAGTCTCCCAGCAGCTGCATGTGGAGGAGTGGGGAATTAAACCCAGTTCTCAGATTAGTCCGCCTCCACTCTTAACCACCAATCTGGCTCTCTTTCCCATCACCTGCAACTTTAGCCCTTCAACTGGAGATGCTGGGGACAGAACCTGGGACCTTCTGCATGAAAAGCAGATGCTCTGCCACTGTGCCCAATTCTCAGGCAGAAGTCTTTCACATCACCTGCCACTGGATCTCATTGATAACTAGACATGCCAGGTATTAAACATGGGACCTTCTGCATGCCAAGCAGATGCTCTACCACTGAGCTATGACTCTTCTCTACATGAAGCTGCCTCATACCAGGTCAGACCACTGGTCTATCAAGGTCAGTTTTGTCTACTCAGACCAGCAGCGGCTCTCCAAGGTCTCAGGCAGAGGCCTTTCTTGTCACCTGATACCTGGTCACTTCAATCAAAGATGCCAAGCCTTCTGGGTGGAAAGCAGAAAATCTGCCACTGAGCCTCTGCCCCTCTCCATGATGCCATGAAAACTCCATGGGTGATCTTGGGCTAATCACAGTCTCTCAATCTAACCTACCTCAGGGAATAAACAGCTTTAACCTACCTCAGGGTATAAATAGCTTTGAGAGCGAGTTTGGTGTAGTGGTTAAGTGCACCGGGTTTGAATCCCCACTCCTCCACTTGCACTTGGAATGGCCTTGGGCCAGCCATAGCTTTCGTAGGAGTTGTCCTTGAAAGGGCAACTGCTGTAAAAGCTCTCTCAGCCCCACCTACCTCACAGGGTGTCTGCTGTGGGGGGGGGGGGAAGGTAAAGGAGATTGTGACCGCTCTAAGACTCTGAGATTCAGAGTATAGGGCGGGATAAATCCAATATCAGCATCTTCTTCTTCTATGAAGAGAAGCTGAGTAGAGGGCTCATGTTGGATTGGGGTAAAAGCATGGGAGAGAGAATGTGCTTTAGACTTCTCCAACAATGTTTTGCTGATTGGAACAGTCATGGTTTCCTGTGTTGCTATTAGCTCCTGGAAGCAGTGGCAGGGGGAGGGGGGGAGACACACATAGGCTGTTGCATACTGGGAACACTGTACAGTTCCAGTTACCCTGTTTCAGAAAGGATATTATACAGGTACAAAAGTTGGGGGTGGTGAGGATACCCCCAAATGAGCCAGGGGTTGCAACAGCTTCCCTAGAAGTAAACCTTTAGACTATTAATTTTAGTGGGGAGGGAGATGGTTGGGGGGGGGGATGATGGGAGGACTTGATTGAAGTTTATAAAATTACATGTGGAGGGAGAGGAAGAGACAGTGGGATTCCTTTCTGCCTCTCATGTGAATTATTTTAATTCATTTATACCACAACAGAGACCCGAAGCAGCTTATAACATTTTCCTCTTCTCCATTTCATTCTCACAGCAACCCAGTGAAGTATACTAGGAAGCTCCCGATGAAATCAATGGGGAGGACATTTGAGACTGACCAAAGGGACTATTTGGCACAAGGCATAACTAACCTATGGGGACTTACCTTCCACATGGTGAGACGTCCAGTGAGATGAAAGTAGTTTATGGGGGGTGGAGGTAAATATTTCTATCACAAGATTTAGCTTGTAAAGCTGCGTGGAACCTCATAAAGCTGAGATCCAGTTTGGTGTAGTGGTTAAGCGCATGGACTCTTATCTGGGTGAACTGGGTTTGATTCCCCACTCCTCCACTTGCAGCTGCTGGAATGGCCTTGGGTCAGCCATAGCTCTCATAGGAGTTGTCCTTGAAAGGGCAACTTCTGGGAGAGCTCTCCCAGCTCCACTCACTTCACAGAGTTGTATAGTTTATTCACAGCCTAAGCCAGCATTTAAAATAGTAAAATCATGCAAAATTAAAACTGAATGACCATAAAATCGTACATAAAAAGGCATAAAATACTGTTGTAAAACTACAAATGTAACAGAACACGGAAGTTGCAGCAAACAGATTGGCAAATATGTTTAGCCATTTCCTGACAGAATTATTAGAGTTTTCCTTATTCTTGTGGCAAGCCAGTCAAATTTTGCTAATTTGTATGTAACCTCAGGGTGTATGTAACCTCACAGGGTGTTTTTTTGTGGGGGAGGAAGATAAAGGAGATTGTGAGCCACTCTGAGATTCGGAGTGGCGGGCGGGATATAAATCCAATATCATCAATCATCACCCCTGTCCAGAGACAGTGTACTCCTGTGTCAGCATGAAATTTTTCTCATGGTTTCCCCAAGGGCTTCTGGGAAGAAAGGTCTGGAACAGGGTCCCTTGCTCTCCAAGCAGTTTAATGTGGGGTATATACAGACCCTCTGTTTGGTAGGGTAATCTACGTTAAAATCTGCCATGCCAGCTGAGGGCAAGATACTCCAGTTCTGCTTGCCTGGGCATAGCCAGCGCTCAGCAGGAGTCTATCCCTTCTTGTTCAAATTAGCACAAAAAATGTTTCCAGTGATGTGGGGTGTGCCACCGACATAATTCAGACAGCACTGGCCTGGGCAGCAACTTTCTGTGTAATTCTGTTTTCTGGCAGGTTGTGGAAGTACAAGTAATCTGATTTTCTTATGTTGCTTGTTCCTAAGACGGTGCATAAAAGGCACTTTACGTCTGGGGGTGGAAGCGAGTTATTTATGAGAGAACAGCTACTCGCCTGCCTTTTGGCATATGGATCATCTTAAAGCTGCAGCTTTCTGGCAAGCAATCTTTGTAAATCCGGTTTGCTGTTCTCCTGGATGGAACGAAGGGCTCAGTTTATTAACTTCCTATTTGAACTCTTTCTGGAAAGCAATGCAGTAAGATGCTGAGGGCTTGTAGAAAAGAGTCATACTTCAGATGCTAGACTTCACTATTTGCCTAGGAGGAAACTGCACCTCCCTCTCTCTCAATCTGATATTTTCCTGGAATTATAATGAGGCATGTTTCTTTATAGCAGGGGTGGCCAAACTTGC
Source organism: Heteronotia binoei (assembly GCF_032191835.1). Taxonomy (NCBI): domain Eukaryota; kingdom Metazoa; phylum Chordata; class Lepidosauria; order Squamata; family Gekkonidae; genus Heteronotia; species Heteronotia binoei. The sequence continues at coordinate 27,518,632 of NC_083241.1, forward strand.
TTAATGTAAGAGCCACGTAGACTAAACATCAGATGTCTGAGAGCCACAAGACATGAACATCAGTTGTCTGAGGGAGGGAGGGAGGGAGGGAGGGAGGGAGGGAGGGAGGGAGACAAATAGATTGGAGGAGGGCAGGAGAGGTGGAAAGAAAGCGACTTTAAATGCATTCTCCAAACTGCCAGCTGGATTGACTTGGAGGAGTGATTTAAAGAGAGAAATGCCTTCTCCAAGTCTGCTGACAGGGCAGTGGGGGCTTCGAGAGTCACACAAAATATGTGAAAGAGCCACATGTGGCTCCTGAGCCACAGTTTGGCCACCCGTGTTCTATAGGGTGTGTACTTTGGGAGAATCCTGAAATATATAAAACAAAATAAAGTTTGAGTCCAGTGGCACCTTTAAGACCGACACAGTTTAATTCTAGGTATAAGCGTTTGTGTGCATTGAGGTTATACTTACAATTAAACTTTGTTGGTTTTAAAGGTGCCACTGGACTCAAACTTTATTCTGCCGCTTCAGGGCAACACAGCTCCCCACCTGAATCTATATAAAATGGAGTTACTTTCTGATCAATGTTTTTCTGCAGATGCCGTCTTGAGAAGAAAGCAAACCACCAAAAATGTCCATACAGACTTATACCCAGGCCCTTCAAGTCCAGCATTTGTCTACCGGCACAACCCACAGTCTTTGCACTCAGCAATAGTGCCAGCGATGGACCTGTTGTCTGTGAAATCTCTCTGTTTACATACCCAGTTTTGCAGCTACCATCAATGTTACTTTAGGGAATTTTGCAAGCTTAAAAGCCCCTGTATAAATCAATGGTGCAGCCTCATTTGGAATACTGTGTACAATTCTGGTCACTGCACCTAAAAAAAAAGATATTTTAGCATTGGGGAAAGTGCAGAAAAGAGCCACTAGAATGACCAAAGGATTGGAACATTTTCCCTATGAAGAAAGGTTAAAATGCTTGGGGCTCTTTAGCTTGGAGTAACGTCGACTGTGGGGTGACATGATAGAGGTGTACAAGATTATGCATGGGATAGAGAAGGTAGAGAAAGAAGTATTTTTCTCCCTTTCTCACAGTACACGAACTCGTGGGCACTCAATGAAATTGCTGAGCAATCGGGTTAGAATGGATAAAAGGAAGTACGTCTTCACCCAAAGGGTGATTAACATGTGGAATTCACTGCCACAGGAGATGGTGGTGGCTACAAACATAGACAGCTTCAAGATGGGAATGGATAAGCATATGGAGCAGAGGTCCATCAGTGGCTATTAGCCACAGCTTATTGTTGGAACTCTCTGTCTGGGGCAGTGATGCTCTGTATTCTTGTGCTTTGGGGGGGGGGGGCAGTGAAAGGGCTTTTAGCCCCACTGGTAGACCTCTTGATGGCACTTGGTTTTGTTTTGGGGAGGTTTTTGGCCACTGTGTGACACAGTGTTGGATTGGATGGGCCATTGGCCTGATCCAACATGGCTTCTCTTATGTTCTTATGTCCATTGGTGTTCCCAGTTATTTAGCGCTCTGATGATCCATATACTGGTATCGGTTAGGCTGTTGATGCTGTGGGATGGTAGGCACCTCCCCTTAGTTGTTAAAAGCAAGGCTGAACAATTCAGTCTTGCAGGCCCTGTGGAACTCTTGGCAGGTCCTGCAGGACCCTGATGTTTTCAGAGAGGGTGTTCCACCAAACAGGAGCTGCCACTGAAAAAGCTCTAGCTCTGGTGGTGGACAGATGCAATAAATAGATAAATATTAGAAATAAAAAGATAAATATTTCAGAGGTCCAGGCCAGATTTTTCTTTCTTTTTTTCTTTTTGCCCATTTTTCTCCTGCTCTTTTCCCCAGCGTTCCATGGGTTTGCACATTCCAGGTCCTCCCTGGCCCACACTTACATTTAATTCCTCTTGAGTAGCACCAAAAGCCCTTCCACCCACACAAAGACAGCCAAGACTCTTCCTGCTAACTGTGAGTCTTGTGCTCTGTTTCCCTGGGATGCTTGGGTTGAGACTGCGGGAAGTGAGAGACAGCTCCAACGGAGTCTTAGTCTGGAGTGTGGGGGGAGACTATGGGGACAGCAGAGTGGCCAATTCTTGTTCTTTGCTTGAAGCACCCAAAGCCAGGGCTTCAGGTTAGCGAAGGTGCAAGCCTTCAAACAGCTTCACTTTCAGCAGGAGGGGGGTGTTCTATAGGATCCCCCAAATGATCCTCAGTTTAATTAGCGTCCACGGCCAGTCCTAGATTGTCTGGCTCCCTAGGCAAAGCTAAGTTCTGGTGCCCCCTCACTGATAACACCTCAAATTGAGTCACATTGGCCACCTCAAATTGCCCCCCCACACTGATAACACCTCAAATTGAGTCACGTTGGCCACCTCAAATTGCCACCCCCACTGATAACACCTCAAATTGAGTCACGTTGGCCACCTCAAATTGCTCCCCCCACACTGATAACACCTCAAATTGAGTCACGTTGGCCACCTCAAATTGCCCCCCCACACTGATAACACCTCAAATTGAGTCACGTTGGCCACCTCAAATTGCTCCCCCCCACACTGATAACATCTCAAATTGAGTCAAGTTGGCTACCTCAAATTGCCACCCCCACTGATAACACCTCAAATTGAGTCACGTTGGCCACCTCAAATTGCTCCCCCCACACTGATAACACCTCAAATTGAGTCACGTTGGCCACCTCAAATTGCCCCCCCACACTGATAACACCTCAATTTGAGTCACGTTGGCCACCTTAAATTGCTCCCCCCCCCACTGATAACATCTCAAATTGAGTCAAGTTGGCCACCTCAAATTGCCCCCCCCCACACTGATAACACCTCAAATTGAGTCACGTTGGCCACCTCAAATTGCCACCCCCACTGATAACACCTCAAATTGAGTCACGTTGGCCACCTCAAATTGCTCCCCCCACACTGATAACACCTCAAATTAAGTCACATTGGCCACCACAAATTGCCACCCCCACACTGATAACACCTCAAATTGAGTCACGTTGGCCACCTCAAATTGCTCCCCCCACACTGATAACACCTCAAATTGAGTCACGTTGGCCACCTCAAATTGCCCCCCCCACACTGATAACACCTCAAATTGAGTCACGTTGGCCACCTCAAATTGCTCCCCCCCCCCACTGATAACATCTCAAATTGAGTCAAGTTGGCCACCTCAAATTGCCCCCCCCACACTGATAACACCTCAAATTGAGCCATGTTGGCCACCTCAAATTGCCCCCCCACACTGATAACACCTCAGATTGAGTCACATTGGCCACCACAAATTGCTCCCCCCCCCCACTGATAACATCTCAAATTGAGCCACGTTGGCCACCTCAAATTGCCCTCCCACACTGATAACACCTCAAATTGAGTCACGTTGGCCACCTCAGATTGCCCCCCACTGATAACACCTCTAATTGAGTCACATTGGCCACCTCAAATTACCCCCCCACTGATAACACCTCAAATTGAGTCACATTGGCCACCTCAAATTGCCCCCCCACACTGATAACACCTCAAATTGAGTCACGTTGGCCACCTCAAATTGCCACCCCCACTGATAACACCTCAAATTGAGTCACGTTGGCCACCTCAAATTGCTCCCCCCACACTGATAACACCTCAAATTGAGTCACGTTGGCCACCTCAAATTGCCCCCCCACACTGATAACACCTCAAATTGAGTCACGTTGGCCACCTCAAATTGCTCCCCCCCACACTGATAACATCTCAAATTGAGTCAAGTTGGCTACCTCAAATTGCCACCCCCACTGATAACACCTCAAATTGAGTCACGTTGGCCACCTCAAATTGCTCCCCCCACACTGATAACACCTCAAATTGAGTCACGTTGGCCACCTCAAATTGCCCCCCCACACTGATAACACCTCAATTTGAGTCACGTTGGCCACCTTAAATTGCTCCCCCCCCCACTGATAACATCTCAAATTGAGTCAAGTTGGCCACCTCAAATTGCCCCCCCCCACACTGATAACACCTCAAATTGAGTCACGTTGGCCACCTCAAATTGCCACCCCCACTGATAACACCTCAAATTGAGTCATGTTGGCCACCTCAAATTGCCACCCCACACTGATAACACCTCAAATTGAGTCACGTTGGCCACCTCAAATTGCTCCCCCCACACGGATAACACCTCAAATTGAGTCACGTTGGCCACCTCAAATTGCCCCCCCACACTGATAACACCTCAAATTGAATCACGTTGGCCACCTCAAATTGCTCCCCCCCCACTGATAACATCTCAAATTGAGTCAAGTTGGCCACCTCAAATTGCCACCCCCACTGATAACACCTCAAATTGAGTCACGTTGGCCACCTCAAATTGCTCCCCCCACACTGATAATACCTCAAATTGAGTCACGTTGGCCACCTCAAATTGCCCCCCCACACTGATAACACCTCAAATTGAGTCACGTTGGCCACCTTAAATTGCTCCCCCCCCCACTGATAACATCTCAAATTGAGTCACATTGGCCACCTCAAATTGCCCCCCACACTGATAACACCTCAAATTGAGTCACGTTGGCCCCCTCAAATTGCCACCCCCACTGATAACACCTCAAATTGAGTCACGTTGGCCACCTCAAATTGCCACCCCCACTGATAACACCTCAAATTGAGTCACGTTGGCCACCTCAAATTGCTCCCCCCACACTGATAACACCTCAAATTGAGTCACGTTGGCCACCTCAAATTGCCCCCCCACACTGATAACACCTCAAATTGAGTCACGTTGGCCACCTCAAATTGCTCCCCCCCCACTGATAACATCTCAAATTGAGTCAAGTTGGCCACCTCAAATTGCCACCCCCACTGATAACACCTCAAATTGAGTCACGTTGGCCACCTCAAATTGCTCCCCCCCACACTGATAACACCTCAAATTGAGTCACGTTGGCCACCTCAAATTGCCCCCCCCACACTGATAACACCTCAAATTGAGTCACGTTGGCCACCTCAAATTGCTCCCCCCCCACTTATAACATCTCAAATTGAGTCAAGTTGGCCACCTCAAATTGCCCCCCCACACTGATAACACCTCAAATTGAGCCATGTTGGCCACCTCAAATTGCCGCCCCACATTGATAACACCTCAAATTGAGTCACATTGGCCACCACAAATTGCCACCCCCACTGATAACACCTCAAATTGAGTCACGTTGGCCACCTCAAATTGCTCCCCCCACACTGATAACACCTCAAACTGAGTCACGTTGGCCACCTCAAATTGCCCCCCCACACTGATAACACCTCAAATTGAGTCACGTTGGCCACCTCAAATTGCTCCCCCCCCCACTGATAACATCTCAAATTGAGTCAACTTGGCCACCTCAAATTGCCCCCCCCACACTGATAACACCTCAAATTGAGCCATGTTGGCCACCTCAAATTGCCCCCCCACACTGATAACACCTCAGATTGAGTCACATTGGCCACCACAAATTGCTCCCCCCCCCACTGATAACATCTCAAATTGAGCCACGTTGGCCACCTCAAATTGCCCTCCCATACTGATAACACCTCAAATTGAGTCAAGTTGGCCACCTCAGATTGCCCCCCACTGATAACACCTCTAATTGAGTCACATTGGCCACCTCAAATTACCCCCCCACTGATAACACCTCAAATTGAGTCACATTGGCCACCTCAAATTGCCCCCCCACACTGATAACACCTCAAATTGAGTCACGTTGGCCACCTCAAATTGCTCCCCCCCACTAATAACATCTCAAATTGAGTCAAGTTGGCCACCTCAAATTGCCCCCCCACACTGATAACACCTCAAATTGAGCCATGTTGGCCACCTCAAATTGCCTCCCCACACTGATAACACCTCAAATTGAGTCACATTGGCCACCTCAAATTGCTCCCCCCCCACTGATAACATCTAAAATTGAACCACGTTGGCCACCTCAAATTGCCCCCCCCCACACTGATAACACCTCAAATTGAGTCACGTTGGCCACCTCAAATTGCCCCCCCACACTGATAACACCTCTAATTGAGTCACATTGGCCACCTCAAATTACCCCCCCACTGATAACACCTCAAATTGAGTCACATTGGCCACCTCAAATTGCCCCCCACACACACACTGATAACACCTCAAATTGAGTCACGTTGGCCACTTCAAATTGCCCCCCCACACTGATAACACCTCAAATTGAGTCATGTTGGCCACCTCAAATTGCTCCCCCCCACTGATAACATCTCAAATTGAGTCAAGTTGGCCACCTCAAATTGCCCCCCCCCACACTGATAACACCTCAAATTGAGCCATGTTGGCCACCTCAAATTGCCCCCCCCCACACTGATAACACCTCAAATTGAGTCACGTTGGCCACCTCAAATTGCCCTCCCACTTATAACACCTCAAATTGAGTCACGTTGGCCACCTCAAATTGCTCCCCCCCCCCACTGATAACATCTCAAATTGAGTCACGTTGGCCACCTCAAATTGCCCCCCCACACTGATAACACCTCAAATTGAGCCATGTTGGCCACCTCAAATTGCCCCCCCACACTGATAACACCTCAAATTGAGTCACGTTGGCCACCTCAAATTGCCCTCCCACTTATAACACCTCAAATTGAGTCACGTTGGCCACCTCAAATTGCCCCCCCACACTGATAACACCTCAAATTGAGTCACCTTAGCCACCTCAAATTGCTCCCCCCCCCTGATAACATCTCAGATTGAGTCAAGTTGGCCACCTCAAATTGCCCCCACACACACTGATAACACCTCAAATTGCCCCCCCACAGTGATAACACCTCAAATTGAGTCCCGTTGGCCACCTCAAATTGCCCCCCCACAGTGATAACACCTCAAATTGAGTCCCGTTGGCCACCTCAAATTGCCCTCCCACTTATAACACCTCAAATTTAGTCACGTTGGCCACCTCAAATTGCCCCCCCACACTGATAACACCTCAAATTGAGTCACGTTGGCCACCTCAAATTGCCCCCCCCCCACTTATAACACCTCAAATTTAGTCACGTTGGCCACTTCAAATTGCCCCCCCCCACTGATAACACCTCAAATTGAGTCATGTTGGCCACCTCAAATTGCCCCCCCACTTATAACACCTCAAATTGAGTCACGTTGGCCACCTCAAATTTCCCCCCCACTGATAACACCTCTAATTGAGTCACATTGGCCACCTCAAATTACCCCCCCACTGATAACACCTCAAATTGAGTCACATTGGCCACCTCAAATTGCCCCCCACACACACACTGATAACACCTCAAATTGAGTCACGTTGGCCACTTCAAATTGCCCCCCCACACTGATAACACCTCAAATTGAGTCATGTTGGCCACCTCAAATTGCTCCCCCCCACTGATAACATCTCAAATTGAGTCAAGTTGGCCACCTCAAATTGCCCCCCCACACTGATAACACCTCAAATTGAGCCATGTTGGCCACCTCAAATTGCCCCCCCCACACTGATAACACCTCAAATTGAGCCATGTTGGCCACCTCAAATTGCCTCCCCACACTGATAACACCTCAAATTGAGTCACATTGGCCACCTCAAATTGCTCCCCCCCCCACTGATAACATCTAAAATTGAACCACGTTGGCCACCTCAAATTGCCCCCCCCCACACTGATAACACCTCAAATTGAGTCACGTTGGCCACCTCAAATTGCCCCCCCCCACTGATAACACCTCTAATTGAGTCACATTGGCCACCTCAAATTACCCCCCCACTGATAACACCTCAAATTGAGTCACATTGGCCACCTCAAATTGCCCCCCACACACACACTGATAACACCTCAAATTGAGTCACGTTGGCCACTTCAAATTGCCCCCCCACACTGATAACACCTCAAATTGAGTCATGTTGGCCACCTCAAATTGCTCCCCCCCACTGATAACATCTCAATTGAGTCAAGTTGGCCACCTCAAATTCCCCCCCCCCACACTGATAACACCTCAAATTGAGCCATGTTGGCCACCTCAAATTGCCCCCCCCACACTGATAACACCTCAAATTGAGTCACGTTGGCCACCTCAAATTGCCCTCCACTTATAACACCTCAAATTGAGTCACGTTGGCCACCTCAAATTGCTCCCCCCCCCCCACTGATAACATCTCAAATTGAGTCACGTTGGCCACCTCAAATTGCCCCCCCACACTGATAACACCTCAAATTGAGCCATGTTGGCCACCTCAAATTGCCCCCCCACACTGATAACACCTCAAATTGAGTCACGTTGGCCACCTCAAATTGCCCTCCCACTTATAACACCTCAAATTGAGTCACGTTGGCCACCTCAAATTGCCCCCCCACACTGATAACACCTCAAATTGAGTCACCTTAGCCACCTCAAATTGCTCCCCCCCCCCTGATAACATCTCAGATTGAGTCAAGTTGGCCACCTCAAATTGCCCCCCACACACACTGATAACACCTCAAATTGCCCCCCCACAGTGATAACACCTCAAATTGAGTCCCGTTGGCCACCTCAAATTGCCCCCCCACAGTGATAACACCTCAAATTGAGTCCCGTTGGCCACCTCAAATTGCCCTCCCACTTATAACACCTCAAATTTAGTCACGTTGGCCACCTCAAATTGCCCCCCCCACACTGATAAACACCTCAAATTGAGTCACGTTGGCCACCTCAAATTGCCCCCCCCACTTATAACACCTCAAATTTAGTCACGTTGGCCACTTCAAATTGCCCCCCCCACTGATAACACCTCAAATTGAGTCATGTTGGCCACCTCAAATTGCCCCCCCCCCACTTATAACACCTCAAATTGAGTCACGTTGGCCACCTCAAATTTCCCCCCCACTGATAACACCTCTAATTGAGTCACATTGGCCACCTCAAATTACCCCCCCACTGATAACACCTCAAATTGAGTCACATTGGCCACCTCAAATTGCCCCCCACACACACACTGATAACACCTCAAATTGAGTCACGTTGGCCACTTCAAATTGCCCCCCACACTGATAACACCTCAAATTGAGTCATGTTGGCCACCTCAAATTGCTCCCCCCCACTGATAACATCTCAAATTGAGTCAAGTTGGCCACCTCAAATTGCCCCCCCACACTGATAACACCTCAAATTGAGCCATGTTGGCCACCTCAAATTGCCCCCCCCCCACACTGATAACACCTCAAATTGAGTCACGTTGGCCACCTCAAATTGCCCTCCCACTTATAACACCTCAAATTGAGTCACGTTGGCCACCTCAAATTGCTCCCCCCCACACACTGATAACACCTCAAATTGAGTCACGTTGGGCCACCTCAAATTGCCCTCCCACTTATAACACCTCAAATTGAGTCACGTTGGCCACCTCAAATTGCCCTCCCACTTATAACACCTCAAATTGAGTCACGTTGGCCACCTCAATTGCCCCCCCCACACTGATAACACCTCAAATTGAGTCACGTTGGCCACCTCAAATTGCTCCCCCCCCCCACACTGATAACATCTCAGATTGAGTCAAGTTGGCCACCTCAAATTGCCCCCCCACACTGATAACACCTCAAATTGAGCCATGTTGGCCACTTCAATTTCCCCCCCCCCACTGATAACACCTCAAATTGAGTCACATTGGCCACCACAAATTGCTCCCCCCACACTGATAACACCTCAAATTGAGTCACGTTGGCCACCTCAAATTGCCCCCCCACACTGATAACACCTCAAATTGAGTCACGTTGGCCCCCTCAAATTGCTCCCCCCCCCACTGATAACATCTCAAATTGAGTCAAGTTGGCCACCTCAAATTGCCCCCCCACACTGATAACACCTCGAATTGAGCCATGTTGGCCACCTCAAATTGCCCCCCCCCCCACACTGATAACACCTCAGATTGAGTCACATTGGCCACCACAAACTGCTCCCCCCACACTGATAACATCTCAAATTGAGCCACGTTGGCCACCTCAAATTGCCCTCCCACACTGATAACACCTCAAATTGAGTCACGTTGGCCACCTCAGATTGCCCCCCACTGATAACACCTCTAATTGAGTCACATTGGCCACCTCAAATTACCCCCCCACTGATAACACCTCAAATTGAGTCACATTGGCCACCTCAAATTGCCCCCACACACTGATAACACCTCAAATTGAGTCACGTTGGCCACCTCAAATTGCTCCCCCCCACTAATAACATCTCAAATTGAGTCAAGTTGGCCACCTCAAATTGCCCCCCCACACTGATAACACCTCAAATTGAGCCATGTTGGCCACCTCAATTGCCTCCCCACACTGATAACACCTCAAATTGAGTCACATTGGCCACCTCAAATTGCTCCCCCCCCACTGATAACATCTAAAATTGAGCCACGTTGGCCACCTCAAATTGCCCCCCCACACTGATAACACCTCAAATTGAGTCACGTTGGCCACCTCAAATTGCCCCCCCACTGATAACACCTCTAATTGAGTCACATTGGCCACCTCAAATTACCCCCCCCACTGATAACACCTCAAATTGAGTCACATTGGCCACCTCAAATTGCCCCCCACACACACACTGATAACACCTCAAATTGGCCGTTTTCGCACTCACGTTTTACTGGCGCCACGACCCTCCTCACGCCGGCGAATCTGCATGGATTTCGCACCAGAAGCGCCGGCGCACCCAGAAGCGCCGCTACTTCCGTCGCTAAGCCAGCGCAAACGGAAATTGCAAAGATGCAGGAAACGTTTGCGCTGGCTTAGCGACGGAAGTAGCCGGCGCTTCTGGGTGCGCCGGCGCTTCTGGTGCGAAATCCATGCAGATTCGCCGGCGTGAGGAGGGTCGTGGCGCCAGTAAAACGTGAGTGCGAAAACACCCATTGAGTCACGTTGGCCACTTCAAATTGCCCCCCCACACTGATAACACCTCAAATTGAGTCATGTTGGCCACCTCAAATTGCTCCCCCCCCCACTGATAACATCTCAAATTGAGTCAAGTTGGCCACCTCAAATTGCCCCCCACACTGATAACACCTCAAATTGAGCCATGTTGGCCACCTCAAATTGCCCCCCCACACTGATAACACCTCAAATTGAGTCATGTTGGCCACCTCAAATTGCCCTCCCACTTATAACACCTCAAATTGAGTCACGTTGGCCACCTCAAATTGCTCCCCCCCCCACTGATAACATCTCAAATTGAGTCACGTTGGCCACCTCAAATTGCCCCCCCACACTGATAACACCTCAAATTGAGCCATGTTGGCCACCTCAAATTGCCCCCCACACTGATAACACCTCAAATTGAGTCACGTTGGCCACCTCAAATTGCCCTCCCACTTATAACACCTCAAATTGAGTCACGTTGGCCACCTCAAATTGCCCCCACACACTGATAACACCTCAAATTGAGTCACGTTGGCCACCTCAAATTGCCCTCCCACTTATAACACCTCAAATTGAGCCATGTTGGCCACCTCAAATTGCCCCCCCACACTGATAACACCTCAAATTGAGTCACCTTAGCCACCTCAAATTGCTCCCCCCCCCCACTGATAACATCTCAGATTGAGTCAAGTTGGCCACCTCAAATTGCCCCCCCACACACTGATAACACCTCAAATTGCCCCCCCACAGTGATAACACCTCAAATTGAGTCCCGTTGGCCACCTCAAATTGCCCCCCCACAGTGATAACACCTCAAATTGAGTCCCGTTGGCCACCTCAAATTGCCTCCCACTTATAACACCTCAAATTTAGTCACGTTGGCCACCTCAAATTGCCCCCCCACACTGATAACACCTCAAATTGAGTCACGTTGGCCACCTCAAATTGCCCCCCCCCCACTTATAACACCTCAAATTTAGTCACGTTGGCCACTTCAAATTGCCCCCCCCACACACTGATAACACCTCAAATTGAGTCATGTTGGCACCCTCAAATTGCCCCCCCACACACACACTGATAACACCTCAAATTTAGTCATGTTGCCTTGTTTGCCTTGTGGCAGGCCCAGCCCTGTTAGCATCTGCAGAGGACACCACCTTGGGACAAAAACAGAATGGACAACTTTTGCAGGGCTTACCCTGATCCTTTAACACCAAGTACAATTCATTTGTTTATTTATTATTTAATTCATTTTTACTCCCCCACACCTTCCTCCCCAATAGGGACCCAAAGCAGCTTACATCACTCTCCTCTCCTCCATTTTATCCTCTCAACCACCCTGCGAGGTCGGTTAGGCTGAGAGAGTGGGACTGGCCCAAGGTCAGTAAACTTCCATGGCATGAATGGGGATTCAAACCCAAGTCTCCTGGATGTTAGTCCCATTCTCCAGCCCACAGCACCACACTGGCTTGGTGTACTGGCTTGTTTTTTAGCTCTCTGTCAGGAAAATATTCATTGTTCCGGCATTTAAAAAAAAATCAGAATTTTACAGACTTACCTGGTGGACCATTGCTTTGAAAGAAGGGGTGGAGAGCTTGGCTTAGACCCCCACTTGGAGGAGAAGAAGGAGGAGGAGATTGGATTTATACCTCACCCTTCACTCAGAGTCTCAGACCGGCTTACAATCTCCTTTCCCTTCCCCTCCTCACAACAGACACCCTGTGAGGTAGGTGGGGCTGAGAGAGCTCTGAGAGAACCGCTCTTGAGAGAACAGTTCTTTCAAGAACTGTGACTGACCCAGGGTCACCCAACAGGCTGCATGTGGAAGAGTGGGGAATCAAACCTGGTTCTCCCAGATAAGAGCCTGCGCACTTAAGAACATAAGAGAGTCCATGTTGGATCAGGCCAATGGCCCATCCAGTCCAACACTCTGTGTCACACAGTGGCCAAAAAACCCAGGAGCCATCAAGAGGTCCACTAGTAGGGCCAGAACACTAGAAGCCCTCCCACTGTTGCCCCCCCCCCAAGCACCAAGAATACAGAGCATCACTGCCCCAGACAGAGTCCAATCAATATGCTGTGGCTAATAGCCACTGATGGACCTCTGCTCCATATGTTTATCCAATCCCCTCTTGAAGCTGTTTATGCTGTCTATTAACCACTACACCAATCCCCTCTTGAAGCTGTCTATTAACCACTACATCAAACTGGCTCTCCCACTCAGACCTGAGCAATGTCAATGACTGTTGGGTCACTGGTAAGAAGGGTCACAGGAGGAAATTGCTCTGGGACTGTTTTAGCTTCTCAGTCTGCCCCTGGGCAGTAGCAACAGCAAGCGATTTGCAATCCACAGGCACCCAATAATTTTAAAAAGGGCCCTGCAACCCAAACTGGAACCTGTAGCACTCCCACACACCTCCCCACCCACCCCCTCCTTCAGCATGCAGTCCTGACTCCCGGGGGAGAAGAGGATGTTTTGCAGTTCCAACAATGGAAAGGGATTCTAAGGAATGCGAGGAGAAGGGAACAGAAGCCAACCAACCACACTTCAGAGACAGTTAAGGTGCAGCCACCTCTTTTGTTTCCTAGCAACCAACACTCCTCTGCTTTCTCGGGCGAATGCAAAGTTGCAGATCCCTCCCTTCCATATGCATCCTGATCAGAAGGGTGAAAACAGAGATGACCTCGACTCTGGCAATGCAGAGACAGTTTCAGATAGAACATGGCTAAGCATCAAAGCAGCATCTGCAGAGAGCTCGGTGGGGTCTGCGTTCTTTCCTGCTTGCTTAACTCTTTGCAGTCCCCCAAAAATGCATAAAGAAGAAGCCAGTTTGCAGCATTCAAAGAGAGGCAAGAAGGGGAAGGAAACAACATTCGCTTCCCCTCTCTCTGGAAACACCCCTGCAGAAATTATTGGAATTGTACAGATACCCCAAAAGAAATTCTGCGTAGAGCACAGATGGAACTCCCTGCTTCAGAAACTGTTTTTAATTTTTTTTTCTTCTGTCGTAAGGAGATAGAAGCAAGGTAATTTACAACTTGGCTCATTTATTGCCTTACACCCAGCCCTTCTCCAACAGGATTTCAGTGACATAAGTATTTGCATCCCATTTCTCCTCACAATATCCCGTCAGGCAGCTGAAACAGAACATGACCAGCCCCAGATTTTGTAGAGAGCCTATGGGCTGAGCGAGGATTTGAACCCAGGTCTCTCTGGTCTACATCCTACACCAGGGTTCCCCAACATGATGCCCACTATATGTTTTTAGAAAGTGGGAGAGACCAGGTGGGGCCAGAAGCCCAGGAGGGCTTCTGATTGGCCACTGAAAATCTGATTGGCTTTGCAGATTTCTAATGCCCCTTCAGCAACAGTTGCCTCCACAGTACAAAGACCTTCATGGTTTTACTGCAGATAAGCTGTGTGTATACAAGAAAGTGTTTTAAGAAGATGATGATATTGGATTTATATCCCACCCTCTGCTCCGAGTCTCAGAGTGGCTCACAATCTCCTTTATCTTCCTCCCCCACAACAGATATCCTGTGGGGTGGGTGGGGCTGAGAGAGCTCTCACAGCAGCTGCCCTTTCAAGGACAACCTCTGCCAGAGCTATGGCTGAGCCAAGGCCATTCCAGCAGGTGCTAGTGGAGGAGTGGGGAATCAAACCCAGTAAGAGTCCGCACATTTAACCACTACACCAAACTGGCTCTCAAAACAATATATTCCTTTTTAAAACCATCCCGTTAAAGAGAACTTCTGCCTGCCGTGTTGATTCATTACTATTAGAGTTATGCATAACCTCACTTCCTGAGATTTCATGGTGTGCAGTCCCTTTACATGTGATGGCCAGAATTTCCTTTGGAGTTCAGTTGTGCTTGCCACACCCTTCCTCCTGGCTCCACCCCCAAAGTCCCCATATATTTCTAAAGGCAGACTTGGCAACCCTATGATCTCTGCTGTCATCAGTGTTTCTTATTATGTTTTTTACTGTTTTATTGTTCATGGGTTTTTATTCTGTAAGCCACCCTGGGTGCATTTGTGGGATAGGGAGGGGTATAAATTGAACAAATAAATGAATGAAGTGAAAAGAGGGTGAGAGGACAAAGGGAGAGAGAGGTGCCAAAACCCAGGTGCCAACCTCACCAGCAGGCCAGAACTCCAGAAGCCCTCCCAATGTTGCCCCCCAGTCACCAAGAATATAGAGCATCACTGCCCCAGACAGAATGTTCCATCTATACGTGCGGCCAATAGCCACAGATGCACCCCTCTGCTCCATATGTTCCTCCAATCCTCTCTTGAAGCTGTGTGCGCTTGTAGCTGCCACCACCTCTTGCAGCAGTCATTCCATGTGTTAATTACTCTTTGGGTGATAGTTCTGAGACACTTTTCGTGTGCGTAGTTCTGGGATCCTTTCCCTCAGCGGATTCACATGGGTAGCCATGTTGGTCTGAAGGAGCAGAACAAAATTTGTGTCCAGCGGCACCTTTAAGACCGATGAAGTTTTATTCTGAGTATAAGCTTTTGTGTGCAGGCATACTTCTTCAGATGCACGCGAAAGCCTGTAGTCTGAATAAACTGTGTTGGTCTTAAAGGTGCCACTGGACTCCAACTTTGTTCTGTAATATCAGTAGTTGCGCAGAGTGGTAAAGCTGCAGTACTGCAGGCCTAAGCTCTGCTCACGACCTGAGTTTGATCCCGGCAGAAGCTGGGTTTTCAGGTAGCCGGCTCGAGGTTGACTAAGCCTTCCATCCTTCCGAGGTCGGTAAAATGAGTCCCCAGCTTGCTGGGGGGAAAGTGTAGATGACTGGAGAAGGCAATGGCAAACCACCCCGTAAAAAGTCTGCCGTGAAAACGTTGTGAAAGCGACATCACCCCAGAGTCGGAAAGGCACAGGGGACTACCTTTACCTTTTTTTTAAAACAGTAGTTATAGTAGTTGCCTTATCTATGGAGAAATCTTGAGTTGGGATGGCAGAGGTTGTTTAATTTTCCCCTTACTTCTGTTTTTCTGCCAAAAAGGCAACGTTCCCAATCCACTGGGGAAAACCTATCTGTAAATCTGCCCTGACCTGGATGGCCCAGGCTAGCCTGATCTTGTCAGATCCTGGAAGCTCAGCAGGGTCAGCCCTGGTTCAGTATTTGGATGGGAGATCGCCAAAGAAGTCCAGGGTTGCTGCGCAGAGGCAGGCGATGGCAAACCCACCTTTCTTAATCAGTGTTCCCTCTAAGCGGAGTTAGTGTGAGCCAGCTCACAATTTTTTAGTGGCCATCTCACACATTTTTGTCTTAGCTCAGGAAGAATGGCCCTAGAGGTAACTAATTTATGCAGTCGCTCACAACTTTAATGCCAGTAGCTCGCAAAGTAGAATTTTTGCTCACAAGAGGGAACGTTGCTCTTAAGTCTCTTGCCATGAAAACCCTTTGGGCTTGCCATAAGTCAGCTATGACTTGATGGCTCTTTTCACCCCCAAATCCATCCTGAGTGATGCTCCTGTTTTTAACTCCTGAAAAATGTCCAGTTTTATTCCAAAAAAAATTCTAGCAAGCAGCTTTCATGCATACAAAATCTGGAAACCATCCTGGAAGTTAAAAAGAAACAGCTGGACTAAACGTTGGCTGTCCAACCTCTGTGTGTGTGTGTGTGTGTCTAAGAAACAGAGATGATTGTGGTGAGTGTGGATGTGTCTATCTGTGTGAGAAAAGATTAAAACAATTCCACAGAATTTCACGGGCCTCCACGTGAACGAATGAAGAATTACAATCTTTCCTCCTGAATGGGGGGATGCCAGGAAAGAGGGAGACGGTAAACTTTAGATGATTTCTTTTTGGCTGTGAAGTCACAGCTGACCGAAGTCAACCACAGAGGGTTTTCAAGGCAAGAAATGTTCAGAAATGGTTCGCCAGTCCCCGCCTGTGCATCACAACCTTGGTATTCCTTGGTGGTCCCCCATCTAAATACTAGCCAGGGCTGACCCAGCTTAGCTTCCAAGATCTGACAAGACAAGGCTAGCCTGGACTACCCAGGCCAAGGCTGAGATGACACAGATGTCATAAAACCAGAAACACCACGTGAGACCTCTCCCTGCCTCCATCCCTTGAGAGAGGAACAGGGCTGGTGCTTATGGTCGAGAGCTTCAGAAGGGTTTTTACCAGGGCTGGTCCTGCCATTTGGCAAACTAGGCAATCGCCTAAGGCACCAGCCTTCTGGGGATGCCAAACTGAGTGCCCTCCACGTGTCTCGGTGACATCACCATGCCACCCAGCCTGGCCACCTCCCCCAGTCCCCCCTGCATGGGCCTCTTGGAGACTCCAAGAGGCGCAGGCAGTGGAGCTTTCTCCCTGCTTTTGCACCCTGTTTGCTTGTTTACACATAAAGCGGCAAGGCCAGAAGTTACCCTTACGTTCACAGAGACAAAAGAGGGCTAAAAGGTGCCTTGGCGAGCCCACCCATGAAGAGCAACAAGTGACTGCAAACAATTTAAATCTGATACTGCACAACATGTGATCACGCAGACTGCCACGTAGGATCTCCGAGACCCGGGTTCAAATCCCCACTCTGCCGCCAAAGCTAGATGGGTGACCCTTGGGCCAGTTACACGCTCTCGGTCTCACCTATCTCACAGGGTTGTTACGAGGATAGAATAGAGGAAAGGAGAATGGTGTAAACTGCTTTTGGTCTCCACTGGGGAGAAAAGCAAAATATAACGGGAGGGAGGGAAGGAGGGAGAGAAGGAAGGAAGGAGATATTGGATCTATATCCCACCCTATACTCTGAATCTCAGAGTCTCAGAGCGGTCACAATCTCTTTTACCTTCCCCCCCCCACCCACAACAGACACCCTGTGAGGTAGGTGGGGCTGAGAGAGCTCTTATAGCAGCTGCCCTTTCAAGGACAACTCCTAGAAAGCTATGGCTGACCCAAGGCCATTCCAGCAGGTGCAAGTGGAGGAGCGGGGAATCAAACCCAGTTCTCCCCGCTAAGAGTTTGCACACTTAACCACTACACTAAACAGAAGGAAGGAAGGAAGGAAGGGAGGGAGGAAGGGAGGGAGGAAGGAAGGAAGGAAGGAAGGAAGGAAGGAAGGAAGGAAGGAAGGAAGGAAGGAAGGAAGGAAGGAAGGAAGGAAGGAAGGAAGGAAGGAAGGAAGGAAGGAAGGAAGGAAGGAAGGAAGGGTCTCAGGTTTAAACAACTTTCTGGTATTTTTAGGATTCTTCAACTGGACAATAAATCTTACTTATGAACTCCTCCCTGCAACTGGACAATTGGATAATAAATCTTGCAATGTGATTACTTTCTGAAAAGGAACATATTGCATTAAACATAATGAGATATAATTAAAATAAGTCCATTTGGAATTTTTAGGAAATGTGTAAAGATATCATGAAAAGCATTAAGGTAAGGTAAGATGCGATGTGGGTGGCTATAATTGCTTTGGATCAGGAAGTAGATATGCACTGTATACAAACATTCATCACATTGTACGTTTTATCTATTTGGGGTATGTGATATAAAATATGCACTTATTTATACATGACTGAAAAAGACACACACACTTGTGATGTCTTGCCCTGGGATTCCAGAAATGAAACTGAGACGCATCAGGCCAACCGCAACATTTGCACTGGTGCGGGCCACACAAAAGGAAAACCACATACAACCGCTTTGGAGGAAATGTGGGTAATAATAGACTGATACACTGAATATATCTGAGACAAGCAGAGAAAGTCTTGGCCTGCAAACTCCTGCATATTTGTCAGTAGAATGCCCCGGAGGGGCTACAGTTCAGTTTCAGAGTGCATTGCTTTGCATGCGAAAGGCACCCTGTCCAATCCCAGCAATCACCACTTGAAAGGATCTTCAATACCTGAGAAACTCACTGCTGGAATAGACATTAATGTGCAGGAGGAATCAATGCTATGAGTCTGAAGAACAGTTTCTTCATAATATCAAGATATTAAGTGAACTCTCAGCTTGTATGACTCACCACTTTCATTTTACTTAAATGTATTTTATTCAATTATTTGTTAAAACACTTACGGTATATTCTTGAATTGAGGTAGCTCGCAAGTCCCTATTAAGACATTACAGATTCAAACCAAGTAAAATCTGCAAATACCCTAAAAGATGTCTGCTGTTTGTAGTTTGAATATAGCTACCATGGCTATTTTTTTAAAAAAAATACCTATTTAAAACTGAAAACATTTTAAAACAGTCACATTGCAATAAAATGCAATGGGGTGAGATTCCAGATTAAGGGGCCCCACTGAAAGACTCTTCCTCACCAAAATTCTGGGCCTGAGGCGGTCAGCGGCTTTTGACCACATCCCTGTAAGTGAGGGCCGGCGTCACTATCCCTGTATTGACACATTTGCTGCGACTGCAAAGTTCCAAAATCATGGCACAGCGGAGAGAAGCGTTATCACCTGCTAACATCTGCTGATCAAGTGCTAACACACAAGGGGGATGCAGCGGCTGGCCGTGAGTCATCTTGCAAAGTGAATTCATTCTGGTATTTCATTTTTTTTCCCCCATTAAATGAATGAATCACAAAATGAATAACGTTCCTCCGGTCGTGCAAACTCTTGTTAGCAGCTGTAATGCGTTCTGGGCTTCCAGGGGAGAGCCTTTCCAGGAGAAGAAATACTTGTGTGCCCATGGAAAGCATTGAAATAAGTAGCCAGATCTAGTTATTACCACTAGTTTGATATGTTATTTTTCCCCCATTAACACTGGCACAGTAATTAAAGCCTTAACAGGTTTTCCAGTCAGCACTTTCTTCTTGCAAGTAATGGCTTTACTAATTTCTTGCCCCACTTGTTCGGACAACTATGCCTGCCTGAGGCAGAAAGAAGAAAAGAAAGAATACAGTGTACTGAGGCAGGAAATGAATTGAATCAAAAGATGGCAGGAGGCACAGTGGGAGAAAGAGAGTGGGAACAGACCAAGGCTCCAGGTCGATACATGATTACTTGGGAGTGTGGTGGAGTGGTTAGAGAAGGGGTCCTCAATGTAGCACGCATGGGCACCATTGGTGCCTACCAACACCTTTAGAGAGCCAGTTTGATGTAGTGGTTAAGGGTACTGACTCTTATCTGGGAGAACTGGGTTTGATTCCCCAATCCTCCACTTCCAACTGCTGGAATGGCCTTGGGTCAGCCATAGCTCTCGCAAGAGTTGTCCTTGAAAGGGAAGCTTCTCTCAGCCCCACCTACCTCACAGGGTGTCTGTTGTGGGGGTAGAAGATAAAGGATATTGTAAGCGCTCTGAGACTCTGATTCAGAGAGAAGGGTGGGGTATAAATCTACAGTCTTCCTCTTCTTTCCCTGTCACTCACCACGTGTTTTTACAAAGCGGGTGGGGCTAGGTTTGAGAGCCAGTTTGATGTAGTGGTTATGAACGGCGGACTCTAATCTGGGAGAACCCCATTTGGTTCCCACTCTTCCACATGCAGTCAGCTGGGTGACTTTGGGTCAGTCACAAGTTCTCTCGGAGCTGTTCTCTCTAGAGCCACCTAACTCACAGGGTGTCTGTTGTGCAGAGAGGAAGGGAAGCAGCTTGTAAGCAGCCCTGAAACTCTGAGTGAAGGGCGGGGTATAAATCCAATCTCTTCTTCCTCTTCTCCTGCCCATCAGGCCTTCTGATTTGTCCTCAGACACCTGATTGTCTATACCGGGGCTTTTTTTGTAGCAGAAACTCCTTTGCATATTAGGCCACACACCCCTGATGTAGCCATAACCAATCCTCCTGCAGCTTACAGTAGGTCCCGTAAGAAGAGCCCTGTAAGCTCTTGGAGGACTGGCTACATCAGAGGTGTGTGGCCTAATATGCAAAGGAGTTCTGGCTACAAAAAAAGCCCTGTAGAGATTAGAATAATGTTGCTTTGGTGGCGACTACCAGCACAGTGTTGGCATCATTCTATCTCACATTCCTCTTTCCCGGTGTGTTTTTTCTTACCAGTGCACCCCTGCTGGAGACTGCAGGAAGCCGACATCTAAATCCTTGCTTGGCTTGACTACAAAGGTCATTGGGTAGTTTCGGCCTATTGCTAATCAACCTTGCAGGGATGTTGTGCCGATAAAGCCATTCGCTGAGCTCCTCTGTCGACATCAAGTTGTTTACGGCCGCTGTCATGCTATCAGGACATGAGTTAACTTGACTGCAAGGGAGATCTGAGCATGAGGCTGCCATCTGTGGCAGAAGCAGTTTGGGGATCTTGCCCAAAAGATCTAAGGAAAAAGTTTAGATTTCAGTAGAGGAGGAAGCACCAGAGATTTACGGCATCTATACAAATAACTAGGAGCCCCGTGGCGCAGAGTGGTAAGCTGCAATACTGCAGTCCAAGCTCTGCTCACAACCTGAGTTTGATCCCAGCGGAAGCTGGGTTCAGGTAGCTGCTAGCTGGCTCAAGGTTGACTCAGCCTTCCGAGGTTGGTAAAATTAGTATCCAGCTTGCTGGGGGAAACGTGTAAATGACTGGGGAAGGCAATGGCAAACCACCCCATAAAAAGTCTGCCAAGAAAACGTCCTGATGTGACGTCGCCCTTTGGGTCAGTAACAACTTGGTACTTGCACAGGGGACTACCTTTACCTTTATACGAATAACTGCTCTGGCTACAGTGAAGGTATCAAAGAAGGCCAAGAAGGACCAGAGTGCTACGTGGGCCGTCCCGAGGCTGTTTTGAATGCCCTGCAGTTCAGATTAGTGTCAGACGCTGCGGGCGAGCTGCCCTTCCAAGACACATCTCCTCATTAAGAATCATTAACATTCTTTTGTCAAAACCATGACTACTCAAGTCATAGGAATCAAACTCCAAATGCATTGGCTCCACTCTTGGACCAAACTGGATGAAACACAAGTAGGATTGCAGGATCCTCCTGGCCACTAGCAGAGGGGTGGGGTGGGGGGGTAGGATTGACAGATTCAGGTTAGGAAACTCCTGAAGGTTTGGGGGTGGAGCCTGGAGAGGACAGGGACCTCAATGGGGTACAATGTCAAGGAGCCCACCCTCCAAAGCAGCTATTTTCTCCACGGGAACTGATCTCTGTAGTCTGGAAATGAGCTAGAATTCCGGGGGATCCCCAGTTGCTATGAATGCATTTGTTGGTTGCTATGAATGCATTTGCAGAAGTGATCACATCACCTTTAAAGGATTTTTTTTTAATCTCTTGACTGAAACTGTAATCTTACCCCATAGAATAATATAGGACTTACTTCTGTGTAGGCCTGTTTAGGAGCAGTCCAGCCCAGCTTGCATTCTGGAGTTGTTAGTATCTCTCTCCCCTCCCCCCCCCCCACATTTAAGATTAACTGCTTAGAACTGGAACAAAGTTTGAGTCCAGTGGCACCTTTAAGACCAACAAAGTTTAATTCTGGGTATAAGCTTAGAAGCCCACCTGAATTTACCTAGAATTGGGCTATCTATGGGACCCAAAGACTTTGTAGAATTTTTAAACGGTCTCAGCGTCTAATGTGATGGATGGACATCTAACTCAAAACGGTGTGGTTTTTCCCTTTCAGTAAGGAGGTAATTTCTGTTTGGCTTCTTAGCCTTTCGTAGGGCCTGTAAAACAGAGCTGTTCCGCCAGGTCTTTGGGTGAGGTGGCGGGCATCTATTCACTAGATCGGTTGGCCTCCCCTACTGTACTGTCCTACTGCGCTGTTTTGCTGCATTGTATTATTATACCATCTTGGTCCTGCTGAACTATTCTGTTGGACGGAACATTGTAATCGGTTTTTACTGTTATGCTGTTTTATTGTTATGTTGATTTTATTGTGATGTTATTATTCATGTTGTGCTCTGCTCTGAGCCCCTATGGGGAATGGGCAGAATATAAATAAATAATAATAATAAAAATTGTAGATTCTGAAATGCAGCCTCATTTCTTCAGAGTCTGTTTTTGACCACACTGTCCATTTCCCCCGGCACTGACTTTCTGATTCTATTTTTGGTGATTTCCTACTGCAGCCATCAGACTGTTTTCCCCACAACATGTGGAATATTTTGTTCTTTTCTTGTTTGTCCAGAGGAAAAAAAAGAAACACATCAAAGTTCTCAGGACATTTCCCTATCTGAGAACCTGGCTTTGATTTGTGGATTATCTCTATCAATTGCAAGTGGAGTGCTGCATCAAGAAATTGCTTCTGAAATCTCTTGAAGGAGTTTTTTTGTTGTTGTTGTCTTTTACAGGAAGCCCGAATTTTGTTTGATGAGGTCTATTTTGGATAAACCTGCACACACAGCTAGAGGGGAGTCAGTCAACTATTAATTCACCACATCTATAAATCCCCCTTCAGCTGTTGATCACAGCTGGCTGGTTAAAGAACTGCATTCCTGAAGTTACATATTTCAGGAATGCAATCCTCAAAAGCAAGTAGATGGTTCAGAAGTTCTTTAAAAATTACAGTTCTGATTCAGTGTGGGCATTTTTGATCCTAGCAGTTCAGATATACCAAAACAAGGATCAATACCCAGGTTTGTCAAGAGGATCCCAAGGCATTTCTTTTGGCCATTGATCCTCTATGCCTGGGTTCCCCAACCTCCGGGTTGGGATCAATAGTCCCTCTATGCTGTGGAGCCTTGTGAGCAAACATTCTACTTTGCAAGCTACTGGTATGAAAGTTGTGAGCTACTGCATAAATTAGTTTGCTCTGCGGCCATTTTTCCTGAGCTAAGACAAATATGTGTGAGCCAGAGGCTCAAAAACTGTGAACCAGCTCAGCTTAGGAGGGAAGAAGAAGAAGAAGATGACGATATTGGATTTATATCCCACCCTATATTCTGAATCTCAGAGCTTTCACAATCTCCTTTATCTCCCCCCCCCCACCCACAACAGATACTGTGTGTGGTGGGTGGGGCTGAGAGAGCTCTCACAGCAGCCGCCCTTTCAAGGACAACTCCTGTGAAAGCTATGGCTGACCCAAGGCTATTCCAGCAGGTGCAAGTGGAGGAGTGGGGAAATCAAACCCGGTTCTCCCAGATAAAGAGTCTGCGCTCTTAACCACCACACCAAACTGGCTCAGGTTGGGACCCAGAAGTGGGCCTCAATGCTTCTGCCTAACAGCTCCCCCTGCCCTTTCCATTGCTCTCTTTTGTATCTCAGAAACCAAGATGTGATCCTGGAAATGGTATCTTCCGTGTCCTACATTTATCAGGGTCCCCCCCCCCATATAGATGTTATAAAACTTGTCCAGGTGGTCACTAGAGTGAGTGAAAATCTCAGGAAGGATTAGAAAGAGTAACAGAGAAGGAGAGGGTGGTCAGAGACTATAATCCAATCTCCAGGAGCTGCGTGTGTCAGAATGCCATTTCCAGGGGTTCTCAGCGGGGTCAGCTATGCCTTTAATATGATGTTTGTTGGTTAGCCGCTGTAGAAAATGGTCGTAGTTTGCCTAGGATGCCAAGGTCGTAGTTTGCCTAGGATGCCAAAAAAACCTTGAGCCTGCCCTGGATGAACAAATAAAATTAGAACATAAAAGGAAGTATTTCTTCACCCAAAGAGTGGAATTCACTGTGGAATTCACTGCGGCGACGGATATAAGCATAGACAGCTGCAAGAGGAGACTGGATCAACATACGGAGCAGAGGTCCATCAGTGGCTCTTAGTCACAAGGTATAGATAGAACACTCTGTCTGGAGCAGTGATGTTTTGCATTCTTGGTGCTTGGGGGTGGGGCAGCAGTGGGAGGGCTTCTGGAGTTCTGGCCCCTGATGGCATCTTGGGTTTTGGCCACTGTGTGACACAGAAAGTTGACTTGATCCAACGTGGCTTCTCTTCTGTTCTTATGAGTCCCCACACCAAGTAAATTTGGACTTGTGGGTCACCAGACCAAAAAACTTGGAAACTGTTACTCTATACATTGAAAGACTTGGCAGTGCTGCACCTAGCTGTTGATAGTCCTGGAAGACTCCTTGCATAGGGTCTTGGAGAATCATAGCAATTATCATGTGGTAGACAAGACTGGGTATGCATAGGCAACTTGGGTTTCAAGCTGGCAGGATACTATCTATCTAGGTGGTTTTGGGCCAGTCGCTATATTTTCACATACAATAAAAAATGCACTTTCAATCCACTTTTGGTGCACTTTGCAACTGGATTTTACTGTGTGAAACCACAAAATCCACTTTGCAAACAGCTGAAGTGGACTGAAACTGTGTTACTTAGCATGTGTGAAAGCACCCCTCCACTAGAACTCCAGGCACATTATTCAGTTCAAACAGCAGCTGCAAGGTCAGTGGGTTGCCAGCCTCCAGGTAGTGCCTGGAGATTTCCTGGAATTTTCATCCATCTCCAGGCTTCAGGGATCAGTTTCCCCGAAGAAGACGGCTGCTTTGGAAACAGCATTATAACCCACTAAGGTCCCTCCTCCCTCCCCAAACCCCGCCCTCCCCAGGCTCCACCTCCTCAAATCCCCAGGTATTGTCCAATCTGAAATTGGTGATCCTTGGATAGTCCATTGCAGCTTGAGTCGCCAGACCTCGGAAACTAAGCAAGGTCAGTCCTGGTCAGTATTTGGCTGCCCCGAGCACAGAGTGTTAAAGCTGCAGTATTGCAGTACTAAACTCTGCTCACAACCTGAGTTCGATCCAGCGGAAGCTGGGTCCGGGCAGAAGCTGGGTTTAAAATTTCAGGTAGCCAGCTCCAGGTTGACTCAGCCTTCCATCCTTCCGAGGACGGGAAAATGAGTACCCAGCTTGCTGGGGGGAAAGTATAGATGACTGGGGAAGGCAATGGCAAGCCACCCCGTAAAAAGTCTGCCGTGAAAACGTTGTGAAGGCAACGTCACCCCAGAGTCAGAAATTACTAGTGCTTGCACAGGGGACCTTGCCTTTCTTTTCCCAGCAAGGAGGCCCAAGGTTGCTACGCTGAGGCCCGCAACGGTAAACCGCCTCTGCTCGTCTCTTGCCTTGCAAGCCCTCAAGGAACGACATAAATTGGCTAGATTGGCGAGAGTGGGGGTGGCCAAACTGTGGCTCAGTCAGGAGTCTCATGTGGCTCTTTCACATGTATTGTGTGGCTCTCAAAGCCGCCATCACCCAGACTGAAGAAGCCAAGTCAGCTGGTGGCTTGGAAAATGCATTTAAAATTGCTTTCTTTCCACCTCCCCTTATCTGTTTTCCTAGATAGATCCAGGTGGGCAGCCGTGTTGGTCTGAAGCAGTAGAACAAAGCAGGAGGCAAGCAGCACCTTTAAGACCAACAAAGTTTTATTCAAAAAGCGTGCATGCACACGTAAGCTTACATTCTGAATGAAAGTTTGTTGATCTTAAAGGTGCTACTTGATTCCTGCTTTCATCTATTTTCCTGCCTGCCTTCCTACTCTCAAACATCTGATGTCCATGTCTTGTGTCTCTCAAACATCTGACATTCATTCTATGTGGCTCTCGCATCAAGTTTGGCCACCTCTGGGCGAGAGAGACAAAGACAGAGAGAGAGGTCAGCCCCAGTCATCCCCTTTCACCGGAGTCTTCCTCACAGGGCTGTTGTGTGGGGATAAAAAGCCAAAGTCCCGGGGAAACCGCGTGAGCTGCTGCCACCAGGTCTTTAGAAAAACGTCCAGAATGACTGAATAATAATAATAATAAAAAAGATCCATCAGTCAATCCATCGTCCGTCCTCGTTTAGCAAACCCCGCCCGCAGTCTGATCCAAGTCTTTCCCTCGTCTGATGAAGCGTGCTCCCCGCACACGAAAGCTTACATTCTGAATGAAACTTTGTTGGTCTTAAAGGTACCCCTTGACTCCTACTTTGTCCTCCCGAGGTGGTAGAGCCCCGCCCGGCAGAGCGGCGGCCGTGAAGCCAGCCCGGGTGAGTCTGGGGGCAGCCCAGCGCCGCGTCCCCGCCCACCGCTGGCTCCGCCCGTGCAGGCGGCTGGGCTGCGGGGCGGGGAGCTGAGCCGGCGCAGGGACCGCCCTCCTCGCCTCTCCTCCGGCGGCCGAGCTGGGCAGCGGCGAGGAGTTTGCGCTGCTCGTGTTGCTGCTGCCCGGGCGGCCAGCGCCATGGACTCGGACTCGGGCGAGCTGAGCGACGGCGAGCTGGTGCCGGTGGCCGGTAAGAAGAGCCGCCCGCTGGGGCTGGGCGACCGGCAGGCAGGAGTTCCGCGCTTCGGCGGGCGGGAGCGCCGCCGCTTCCCTGGCGGTTCGGGGCTGGAGAGGGGTAGGGGGCTGCGTCGCTCGGGGTCCTCCTGCCTCCCCTTTGGGGGAAGAGTAGGCTGCTTTTGGAGGGGGGGGGGTTGTTTCTTCTCCGTGCAAGCCTGCCTGGGTTCCCTTGGAGCTCAGAGCCAGCTTTGGATCTCCCCTCCCCGCACACTTGCATATGAAGATATGAAGCTGCCTTCTACTGAATCAGACCCTCCTGGGTCCATCAAAGTCAGTATTGTCTACTCAGACTGGCAGCGGCTCTCCAGGGTCTCCAGCTGAGGCTTTTCACGCCTACTTGCCTGGACCCTTTTTAGTTGGAGATGCCGGGGATTGAACCTGGGACCTTCTGCTCACCAAGCAGATGCTCTGCCACTGAGCCACTGTCCCTTCTCTTGATTTGCTTCATTTACATTCTGCCTTCTTCCTCCCCATGGAGACCCAAAGTGGCAGGCATCCTTCCCCTCTCCTCCATTTTTCTCCTCACAACAACCCTGTGAGGTAGGTCAGGCAGAGAGTGGGACAGGCTGGGTGTGTCTTCCTTGTTTGTTAAGCCTGGAAGCTCCGCCTCTTTATTTCTGCCTTATGTATCTGTTTTAGCGTGTTTCTAGCGTCCTCTTCTCCCCAGGGACTCAGGATGATGATAACCACGGCCTTTCCCTTCCCATGGCCCATTTTATCCCCACCACAACCTTGTGAGGTAGGCTAGGGAGAGAGAGAGAAAAAGAAGGCCCCTGGATTCACAGTGAGTTTCATGGCAAGCAGGAATATGAACCCGGCTCTTCTCGTCCAGCGCTGTAACCGCTATGTAATGCTGCTGAACTGCCTTGCCTGAAAACTGGAGTATTGCTGTGATAAAGAAAATGGGGAGGAGCGCTCTTTGAAAATAATCTCTACCAGTTTGTAGGAGCCCCGACTCCTAGGTTTCTTAGGTACAGAGTCTGAAGGGGAGGGACGGTGGCTCAGTAGTAGAGTATCTGGTTGGTAAGCAGAAGGTCCCAGGTTCAGTCCCTGGCATCTCCAGCTAAAAAGGGTCCAGGCAAACAGGTGTGAAAAACCTCAGCTTGAGACCTTGGAGAGCCGCTGCCAGTCTGCGTAGACAATACTGACTTTGATGGACCGAGGGTCTGATTCACTGTAAGGCAGCTTCATATGTTCAATAAACAGTTCCTGATCCTAGATGCCTGCACATGAGCCTTAAGGCAGGATTGATTTAATTCGTAGCTGCCTTGTTCTTCCTGCAAAGCTGCATGTGTGAACGGAGCTCCCAGGCTTCCTGGTTTTAATTTCAAGCTGGGATGCAGCTGAACAGGCCTGCGACAAGTGGTGGGTGGGCGTGCGAGAAAGAATACACAGCGTGCTTGATCTCTGGAGCCAGGTGTGGCTCATGCTGGTGTTGACTTGGTGGTTGAACGAGCACTTCGCATGGGTTTCCTTTAGTTTCATTTTTTAGGGCTGAGGCCTGGCAGGGAATGCCGGGTTTTGGGACTAAGGCTTTGTGAGCTAAGACTTGGGAATCTCACACGGGGAGGCGGGAAAAGAAAAAGGAACACTGAGAATTTTAACCGTTCCAAACTCTGTTAGGGTTTGTGCACGCCCAAAGCATCGCCAGCTGTTTGTGTCTGCAAGTATATTATAAAAGGGTCTGTTTCAAGTATTTTATAACTCTCCTTCAAGTAGAAAGTTTGCCTGAGGCTCTCACATGATGGGAGCTGACCCAGCAAAATGGATCACCAGATCTCTGCCTCCCAAAGAAGGCCTGTGCTTGAAGGCAATACAAGAGGAGGGTGGGAGTCACCAAAGAAGTGAGCAGTGACTCATGGAAGCACCTATCCTGCCACAAATTTTGTTAGCCTTTAAGCTAGGGGTGTCAAACATGCTGCCCAGGGGCTGACTCAGGACCCCAGAGGGCTCCTATCAGGCGCCCGAGCAACTGGCTGTCATCTGCTTCCTTCTCCCTCTTGCTTCCTACTGCATCACAGCCTGCTTTGCCAGGCTTGCTCAATTGCACAGAAGCTACAGAGCAAAGCCTCTATTTTCTCCATTGGTTGAGGCTCCTTCCTTGGGGAGAGGGGGAGGCAGAGCTTGCTTTGGCAGGCTCTCTCAATCGCACAGCAGAGCTACTGAGCCAAGCCTCTCTTCTATTGGCTGAGGCTCCTTTCTCTCCTGGTCACCTAGGGAAAGAAGGAAAGAGCCAGAACTTCCTTTGCTTAGTTCCCTGGATCCCATGGGAGAAATACAAAGAAAGCACCTTTAAGACCTACAAGTGCTAATGTTTTAAGTGTGTTTTATTTTAAGGTTTTTTTAAAAAAAAATCTTTGTGTTTGTCTGTGTCCTTTATAAAGTTTGTATCTCTGCTACCTGATCTTAAATAGGAACACACATGGCCTGGCCCAACATGGCCCAGCCCAACAAATTCTTGTTTATGTCAGATCTGGCCCTCGTAATGGTTTTAATAATGTAATGTGAACTGTTCTGTTTTTACGTGTTGTGAGCCGCCTTGAGGCTGCTCCGGCGGGGAGGGCGGGATATAAATCCAATAAACTTAAATGAGTTTGACACCCCTGCTTTAAGCTGCTACTGGGATCTTGCTCTTTTCTACTCCCGCAGACGGACCAGCACGGGTACGCATCTTGATCTATGCTTTTGGCATTGATTTTCTCAAGACTTCCGGGCTGCAGAGACATAAGGAAAGAAGTCTGCTCTTGTGTAGGCAGGACCTGGTGAAGAGCAATGCTAAGACAGTGAGCTGTGAGCCAGGAGGTCCCCAGTTCAAATATTGCCTGTGTTGCTGAGTGGGTTCAGACTGCACACTCAGTTGCATTACGGTGATTGTCATATTGGCCTACCTTACAGAATGATAGTAACAATTACAAGTTAACGTGTGTGTGAAAAGTGCTTTCAGCAGGGAAGAATGATCCAGGCGGGTAGCCATGTTGGTCTGAAACAGCAGAACAAAGTTTGAGTCCAGTGGCACCTTTGAGACGAACAAAGTTTTATTCTGGGCATGAGCTTTCGTGTGCACACAAACTTCCTCAGATACATTGAAATTGAATTTACAAGTCTTTACATATAAGGCACCGGTTGAACAGCAAATTAGCATACAACGTAATGAAGATGTTTTAACGGATGCAAACAGGAATAACAAGCTAAGTTTATAAGGTCACCGTTGTTTGGATTTAATTTTGTGTGAAGCAAATAAATATGTCAAAATTGGAGATAGATGTGTAAATATATCATTAATTGTGGAGTGCTAAGAGTAATTAACAGAACTTGTTGATACACTTCATCTGTCTCCTCTGAAGCGTGTAGGTAACTAATAGCATCTTTTTCTTTGAGTTGGGGTGATTTGTAGTGCAGTGTTATGTTTCCTCTGTTACCAGACTAGAGAAATGCATCCCAGTATACTGTTCTAATATTAATTGCATCACATGGCAATCACTATTCTAATCTACTATTCCAAAGAAGAAATACACTAAAATAAAGAGATTTATAGCCCTTCTTGGTGAGAATGCAGAATTAATTTAGCATATGTCGCGAGATAAGAAGCCAGTATCCCTGTTAAGTCCTGGGGGGAGGTGTTCGGAATATTGTAATAACTTATAATTCAGCAATTTCACTTTTCCAGTCTGTTCCTGAAGTTCCTTTGCAATAAAACAGATCCTTTGAGGTCACCCACTGAATGTCCTAGGAGGCTGAAGTGTTCTCCTGAAGGTTTCTCAGTCTTGTGATTCTTTTTGTCAGATTTATATTTGATGTCCATTTATCCTTTGGCATAGGGTTTGTCCTGTTTGCTGTATGTAGAGAACTGAAGGACATTGTTGGCATTTAATGGCATATACAGTGTTAAAAGATGAGCAAGTGAATGTGCCTGAGATGGTGCAGTTGATGTTGTTAAGTCCAACGATTGTGTGGTCTGGGAGCATGTGGCAGCGAAGTTGGCATCTGGGTTTATTGCAAGGTCTAGTACCAATGTCCATGTTCAAATTAGCTGTTGCATTATTGTGGGTGAGGAATTGTGTGAAGAGTTTTATATAACTGCTGATTATGTATATTACACGAGAATTAGGAGGGACTGTTTCTGCTCAAAAGATTTCAAAACCTTTTTGCATTCCTACAAACTTATTATGGAATGTTTTCAAAAACACCTAAAAGTAGTTGTAGTGGAGTCATTCCTAACTACAGCAGAACTGTGAATTCATTAACACCTCCAAGGTTGATTCGAAGTCTTGCTTGTCTGTTTGACCTCCTGCTTTCCTAGCTGGGCACGCCAATGTCCAACTGCTAATGTGGAAAAAGGTTCTTTCTTGCACTGAAACTCCTCTGTGGTATCTTGAGAAAGCTAGCTGTGTGGGCTCTTGGGTCAGGAGGAAGTGCAGCCTTAGGCCTTAGACTGATTCCACCATGACGTTCTGAACAGTCCGCCACGCAATAATGCAGATACAAAACCTACATTAGCTAGAATGCTCATCTGCATGACAAATGCCTCTTCCATCTATTCTCTTCCAGCGGTTGCTTTGCAGGCATCAGTGTAAATGTGGTAGCAGAAAATGCTGTCAAGTTGCAGCTGACTTATGATGACCCCTCATGGGATGTTTAAGGCAAGAGATTCAGAGGTGGTTTGCCATGGTCTGCATCTCTGTAGTAACTCTAGACTTCCTTGGTGGTCTCCCACCCAAGCACTAACCGAAGCCGACTCTGCTTAGCTTCTGAGATCTGATGAGATCAAGCTAGTCTGGGCTTATCCAGGGCAGGGCCTGTTAATGTAAATAATGTCTCTGAAATAGCACTTTCGTACCCACAGGGATGGCCCCCCTCAGATGGCAAGAATTTGATGTCAGGAAGTGTTGTGTTCAGCAAGATCAGGAGAGCCAAAGTTGGCTGAAGTTCGCCAGCTGTGAAACTCTGCATCCAAGCAGTGCTCGTTGGAACTGAGATGCTGGGCCCGTTTGTATACACAACTGAGATTCTGGCCAGAGCTGTTTTTTTGGAGTGTAGTTAGAGCTATCGTGATGGATGCCGAGTTTATGGGATGACCAGCTTGCTTATATACTGGTGGAGTCAGAGGATTACTTTCACATATACAACCCATAATCTGCGGTCTTAACTTTTGAAGAAGAAGACTGTAGATTTATATCCCGCCCTTCTCTCTGAAAGAGTCTCAGAGCAGCTGAGATATGTACCTTCCCGAAGGGTGTCTGATTGTACACCAGTGGCGATACTCTGACTTGTAAGGAAAGGGAGCAGAGCATCTGCCTTGCGTGTGGAACGTCCCACGTTCAATCCCCAGCATCTTCATTTAAAACAGACAGATAGTAAATAACGGGAAAGAACTCTGCCTGAGACCCTGGAGTGCTGCTGCCAGTCAGAGCAGGCAATATTGACCTGGATGCTATGCTGGGAATTATTAGGAAGGGAATTGAAAACAAATCAGCCAGTATCATAATGCCCCTGTATAAATCGATGGTGCGGCCTCATTTGGAGTACTGTGTACAATTCTGGTCACCGCACCTCAAAAAAGATATTATAGCATTAGAATGATTAAAGGGTTGAAACACTTTCCCTATGAAGAAAGGTTAAAACGCTTGGGGCTCTTTAGCTTGGAGAAACGTCGACTGAGGAGTGACATGACAGAAGTTTACAAGATTATGCACGGGATAGAGAAGGTAGAGAAAGAAGTACTTTTCTCCCTTTCTCACAATATGAGAACTCGTGGACACTCAATGAAATTGCTGAGCAGTCGGGTTAGAATGGATAAAAGGAAGTACTTCTTCACCCAAAGGGTGATTAACACATGGAATTCACTGTCACAGGAGGTGGTGGCGGCTACAAGCATAGACAGCTTCAAGAGGGGATTGGATAAACATATGAAGCAGAAGTCCATCAATGGCTATTAGCCACAGGGTATAGATGGAATGCTGTCTGGGGCAAGTGATGCTCTGTATTCTTGGTGCTTGGGAGGGGCAACAGTGTGAGGACTTCTAGTGTCCTGGCCCCACTGATGGACCTCCTGATGGCACCTGGGTTTTTTGGCCACTGTGTGTATAGAGTGTTGGACTGGATGGGCCATTGGCCTGATCCAACATGGCTTCTCTTATGGTATGTTCTTATGGCTAGATCAGTGGTCTGATTCAGTAGAAGGCAGCATTGTGTGCTGCACAACTAAGCCGACAAAAGTTGTTAGTGCACAAAGATTTTACTAGCCCACCCACCCACAGTTATCTGTATTAATCTTATGTACCATATTTTTATCTGCATAAAAAGAGTATGGGTCAAGACAAAGGTTCTCATGGGCGCATTGTTAGTTGTTAGTCACATGTGTTAGTTGTATTGTCACACATTTGTGGCACGCCGTCTAATTTGTTTTTCCGAATGTGTGCTGCGAGTTTTTTTCCTATCACTCTCAAGACATAAAGCCATTTCTACGCTTAGAATGGCTGCCTGCCTTCTCTCTGGCCTTGACCGTCAGAGGAAATACGTACGTTGATCTGTTTTCCTGAAAGGAAGATGAAGCTTTTCCCCAGCAGTGCTGTTCAGAGGAATGGCAGGTTGTCTGAAGTTCATGTACAAGTTCCAAGTGTGTACACTTAATGAACTTTTGGTGCGTCAGTGTGGTGCTTGTGTGTCTCCCACAAACAGTTGCTTGGGGGAAGGAAGAGAGAAACATCTTTTAAAAAATAAAAAACCTGATGAGATAGAACTGTGTGTGTGTTTGCATTTATACTGTTTTTTCCCCTAAGCATTCAGAATTTACACACTAGTTTATTTTATAGAAACATTTCTGCCTCACCTTTCCTTGTGATTGAAGCCAGTTTACGATTATGGTCTAAGAGCACGTCCAGTTAAAACCAACAACAAAACAACAAACTCCAAATCCCTCCCGTTCTCCCCCCACCCAATTTGTCCCTTTGCTCTTTGGGTTTACTAGCGTGATGCAAAACACATTCCTCTGGGATTGATTCCCTGAACTTGGGTGGTATTCTGTGCTTAGCTAATTTGGAACTGGTTTTGTAACATCTGAAGCACAGAAGTGAGGCTGTTTCATTTTGCATCTCCCCCCCCCCCGAAAAGTTGTGTCATGGCAGCTAAGAACAATCCAAGCCAGCTGTTTTCTGTAGATGGAAAATGGGCTTAAGAGAGTTGAGGGATGGAGAAATGGGTTCTTACTAGATTGAGGCTCTTGGATAAGGCGACACTTCCGTGAGTTGGCAAGCCTGAGCGTGAAAAGTGTACTGGCTAGAAAGCGAGTGAACATCATTTCTGATGGGATCCCCAGTGTTGGGCCATTGGCATATCTTTGCAGTGGTAGATTGTCATGCTGCCTGGGCAGTTTTCCCCAACAACATTTTCCTAACCTTAAATGGCACTCTAGCCAGAGTTTTTATTTGCTTCTGGAGAGCCAGTTTGGTGTAGTGGATAAGTGTGCGGACTCTTATCTGGGAGAACCGGGTTTGATTCCCCACTCCTCCACTTGCACCTGCTGGCATGGCCTTGGGTCAGCCATAGCTCTGACAGAAGTTGTCCTTGAAAGGGCAGCTGCTGTGAGAGCTCTCTCAGCTCCACCTACCTCACAGGGTGTCTGTTGTGGGGGGAGAAGATACAGGAGATTGTAAGCCGCTCTGAGTCTTTGACTCAGGAGAAGGGCGGGGTATAAATCTACAATGCTGCTGCTTCTTCTTCTTCTTGGAAACATACAGATTGTCGAGTGTTGCCTATCTGAGAGTCCCTCATGGCTTCCCTTTAGCATTCCATGCTCTCCAGAGACCCATTCTAACACTCTGCAATCCCACTCTTTCTCTAAGGAGCTCAGCCTAACCTACATAATCCTCCCTTCTCCATTTCATCCACACATTGACCCTGTGAATGGCTTAACATTATTCGATGAGCAGGGATTCGAACCGGGTTCTCCCTGATCCTAGAATGGCACTCTAACCGCACTCCATTCTTGGATCTCCTAGCAACTTCTCTAATGTGGTGTTCGGGGGAAGACAGATCTCCTGGAAGGTGAAGTCTGTATTGTTGGGTTGCCGTCTTTTTATTTTTTCCTTTATTTGTTAGCTTCTTTAACCTCAGCATAATAAACAGGACATTGAAGCCTACTTTTTATTGACTTTCTTAGCACAGTCTGACACTCTGAGATTAAGGAGGCAAAACTTTTCCTAATACACAAGAGAATGCAATGAGAGAAGTCATGGCAATTGTTGAAAGACGCAGAAGGGGGGGCTGGTGATGGAAGGAAAGTGCCATCAAGTCACTGTCAACTTCTGGCGACCCCATTGGGCATTCAAGGCAAGTGAGAGCCAGTTTGGTGTAGTGGTTAAGTGTGTGGACTCTTATCTGGGAGAACTGGGTTTGATTCCCCACTCCTCCATATGCACCTGATGGAATGGCTTTGGGTCTGCCATAGCTCTCGTGGGAGTTGTCCTTGCTGTGAGAGTCCTCTCAGCCCCACCCACCTCACAGGGTGTCTGTTGTGGGGGAGGAAGATAAAGGAGGTTGCGAGCTGCTCTCTGAGATTCAGAGTGGAGGGCGGGATATAAACCCAACATCATCATCATCATCCTGAAGAGAGGTGGTTTGCTGTTGCCTCTCTCTGGGCAGCACCCCTGGACTACTTTGGTGATCTCCCATCTAAGCACTAACCAAGACCGATCCTGCTTAGCTTGCAAGACCTGATGAAATCAGGCTAGCTGGGCCAACCAGGTTTGGGCAAAGCAAGGTTAGTTTTTTTTAAAAAAAAAAATGTCCTGGTTTTGGGTTTACCCATCAACTTTTCCTCTGTGCACACAAAACTCCGCAACAGTGCTTCAAAACAATGCTCCCTCTAAGCTGAGTTAGCATGAGCTAGCTCACAAATTTTTAGCCTCCAGCTCACAGATTTTTGGCTTAGCTCAGGAAGGATGGTCCCAGAGCACACTAATTTATGCAGTCGCTCACAACTTTAATGCCAGTCGCAAAGTAGAATTTTTGCTCACAAGACTCTGCAACTTAGAGGGAACATTGCTTCAGAAATTCATGACCTGTTCTTAGGCAGATTTACACTGCAAAACTAGAATGCATGTATCCTTAAATGTGTGAGTTTTAAGTTCTAAAAAGCCACATCTACTGCCCTGGAGTGGCGTTGCCTTGCCTTGCCACCTAACAAGGTACAGCTTTCCCCATCGCTTTGAGCCGCTTCTTAGCGTCACCCTGATGGCACTACAGCTTGTGGCCGTGGGAGGAACTTCGCTCATAGGGGTTGCCTGCCCTCTGAACGCTGACTAATACTACCTAATTTGGCTTTTATTCATTCCCTTACCATATGATTTATCTAAGATTCGTGCCTGGCTTTGTTAATATAAGGGCTACCGTGTGTGTGTTTTCCCCTTCTGCTCCCTGCCTTGCAAAAGGGGGACGGTGTGTTCCAATTAGTGCTGGAGACAGATCTGAACTACTGCTGGCTTTTACAGGGACAGCAGCTGTTTTCGGCTTCTTTGCCCCAGTAGCCTTTGGTGCTGCTTGGAATCCACTTTGCATCCTGTGCTGTCTCCTCTAATTAAATCGGCAAAACCGCCTGGCCTCCATTTTTATGACTCTAACGAACCACAGACTTATGATTCCTCCTCTTTCCCCTCCCCAAAAGAGAACTCTGGGGAACTTGAAAGTCTGCCCACAGTGTTGTGTGAGCTGGTCCTAATAAAATGCATAGCACCAGTCCTGCGTTTGGATCCCCGCCCCCCCCCCCCCCCCGGCCATCTACAGGGTTGCTTGCAGTTTGCAATTGCCTACGATTTGCTGCAGTTACTGCTACAATGTCTTCCTGGGCTGCTGGGAGAATGTGGAGGAAATCCCTGTGCTATAGCTCTTCCCCATTTCATGATTTCCCAAGTGGAAAAGGACATTACCTCTGTGAGCCAAGGCTTCCTATACTGTATGAAGTTTCGGGGGAAGAAGGTGGCGGAGGGAGGACTTGGTAGAAGTTTTGAAAATTATGCATGGGTGGTGTGTATCGAGGGAGCTTTTTCTCCCTCACCCATGATACTAGAACTTGGCAGCACCCAAACGAGTTGATGGGCAGTGGGTACAGAACAGACCAAAGGAAATGCTTCTTTCCTCAGTGAGTAATTGCACTGTGGAATTCACCACTAGGGCTTTTTTTGTAGCAAGAACTCCTTTGCATATTAGGCCACACTCCCCTGATGTAGCCAATCCTCTAAGAGTTTACAGGGCTCTTAGTACAGGGACTACTGTAAGCTCCATTCAGATATATTGTGTGGCACTTGAAGCTCCCGCAGCTTGGAGAAGGCATTTGTCTCTTTAAATCACTTCTCCAAGCCAACTTGGAGAAGGCATTTGTCTCTTTAAATCACTTCTCCAAGCCAACTGGCAGCTTAGAAAATGCATTTAAAGTTGCTTTCTTTCTACCTTTCCCACTCCCATCTATTTCCTTCCTTCCTTCCTTCCTTCCTTCCTTCCTTCCTTCCTACCTACCTACCTACATCTGACATTCATGCCTTGCGGCTCTCAAACATCTGATGTTCATGTCTTGCGGCTCTCAAACATCTGACACCTTTTCTATGTGACTCTTATGTTAAGCAAGTTTGGCCACCCCTGCCCTATAGCATTGCCTTATAGCACATCAGAGTCTTGACCCATCCAGTTCAGTTATGCATCCCTCTTCAGAGAATAGGCTAACATCTGCTACGTGAGATCCTTTTAAAGCAGAGGTGCCTGGGATCGAACCTAAGACCTAAAGCAGGAGCTCTGCCACTGAGCCACGCACTCCTTTGACCGTTAGCCTGGCGGTTCAGGAAGGAGCAGCTCTGCAGCTCTTGCATCGCCTGGGATGAAGGGAAGCTTTATTTCCTTGCCAGGAAAAAAGCTTTCCTTGCTTAATGTCTGTGCTTTCGCCAGGCTGCTGTTAGACTCAGCAGCAAAGCCAGGAAAAGAGGAGGGGGGAGTTGCACACTTTTCCCTACAGCCTAAATCCCAGTTGTTGGGTGTGTGTAGGTGTGTGCTGTGTTTACTGGAAAGACCTCTCAGAATATCCTGTTATTATTTCGAGCATTCCTTGCATTGGAAATGGGTTTGTTCTCTCGCTCTCTCTCTCCCCCCCACACACACATCTGTAATATGTCACCTTTTTATTACCTTAATGAACCTGGCAGTTTACATCAGAATAAAATACACAAAATTGGCTGTGAAACCAATATTAAGTGCAAACAGGCGGAACTGAGAACCGTAAAATAATAATATGCAACAGGACAGCAAATTAAGACCCAGGTTGATTTCCCCCCTCCCCTTGTGCTGCAAAGATGGTGAAAATAATCCTGATGCCAGCAGATCTACCTGCTGCCGTTTTCCATAGAGAATTCCCTAGACAGAGAAAGCCATTTTTGCGCTTACTGTGTGTATGCTTGCACAAAATTGCATCCTTTTATTATGGACCAGTGGATCCAAGATTAAAAGACAGTCTCTGGGCTTACTTTGGCGCAGGCTTTCTCGAATGCCAAGGCTTAATCCTGCAACAGTAAAATTAGATGAATAGGCTCTTGACCAGAATTCCCTCTAAACCGAGTTAGTGTGAGCTAGCTCACAGATTTTTAGCCTCCAGCCCACACATTTTTGTCCTATCTCAGAGCACACTAATTTATGCAGTAGCTCACAACTTTAATGCCAGTAGCTCACAACTTTAATGCCAGTAGCTCACAAAGTAGAATTTTGGCTCACAAGACTCTGCAGCTTAGAGGGAACATTTCTCCTGACCACATATAGAGTGTATTTGTACTCAGCACTGAGAATATACAGAAGGTCCACACGCTTCAAGAATGAAATGCTTCTGTGGGAGAAGATATTGTTTCCGGAGCCCTGTCATTTCTAGAAACGAAGTACTGGCTGTGATTGTGTATTGAGAACCACAAAGGATGTATCTCTGCTCTCTATATAAATATGCATGGTTACAGTACATAAGAACAATCTTGGAGTCATCTAATCCGGCATCCGGTTTCCTCAAGGGCTTCCCAGATGCCTCTAGGAAAATACAATACAGGAGAGAAGGCTGAAAGATAGAAAGTTTGTATATACTTGAGCAGCAAATTAAAAAAAAAAACCTGTTAGATAAGATCCATTTAGCTAGCCAAGAAGAGACAGCATCCAACTCAGAAATGCACTAAATGCTGAATACCTGGGCAACATACTTACCTGGTGCACAAGATTTAACAGAGAAAGTGGACAGTGGCGGGGCTTCACAACTGAGGTGCCTCAATGGAAAAGGCCCTGCCTATCCTGGCCAACCATGTTCATCACAGACTGGAGACATGCACAACCAGGTTTCATTTCCCACTCCTCCACATGCAGCTGCTGGGTGTCCTTGGGTCAGTCACATTTTTTTCAGAGCTCTCTCAGTCCCACCTACTTCACAGGGTATCTGTTGAGAGGAGAGGGAGGGAAGGAGATTGTAAGCCACTCTAAGGCTCTGAGTGAAAGGCGGGGTATAAATCCAATCTCGTCCTCGTCTTCCTCTTCCTCCTTTCAACACTAAGATGCGGCTTAAAAGTATTTCCTTGCTATATGCACAGCTTTCAATCATGCACAAACAGCCATCCTATCAACGTCTACAAAAGCCTGCTTGAAAAGGATGGTCTTACAGGCCCTGCGGAATTGGTCCAAATTCCACAGGGCCCGTACCTCCTCCGGAAGTTGATTCCAAAGGCACGGGGCTATAACAGAGAAGGCCCGTGCCCGTGTACTCTGTAATTTTGCCTCCTTTGGCCCAGGGATAGTCAGCGTGTTCTTCCCTGCTGACCTCAGTGCTCTTTGGGGCTCATATGGGGAGAGACGGTCCCTCAGGTAGGCAGGTCCTCGGCCATATAGGGCTTTAAAGGTGATAACCAGCACTTTGTATCGGACCCGGTATGTAACTGGCAGCCAGTGCAGTTCACGCAGCCCCAGCTGTATATGCTCCCATTTCGGGAGTCCTAATAACAGCCTGGCCGCTGCGTTCTGCACTAGCAGCTTCCGGGTTCGACACAAAGGCAGCCCCATGTAGAGGGCATTGCAGTAGTCTAGTCTTGAGGTGACCGTCGCGTGGATCACTGTTGCCAGGTCCCGGCGCTCCAGGAAAGGAGCCAGCTGCCTTGCCCGCTTCAGGTGGAAAAATGCCGACTTGGCAGTGGCCGCTACCTGGGCCTCCATTGATAGTGAAGGCTCCAGTAGGACTCCCAGGCTCCTGACCCGGCCCGCCGCTTTCAGCGGCGCACCGTCAAAAACCGGGAGAGGTATTTCCCTTCCCAGAGCGCCACGCCCCACGCAAAGGACCTCTGTCTTCGTCAAGTTCAGCTTCAACCCACTCAGCCTAAGCCAAGTTGCCACGGCCTGCAGTGCCCGGTCTAAATTCACTGGGACGCAGTCAGGCCGGCCATCCATTAGCAGATAGAGCTGGGTGTCATCCGCATATTGATGACAACCCAGTCCAAAACTCCGGGCAATCTGGGCAAGGGGGCGCATGTAGATGTTAAATAACATCGGGGAGAGAACTGCTCCCTGAGGCACCCCACAATCTAGTGTGCGCCTCCGGGAGAGCTCACCCCCGATTGCCACACTTTGTCCCCGACCTTTGAGGAAGGAGGAAAGCCATTGTAAGGCCAGCCCCCTGACCCCTGTGTCGGCGAGGCGGCGGGTCAGTAGCTGATGGTCGACCGTGTCGAACGCTGCCGACAGGTCCAACAACATCAGCACCGCCACGCCACCTCGATCCAGATGCTGCAGCAGCTTTTAGAAAACAAACGAACAGGCAACTGGATCTCCAGTGGCCAGTCAGAAGTCCTGCTGGACACAAGTCCCACCCACTTTCTGAAAATACTTGGTGGGTGCCTGGAAAGGTATTGCTCAGCCCCATGGTGCCTACAGGCACAACCCCGGGGATCTCTGGATTAAAATGTCTGACTAGGACCTGGGATGACTGGGTTCGAATCCCTCGCTCGACCATGGAAGTCCATCAGGTGACCTTGAGTCAGTCACAATTACTCAGCCTAACCAAACCTTGCAAGGTGGTGGTTCTGAGCAGGGCTTTTTTTTGTAGCCAGAACTCCTTTGCATATTAGGCAACACACCCCTGTTATGTAGCCAATCCTCCAAGAGCTTACAGGACTCTTCTTACAGAGCCTACTGTAAGCTCCAGGAGGATTGGCTACATCAAGGAGGTGTGGCCTAATATGCAAAGGAGTTC
Organism: Heteronotia binoei; assembly: GCF_032191835.1. Lineage (NCBI taxonomy): Eukaryota > Metazoa > Chordata > Lepidosauria > Squamata > Gekkonidae > Heteronotia > Heteronotia binoei. Next base: position 27,559,838 of record NC_083241.1, read on the forward strand.
CTGCTACAAAAAAAAGCCCTGGTTCTGAGGATTAAGTGGAGGGAGATATGATGCAAAAAGCTGCTTTGGGTTCCTGATTAGGGAGAATATATAAATTTTAAAAATATCATTCCCGTTTATTGTCCAACCTTTCCATAGTCACAGAAAGAAGGAGGAGATATCTGGTGAGTCTCATCAGGTCCAACCTCAGTCTTTATATGGGTTGTCTTCCTCTAATGGAAGAGACTCAAGGCCGTTTTGTTAATATGGTATAATGCATTAGCAACTTTATGGGCGTTTTCGCACTCACCTTCAGCCGGCGCGACCCTCCTCTTCACTGCGCAGGATCTGCGCGGATTTCGCACTAAATGCCGCGGAGCAGCCAGAAGAGCCGGAAACTCCCGTCGCAAAAGCCGCGCAAACGGAAACTGCTTTTTGGTGGTTTACGTTTGAGCAGCTTTTGCGCCGGGAGCTTCTGGCTCTTCCGGCTGCTCCGTGGCATTTAGTGCGAAATCCGCGCAGATCCTGCGCGGTGAAGAGGGGGGGTCGCGCCGGCTGAAGGTGAGTGCGAAAACGCCCTATAAATCAAGGCAACGTAGAACCACTTGGGGCTCTTTCTCTGCAAAAAGCAGCTTCTTAGTCTTAGGTATGTTAAAGGTCTGATGGTTGATCTCAGGGCTGTTTTTGAGCAAAAACACAGTTCTAGCTGGCTTAGTGTGAGGGGGTGTGGCCTGATATGCAAATGAGTTCCTGCTGGACTTTTTCTACCAAAAAAAGCCCTGGTTGTTCTATAAAGGTAAAGGTAATCCCTTGTGCAAGCACCAGTCATTTCCATCTCTGGATGACATTGCTTTCACAATGTTTTCTTGGCAGACTTTTTACGGGGTGGTTTGCCATTGCCTTCCCTAGTCATTTCCACTTCACTCCCAGCAAGTTGGGTACTCATTTTACCAACCTCGGAAGGATGGAAGGCTGAGTCAACCATGAGCCTGCTACCTGAACCCAGCTTCCAATGGAATCGAACTCAGGTCGAGAGCAGAGCTTGGACTGCAGCTTTACCACTCTGCGCCACGGGGCTCTTTTTAGTTGTTCTATACCTAGTTGCAAATATATATTTCCCCCTTCTACAATGACCATAGCATTTGCTGTGGATTGATTCCAGCACTCACCTTTTGCTATTCTGGACTTCTGTTTCTTCTCTATTTAACTGCAAACCTCGGCCCCTCCCCCCCCCTTTTGCATAAGTATTTATTATCTCGCCTTTCCAAAAAAAGTGAGAGAAATAATTGTTTTACTAACTGCTCATTGTTTGTTTGGAACCACACAATACATTTCTCGGCAAGCGTTTTTCATTCCCCAATCTCCTTCCCCACCCCCCCTTCTCTTTAGACACAGTGCATTTTGGTGGGTTTGTGTGGGTGTTTGATCGTTAGCCTGTCAGTCAATCAGTCAATCGTGTAGGCAATACCAACCCCCCCCCCCAAAAAAAGCTCTTGATGAGGGAGGTTCATTTCTGCGTTTACAGCCAGAACTCTTAGATGGAGATGGCAAATGATACTTCTGTGGTGGTGTCTGGAAGCATTTAGTCTGCAGAAGAAAACCCCAGTGCCTTCCTAGAGTAACTGGGGGAAAGACTTATTGCTCTTCCATCCTCCTCTTAGCTCCAGTCTTGGGTAGTGATGGTTGTTCCTTCTTTTGGGTTTATTCCTGCTTTGGGGTTTTAAAAATATACCTTTCTGGTGACTGACAAGTGTTTTTAAGAAGGGGGTGGGGCCAGGGAGGGCTTTCCCCCAGCTAGACGTCTGATTGGCTGTTGGAGATTTGATTGGCTGTGCAGATGTTTTTAAAAAAAGTGGTGGCAACAAGGATCTATGCCAGGGGTGGCCACACTTGCTTAATGTAAGAGCTACACAGAATAAATGTCAGATGTCTGGGAGCTGCAAGACATGAATGGCAGATGGGAAGGGAAGGAAGGAAGGAAAATAGATGATGAAGAAGAAGATATTGGATTTATATCCCACCCTCCACTCCGAAGAGTCTCAGAGCGGCTTACAATCTCCTTTACCTTCCTCCCCCACAACAGACACCCTGTGAGGTGGGTGGGGCTGGAGAGGGCTCTCACAGCAGCTGCCCTTTCAAGGACAACCTCTGCCAGGGCTATAGCTGACCCAAGGCCATTCCAGCAGGTGCAAGTGGAGGAGTGGGGAATCAAACCCGGTTCTCCCAGATAAGAGTCCGCTCACTTAACCACTACACCAAACTGGGGAGGGAGGAGGGAGAAGTGGAAAGAAAGCAGCTTTAATTTTAAATGCAGTGATTTAAAGAGAGAAATGCCTTCTACAAGTCAGTCGATGGGGGTGGTGGGGACTTCAAGAGCCACACAATATGTGTGAAAGAGCCACGCGTGACTCCTGAGCTGCAGTGTGGCCACCCTGATCCATGCTGTGTTACCGAAGTTAAGCTGCAGCGATCCTTTTGTGTCTGGCTCTGCCTTCTGTGGCAGCCATTTTGTTGCTGCACCCACCATGCCGTCTCAGAATCTTAAATGTGCCTCCAGGCTCAACACACAGCTCACACAGTTTTGTTTTAGCTCAGGAAAAATGGCCACAGAGAAAAGTAATTCATGCAGTAGCTCACAACTTTAATTCCAGTAGCTCACAAAGTTGAATTTTTGCTCACAAGACTCCACAACTTAGAGTATTGACAGGAACTAATTTACATATTAGGCCACACCCCCTGATGCCATCATTGTTTCACACAGGATTGTTTTGTGGAAAGAGCCCAGCAGGAACTCATTTGCATATTAGGCCACACCCCGATGCCAAGCCAGCCAGAACTGCGTTCCTGTGCGTTCCTGTTCAACCCCCCTTCTCCCTTCCCCATTTTCTCCAGTATGATATAAGATGCACACTCTGATCTGAATTCTTCTTATTCCTAGTCAGGATTGATAGGTAGTACTGAAGACCTGTAGGTCAGAGGAGGAGATAAAGAAAGAGAGAAAGAATGAATTTAACAATCTTCTAAGGTTGGTCTAGCTCAGGGGAGTCAAACATGCAGCCCAAGGGCCGCATCAGACCTCTGGAGGGCTTCTATCAGGCTCCCAAGCAACTGGCATCTGCTTCCTTCTTCCTCTTTCTTGTTTCTTTCTGCAGCACAGCTTGCTTTGCCAGGCTTGCTCAATCACTCAGGAGCTACAGAGCAAAACCTCTATTTTCTCCATTGGCTGAAGCTTTTCCCTTGGGGAGAAAAGGGGGGAAGAAAAGCTTGCTTTGTCAGGCTCTCTCAGTCGCACAGCAGAGATACTGAGCCAAGCCTCTCTTCCTACTATTGGCTGAGGCTCTTCCCCCTCCTAGTCCCCTGGAGAAGGAAGGAAAGAGCCAGAGCTTCCTTTGCCTAATTCCCTGGATCCCACGGGAGAGATACAAAGAAAGCACCTTTAAGACCAATGAGTGCTAATGTTTTAATCATGTTTTAAGTTTTTTTAAAAAATCTTAATTGTGTTTGTCTGTGTTTATCTCTGCTACCTGGCATTACATTTTATGAGACATAGCCTGGCCCATGGTAATGGCCAGGGCTTTCTTTTGAGTGGGAATGCACAGGAATGCAGTTCCGGCTGGCTTGGTATCAGGGGGTGTGGCCTAATATGCAAATGATTCCTGCTAGGTGTTTTCTACAAATGGGTCTGTGTGAAACAATGATGCCATCGGGGTGTGGCCTAATATGCAAATGAATTCCTGCTGGCAATGGTGGGATCAAAACTGTCCCCTGCCACTTCCGGGGTTGGGAAAATGGAGAGCTGACCTGCTTCTTCCAGAGGAGCGGACAGGAGCCTTTGTTTTGGACATAAAAGGCGATTCCAACGCCTGCTGTCTACCTTTTCCAGAGAGGAAACCGTCTATGACATGCTTGAAGAATTTTGAGGGGGTTTACTTTGGCTGGCAAGGAGTTCCAGAGGGATTCCTTTTTAGCTTCGAAGAGCCCCCGGTGAAGAATTGCATCCCATCATCTACAAAGGATCTCCTGGGTCATTAAATTGACATAAGTTCACCAAGATTCCAACTTTCTATGGACTACAATAACTTCTGAAGGGAGTAAGATCGGTGTAAAGAAGAAGAGATCAGCAGCCATTAAAGAAGGGTCAAAGGTTTTATATTTTTAAAACAGAATGGGACTTTAAAAGTTTATAAAACTGGCAGCAATCATCCAAAAAGAAGAAACATTTTGGACTATATGTTTAAAAATAAACTTTAAGGCTTATTGAAAAAAGGAAAACTTTTTGAAAAAAGGGGCTTGGAAAATTCACGGCTGCCATTTTGGATTTTTTTAGAACTTTAAAAATTAATATCTTGAGCTAGGAAGCTCAGAGGACGACGATTTTGGGCTTGTTGGTAAGGGCATGCCCTAATCTATTGGAATATATCATTGGTTTGCTGATTGGTGAGGTCAACCTATAAGCCCATTCTGTGCAATGGGAGGACAGTGATGTCTGTTTCCTCTAAGCTGTGGAATCTTGTGAGCAGAAATTCTACTTTGTGAACTACTAGAATTAAAGTTGTGAGCTATTAGCATTAAAGTTGTGAGCTGCTGCATAAATTAGTTTGCTCTGGGCCATTTTTCATGAGCTAAGACAAAAATGTGTGAGCCAGAAGCTAAAAAAACTGTTAGCTCACACTAACTCAGCTTAGAGGGAACACTGGCACAGACCCTCATCCCCCAAATGCCCCACTAATTAAGGAACCTACCTGCTTTTATCTGGATTTCCCAGTTCCATCCGCATAGACCCACCCCATTAAAGCTAATGTGATTTTAAACTCTGTATAATTTTTATGAAATGTTGTTAGCCGCCCTGAGCCTGCCTCGGCGGGGAGGGCGGGATACAAATAAATTTATTATTATTATTATTATTATTATTATTATTATTATTATTATTATTATTATTATTATTATTATTATTATTATTATTATTATTTGCATAGTTACACCCTTCATCTGGCCTGGCCTGGATTCTGTTTTTTATTTTATTTACTTCCTTCCCGTCCCACTTTTCTCTCCAATGGGGGCCCAAAGCAGCTTACATCGTTCTCCTCTCCTGTTTTTCCCTTCACAGGCCTGTGACTGGTCCAGTAAGTTTCCCCTGGCGGCGTAGGTATTCAGACCCTGGTGTCCAACATTCTACACCACACTGGCTTTCAGTCCCTCAACTTAGAGAGAGGTGGATAGATGGTTAACTCCAGTCCATGAGTGACGGACATCTGGGAGTTAACTTTATTTAGAAAAATGCATTTGCAAGTTTGACGAGGGGGGGAATTCTCGCTAAGAGGATGTGATGAAACTGGAAGAAAAGCTAGCAAGTAGGACGCATTCCTACACTGACATATGTGTTTATATATAATTGCAACCTATGAGCAATTATTTGTAGACTTTACTTTGCCCTTTGAAATCAGTGGCCTAGGGTTTGGGGGATTTATTTTTTAGGTCAGGGATAGCTAACTAGTTGGTGACAGGCAGCTATCAACATATGGTCCCAGATGTGTTTGTAACAGGGTGTGGTTTGCTGTCCCCAAGAGCTATGGATTTGGAGTCTTGCACTGTGTCCTGAAATAAAAGGGTTTTGGAGAAAAAACAATCAAGGAAGGAACTACACACAAAGTACCATGCAGTTCTTCTGTTAGTAATGTGGATTCGAGCATCAGACTCTCTAGGGCCGTCCAAGAAAATAATTGTGAACCATTGCAAAGAAGAAGACCGCAGATTTATACCCCACCCTTCTCTCTGAATCATACTCTCAGAGCAGCTTACAATCTCCTTTATCTTCTTCCCCCACAACCATAACAGACACCTCACGAGGTGGGTGGAGCTGAGAGAGTTCTCACAGCAGCTGCCCATTCAAGTACAACTCTTGTGAGAGCTATGGCTGACCCCAGGCCATTTCAGCAGCTGCAAGTGGAGGAGTGGGGAATCAAACCCAGTTCTCCCAGATAAGAGTCCGCACACTTAACTACTGCACCAGACTGGCGTAGTGGGCATGTCCAGCTTCTTCTTCCTTTGTGTTAGGTGTCCTACTCTCTTTTCATGTGTTTTTTGTCCACACTGAAGTGTGACCAAGGGATTCTAAGGCAGGGGTGTCAAACATGCAGCTTGGGGGCCAAAACAAGCCCCCGGAGGGCTTCTATCAGGCACCAAAACAACTGGCTGTCGTCTGCTTCCTTCTCCCTCTCTCTTGCTTCTTTCCGCATCACAGCTTGCTTTGCCAGGAGCACAGGAGCTACAGAGCAAAGCCTCTATTTTCTCTATTGGCTGAGCTCCTCCCTTGGGAAGGAATGGGAGAGGGAGAGCTTGCTTTGCCAAACTCTCTCAATCACACAGCAGAGCTATTGAGCCAAGCCTCTCTTCCTTCTGTTGGCTGAGGCTCCTCTCCCTCTTGGTCCCCTGGGGAAGCCAGAGCTTCCTTTGCCCAGTTCCCTGGATCCCATGGGAGAGATACAAAGAAAGCATCTTTAAGACCAACAAGTGCTAATGTTTTAAGCATGTTTTGTGTTTGTTTGTGTGCTTTATAAAGTTTATATATCTGTGACCTGGCATTACACTTTATAACATTTGTGGTTCAGCCCAACAGGGTCTCATTTATGTCACATCTGGCCCTCATAACAAATGAGTTCAACCCCCCTGATCTAAGGCTTATATATGATTTATGACTTGGCTGGAAGCTAGCTTTGGTTTGTGGCTGTGGGAATGAACTGCAGAACAAACCTTGACCAGGATTGCTGCCTCTTTTCCTGGTTTGCAGCAAACTGTAGCTTGCCACGCCATACAAACAAGCAAACTGCGGTTTACACTTGAATCATCTGAATGTGGTTTGCCATTCAGCTAACAATTGCCCACCAGGCCAGCAGTTTGCCAGTTGGATGTGACAGCTTATGATTTGCTGCAAGCAAGACAGGGAAGGAAGGGACTAGAGAACACAAGGAAAGAGAGAAGGGGGCATGCAAATCCAGGGTTCATTCTGGGCTTGTCAACTTGACATGGTTACTTCTCAACCAAATGGACATATGTTATGCTACATCCTTGCAAGGTGCCTGTAAATTGGCCATTCTTTCACTCAATGTGTGTGTGCAGGGGTGGAATTCTAGCAGGAGCTCCTTTGCATATTAGGCCACACACCCCTGATGTAGCCAATCCTCCAAGAGGAGCCGTGTAAAAAAAGAGACTTGTACAAAAAAGAGTCTTGTAAGCTCTTGGAGGATTGGCTCCATCAGGGGTGCGTGGCCTAATATGCAAAGGAGCTCCTGCTAGAATTCCACCCCTGTGTGTGTGTGTGTGTGTGTGTGAGAGAGAGAGAGAGAGAGAGAGAGAGAGAGAGAGAACGCTTATATTGGTTTTCGCCTCAATGAAATCTATTACTCAAAATAGAAAATTGCTGTGCAAGCTGGAGAGATCTATTGCATTTAATTAGCTTTCAGCAAAATAACTGGGAGTGTCATATTTGCAAAATGCTAACCCCTTGGACCCCTTTTGGAGGGGGGAGGAAAGCCCACTGCTGATGAAATCACTGAAAATTGGGCTGGCACCTGGGACCCCAAACACCATCTGTGTACAGATGCAGTGTTGCCCGAAAGTTCTATTATTTGCTTCATTCCTCGATTTTGTTTGTGGCCTGCAACAGCCTTCAGAGCTATTCTTACATCATGACTTCTGGCACGAAAAAGTTTGATCATTAAATTATATGATGTACCATCTCGTCCTCATCACAGGGAAATAAATATGTTGCCGGTAAACACAGTATCAGATTTTAAAATTATTTATGATACAGGCTGCGGCTATAAAGAAATGGCATAATTTACTTCGAGCTGCCCGGTAGTTTTTATTATCTAATTTGCAATGCCTAGCAAATAATTTTTTTGTTTTGTTTGCTAAACCATTTATGATCCGAATGTAGGCTGATGTTGTTGGGAGCAATCTTGAATCTGTTTCATATTATGCCTTTCTCTTGCACAGAGCCTGTGCTTGTAGATTTTATTTTATCAGATTCCCTTCCACACGCGTAAGAAGTTCCTTTCCTGGAACAACATGTCCCTCCAGACGTATGGTACAGTTATTGGGAACATGTTTTAAAATAGGGCTGTCATTCAGTTAAAGACATTTTAGTTGACTAATCATCAGGATTTTAGCAGATTGATTAAACATCTGTGTGTAAATTCTGGATGTTTCCTGAAAATTGACCTTTGGTTTTAATGTAATTTTTAAACAGAGGAAAAGAAGAATAGAGCAGGGGTGGCCAAAGGTAGCTCTCCAGATGTTTTTTTTGCCTACAACTCCCATCAGCCCCAGCCAGCATGGCCAATGGCTGGGGCTGATGGGAGTTGTAGGCAAAAAACATCTGGAGAGCTACCGTTGGCCCCCCTGGAATGGAGGGAGATCTTTGGAAATGATTTTGGAGTATTAGAGAACATTCCATGCCGGGCAGCATTCCTTTCCCTATCACTGACCCACCAGATAGAGCTCTCCCTCCTTCACAAAGAACAGAGCAATTGCCTTGTATTATCTTTTAAGGCAGGGGTACCCAGTTTGGTGCTGGGATGCCATGGTACCCACCAACACCTTTTTTAGGAAAACTCCAACAGAAAACATTCCTTGGGGGATGGATTGTTGACATCAGGGGTGAAATTCTAGGAGGAGCTCCTTTGCACATTAGACCACACACCCCTGATGTAACCAATCCTCCAAGAGCTTACAAGGGTCTTTTTTGTAAGCTCTTGGAGGATTGGCTACATCAGGGGTGTGTGACCTAACATGCAAAGGAGCTGCTGCCAGAATTCTACCCCAGTCAACATGATACATCAGGGGTCCCCAGCAAGATGTCCATGGGCACCGTAGAGGCCACAGACACCTTGGGCTTCTGATTGGCCATTAGAGATTTATTTTTTTTAAAGTAACATTGGCAGCAGCTGTCCCCACAGCAGGAGGGCCTGCACTGTGTTACCGCAGTCCTCTTCCTTTGATTTGTTAGCTTCTTTGACCAATGGTCTTAAGGAAAACCAAGACAGTAAATCCAAAACAAATTACAAATAATTTAAAACCAAAATAGACTAACAACAAGGAGGAAAACCAATAGCCAAAATCACAAGACATAATTAAATAATCTGAAGGACTACCTAATATTAATATAAAACTCCATAAAACTCTTTTAACATCATAAAGCATTATAACAAATAGAAAATTAGAGTTAAAACCTTAGTGCATAATAGCAGCACAACAACACCTTCGTTTTAGAGAGAACACTATTGACAAATATTTTGCCAATGTAGAAGGACCCCTGAATAATTAATGAATACCTCAATAATAATAATAATAATAATGGAAAATATGGTTGTGCCTTCAAAAGAGAATGTCTGATGCAACATTTAGAGTGACTGTTAAGAGGCCCCTCAGAGGAGCTTCTGCTAAACTGTTAAAACCAGACAGGCTAAGGGTGTGAATCCAAGATAACAGGGGCCCCGCAGAGAAGGAGCTTCTTGCTGATAACACAGAGGGACAGAGCAGGGGAAAACTTCAAGAAATTACTGGAAGGAAAGCAGGAGGTGGAGCATTTGAATTAGATAAGAGGGGGTTTGTCTGCTTGTTTTGGGGATGAATAAAAATGGTCAGAAGGCTGATGGTTTTAACTTAGTCGTTTTGAGCTTATGCTGACAAGTTCTACTTTGATGTCAAAGTAAAATACCTCGCTTCAAACCAAGCAATGTGTGGGGCTTCGTTATTTACCTGCTACACCAGCAAGTAAGCTATTGCAGTTAAGCAGCAGCAATCATTTTGTGGCTGGCTCTGCCTCCTGTGGCAGCCATTTTGTTGCAGCGCCCATTGTGCCAGGTCAGAATTTTAAATGTGGCCACAGGTTCAAAAAAGTTGGGGACCCCTGAGTTAGAGTGTTGGATTAGTCACTGGGAAACCTAGCTTTGGATCCCCATTCTGCCATCGTGCCATGGACGTTTTCAGGGTGGCCTCAGGCCTGCTGCTAATTCTCAGCCTATCCTACCTCACAGGGTGGTTGTTAGTATAAAACTGAAGGGGAGGGGAGAATGATGCTGTAATTTACTCCCGCTTGGGGAGCAAACAGTTGATAGAGGGCTAAACGAATAAAATAATGTTCATGGCAGATTCTGATACCGTTGAATGGTGGCACCTGTCATTTAAATAAGGAGCATAAAACAAGAACAGTCCTAAAAGCAAGAAAACAATTCAGCCATTGGCGACCAGCTGAGGAGAAAGGAGGAATTCAGCAAAAATGTAACCAAGTGGCTGGGCAACTATAAAAGCAGCTTTCATCCTGTGCTCAAAGGCCAACCAATCAGGTGCTAGGTCAGTAACTGGGGAGGAGATTCCAGAGCCAAGGTGCCACCACAAAGAAGTCCCTTTCTCTAGCTTCTAAATAAGACTACTCAGGATTGCAAGGGTAGAAGAACATTGCCAGTGGAGAGTCGCTGTTGTTTGGAACACAGAGGTGACCTGAGCCATTGATGTGTGAGAAGATCAAAACAGTGCCCTCCAGTGTGGTTGGTGCCAACAATAATAAATTAAAAAAAATTGATCTCCCCTCCCCTTGGTCCTTTCATGGTAGCCCGATATTTGGCGCCTTCAGCAGTGACTTCACCCTGCCTGATCTTACAGCAGGCCCCATTCGGGAAAGCTGGTTTACCTCTTCCTTTTTGCTATCTTTGAAACAGGCTGTGTGCCTTCTTCTCAGGGAATTAACCTCTTCATAGAGAGAAGTGTCTCTCCACCTTCCGTTCAAATAAAGTTTCCCAAGAGAAATTTCCCTCAACCTACATTCATAGCACAGAACAAAAAAAAAATGCTTCTCTCATCTCAAAACCTTTTTTTAGTGCTAATATTGATTTAAAAGTGGGAAACAGCACATGGCAAATGTTAATAGCACCAAGGGTTCAGGGGAGAGGGATACGTTGCTGATGGAAAGTCTGAGGAGGTTTTGCTTGGAACCTCTTTTAGCAGTCACACTTTTTAACACATTTTGGGACTGGGGCAAACGTAAGACCACCACCACTGCTTGACGCATGCAAGGCACACCTCTGTATTCCCCATCCCTCTTTCTCTGTTTATTTTCCCCTTAAGAACATAAGAAAAGCCCTAATGGATCAAGTCAGTAGTCCATCTAGTCCTGCATCCTATCTCACCCAGTGGCCAACCAGTGCCTCTGGAGAGCCAACAACAGGGCACAGAAGCCCAGACCTTCCTCTGATGTTGCCTTCTGGCTTTGGGATTCAGAGGATTAGTGTCTCTGAACGTGGAGGTTTCCCTCAGTCACCATGGCTAGTAGCTGCTGATGGACTTATCCTCCGTGAATCTACCTAACCCCCTTTTAAAGCTGTTTATGCCTGGGGCCGTCACTACATCCTCTGGCAGCGAATTCCACATTTTAACTACAAAAGTATTTGCTTTTGTCCATCCTGAGGCTACTGCCCATCAGCTTCATTGGTTGCTCTCAAATTCTAGCATTTTGCTTGTGAGAGAAATTTCTCTTTTGTCAACTCTCTCCACCCTGTGCATAATTTTATAAACCTCTATCATGTCCCCCCTTAGTTATCTCTTTTCTATATGAAAAAGTCCCAGGCTCTTTAGCCTTCCTTCATAGGGAAGGTGCTCCAACCCCCCCCCCCCCTCCTTCTTTTATGTGATGGGCTCATGAGTCAACAGAGTGGTAAGCGGGGGGAGGGATGAAGCGTGGTTGAAAGGGATTGGCTGGATGTTGCACAAAGTATTCATCAAAGATGTGGGAAGTGTATTCAGAAAAGTTGCACAAGCAACTGCAGACAGGTGCAGGCCATTCAGAAGGAAACAGACTCTCCACCCTTTGGAGGACTGCATGTAAGTCCTTTTCTGTTCTCCATATGTCATCATCCTTGAATTCCGTCTGAAAGAGTAAGGAGGGCTAGGGGCGTTGTCACTGAGTGTGGGACTGATTTGCACTTTAAAGTCGTGTGCTGTTATTTGAGAAATAATGGGCTGCCTCTGACCTCTGGAGGATCTTTTGGGCTACCAAAAAGGCTACGTCAGGGATAATGGGAAAGCTGGCTAGATCTACCCTGATGAAATGATGCAAACTGGCCAGACTTCTTCTGTTCTGCGTTGCTTTTGTCACTTCTGCAACTTCATGTACAAAAGCAGGGTTGTTGGGGGAGTGCAGAGAAGAGTTCTGAACCTCAGGAAATTATTTTATTTATTTAGGTCTGACCTTTTTCCGCCAGGGAGATCCAAAGCAGCTCACATCGTTCTCTTCTGTTTTGTCTTCACAACAACCCCGTGAGGTAGACTAGGCCTAAAGTGTGTGACTGGCCCAAGGTCACCCAGCGTCGCTCTCAAAGCAACGGGAGGATTTGAACCTGGCTTTCCCAGATCTTAGCCCCAGCACCCGAACCACTGTAATTAAAGCGACACTGTGAAGTCAGATCATTCCATTTTAAACTGCTTAATTAAAACGGTGCCCCCAGTGAGTCAAGCAGCAGTTGAATTTTGGGAAGAAATTGTAATTACTTTTAAATATAAAATATAGCTTCAAATATAAGTACTTGTAGGGCTTTTTTTTTTTTTTAGCAAGAACATACAGAACACAGTTCTGGCTGGCTTGGTGTTGGGTGTGTGTGGCCTAATATGCAAATGAGTTCCTGCTGGTCTTTTTCTACATCTGGGGGTATGGCCTAATATGCAAACAAGTTCCTGCTGGGCTTTTTCTACTTAAAAAGCCTTGAATACTTGTATATCCCAAGCTGGAATACTTCTGTTTAGGAGAGGCATTCTCCCTCTCTGGTAAATCTCAGTCTCTCCCCCACCCCCAGCTTCTGCGCCGTGTGTATTAGCAAAACTCTGTAATATGTATTTTAGGAGGAGTCTCTTGGAAATTGCTATACAAAACCTGGCTGCATTATCTTAATCACGGTTGACATCTTTTGTCAGCTCTGAGAATGCCAGCAATTACAGCCCTCGACTGTGGTGACACTTTGAATCGCACCACATGGCAAAGTGAAAGCGGCACAGTGCAGCAAGGAATTCCTGTTTCCCCTTCCAGACAATGCTGCTCAAGAGAAATGAGTAATGTATTTTTTTTCCATCTTTCCATTTGCGTCTTGATGGCAGGCCTGCTCAGCTCTTTGGCAGCAACTGCATTTTTTTGAAATAAAAATAGAAACCATAATTCTGAACTCCAATTTCTTGTTCAACAGAAGCTGGCATTTGTCTACTGTAAAGAGATGTTTCCACCACAGTCAACTTCCTAGAAGCTACATTCATTAAATAAGTTGTTCAGGACTTTTCATGATGCTTAGTGTTCCTATTATTAGCCGGCCAGTGGAGTTCCTCTTCTCATTCTTGTTCTCGGCACCCCCGCTTGCAGAGATGACATGGGTGACCAGCACAGACAGAGCTTTTCAGTGGTGGCACCTTGCCTTTGGAATGATCTTCCCCTGAAGGCTCACATAGTGCCTACCCTAATTACCTTTAGGCTCTAGGCCATTTCTCTTTACTCAGCACTTAACTCAGGGGTGTTGAACTCATTTGTTACGAGGGCTGGACCTGACATAAATGAGACCTTGCTGGGCCAGGCTATGTGTGTCATAAAATGTAATGCCTGGTAGTGGAGATATAAACTTTATAACGGACACAGACAAACACAATTAGAAAATCTTTAAAACCCTTAAAACATGCTTAAAAGATTAGCACTCTTGCAAGATTTTATTTTTTTAACAGTCTCTGATAATTGACACCTCTTGCTCTGAATTATTGCATCAAAATCTAGAGACAATGTCTGTGCTGTAGCAATCCTCAGTATGTTGTTCAGGTGTGTATCTGTAAGTTGCAAACCTACCTTTGATTTATTGACATTCATTATAGAAATCTCATGGTCAATGCTTTGAGCCTAAGACCCAGAGGAAAACTTGACATGGCTTGGCATTGTTAGCATTTGCACATAAATTGCTTCTTGTGTTGGTCAAGAACATGTGAAGGCACCATGACACAGACTGAGAGCTATGTGTTTCTCTACAAAACTATAGTCTTCCCCAGAGAAATAACTACAATTCCTATGAGGCACTGCAAGAATACAGAGACTGCAATGTATAGTGATCAGTATCAGCCTACTTATATGGGAAGTATAGGTTAAAATCTCCAGTCTACAAAGGAAATGTGCTGGGTGAACTTGGTCTGGACACACACTCTCAGTCTAATCTGCCTCACTGGCTTGTTGTTGTTCCTCATCAAAATAGTTCACATTACTTTCCTACTCAGAAAGACCGAATCACGAAGGCATGAATACAGAGAAAAGGGAGAGGCAAAACCCAGTTGCACCCAGGAGAGCACTGGCATAACAGGCCAACAAAACACACACACACAGTCACACACACACAAACTCGTGGTCCTGAGAAGAGTCTTCCGGTGGCCTGATGTGGCCCTCAGGCTGCACGTTTGACACTCCTGGCTTAACCAAAGGGTTCCATATTTTTAAAATCCGTTTATGGTCTGCTCCTAGCCTGAGAACTCTTTTATCAGTATCAAGATTTTGTTTTATATTCTTTTATGCCTTAGCTTGTTTTGATTTTGTTTTATTCCCTTGTCCTGTTTTTATTAGCATGGGTTTTGGGGTTGTTGTTTTTTTAGTGCCTTGGATCTGTTTTATTGATTCAAGTAGGTCTGGAGAGGCGGCATATGCAGTTTTCTAAATAAAAGAAATTAGCATTTATGTATCACAGTTAGTACATAAGAACATGAGAAGCCATGTTGGATCAGGCCAATGGCCCATCCAGTCCAACACTCTGTCACACAGTGGCAAAAAAAAACCCCAAGTGCCATCAGGAGGTTCACAAGTGGGGCTAGAAGCCCTTCCACTTTGCCCTCCCCTCCACAAGCACCAAGAATACAGAGCATCGCTGCCCCAGACAGTTCCAACAATATGAATCCCACATATTAATCACCCTTTGGGTGAAGAAGTACTTCCTTTTATCTGTTCTAAGCTGACTGCTCAGCAATTTCATTTAATGCCCACGAGTTCTTGTATTGTGAGAAAGAGCTAAAAGTACTTCTTTCTCTACTTTCTCCATCCCATGCATAATCTTGTAAATCTCTATTCATTAATGATTTGGAGTTGGGAGTAAGCAGTGAAGTGGCTAAGTTTGCAGATGACACTAAATTGTTCAGGGTGGTGAGAACCAGAGAGGATTGTGAGGCACTCCAAAGGGATCTGTTGAGGATGGGTGAGTGGGCATCAATGTGGCAGATGAGGTTCAGTGTGGCCAAGTGCAAACTAATGCACATTGGGGTCAAAAATCCCAGCTAAAAATACAAGTTGATGGGGTTTGAACTGGCAGAGACTGACCTAGAGAGAGATCTTGGGGTCATGGTAGATAACTCACTGAAAATGGCAAAACAGTGTGCGATTGCAATAAAAAAGGTCAATGGCATGCTGGGAATGATTAGGAAGCGAATTTAAAACAAATCAGCCAGTATCATAATGCCCCTGTATAAATCAATGGTGCGGTCTCATTTGGAATACTGTGTACAATTCTGGTCATTGCACCTCAAAAAGGATATTATAGCATTGGAAAAAGTCCAGAAAAAGGCAACTAGAATGATTAAAGGTTTGGAACACTTTCCCTATGAAGAAAGGTTAAAACGCTTGGGGCTCTTTAGCTTGGAGAAACGTTGACTGTGGGGTGACATGACAGAGGTTTACACCAAACTGGCTCTAAATCATTTCCTGTATGTCATTGTTGCAACAAAACAACCCAGTGGAATTGGCTGGTATTGAGGAGCTTGAAGAGTGTAGTGGCTAAAACCCTGTGAATCGAGGAATCTGAATTCAGATTTTGTCTCTGCCATAAATTTACAGGGTAGCCATACCCAGGCCAGTCTCAGTCCTCTTTTGTGAAACTGGCATTGTGGGCCCTAGCATATGAAAAACACAAGCCACAATAAATGTGTTAGTCTTTACAGGTGTCCCAAACCTGTTACTTCATCTACAGTTTGGTAGAGATAATACTGTCTCACCTTACAGAGGTGTTGCAAGCATTAGTGTAGATTTATGACTATGAATGTGAGAAGAGGAGGAGATTGGATTTATAACCTGCCCTTCACTCAGAGTCTCAAAGCGGCTTACAATATTCTTCCTTTCCTCTTCCCACAACAGACACCCTGTGAGGCAGGTAGGGCTGAGGGAGCTGCTCTTTGGGAGAACAACTCTGAGGGAACTGTGACTGACCCAAGGTCACCCAGCAGCTGCATGTGGAGAAGTGGGGAATCAAACTCAGTACACCAAATTGGCTCCAAACAAACTATACCAGACAAAGAGCAACACTGATGCATTAAGTATTATAAAAAGGTAAAGGTAGTCCCCTGTGCAAGCACCAGTTGTTTCTGACTCTGGGGTGACGTTGCTTTCACGTTTTCACAGCAGACTTTTTATGAGGTGGTTTGCCATTGCCTTCCCCAATTGAGTATTATAGTCATCCATAAAGTCCTGTAGCATCCGAAGATTTCCTAAGCCTTATATTTGCAGTAATAGGGGATAATATTATTGGGTTGAATGTTAAAACACAAAAAATGACTTGGAACCACAGAAGCTTTACACAGTATCCCCGATTCTCCACATTTCCCCGTTAAGGGAAAACGTTCAAAGAAAGTGCAGAGATGATCTAACTCCAATGGGAATGAGAGAAAGAAATGTTACTTACAAAAATAGAAGCACGTCTTACATGACATATTCATGTAGGTACATTTAATTTATTGTGAACAGATTAATTTTGGAAAAGTTAACTTGCTATAGCTCCAAGCCCTAGTAAGAGAAGAGAGGTCCTGTGTAAGATGAAACAGAAGGCAATCAATGGCCAAAGAGGCTCAGCATCTAACTTATGAGAGGGTGAGGCCAACGGCCAAGTTTACCCCAGTGAGAGAATTCTGTTAACCCTTTCCCTCCCAGATCCTCTTGCATGCAGAGTTACAATATCCAACAAAGATAACTGATAACAATGACAAAAGAGAAGGGGGGGAGAGAACACAATGGAGCCAGTCAATATTTATTTCAGAAACCGAAACTCTACTTCAGAAGAGTTAACGGGGCATGTCCCTAGTTATCAGGGGTGGGATTCTAGCAGGAGCTCCTTTGCATATTAGGCCATACCCCCCTAATGTAGCCAATCCTCCAAGAGCTTACAAAAAAGAGCCTTGTAAGCTCTTGGAGCATTGGCTACATCAGGGGGGTACGGCCTAATATGCAAAGGAGCTCCTGCTAGAGTCCCACCCCTGCCAGTGGTTACCCAACCACCTTATTGCCAAAGGTGCACAGAGAGTGGGTTGAAGCAGAGCAGGCCTCTGAGGACTACCTTAACTGATGGGCAGGCTTGTAC
This sequence comes from Heteronotia binoei, assembly GCF_032191835.1. Classification (NCBI taxonomy): domain Eukaryota; kingdom Metazoa; phylum Chordata; class Lepidosauria; order Squamata; family Gekkonidae; genus Heteronotia; species Heteronotia binoei. The sequence goes on from NC_083241.1 coordinate 27,577,216, forward strand.
TGGGAGCTAAATATGAATTATCTCCATAAATGCAGGGGGAGGCCCAAGGCCTGTTTCAAGACAGAGTAAACTCATGGCAGGGGGTGAGATCTGAACTGCCTGTTTCAAGGTTCAGTATTCAGCACATTAGCTCTGTGGACATGTATGGAATGCTTTGTGGGTCAGATCCACATTTTAACATGGGTCGTTTTCGCACTTAGCGTTTGCTCCCCTTATTCCGCGGCGCAATTATGTCCGGATCATTTTTCTCGTTTTCCCACTAGTGACTCTTTACGGAGTCGCCTTCCCTGAAGCCCTGGCTCAAATCGTTTTCCCACTGGCATCGACTTGAGTTCGATGCCCTGTCAATCATTTTTTTTTTAAGCGCAAGTCTGGTTGCGTAAGGACGTACTAACGTACTAACGTAACATCGAGCTGTTCCCTCCCCTTCTTTTCGTGGACAAACCGCATCACGTGTGCTGCTGCTTATGGATTGGCTGCAGCTGTAGAATCCTCCACAGCCCTTTATGTATTAACAGAAGCATTCACAGTAGAGAATCCTAGCACTAGATTCCCCCCCCCAAATTCTGAAGTTGCGAAGGGTTTGTGTGTGTGTGTGTGTGTGTGGCAGCTCCCTCCCGGGTGGCGAAGCTGGGATTTCCTCCGCTCTCTTTCCCCTCCCCGGCTGGCGCTTGCAACGGGGACCTGACTGATTCCTGCTGCCAGAGCTCCCCCCCCCGCCCCATTCTCTCCTTCCCCTTCTGTGGCGCGTGTGAAGAGCGAGCTCGCGTCTATTTTGTAACCGAGCGGAATGTAGCCAGGGAGAAGAATGCAGGACTCCAACTTCCCATTTTATACATGGCGATTTTGTGCAGGTCCAGAAATCCTGGTGGCACAGCTGAGGGAGGCATTCCCTTTTTAAAACACACACACATGAACGCTTTGGCCCGCACCGGCACTAGATTCCCCCCCCCCCCAACAATGGTCGTTTTCGCATTATCGAGATAACGCAACAGCGAAATAACGCAACTAAAGTCAATAATAATAATAATAATAATAAATTCTAACGAAACCAATTGAAGTGGCAATTGAGGCTATTCCAGGAGGGTTTTTTTTTTTCTATTTGTTAATTTCGAAATATCGCTATTACGCAAAACTGTGAAGTTTAAAAAAAAAATGGCCGTGCCGGCACTTTGGGGAAGCGCCGCGAAAGGCTGATGATTGGCCAAGGGGGTGGATGGGGTGGGAGGACGGAAAGGGAGAGGGTGCCGCCCACACAGCAGTCGATCCGGCATGGATGGATTTCCCACAGAAAACTCCGCGGAGTGGATCCGGAGGTTTTCAAAAACTCCGGAAGGAGGTGGATCTAGATACTCCGGCGTGAAACCACTGCAGCGCCGGAGCAAACCGCAGCGCCGGAGCAACAGGTGGGAAAACCAGGAAAAGATCCGGAGGTAAATGGGGTGCTACGCCGGAGTAAACGCTAGTGCGAAAACGGCCATGGTGTGTTCAAGACCTATTGATGGTAGAAGAAAATTTTGGAAGAAGATTTTGGATTTATATCCCGCCCTATACTCTGAATCTCAAAGTCTCAGAGCGGTCACAATCTCCTCTACCTTCCCCACACACAACAAACACCCTGTGAGGTAGGTGGGGCTGAGAGTGCTTTTATAACAGCTGCCCTTTCAAGGACAGCTTCTATGAAAGCTATGGCTGACCCAAGGCCATTCCAGCAGCTGCAAGTGGAGGAGTGCGGAATCAAACCCGGTTCTCCCAGATAAGAGTCCACGCACTTAACCACTACACCAAACTGGCTCTCACACTACACTAAACTGGCTCTCTAGTAACGTTTAGGATGAATCCCCATGGCATTTTTATGCATTGCCATGCAGCTCAGGTGATGGAGGGTGGAGAGGACCGGATATAGATCTCTTCTCTTCTTGGTAATCCAGTGCTGAAAGCTTTCTGACAACCTGTTTGACAGGTGTATAAATATAGGTCCTTGCATACCCATAGGCCACTGTGTGTTCAATTTGAAGAGAAGAAGATATTAGAAGATATTGGATTTATGTCCTGCCCTATACTCTGAATCTTAGAGTCTCAGAGTGGTCACAATCTCCTTTACCTCCCCCCCTCTCTAACAGACAACCTGTGAGGTGGGTGGGGCTGAGAGGACTCTCACAGCAGCTGCCCTTTCGAGGACAACTCCTATAAAAGTGGCTGACCCAAGGCCATTCCAGCAGCTGCAAGTGGAGGAGTGGGGAATCAAACCCGGTTCTCCCAGATAAGAGTCCGTGCACTTAACCACTACGCCAAACTGACTCTGGTCCACAGAGCTGCTCTACTGAATGGTGTGGTCACGATTGACCTAATTTAGTGTAAGCTTGATCAGTGCTTGGATAGACTGCTGTGAGTCCCTCATAAGGTGCACTAAGCTGCCCAAAGGAAGAGGAGACTATAAATGAGATACGGTGGTGGGGAATTCCTACTTTGCTCAAACCATATTTGAGCAGGCAACTTCTGCCAGTGATAAGGAAGGAAATCCCTGTCCCCCCCCCCCCAAAAAAAAACCTTTTACATTGTCTTGCCCTGTTTCAGTATGCCTTGTTTGGCTCGGAAATTGTCATGTAGGGTTGGGTAGGTAGCATCCCATTGCCGAAGCCACTCAACAGTGCTTCTGTGAAGGTGATCAGATTACTGAACGGCAGACAAAGCCAGGCCGTCAGGTTGGGAGTCACTCGACTGATTGTCTGTGGTCCAGAGCCATTTCATAATTCCCTACACACAGGGTCATTATTTTCTATCCAAGTCCCGTTACCAGGGGTGGCTTTTAATAGGGTACACTTGTGCTCAGGGGTCGTTTTGTAGAAAAATAGGTTGTGGAGCTCATTAGCATAAATCATTAGCATATGTCTCCACCCCACCAGCCAAAAGCAACCCGATGCAAGAAAGGAGAGCCCCAGGCGAACAAGACCTACTGGGGCTGGCTAACGATCCAGGCAGCCCAAGCAGGCTTCGCTCACCTGGGGTTCTCCTTGGCCGCCACCCCCCCACACACAGTCAAAAAGCCAGCAAGCCACCCGCCACCCAAAATCACATAAGAAGTGGAGAAAGGGTGGCATGGACTGCTGGCCAGGGGTTAATGAGGGCTGCGGGGGGTGTGGCAAAGCCCCTGGTGGCTGGCTGGCTGCCCACTCTCCTAATCCAGGGATTGTTATGCAGTTGCACCTACTATGCAATGGACAAGGAAGGTGAGGAGGAAGAGGCGGAACCCTCAGAAAGGTTCAGGAGCTGCTGAATTCAAGGCCTGCTTATGCTGATTTTCGTGTCAAAATATATTTCCCAAGCTGTGGGTGAGCTACAGTAATTTATGTGGGGGGGATGCGAGAAAAGTGATTTGTCTTCTGCCCTAAGAACAAATTCTTAGTCTTTCCCAAGATGTCCGTTAACAAGTTTTGGATTCCTGCTTCCGAAGCCATTTATTGGCATGAGGGGAAAAGTTAGTGTCTTTTCCCGAAAACTACATTAAGGTCAGAAATTATTTCCGGGGGGAATCTCTGCTGTTTCAATACTTAATGTGTATGCCGATAGAGGGGCAGAGAGTTAGAACATGTGGGGTTCGGATTTTATTTGCAAGGGGAAACCTGATATTCTTTTTTGCCAAGCAAAAAAGACGGGGGAAATTCCACTCCAAACAACACTTCACATTTTATGACTGTCAGTGTTAACGTTTGTCAATAACTTTCCAAAGGTTATTGGAGACAGCAACATGGTTCCATTAAGTGGGTTTGCGTGGGCTGTTAATGCTTTTAAAAATACAGCCAGTTCTCAAGGGAAAGGAAGAACTGCAGATTGTATAGGGTTTTTTGTTTTTTTTTTTTGTGCAGGCTTGTCATTTCTTTTCAAAAGAAGTTTGTACTACAGCTTGTCGTACAAGCAGGGCGAAAAAGGTCAGGCAGTATGTTCAGACAGGCAAGCGTCATACCCATAACAGAAGGCTGAAAAGAGAGGCGTTGGGTCAACACACATGAATGCTTCATTCCAGTTTTGCAAGGGAGTCCATGAGTTAAGAGGTAGTTCAGGGCAGGGGTCGTTTTGTAGAAAAATAGGTGGCGGAGCTCATTAGCATGACTCATTAACATATGCCCCCCAGTCAAAAGCAACCCTATGCAAGAAAGGAGAGCCCCAGGCAAACAAGGCCTGCTCAGGCTGGTTAGAGATCCAGCCACCCCCTAGTCAAAAGGCCAGCAAGCTACCTGCCGCCCAAAATCACACAAGAGGTGGAGAAAGGGTGGCGTGGGCTTCTCCAGGGGTTAATGAGGGCTGCTGGGGGCGTGGCAAAGCCCCTGATGGCTGGCTGGCTGCTCTCCTAATCCAGGGGTTGTTATGGTGCTGCACCTACTATTCAATGGACAAGGTAGATGGGGAGGAGGAGGGGGAACCCTCAGAAAGGTTCGGGAGCTGTGCTCCTGTGAGCTCCTGCTGAATCTGAGGCCTGGTTCATGGTATGCTTGGCCCGGAGATCGGTGGGCCAGTCAGATTGTTACTTTTAATAGCAAAGCCCCTGGTCTGTGTGTAGATAACGAAAAGGGGACTGTGCGCAAGGTGAGAGAAGGTTCTGCCTATGCAGAGAAACCCTTCGTTATGCATCAAACATCAGACAGATCTGACCACAACAAAGGTGGACACATAAGTGCTTTAAATCAGGGGTGTCAAACTCATTTGTTATGAGGGCTAAATATGAACTTGTTGGGCCAGGCCATGTGTCTCATAAAATGTAATGCCAGGTAGCAGAGATATAAACACAGGCAAACACAATTAAGATGTTTTAAAAAACTTAAAACATGATTAAAACATTAGCACTCATTGGTCTTAAAGGTGCTTTCTTGGGATCCAGGGAACTGGGCAAAGGAAGCTCTGGCTCTTTCCTTCCTTCCCCAGAAGACCAGGAGGGGGAGGATCCTCAGCCAATAGAAGGAACAGAGGCTTGGCTCAGTAGCTTTGTTGTGTGATTGAGAGAGCCTGGCAAAGCAAGCTATCCTTCCACCCTCGTCCTCCCCAAGGGAGGAGCCTCAGCAAATGGAGAAAATACAGACTTTGTTCTGTAGCTCCTGTGCAATTGAGCAAGCCTTGCAAAGTCAGCTGCGATGCAGAAAGAAGCAAGAGAGAGGGAGAAGGAAGCAGATTGCAGCCAGTAGCTCGGGAGCCTGATAGGAGCCCTCCAGGGGCCTGATTCGACCCTTGGGCCGCATGTTTGACACCCCTGCTTTAAATAATATTTTTCTGCATATCTTTCCCCATGGCCTCCATATTGTGGGACCAAAAAAACAAGAATAAATCTGTGCATTTCATACTGATTTATTCATATAATAATAATAATTTTTAATTTATATCTCGCCCTCCCCACCGGAGCAGCTTATATCCCACTTCCCCCTCCCCCCAGTTAGGACTCAAAGCAGTTTGGGACATCATTTGCCTCCCTCCTCCATGTTCTCACAGCGACAGCCCACTGAGGTCAGCCAAGCTGAGAGTCTGGGACAGGCCCAAAGTCACCTGGCAAACTACCATGGTAGAAAGTGGGGATTCAAACTTGGGTCTCCCAGGTTCGTAGTCCAACCTGTGGTCCACAGTGCCATGCTGAGTCTCAATCTGTGCATCCCTACGTGTCATCAGGTGCCCATCTAGATGCCTCACAAGTGGTTAGACTGCATTTTCATTGCCTCACTAGACAGCAAGGCGTCTTGCGGTCCTGCTGTTCCCTGCATCTTACTGTCCAAGACATCTCACTGTTCTGATGCCCCCTGCAGAGAGGTTAGTTCCCTTGTCCAAGCATCAGACAAGTGGGCCATCCAATGCCGAAGGTTACTGACTTCTCCACCGAGATTCCACAATGGAACTTGATGTTTCTTCTATTGAGATTGTTCAAGGCGTCGGACATTGTTCCTGGACTCTTGCAAAATCTTGTGAGATTTCTGTTGCCATAACAGCTTCATTGAATGGTGAGGTATCTGCCTTACAAGCTTCTGATGGGCCTTGAAGGAGATGAGGCGGGGGAATGAACCCCCCTCGTACAATTCCTTGAAGATTGACTACTTGTAGCATCAGTTGGCAATGGGTGATTGGACTGACATCAAATGTTCCATGAAGTCATGTGTTCTACTGTTTAGAACCTGTGGGTACACCTTTGGAGATCCATGTGGAAATGAAAACATCTTCTTAGGGTTTTACCAGAATAAAGTCTAATGCGCACACATTTGAACAGCATCATAGGTTCCCATATTTTGTTTGTCAGATCAACCGGCAGAAGTTCAAACTAAAGTGGGTTGGATCCAACCATCCCTACAACTGGCTTTTGCTTGAAGGCAGCAACAGTTGCTGGGCTGGCACCCCCCCTCCCCCCCCAAAGGGGGATTCTCTGCTCCCGATGCCTTGAAAGCTGAATTGTTGCACACTACAAAGGATGTTATCAGGTTTTAAACTGTTTTTAAGTAGCTGGATTTACTGGTTTTATATGTATTTTATGTTGATGTACATTGCATCAGCCGGGATAAGGCAATTCCTAAATCTAAACAACAACAACAACCACTTGTACCGATTTCTCGCTAGCAGGTGCTCTGCCCCCAGGCTTCTGCTTTCCCTGGCTCAAGCAATCAGTTCCCCACCAGTTGCTGCATAGGCTCATTTTGATCCACAGCTTCCTCCAATTTCCCTTGCAGTTTCTGATCTTCTTTTTTGGAGATTCGGAAGCTGCAAGGGAAATTGGAGGGAGCTGAGGATCAAAATGTGCCCACGCAGCACCTGGTGGGGAGCTGATTACTTGAGCCGGGGAAGGCAAAAGCCCGGGGATGGAGCAACTGCTAGGGAGGAATCAGTCTTGCTTTAATTTGAAGGAAGGCTCTTTAGATTGAAGAAGGACCAAAGGCTGAGAGGAAAGGTATAACTATTCTAGCAAATAAATAAACTTTGCTCAGTGGTGTGTGTAGGATCCATCACAGTGTCTTCTGTGGTTGCTGCCTTAGAAGAACCAGTGTTAGCATGTTAGCAATATATCAATGGATGTGCTTGTCTGAGAACAGTTGGGCTGGATTCAACCAGCTTTTCCACTACTGAAAAAGGGAGGATGGGTCCACTTTGACCACCAAAAAGACTATGATGGGTTCATGGGGCTTGCATGTATAAAAGCCACAAGGGATGGGATGTTGAGTGAGATGGGGATTGAGTGAGTAAAAAGGCTGGTTGAATCCAACTCCTGGTCTATCATTTTTTTAGTAGCCTCTTTTTCTGGCAGTGTAGACTGTCACATAAGGTTTTATTTACACATTGTCTAAAAGCTATTTGACATTACAATAAAATGAAATCTTCATTGATTTCCTGCAAGATTCGTTTGCCTTTATATCATTAAATGGAGGAAGGAAAGCAGACCCACCGGGTAATCAGAGTCATAACATGGATGTCTATTAATGCTGTGTCAATAAAACCATGTCCTCGCTGACAGGCAGCTTTAACCTCTCAGAAAACTAAATGACCTTGACTGAGCAAAGTGGTACTTTTTTTACTTTCCATAATGCTGTAATGTGGGATGACCCAGTTAAATTTAGGAGAGACCAAAGATAAGTACTTTGTCATACACGACACATAAGTAGCTTGCGGGATTCAGTACCCCAGGATGTGGTGATGGTCACCAACTGCAGTGGTTTATGAAATACTTTTTTTTTTAACACAAAATGTTTCTTTATTATAGAAAATTGATATATACAACAAAAAGAGCAACATGCAATTTGCAGAATTATATCAAATCATTACAGAGTTTAAATTACTCAGTAGATAATAGTAGCAAATAATAATTTGGTGGAAAGGAGGCATATCTATACATATCTACTATGTGTAATTCTCAGAGATGGGTTTTTCAGGTCATATAGAGATTTTTAAAGTAACCAAGAGCGATAGGAACAATTAGAGGGGAGGATGTTATGTTCCAACATGACATTCAGTACAGGGCCCCAGATAGAAATAAATTTATTGTAAATCCTCTCCGAATTGATGACGTTATGGTTCACGAATGTTGAAATTTTATGCATAATAAATTGATCCCAGTGTGATGGTTACTTTTCAGTTTACAAAATACTTAAGCTGCATTCGTTTACTCTATGTCTCAGATTGTTTGGGGGCTTCTGTTTACATAAGTTGGTGGTATCTCTAAATCAGGGGTCCTTGACATGGTGCCTATGGATGCTTTGATGCCTTTCTTGGTGCCCACTGAGTGTTTTTAAGAAAGTAGGCGGGGCCAGGTGGAGCTTTTGCCAAGCAAAGTTTCTGATTCGCCATTGGAAATGTGATTGGCTGTGTAGGTTATTAAAATTTTGCTTCATCAGCAGCTGCCACCAAAACACAAGGCTGCATGGCTGGCTCCACCTCCTCCAGCAGCTGTTATGCAGCAGCCATTTTGTGGGTGTGACCATCACACTGTGTCAGAATTCCAAAGCCACCTACAGGCTCAAATGGTTGGGGAGTCCTGCTGGAAATCTGTTGCTAAATCAGCTTGCCTCTGTGTGACTAATGGAAGTAGTTCAATACCGTCACTTGCAAGGCTAGGTATCTACATGGGGAGCTCCTCAGGTATGCAGAAAAAAAAGTACTATATTAAGTTAATCAAAAGAAGATGGGGGAAATTCTCAAAAATAGCCTTGTGATGACTCAAATCCATGTAATACTGAATTGTATACACCACAATACCAGATGACACAAAATATAGTGTAAGAGCTTTCAAATTTAGTGCATGCTGCTGTGCATCAAATTGGTTGGTCCTGGTAGAAGGTATTCCACAGCTTTAGTTCTTGTTTTTGGGTTTTTCATGGACCAAGATGGCTGAACTACTGAAGACTGAACTTGCTCCAAGAGGCATTAGGTGTTGACAGCATCTGAAGAAGAAATTTGGGGGGGGGGGGGGGCGGGAGGCTGTGGCTCATTGTAAAGAGCAGGGCCTTTTTTTTTGAGCAGGAACGCACAGGAACGCAGTTCCGGCTGGCTTGGTGGCAGGGGGTGTGGCCTAATATGCAAATGAATTTCTGCTGGGCTTTTTCTACAAAAAGCACTGTGTGGAACAATGACATCAAGGGGGTGTGGCCTAACATGCAAATGAGTTCCTGCTGGGCTTTTTCCTACAAAAAAAGCCCTGGGAAAGAGCCTCTGCTTAGCATGCAGAAGCTCCCAGATTCGATCCCTGGCATCTAGAAGATTTAAAAAGACCAAACAGAAGGTGATGTGAAAGGCCTCTACCTGAGCCATTGCCAGTCTTAGACAATATTGGCCTTGCTGGACTAAGGGTCTGATTCAGTATAAGGCAGCTTTGCTTGTGTTCAGAAATCAAATTGCCTAAGCTCTTGAGAATTTCTTGGAGTTGGAGATCATGGGATTTGGGGTTTCCAAATTACCCTCCATGATTCCTTATCACTGTTTCCCCCTCCAAGCCGGTGTTTGTTATTATCCTCAAAGTATTATCCTAGACTAGTCACTCGGGCCCAGCCTGATCTACCGCACAGGGTTGTTGTGAGGATAGAACAGAAGAGAGAACCATATAGGCCACCTTGAGTCAGGATAAGGTGCCAGTTGCCTGAACCAAGTCCTGAGAACATCTGAGAAGCCAGGTTGGATCAGGCCAGGGGGCCATCTCGTCCAACACTCTGCGTCACACAGAAGCCCAAATCCAGGAAATGCTAAGCTATTCTAAGTCCATGTTAGTCATGTAATGAACAGTATTAGATACAGAAAAGCAGCCAAATGTTGCTGTGGCAGCCTTGCACGGTGGTCTCTTTAAAATCACAGAAAAAAAACCCTATTAAAAATGAATGGTCCTGCTTTTATACGGAGAGAAGTATATCTTCTCCAAAATCAGAGGGGAAAGGGAAGGTGGAAAGTGCTGTCAAGTCACAGCCGACTTACAGAGATCCCATAGGATTTTCAAGGCTAGAGATGAGCATAGACTGTTTGCCGTTCCTTCCCTCTGCACAGCAACCGTGGTCTTCCTTCATGGTCTCCATCCAAGTACTAACCAGGCCAATTCTGCTTAGCTCTAAGGACTGATGAAATCAAGGTAGCTGGGCCAGGGCTTTTTTTGTAGCAGGAACTCCTTTACATATTAGGCCACACTCCCCTCTTATGTAGCCAATCATCTGAGAGCTTACAGGACTCTTAGTATAGGGCCTATTGTAAGCTCCAGGAGGATTGGCTACATCAGGGGTGTGTGGCCTAATATGCAAAGGAGCTCCTGCTACAAAAAAAGCCCTGCCATCCAGGTAAAGGCTCAACAACAGCAACAACAAAACTGGGGCGGGGGGAAATCTTTAATTCCTGGAGCCTGACTATGACATATCCTCTTTCCCTCCTTTAAAAATAACCATTCCATCCTCAAGGAATTCCTGTGATTCATCAAGAATTACCAGCTTCAGACTGGAAACTTCCTGTAGATTTGGGGTGACCTCGGGGGAGGGTGGGTTTTGAGGAGAGGAGGGACCTCAGTGGGGTACAATGCCAGAGAGTAAATCCTCCACAGAAGCCATTTCCTCCAGGGGAACTCATCTCTGCTGTCTGGAGATCAGTTGTAATTCTGTAATTCAGTTGTAAATCTTCTCCAGGTTCCGCCAGGAAATTGGCAACCCTGGATGACCCTCTTCTCCGATGTAGGTGGCTACATCTCTCAAAGTAGCCCAGCCTGCAGAAAATCAACAGGTGCAGAGAAAGTGTCCTCAGTGGGGGTTTCTGCCTGGCAGGCAGCTGTTCTAAGGCACAGGGTTTGTGTCAGCAAAAGAGCCGATGGTGTTGTGGAAAGACCCAGCTGGCAGCTTGCTTCCAAGCACAAATGAAGCCTTATTTAATTATTTTAACACAGACAACAAAAAAACCCCGGGGTCACTGGTGGGCCAGGAAGCAGCTTGAGTCTTGCTGTCCGGGGCAGAGAAACCTGCTTCACACTCAAGAACAGCCCCTGGGTCGGAATCTGAGATTTCTGTCTCCATAAAGCGTCTGAGCCCTCCCAGATAGTAAGACCAGAAAGGGCTTAAGCAACTACGTTTGCCCCAAGCAAAACGCCAGTGTTTCAGTCCTCTTTATGTCGTTACCAAGTGTATTCTGTCCTCTGCTATTCCTAGGAGATTTTCTGAATGGCAGGGCGAGGACATGAATGGATGAATGAATAAGCATTTCTTCTCTCAAATGCCAGTTTTCCAAACAGGGCTTTCAGAGGGTCTCGCTCCCCTCCGAAAAGAAAGAAACCCCTAACTGGCAGCTTGTCGCTGGCAAGTGATAGGCTTCCGAGCTGCCAATTTTGGCAGTCATCGGTTGAGTTGGGTTCTTCTCCCCCCCCCCCCCCCAACGTCCGCTTGTTTTCTTCCTCGGTATGGAGGGAGGCTGGTCAAGGCTCATCAAGAAAGCGTTTTGGGGGAGAGATGACTGTTTAAAAAAAAGTGATGGGGGGGGAGACGGCAGCAGGAGCCAAATCGTGTTTCACTTACAGAGCTAGACTTTTTGGAGTTGGTTTTTTTTTCCTGTCTTGGGAAATTACTCAACTTTGGAAAATGTGTAGAATCCAACCCACAGAACAGCAGTTAAAACACTTTCTGGGGCTGAACCCACACCCATCTGCCTGATCGGCCTTTTTTCCCTTCACTGGCATAAAGGTAAACAGTTGGGGGGTGGATTTGGAGGGAGGGAGTGGGAGTTTGGTTTGTGAAACTCCTGCCCAAGGCTTTCCTGAGCAGCTACGGTTTGGGAAGAGATGCTGCCTGCATTTGTTACGTGTACTGCCTCTCTGCCGCTGCGTCTGAAGTTCGGAAGGATGGGTTGCAGTCACACAGATGGAAAAGGAAGAAGGGAGAAGGCAAGCCAATGAAGATACCTGCTTCTATAGAGATATATATAATGGCCAGGTCGAATGACCACTCCAGCAGGCTGTATTAGGTGAGGAAGAGCTGTAGCTATGCAGAAGAAGACCAAGCAATGGTCCATCTGGTCCAATGTCCTGTTTCCAACAGGGGATAGCCAAACGCCACAAACAAAGATACAACAGCCCCCTTCTCCCCGCTGACTGTTCCCCTACATCTGACAGTCTAGAGGAGTTTTGCTTCTAAACCCCCCCCCTCATGGCTAACAGCCAACAATAGATCTTTCCTCCAATCTGACCAGTTGCATCTTAAATCCATCCAAGTCACTGTCCACAGCAACATCTTGTGGCAGTGAGTTCCGCAAGTCAGCTACCATTTCCCAAAAGGTAGCTGGTCCTAGCAAAGCCAACGGAGATAGCCTTCCTTCATCACTGGTCCCTCTTATTTAACCCAGTGGAATGTCTGCTGATGGCACATTTTTTTCCTAAGAGAGGCTGAGAGCCAGCATGGTATAGGGGTTAAAGCGACAGACTGCAGTCTGGGAGAACCAGGTTCGAATCCCCACTCTACCATGGAAGCTTGCTGGGTGACTTTGACCAGTCACAACCTGTCTGCCTCACCTACCTCACAGGGTTGTTATGAGGATAAAATGGACTACAGGAGAATTCTGTAAGTCATCTTGGGACCCCGTTGTGGAGAATATAGTAAATATATAAATATAGCAAACTCATTTTTTAAAGGGCAGAAATTCAACAGGTTAAACGCCTTATCTCCTTGGCAGGGAAAACTGCACCTATTGATGATCTGCCTGCTAGGCAGCCCATTAGAAGCACCCAGCCTCTAGCAGGGGAGAGGTGGCAACTCAAACTAGGAAAATCGCATTGAACAAAACCAAGCATTTCACTGGAACTTTCTGCTCCAGAGTACTTAGCAGAAGTTTACCCTTTGCTGAATGTTATCTAAATGCACAGCCAATAAATTACATGAAAAGTTGATCTTTTGGAAGGGTGTGATGATGGTTTGGGAACTCTGAGTTACTACTTGAAATCCCTTCAGGCAGATATAACATTTATAACCTGCCCCTCTCCCAACTGAACAGTTTATGCAATGATTTACATGCTCATTAAAATGAACAATGTCTTAAAGCGGCATGAATATCTTCAGGGAGGCCAAGCTGGAAGGGGCAACAACCGGGTTGCTGCTGCATAGTTCAACCGCTGTCTCCTTCCAGAAGGGGAGGAAAGCAGCGTTGTGAAGGAATCATGGAAGACTCTTAGGTGATGGGAACTACAGCTTGGAGGGGATGTGGGTGGGGGGTGGCAGTGACTGCCAAAGTAACATTTTCTTTTTTAAAAATCTGCTCAGCCAATCAGAAATCTTGCTGGGCAAAGGCTCTACCTGGCCCCACCCACTTCCTGAAAACACTTGGCAGGTACCAGAAAAGTTGTCAGCAGGTGCCACACTGGGGACCCCGACCCCATAGGTGCCCCAAAGATCACTACAATCCGGCACACAACATCTGCTGTCCGTCCCTGGCCTGAAGAATGTCTGACTTGCCTCAACCAGGGCCAAGGCCTTTTTGGCCTTGGCCCCAGCCTGGTAGAATCATCTCCCTCTGGAGATCTGGGCCCTCACTGAATTGTTAGTTTTTCAGAGGGCTTGCAAAACAGCTATTCCACTGGGCCTTTGGTTAAGGCAGCGGGCATCCTATTCCATCGGCTTTATATATATATAAAGGTAAAGGCAGTCCCCTGTGCAAACACCAGTCATTTCCAACTCTGGGGTGACATCGCATCACATTTTCCCAGCAGATTTTTTACAGGGTGGTTTGCCATTGCCTTCCCCAGTCATCTACACTTTACCCCCAGCAAGCTGGGAACTCATTTTCCCAGCCTCAGAAGGATGGAAGGCTGAGTCAACCTTGAGCCGGCTACCTGAACCCAGCTTCTGCTGGGATCAAACTCAGGTCATGAGCAGAGCTTGGACTGCAGTACTGCAGCTTTACCACTCTGTGCCATGGGGCTCTTCTCTCAGTATATATAACATGTGCCAAACTGAGCTACCATCAAACTATTGTTCACACTGATTTCATTTTTAACTGGTTTTATACTGCTTTTGGAATGTTATCCTCCCTGAGCCCGTTTCTGGGAACGGGCAGAATATAAATTACCTAAATAAATAAATAGAATGTAACTGCTTCTCCCCAGAAAACCACATGCACAAGGGTTCCTCAACAGAAGAACAAGTTTTTGCAGAAACCTAACAAGTTTTGAGATCCATTTAACCAGTGGGAAGTCCCAAGACCCTGAATGGAACAGGATTTCTTTTAACTCCTGAACCTTTTTCAGTCTTTGTTTAACCTCTTGGTTGTGGAAACAAGTCATAGATTGAAATGAAACAAAAATGGCTGTCATCTTCAGGAGGGTTTATGGTATAAACATGTCCTAATAAGGTAAAATAAATATTTAACAAAACATTATTTGATCAAACATTCTTGGGGCTTAAAACATGCAAACATTAGGGCCAGGTGAATAATGTCATGCAACATGCAAAGGAGCTGGAATTTTTCTTGGAACCATCTAGATAAGAACTAAGGAAATGCCAGATTTGATAGTAAGAATTGTACTTTTATAGTGCTTTTTCAGGACTCCGTTGTGCATGTGTAAAATTAGACATCCTGGGATGGCTGGCACATCCGTGGAAGAAAAATTAGGGAGACTTGACTGGGGTGGCTCAGAGGTTATTTTGGTTGCAATTTTTTCCCCCGTTTGAGTAGGAAATGCTTTTGAGTGTCATTTTTAGACTAGTTTACGTGGATTCAAATGTGGAACTACTCAAAACTTGCAGATTAAATGAGTAGTAAAGGGGATGCACATCAAGCTTATACCCAGAATTAAACTTTGTTGGTCTTAAAGGCGCCACTGGACTTAAAACTTTATTCTGTTGCTTCGGACCAACATGGCTGCCCATCTGAATCGAATAGATAAGATTTGTTATCCTTATGACACTTCTGGAAGGTTATCACGGTACTATGGTACTATCATAGAAGGTAGTAGAACATTTTATATACAAGAGGTCTCAGGTTCAATCTCCAATTAAGACGATTCCCCCATCCTGTGTGATCTCTTTGCATTTCTTGGTATTGAGTTACACCTTCCCTTGATGCAGTTGTTGAAAAGAACTTGTATCTGTGCATTCAGGCAGTTCAAAGACTTAGAAATAGAAAACTCCCACTCATAAGAGGTAACCTATCACTAAGGAAATAGATGGAGTGTGTATAATCTTGTTTCTACAGAAGAAAATGAATAGAGGGTACAGGACCCATCATTTCCATCCTTCTTATGGCCACATTATAATTCTAGCGTGTGTAGATATCGTGCATGATGTTCTGGTGTTACAAAACACACTCGCCTTGAGATCCGGCAAAGGAGAGCCGTCCAGGAAGCAGATTGGGTCTGTGGCCAGTTGTAGACACACACCTGAATGCTCATTCTGGACCCATTTAAAATGGGAAGATGCGTGTGTTGATTGGAGTGGGATGCACATTACTGGCCGGGTCTGCTTGCTTGGCTTTCTTACAGGACTTGAGGCTTTTCTGCTCTCATTTCCATCACTTATATGCCCAGACTGCATCTTCCCCCCTCCCTTTTTCCACTCATGTTTTGCTTCTAGTGGTCACTTTGATATTTTGTTGCTGTATCACCAGTTTTTTCTTGACTACTTCAAAAGAGCAGGGAAATAAGCTGGAGATAGAGATGAAAAGGGTCCCCTAAAGGGAGCAAGACGTGTGGGAACCCCTGATGGAGTATGGGGCATAGAAGTATCAAAAATAAGAGTGCGGAAAAACCCTTAGAGCAGGATCAGAAGCATTCTTTGCTTTAAGTCACATGTGCCATTTTGGCCTGTGCACATGGAGCCGCTATTGGCCACAGTCCCTGATTGTATATGGGGAAAACACAAATTTTCCTCTAGGAAAGGACACATTTTTATCCTACCTTTCATCCGGGAAGTTATAGGCAGCATACAGGGTTCTTCTGTCCCCCGCCCTTTCAGTTTTGTCCTCATGACAGCCCTGTTGGGGAAAGAGAGTAAATAGTCTAAGACAAGGTTCACAGTTGAGTCAGAATTTGAACTCGGATCTCCGAGCTCCTAGTTCCTGTTGGATTCACTGGTATAGTAAGCCAGTAATCTTCATCTCACTTTGCAGAGTGCACAATAGGCTACAAGCAGCAGAGCTTCTTTGTTCTACGTGTGCCGGCAGTTACAGAATTACACAGAGCCACTTGTTACTTTCAAACTAATAAAGAATTCCTTATGTAGTGAACTCCATTCTAGATAGGATAGATGAGAGATAGAGATAGGATCTAACAAAACTGACTATGATGGATGCAGATCCAGAGAGGCACGTCCTGCATCCATGGTGCCAGAGATGGAGAACAAATGTGCTCCTCCTTTGTGTATGTGGGAGAGAAAGATAGAGAAAGGAAGGAAACAGTTTCCTGAGACTATCCGTCTACAAGTCAAAGGGACAGAGGCCAAAGAGTAAACAGGCAGGAAACTCACAGTTTGCCTGTTTATCTATCTGACTTTCTTGTAGAAGAAGAAGAAGAAGAAATTGGATTTATATCCCGCCCTATACTCTGAATCTCAGAGCGGTCACAACTCCTTTACCTTCCACTCCCCCACCCCCGCAACAGACACCCTGTGGGGTAGTTGGGAATGAGAGAGCTCTTACAGCAGCTGCCCTTTCAAAGGACAACTTCTACAAGAGCTATGGCTGATCCAAAGCCATTCCAGCAGCTGCAAGTGGAGGGGTGGGGAATCAAACCTGGTTCTCCCAGGTAAGAGTCCACGCACTTAACCACTAAACCAACCCCCCTCCCCCAAGGCTGAGGCTAAGAGATGGTGTCTGGTCCTTCTCTTCCAGCAGTTCCAACACTCTGGCCACTGCACCACACTGGCACTCAACTGCGCAAGTCGGCATATGGTCTGTGTTGGGATAGGAGCCCCTCAGGGAATCCCAGAGAAGCCCCCTTTGCATCCCACAGTGTAAGAAAAACAGGATGTAAATAATAAAAAATATATATTAACCAAATAAAGCCGCTCTTGGGTACAGCCCAGTTTACATTAAGAAGAAGAAGACTGCAGATTTATACCCCACCCTTCTCTCTGAATCAGAGACTCAGAGTGGCTTACAATCTCCTATATCTTCTCCCCCCACAACAGACACCCTGTGAGGTGAGTGGGAATGAGAGGGCTCTTACAGCAGCTGCCCTTTCAAGGATAACTCTGCTAGTTATGGCTGACCCAAGGCCATTCCAGCAGCTGCAAGTGGAGGAGTGGGGAATCAAACCCGGTTCTCCCAGATAAGAGTCTGCACACCTAACCACTACAACAAACTGGCATTAATACTTGCAATCAATCCTCTAGTTGTGACCAAGCTCATCTCATGGCCTATGTGAAGTACCACTTGCTGTATTGAACAGGAAAGGTCACTGGGACATGTTTGCATCTGAATAAAGAGGGCCCTCAAATAAAAATCTATCTTGTGTCGCTTGCTTGTTCATTTGGGTTGCGGGCTTTCTGCAACCAACTCGCTGGGCGGCATTTTGTTGGAAGCTTCCCGGGAGACAAAACTTGAAAAGAGAGCAGCTCCAGCCCCCCCCCCCCCCCCCCGCCAAACGTTCTCTGCTTGCCAAACTCAAGGAGCTGCTTTCTTTGTGGTTCCTCAGCCTCATTCAGGGAGCTCCTTTTGAAGCGGATTCTCGGGGTGGAGCTTGACGTGGCAAGATGCCGTGGTCTTATGAAGAAGATGCTGAACGCCACTGACTGCTGTTGTGGAAAACTGGGCCTCAGCACAGTCAGGATTGTACAGCATCAGACCTTCTCCTTGCGTCACTGTCTGCTTCTTTTGAAGTGTGTTTGGGAAGCCGCCCTGCCACCTCCTTCCCATCAGCTGCCTACCACTGCTTTGTTCAGCCTCCAGGCCTTAGGAATTTAGCTGCTTCCTCGTTCCCCGTGTCTCCATCCTCATCCTCATCAGCATGGAGATCACAGGATGGGGTGGGAGGGAGAGACCCAGGAATATCTGCAGGTGTCTCAGTTTCCTAACGTGCTTTGTTATTTCCTTGTGGGGAAAAGAACAACTTCCCATAACGCCTCTACTCAGGCTCGGTCCTAGACTGTCTGGCACCCTAAGCAAGGCTGACTTCTGGTGTCCCCTCTGCACTGTGATAACATCACTGAGTCACACCGAGAGCCAGTTTGGCGTAGTGGTTAAGTGGGCGGGCTCTTATCTGGGAGAACCGGGTTTGATTCCCCACTCCTCCAGTTGCACCTGCTGGAATGGCCTTGGGTCAGCCATAGCTCTGGCAGAGGTTGTCCTTGAAAGGGCAGCTGCTGTGAGAGCCCTCTCCAGCCCCACTCCCCTCACAGGGTGTCTGTTGTGGGGGAGGAAGGGAAAGGAGATTGTGAGCCACTCTGAGATTTAGAGTGTAGGGCGGGATATAAATCCAATATCTTCTTCTTCGACATGGGGGCATCCACTGAGTCACATGGGGCACCCAATTTGGCACCCCCAGAAGGTCAGCACCCTAGGCGATTGCCTAGTTTGCCCAGTGGCAGAGCCCTCCCTGCCTCTACTTTTACTAGAGAAGTGGGGTGGAGCTGCCATGTTGCAAACACTGGACCTTCCTTCCTTGTCCCTGGCACTGCAAAAATTGTCGCCAGCTGGAGCAATTGTAAATATGTATAGTACAGGGATGGCCGACGGTAGCTCTCCAGATGTTTTTTGCCTACAACTCCCATCGGTCCCAGCCAGCATGGCCAATGGCTGGGGCCGATGGGAGTTGTAGGCAAAAAACAACTGGAGAGCTATCGTCGGCCACCCCTGGTATAGTAGAATTTTAGATTTCAGAACCAGGGAATCCTAAACAGGGTGAAGTCAGTGGGTTTGGAAGGGTGTCACTCAGTTTAGGATTGCACTGTTAGTGACACTGGTACTTGTGAGTGTGACTAGGGTGTTGATGACAGTGAACTCCGTTATAACTGCATGCCCAGATGCCTGGAATTGCATCACATCTGATCAGTCAAGTTAGCTCATGATGGAACACTCGAAAGCAGGGCTTGGAGGAGAAGTGAGCGACTCGCAGATTATCTGTAATGATGTTTATTTTTAAAGATTTGCTAAGCACCAGGTAGAAGCAGACTTTAATGCCCCGCTTTTCTCTACCCTAAGGAGTCTCAGAGCGGCTTACAATCTCCTTCCCTTCCTCCCCCATAACAGGCACCTTGGGAGCAGTGTTCCCTCTAAGCTGAGTTAGCGTGAGCTAGCTCACAGATTTTTAGCCTTCGGCTCACACATTTTTGTCGCAGCTCAGGAAGGATGACCTCAGAGCACACTAATTTGTGCAGTAGCTCACAACTTTAATGCCAGTAGCTCACAAAGTAGAATTTTTGCTCACAAGACTGCAGCTTAGAGGTAACATTGCTTGGGAGGCAGGTGAGGCCGAGAGAGTTCTGAGAGAGCTGTGACTGGCCCAAGGTCGCCCAACAGCTACATGTGGAGGAGGAGTGCTGAATCAAGCCTGGTTCTCCAGATTAGAATCCGCTGCTCTTAACCACTAGACCACATTGCTGTATAGCATAACTAACAATAAAATACTAAGGAGAGTTACACCCTTCTCAGCCCACTGAACAAATAACAAAGGTATTTTCAGAGAGGAGCCATGTTAGTCTACAATAGAACAGTTAGATTGAAGAAGAAGACGACATTGGATTTATATCCAGCCCTATACTCGGAATCTCAGAGTGGTCACAATCTCCTTTACCTTCCCTCCACACAACAGACACCCTGTGAGGTGGGTGGGGCTGAGAGGGCTCTCACAGCACTTGCCCTTTCAAGGACAACCTCTGACAGAGCTATGGCTGACCCAAGGCCATTCCAGCAAGTGCAAGTGGAGGAGTGGGGAATCAAATCCAGTTCTCCCAGATAAGAGTCTGCACACTTAACCACTACACCAAACTAGCTCTCCAGTTGCACCTTATGGAGTCCAGTTGCACCTTACGGACTGACAAGAATTTTGAGAGTCAAAGGTCCCTTCATCAGACTGTGCTTAAGATTCCACTTTAAGGCAGTCCCTGGTGCAGGAATCTCTGTGAAGCTTAAAAACATCGGCAGGGCCTTTTGGGGGGGGGGGGGTAGCAGGAGCTTCTTTGCATATTAGGCCTCACCCCCCTGATGTAGCCAATCCTCCTGGAACTTACACGGCTCTTCTTATAAGCTGTAAGCTTTTAGAGGATTGGCTACATCAGGGGGGGTGTAGCCTAATATGGAAAGGAGTTCCTGCTAAAAAAAAAAAAAAGCCCTGAACATTGGTGTGTATCCAACTAGCTATGCACAAAAAGCATGTGGAATTCCCCATTCTTCTCTGTACCTGAAACCCTTTTAAAGCCTGGGAAGCTTGTTCTTGGGGTTGTGAGTTCTGTGCAAAGAAGCAGTCATGCAGGTCAGAGGGCCTGGCCGAGGAAGGAGCTGGGGATGAAAGTGACTTTTGCCTCAGCTCAGCTTGTGGGAAGCAGAGCCATTTCACCCCCCTGTCCTTCCTCAGGCACCCAGATGGCTATTCTGCTGTGTGGGTGCCACAACCCTGGGAATAACTTTTTCAGCAGCTGGACGGGGCTGCAGAAGGAGAAAAGAATGCTGGAAAGCCCTGCTTTCTGGGCACAGAATGGTAGGATGCTCGCCACTGATTCCTGCGGAATGATTCGTTGGCTGAACTTTATCTAAACGAGCATCTCCCACGGTGCATACCTTATAGAGCAGATGAAAAAACACAACGAGCGCTTTTGGAGCTGTCCTTTTTCTAAACTTTCGCCAAATATACTCCCATCCATCCAGCATGCTAGAAAGGTCTTAAAATTGTTTCTGGGGGCAACATTCAGACTGACTAATGATGCCCCGGTTGGTGCCATTATGAGGCAAAAATAAAAATTCCAAGCCTTAAAAGGCCAAGGCGCTTGCAAGAGGGCAGAAAGCCACATTTCATACTGCCAGTTTCCCCCCCTGAAATAGCAGAACAGAGCAACAGGTACATCAAGTTAATGGCTGGCTGTCCCCTTGGTGAGGCCTCGTGTTCGGCACCCTGGTGGCAATGTGAAGATTCCTCATTGCAGTTCTAGATGTATATTCTTGGAAAGAAGGCCCGTCCTATCCAGAGAAGCTCAGGGGGGAAGCCATGTGTTGTGAATAGATCTGTGATTCTCTTTACAGACTCTTGCTTTTACCAAATGCTACCCCTGAAGCCAGTGCCGGATTAAACGCTGTGGAAGCCTTTAGGCAGTTGAAATATTGGGGGACCCCTCACAAATTATCTCAGAGTTTGAGCACCCATCCCACTGCCCCTTCTGTAACCTGCAGGCACCTTCTTAAAAGCCACTTTTACTAAACTGAAGGGGAGAGGCAGAGAGAGGCACACTTGGTGGCAACGCCAGCAGCAACTACACCAGGCAAGTGGTCCAAAGAGCAGCTCAGTTGTTGGCTGCACTGCAGGCTGGGAAGGCTGCAAGCAGGGGGAAAACTGGGAGGAAAGCCAGCCCAGGGCCCCTAAAGGCATGGGGGCCCATAGGCCAGTACCTATTTGGCCTAATTGTTAATCCAGCTCTGCCTGAAGCAGTTTGAGGGAGCAGAGAAGCCCAGGAATAGCGGTTAAAGAGTGGCAGACTGTAATATGGAGAACTGGGTTTGATTCTCCCATCCTTCACATGCCAGTTGGGTGATTTTGGGTCAGTTGCAAATTCTCTCAGAGCTGTTCTCTCAAGAGCAGCTCTCTCAGCCCCACCTACATCACGGGGTGTCTATTGTGGGGAGGGGGAAAGATTGTATAAGCTGCTCTGAGTGAAGAGTCCAATATCCTCCTCCTCTTCCTCTTTCTTCTTCTGCATGCAAAGCAAATGTGCCACAGCCTCTGCCATTGGTCTTTTTCTGGAAAAAGAGGTGCTGAAACTCTCAAGGGAATTGAAGGAGAAACGCATGGGTCCCCTTCATGAACTTTTAAACTTTTTTTTTTTTGAGAATTTTGTTTCTACGAAGACGTTCCAGAATTCCATTCTGCTGCATTCCCCCAGGAAAAAAAGCCCTGGTCACGAAGACCATCAGAAGCCTACTGTTTTGCTTAGAATATATTGCAGGCTCCACATGCTGAAGCTCCGGCGCAGGGATTCTGGGCTGTGATCTTTCACAGGGCATTGCCAAGGCCCAGCATTGACTGCTGAGACAAGGCCTCTGTCCAGTGAGGAAGGTGTGAGAGACTGTTCCTTTGGCCCTGATTCTCAAAGAAGGGTGATTAACACATGGAATTCACTGCCACAGGAAGTGGTGGCAGCTACAAGCTTAGACAACTTCAAGAGGGAACTGGATAAACATATGGAGCAGAGGTCCATCGGTGGCTATTAGCCACAGGGTATAGATGGAACTCTCTGTCTGGGGCAGTGATGCTCTGTATCCTTGGTGCTTGGGGGGGCACAATGGGAGGGGTTCTAGTGTCCTGGCCCCACTGATGGACCTCCTGATGGCACCTGGATTTTTGGGCCACTGTGTGACACAGAGTGTTGGATTGGATGAGCCAATTACCTGCCTACCATCTTCTTCTCACTTTGACACAGAGAGAACTCTAGCCTTCTGTGTTATACCTCTGAGGATGCCAGTCACAGCTGATGGCGAAACATCAGGTTCTACTATGCCAAAACCACAGACATACAGTCCAGAAAATCTACAACAACCTTTCCTCTCTCTTTGCCATGCAGCAATGCTGAATCGGGAGCCCTTCATAGCTGCAGTTGATCTTTCAAAGACACTGGAAAGACCATCTGATGAGGGATCTCCCAGAGTCTTGTCTTTTTGAAGCTTTTTAAAAAGCTCAGGCAAAGAGGGTGGGCAACAGCCCTTTACACAAACTCTCAAGGGTGGCATGTTTAGTCTACTATAAATTGTGGCCTTGCTTTCACCTTGGCCATGCCAAGGGATGTTTAACCAAGTATTTACTCTAGTTAAAATTATTGTGTTCTCCCCTTTTGAGAAGCGTACTTCTTCCTGACATCTGTTGATGCTCAAAATCAACATAAAGTTACAGCTACGTTTCAAAGTATTTAAATATTTTTACAGCATTCAGCATATTAAAACAAGTTATTTTAAACCAAAGAGGACAGATCATTTCAGTCAACTTAAAATGCACAAGGCAAGCAATAGCCAATTGTCACCGTGACACTAACTGTAGATTTCTAGCCAAGTAAAAGCACATGTCTCTTTTCAGCTGTGTTTATCTCCACTGCGTTCCTTGTAAATACCCTCCAGACGGCTAAGAGGATATATGTGTATCCTTGCAGCTACAACAGGCACCCAAACCAGTGCAGCTCATTTCCACTTTATCCAAAAGACAAGTACAGTTTGTGAGGTTTTTTAAAATGCAAGGATTTGGAATTCAGAGGTCAAAGCAATGACCCTGTAGGGGGATACAAGACACAACCCAGCCTAGCGCAGGTTAGGGACCCACATATGGGAAAGCCTCTGTCGCCTAGAGAGCCAGTTTGGTGTAGTGGTTAAGTGTGCGGAAGAACTGGTTGATTCCCCACTCCTCCACTTGCAGCTGCTGGAATGGCCTCGGGTCAGCCATAGCTCTCACAGAGTTGGCCTTGAAAGGGCAGCTGTGAGAGCCCTCTCAGTCCCACCCACCTCACAGGTGTCTGTTTTGGGGGTGGGGAGGAGATATAGGAGATTGTAAGCCGCTCTGAGTCTCTGATTCAGAGAGAAGGGTGGGGTATAACTCTGCAGTCTTCTTCTTTTTCTATTGAACATATGAGCACTTGAAGCTGCCTTATATAGATCAGTTTAGCCCATCAAAGTCAGTACTGTCTACTCCAGGGGTGGCCAAACTGTGGTTCAGAAGCCACACTGTGGTTCAGAAGCTCTTTCACACATATTGTGTGACTCTCAAAGCCCCCACCACCATGCCAGCCAGCTTGGAGAAGGCATTTGTTTCTTTAAATCACTTCTCCAAGCCAAGCCAGCCAGTGGCTTGGAGAATACATTTAAAGTTAAAGTTGCTTTATTTCTACCTCTCTCCCTCCCTCATCTATTTCCTTCCTTCCTTCCTTCCTTCCTTCCTTCCTTCCTTCCTTCCTTCCTTCCTTCCTTCCTTCCTTCCTTCCTTCCTTCCTTCCTTCCTTCCTTCTCTCAAACATCTCATGTTCATGTCTTGCAGCTCTCAAACATCTAACATTTATTCAATGTGACTCTCTCTTTCAGCAAGTTTGGCCACCCCTGGTCTACTCAGACTGGCAGGGGCTCTCCAGGGTCTCAGGCAGAGCTCTTTCACATCACCTGCTGCCTAGTCCTTTTTAGTTGGAGACTCTGGGGATTGAACCTGGGACTTTCTGCATGCCAAGGAGAAGCTCTGCCACTGAGCCACGGCGCCTCCACTGAGCCATATTCTGAGTCTGCAATCCCCTCCATTTGTACAAACAACCGGGGGGGGGGCATTTTCAAAAACCTGGCAACATAAACAGACACAAAGCTAGTAAAATAGTACCAAGAATCTCATAAAACTATCAGATTAAAAACTTGTAAAACTTAACAGCATAAAAGCTGTTATTGAAATCACTCGTGAAAGGCCATCAGTTCAACATCGTGAAAATTACCAGAAGCTATTAAAGTCCCCGCAGAACAGGAGGGTTTTTGCTTGTTTTCAAGATGTCTGGATTGCTTTTTGGGGGCGGCCATGATGGGTGTTCTGTAATGGCTGGATACGTGAAAGTACCCAGTGAGGGGTGGAGAATTGCATTAGAGATATACAGGGCTTTTTTTGTATCAGGAACTCCTTTGAATATTAAGCCACACCCCCATGATGTAGCCAATCCTCCAAGAGCTTACAGGGCTCTTAGTACAGGGTCTACTGTAAGCTCTTAGAGGATTGGCTACATCAGGGGTGTGTGGCCTAATATGCAAAGGAGTTCCTGATACAAAAAAAGCCTTGTGTATGTATCATAGGTATGTCCCCCTATGTTGAGTGAGGTTCTTTGAGCACTTGTGCCTGATGGGATGGATCATGCCCATAGCTAACAAAATTTAGGATTAATTACCGCAGGCTACAAATTGGCCTGTGCAAATTAAAAATTAACTTTCTACACTTGCTAGTACAAATGAGTTTGCGGCGAGTGTAATTCTGTAGTGAAGAAGGAACAGCAAGATCTTCATAGGTTATATAGGGCAAGATTCAATGGCTGTGTTCAGACCACATAATAAACTGTGGCTCAGAAACTGTGGTTTGCATCTGAATGCAGCTGGTGTAACAAATCACAGCATCAGAACAGGATTTCAAACTAGGGTTTGCTGGCCAGTTTGTACTAATTGTGGTTTGTGGCAACATCTGAATTCACAACCACAGGGTTTTTAAAAAATAGCACTGTCCTTTCTGGGCACAGAGATGGTGAGACAGGTGAGACAGGGAACATGTTCCCTGTGGTGGGAGGAAAAGGAGGAGAAACAGACAAAACAGGGTTTACACCCCAACTGGAATTCGTTTCTTCCATGCGTCCCAAGTGTGTTGCAGGACATCTGAGCTCCTTACACAATTCCACTGCTTAAAAACAGGGAGTTATTACAGATGCAGACGTTTCCTTGATAGTGGCTTAATAACAGAGGAGTAGAATTTATGTGTTTTAATTTGTGTCTTGGAATGGGAAGACCAGTGCTGAGATCTTCTGCGGCTAATAATCCAACTGTGCCTCTGAACCCTCCTGAGAGCTATTTCTGATTACTTTTTCTAAATGTCGATGGGTTTCCTAGTCTAGACGCCTGAAGATTCCAGCCTTTTCCAGACTCCGTCAGTGAAGCAGCTGGCTTTCATCACGGCTGCCTCCACAAAATTGGTTGGTGGTCCAAGTTTTCATTTTTAGCACACAAATGTCCCGACCAATATAGACATCCTACAGGGGATTAAATGGCTCCTGTGACCACAGGCATGGCAGCATTTTTTGATAAGCAGCCTGGAGAGTGGCTGGACTCTGCTTCCTAACTGCCACACGTGTCAGCAAGCCCACATCGTTCAGGCAGATTTTTGTCACCATGAGCTCTTGCGCACTGTCCTCGGTGGGATATTAACAAAATGACATTGGGAGCGCAAAGCAGCATGGGTGACCATTTCCTAACAAACATTCCTGTCTCTGTGGGGGGGCTCAGTCTCAATAATTAAATGATTTTGGGGGATACAGGAGGACAAAAGGGAAGAAACATAAAATGTTATGTAGATCTGAAATCTTACTGGAAGGGTGCTGCGCTGTATGCTGCTCAGAAGAATAGTGCTTTCTGCAGCTGGTTGCCTCTTAACAGTGTAATGGTTCAAAAACTGCTATACTGGGGTGGCCAAACTGTAACTCAGGAGCCACATGTGGCTCTTTCACACACCTTGTGTGGCTCTCGAAGCCCTCACCAACCTGTCGGCCAGCTTGGAGAAGGCATTTCTTTAAATCACTTCTCCAAGCCAGCTGGTGGCTCATGGGATGCATTTAAAGTTGCTTTATTTCCACCTCTCCCTCCCCATCTGTTTGCCTTCCTTCCTCCCTGTCTTGCAGCTCTCAAACATCTGACGTTCATATCTTGTGTCTCTAAAACATCTGACATTTATTCTAAGTAGCTCTTATGTTTAGGAAGTTTGGCCACCCCTGTGCTGTACAGTGGGCTGAGCAGGCTGGGGAATCAGAGTTCAGTCCCAAGTTTAGGGACAACGGTGCTCCTAGGGTGTGAGACTCCATTCAACATTACGGAAATCTCTCTCCTGTTTGGAAGTGGGTGGATACATTATTAAGAAACAGACCTGCTATTAGGCAAACATAGGTGGTTGCCTGTGGTGGGGGGCACGATAGAGGCTCTGGCCAGGTCCCAGCTGGAGTTGGATCAGCCACAAGAAGCAGTGGCCCCATCACCTCAACCCAAATGCACTTCATGATCAGCAGCAGCACTGAAGGTGAAGGCATGCTCTCCCAGCCTTCCTCCCCTTGTAGGAGGGGTGAGCAGGTACCTGGTGGCTCCTTATCCTCTTGGTTCTGGGCACACAATGGGTCGCAGTGGGGAGGGCATCAAACACCCTGGGCCAGCCTTGTCAGTAAGTCTTCATATTTTGGAATTGCACCAAGCATTTTAGGCCAAACCCCTCAAACTCTGTGTGTAAGTAAATAAACGCTGCAATCTAGGGATGCAAAATACTGACTCACCTTTTTAGGAAGTGATTGGGGGCGGGGAGGCTAAGTAGGCAGGTCAACTGCTGTACTATTGCCATATGCTGTAGTCTAGATGCAGACACACCATGGGGTGCGGAGACTACATAGATTCACCTGAAAAAAAGCAAATGATTACAAAACTAGGATCTTTACTTAGAGGGAAAGGCAGAGGAGCTCTTTGTGTTAGACATGTGGATGTGGAAGGAAATTATCACACTTACACATCTCTTCGCCCAGCCCGTAATATATAAGTACCAACTCCATTACAATTCTGATAATGTATGAAAACTTCAACCGCATGAGGTGAGCACACTGGGTGTGTTTGCACGCACTAAATAACACACTATGCAACTGGATTTTTACTGTGTAAGAATAGCAAGATCCACTTGCAAACAGTTGCCGTGTGAAAGCACCCAATCATTTTGCATCCCAGTGTCACCATGCCATTAAGTGTTTTCTATTTTAGCTACTTAATTGCTGGTGTTAATGTTTTTAGTAGTTCTTGCTGTATCTTTTATCCATCTGCTGGTTTTTTAATGCTGGTTTCACTGTTTCATATGTTACATTGGCTTGTGCTTTTTAGTGCTTTTAATTGTTCTTATAAGGTTCCCTCTGCAAACCTATGCTGAATTGCTTCAGCCCATTTTCAGCTCAGACTGGAGTAACGCTGCATAAGATTGCACGGTTCATTGTGTTCATCCCAGGATCCCATTTCCAATTGAGGGGCAGGATGCATACGATTAAAAGAAATGAATGGAACCCAGCTAGCAAAAAGACCCTTCTGGAACAATGTGATCAGGGATAGACCCACGGAATTAAGGATCCATGTACATCTATATTTTCAGTAACAACAACAACAGAACATCAACAGCTTGTTGTTGTTGTTAGGCAGTGGGTGTAGTATAGCCAGGAGATCCGAAGATTGTCTGGCAGCCTGAAACTCTAGCTTTTTGTGGTGAGCTAGGTTTATATTTTGGGGGCTGAGAAAACTGTGACTGACCCAAGGTCACCCAGCTGGTTTCATGTGGAGGAATGGAGAATCGAGCCTGGTTCTCCAAATTAGAGTCAGCCGCTTGTAACCACTACACCAGACTAGCTCTCTATGTCCTCAGTTAAGCTAAACCACAAAGAATTATTTTTGTGGCTGGAAGGCTGCTTTGATCTCATAAGAACTGGGCCATAGATGGACCTTTGCTAGTTATCACTAGTAATTCAGTCTACAAACGTGAATTATCTTAGCTTGTTAACACCACACCTGGAGTACTATGTGCCGTTCTGAAAGCCTCCCTCCAAAAAGGATGTGGATAGAATGGAGCGGGTACAGGAGAGTGACGAGGATGTTCAGGGGCCCGGAGACCAAGCCCTGTGAGAAAAGGCAGAGGGACTTGAGAATGTTTGATCTGGAGAAGAGGAGTATTTGGAAGGCTGTCACTTGGAGGAGGGCAGCAAGCTGTTCCTGTTGCCAGCAGAGGTTAGGATAGGACTCTTGATAATGGGTTGTAATTGCAGAAAGGTAATGGCTGGATATTAAGGGGGGAGAATTACAGTAAGTATAGTTCAGCGGTAGAATCAGCTGCCTAAGAAGCTGGTGAGCTCCCCATCATTGGCAATCTTCAAGAAGCAGCTGGACAAACACTTGTCAGGTATGCTTTAGGTTGATCCTGCATTGAATGGAGGGAGAGACTAGATGGCCCCTTCCAACTCCATGATTCTAAGAGGTTGGAAGTTTTCTTGGTTTCTTTTTGGATGAATAGACCAAGAAAGAAACCCAAGACTTATTTCTCACACCCTTCTCTCCTCCACAAACATCTGTTTGATTAAGAATCCTTATTCCTCAAAATAGAATCTCTCTTGTATCCAAAAATAATGCCAGAAACAGCCTAGACTGAATAGTTGCTGCTAATTTTGCATTGTTCCCATTGTGAGGGTTCAAATCTATATTTTTGTTGTGCCCACGAATAGAATCCCAGGATATGCATTGTGTCTCTGCAAGCATGCAATGCCTGTGCTAAATAAAAAGCATATTTACTTGCAAATAAGATATTTGTGTCCCCCTCCACCTTCCCCTCCCCAATCTTCAACAATTTGTACTTTTCGTCCTGCCATCTGGAGGCAAAATATTTTGAGAATTTTCACAGATGCTCATGTAGATTGCATTGACAATTTTGAAAAGGGGAGGAGATACTTAAAAGAAAATTCAGGATAATTTCTAGTCCTTCTACAATCCCAGAATAATCCAAACCAGTTTTAAGAACTTTTAATATTGCTCAGTGGGTGATGATGAGGGCCAAAGGGTGTTATTGGCACCACAAGTGATAAGAGAAAGTGTAAAGCTTTGTAATTAGAGATGTGAGGGGGAAATGGAAAACGTTAGAGGGAAAGGGTTTCTTTCTCCTGAGGAATTTAAAAATAATTCTGGTGCCTTTTCCTAGGAATGCACCATTGTTATTGCTTGTCATAAACATAGAGTTGCCAGCTTCGAATTGGGAAATACCTGGAGATTTTGGGCATGGAAGATGAGAAGGGTGGGGCGTAATGTACAATGCCATACAGTCCACCTTCCAAGCAGCCATTTTCTCCAGGTGAACTGATGTCCGTCTCCTGGAGACCAGTTTTAATCCCAGGAGATCTCCAGCCAACCCCTGAAGGTTGGCAACTCAACATAAAGAACTTGGGCTTTATTGACAGTACCGTCTGGAAGAAGGTTCAGAGCACAAACTTAATAACGGGTCATTTCGTAGAAAAAGAGGTGCCAGAGCTCATTAGCACAATTCATTTGCACAACTCATATGCATATGCCACACACCCCTGACATCACCAGAAAGTGTACTAAATTATATCAGCTCAGCATTTACCTTAAAATGCTTCTTGAATTATAACTCATCATAAAACCTTACTCTCATTATACTTTTAAAATTACTTTCTCCTATGTGGCTACAGTGGCATGATGAAGATTTCCATCTGTCTGTTTTATAGCTTTTGGTTATTTCCTCAATTTTTGTGGAAGGAAATATTAGAAAGTTTGTCAGATTGTAGAATTCAGCAAAATTCTCACAGGGAGTTTGGACAATAAAGCCCAGAAGCAAGGGGGGGGGGGGTTGGGGGGGGTAAGAAAGAAAGAGCACAATGAATTTAGAGATTCCGGAGCTCCGCTCCTGTGAGCTCCTGCCCAAAATGAGGCTTGCTTAATAATAATATGAATAAATGTGACTGGTTTTTCGGTTTGTGTGAAGGTTTTCTCCTTCTTGGCCTACCTCATTCAGGTGGCCTGCAGTCTACTAGGCCCGGCTGAGGCCTGCTCTCCACTTGGGAGTCGTCCTGAGGAGCCAGAAGTCCAGACAAGGGATAGAAGTCTTCTGCAAGGGCTGGCTCTCCAAAATTGATACTGGCCAATAGGAACAAAGCCCTGGGAATCCTGGGAATTGTAGTTTGGCACAGCAGAACCATGTCCTGTGGTGTAACAGCTGTTATAATGGGAAGAAGGGAGCCTGCCCAAAGAGCAGCCTGGAAGGAGAGTTAGGGCCAGGCCTGTGACTTCTGCCCAGAAGATAAGAGGCCAGACTGTTACAAAGTCTGGATGGAGGGCTGAGCAGGAAGAAGTCACTTCAAGGGCTGAGGAGAATAGAGCTGCTAGGAACAACATTTTGACATGCTTAGTATAATGTGAGGGGGCACCAGGGCTAGGCTTCTCAATCCCCAGGTCCCAGCAGGGGATCCCCGGTTTTTACAGGCTTCCCTCCGCCCCCCAGTCAGCTGGCCGGCGGGGGAAGTCCCGCCCCCACAGTCACCACGTAGTTTTAGAGCTCCTGCAGGTTTAGAAACCTGCAAACAGGGCTGTTTTTAAAATGTGTACCTTTAAGACTGAGCAGGAAGCAGGAAACAGGAAGAGCCTCGTGGGAAAGGGTCAGGAACAGTTTCTTCGGAGAACGACCCCTCCCTTTGTTTTGCTTTCGTTTTCAGAGCAAGTAAAGTTCTGCAGGAACAAGACCCAGTAAGCATTTGTGTGTGTGAGAGAGAGAGAGAGGGAGGGGGCAGGGGATTCCCTGGTTTGGAGGCCCTCCCCCCCCCACTTTGGAAAGCGTGGGGGGAGAGGGAAATGTCTACTGGGCACACTATTATTCCCTATGGAGAACGATGCCCATAGGGAATAATGGGGAATTGATCCGCGGGCATTGGGGGCTCTGTGGGGCTATTTTTTGAGGTAGAGGCACCAAATTTTTATTATAGCATCTAGTGCCTCTCCCCAAAATAGTCCTGAAGTTTCAAAACGATTAGATGAGGGGGTCCAATTATATGTGCCCCAAAAGATGGTGCCCCTATCCTTCATTATTTCCTATGGAAGAAAGGCATTTAAAAAGGTGTGCTGTCCCTTTAAATGTGATGGCCAGAACTCCCTTGGAGTTCAATTATGCTTGTCACACCCTTGTTCCTGGCTCCACCCCCAATGTCTCCTGGCTCCACCCCCAAAGTCCCCAGATATTTCTTGAATTGGACTTGGCAACCCTAACCAGGGCATATTGTTTTCTGTTCTGGTTCTCCCCCCCACCCCCCAATTTTTTGTTTGGTACTACTGTGTCATGGTTGTGTGCCTCCTTGTGTCCTGTTTCCTTCCCCTGCCCCCCGTCAAATTACAACTGACTTTTTCCAGGCAAGAGACAGTCAGAAGTGGTTTGCCATTGCCCGCCTCTGTATCTAGGGTTGAAAAGTCCAATTCAAGAAATATCTGGGGACTTTGGGGGTGGAGCCAGGAGACATTGGGGTGGAGCCAGGAGCAAGGTTGTGACAAGCATAATTGAACTCCAAAGGGAGTTCTGGCCACCACATATATAGGGACTTTTAAATGCCTTCCCTCCTTTGGAAATAATGAAGGATAGGGGCACCTTCTTTGAGGGCTCATAGAATTGAACCCCTTGGTCCAATCCTTTTGAAACTTGGAGGGTGTTTTGAGGAGAGGTATTGGATGGTATGCTGCAAATTTGGTGCCTCTACCTCAAAAAAATAGCCCCCCGGGCCCTAGATACCATACCCATAGATCAATTCTCCATTATACCCTATGGGAATCAGTCTCCATAGGGAATAATGGAGTGCCCAGCAGACATTTTCCTCCCCCCCCCTTTCTGATGACCCTGAAGCGGGGGAGGTCTTCCAAACTGGGGGATCCCTTGCCCCCACCTGGAGATTGGCAACCCTATCTGCATCATAACCTAAATGTCCTTGGTGATCCCCCACTCAGACAAGGGGCAATGCTGCTTAGCAGGGCTTTTTTTTTTTTTTTGAAAAAGAGGTTCTGGTACTCTTAAGAGGGAAAGGAAGGAGAAAAACTTGGGTGCTCCTCATGACCTTTTAAACATATTTTGAGAATTTTGTTTCCATGAAGAGCTTCTTTTAGAACTCTGTTCTGCTGTGTTCCCTCAGAAGAAGAAGAAAAAAATCCCTGCCGCTTAGCTGCCAAGATCTGGTGAGTTGAGGCTAGCTTAGGGCTGTCTCCTGCTACTATTCCACTTAGCAAAGTGTGAAGTCTTCCAGCATGACATGCCTTCCACTAATGGAAGTGATACTTCTACTGATGGAGGAGCCATGTCCCCTGCAGAAAGGCTTCAGACTTTACTAAGTAGAACGATAGGATGCAAAATACATTTTTTTTTTTTATGTTCAGTAAGCCATAAATGCCTTTGAATAGCCAAATAATCAGTTTCTGGATAAGTACATGATATATAAGGCTACGGAGATGCAAAGGAAAACACTGTTCTTCATTTTCTACTTCTCTCTTTTCATCTATTTCTTTTAAAGAAGAGCTGCATACACAAGTGCGCCAGCAACTGTGTATAAAATATGTCTAGCATTTGAAACAGAATATGCTATGGTCCAGAGCAAAGTTGATGATACCAGCAATTGTGAAGACAAAGCCAGGATTGGGCAACTTTTTGCAAGCTAAATCCTAGTTTTTACGAACGAGCCCTTGTCAAAATATACCAGGATTTTATGCAATGTCCGAACCCACCCTAAGGTGCATACTCTCCTATTTCCTGCATTGGAGGTATGTTGTTGATAAATGTTTTTCTAGTATAGCTGAACGAAAACAGATAACTATTCGGCTTTTTAAAATCAGTGGAAATCTGGCTATGGAGCGCACGAATCCGAAATACTGTAGGCAGAGTGGTGCCTCTAGCAATATGCTGGTGGGAGATGTTGAAGCCCAGGCAGTAATCTTTTTTTTAAAAAATTTGGTATGAGAATCAGGGTGTTGAGCATGCCCCTGTTTCCACCTACAAAAGGCTGGGTGGTATGTAGTGTCAAGTGAGGACACAGCCTGTTCTCTCTCGTTGAGCGAATCGATGCAGATGGTTCCTTATTGGTACTTTAGCTGCAGATTGGAGGCCAAGATCTCTGTCTGTCTGTCTGTTTTAGGGAGAAAAGCAGTTGGAATATAGCTAAGCCAGGGGAGAAGCAGGTCTGGTTTTTGAAGCTAGCTGGAGAAGAAGAAGAAGAAACTGGATTTATATTCCACCCTCCACTCTGAATCTCAGAGTCTCAGAGCAGTCACAATCTCCTTTACCTTCTCCCCCCTCCCCCAGATACCCTATGAGGTAGGTGGGGCTGAGTTCTCCCAGAAGCTGCCCTTGCAAGGACAACTCTGCAAGAGGAGTCACAGAGCAGTCACAATCTCCTTTACCTTCTCCCCCCTCCCCCAGATACCCTATGAGGTAGGTGGGGCTGAGAGAGTTCTCCCAGAAGCTGCCCTTGCAAGGACAACTCTGCAAGAGGAATGGCGGACTCAAGGCCATTCCAGCAGCTGCAAGTGGAGGAGTGGGGAATCAAACCCGGTTCTCCCAGATAAGAGTCTGCACCCTTAACCACTACACCAAATTGGCTCTCTCCTTGAAGATCCTTGGCACTAGGAGTTTCAAAAGGATATTGTTTGCTTTGAGGAACTGCATTTGCTTTCGATTAGGACCGCACATCTGGTTGCATTGAACCTGGTTCAGCTTTTATGTATTTGTAAATAAGCAACTATTACAAAAGGCACTCGAAACCTCGAAGCCCAAAAGAAAACACAACCCTTGAGTTGGAATGTCACACTGCTAAGAGAGAGGGGGAAATCCTACAGTGGTTCCTGGACTTGAGTACATTTCTGTGTAGTATGTTAACTAAAGGCACCAGTTAGCGATGCCAAGTGGAATGGGGTGTGTTTTTGCAATTTAAATAAATAAACACTGTCCCCCCCGATGAGCAATTCCTAGGCCCCTAACTTTTGCAGGTAGTTTCAGGTGGGTAGTCATGTCGTCTGAAGCAGTAGAACAAAGTTTGAGTTCAGTGGCACCTTTAAGACTAACAAAGTTTCATTCTTTGTTGGTCTTCAACGGTACCACTGGACTCAAACTTTGCTCTTTTGTAGGCTGTGTGTCTGCAAGTGTTTTGGTAGCTGTGTGCGAGTGTGTTAAGTGTTGTCAAGTCACTACTGGCTTATGGTGACCCTATGAAATGAATTAGCTCCGAAACTCCCCGTCCTTAACAGCCTTGCTTAGGTCTTGCAAATGGAGAGCCCTGACTGAGTCAATCCATCTCCTGTTGGGTCTTCCTCTTTGCCTACTGCCTTCAGCTTTTCCTAGTGTTATTGTCTTTTCCAGTGAGTCTGGTCTTCTCATGATATGATCAGGGCTTTTTTTGAGCAGGAACATACAGAAACACAGTTCTGGCTGGCATAGCATCTAGGGGTGTGGCCTAATATGCAAATGAGCTCCTGCTGGGCTTTTTCTACCCCAAAAGCCCTGGATATGACCAAAGTACAAGAGCCTCAGTTTAGTCATTTCAGCTTCTAGGGAGAGTTGGTAGCCGTAGTCCTAAGCAACTGTCCGTCTAGTTCTAGAAGGGTAGTCATACTGCTCTGTGGCAGCAACAGAAAGGAGGAATCTTGAGGTGATTACATATGGGCAGTTTAAGCCACCCCAGGGATGGGAGGCAGGTGGACCAAAAAAGTGCATCCACATGCACACATCTGCCTCCCATCCCTGTCCTGACTGCAGCCTGCCCGGGGCCAGATCAAAGACACCACTGTCATTGTGGACAGCCAGGAAGTACCTGGGGAGTGGCCGGGAGGCACACGAGCACTCTGGAAGCTCCTTCGGGGCACACGTAGCTCATTCCTGTTCCAGGGGTGGGCCTCATGCTGTCTGGAGGCTCCTGGTCTGCTCCTTTTCTGGCCAGCTTTCTTTGGGGTGGCTTCATGCCACCCTGAGCCGGCCATCTGTAATCACCCTTGTGGTGCCTTATAAAGCCTTAACGGAATTTTATTCCATCCTGTACTTTCATGGCCTAGATCCCACCTCTTCTGCTACTAGGAGTGGATCTTCCCTGTGTACCAGTTTGAATGAGCAGAGGACTGTGTGTAGATCTCCTTTTCTGTGTTCAGGCAAACTTGTGGATGTGTGCAGCATAACTTGCGTGTACCCTCCATTCTTTTTTATTCCAACAACATTCTTACAGGCACTTGTAGTCTTAAATCTGAGTGTACAACCAGGAGCCTGACAAAACACTACCTCTGGGTCCAAGGAGCATCTATCTCACTGTTTCCCATTTGCAGGGTCGGGACCCGGTACTGGGCCACGGAAGCCTCACTACCAGGTCACAAGAAAAGCCAAAGCTAACCCTGCCCCCAGCATAGCATGACCTCTGCTCTGCTTCCTTCCTTCCACTGTCTCTCTGTTGTGCAGAGAAAAGCTAGCCTTGAAGACTGACACAGGCTGCAAAGCCTGAGCTCTGTTTGGCTTCCTTCCTTCCCCCGTCTCTGTGTTGTGCAGAGAGGAGCTGGGCTGCCTCCCCTTCCTTCTCCCCCTCTCCCAGTGTTTGAGAGAAAAGCTGGTGTCCACTAGCACTTTAGATCCATGAAGTGTTCTTTAAGGTATGAGATTTCATGTGCCTTGCAGTATGTTCTTTTGGGGAGATTTCCCTGGGAGGCCTGGGCGGCAAAGAAGGGGTGTGTGTTTTTTTCAGCCAGGAGGGGCGGGGAGTGGGAATTCCAGTTTTTTTTTTTTACCAAACAACCCCTGGGCAGAATTGTTGCTGGCTGGGGTAATCTGATGGTGAGTAAGGCTTTTTCCCCCTTTGTTCCCCCTTCTTTCTTTTTCCCTCTGCAAGAGATGCTCCGTCTCTATTCTTGGTTCTTGGGGTGGAGGAAAGCAACATTGGGAGAACTTCTAGTGCCCTGGCCGCACTCATGGACATTCTGGTGCTTTTGGGGCATTGTATGAGAGAATTTTGGACTGGATGGTCCACTGGTCTGATCCAACATGGCTTCTGTTATGTTCTTTCTTTCCATGTCTTTCTTTTCCTTTCCTTTCCTTCCATTTCATTCTTTCCCTTTTTTTCTTTCCTTCCATTTTTACTGGATGAAATTTTTCTGTTCATCATACTGTTTTTGCAGACGTAGGAGCTCTGTCAATGAAAAATTGGCACCCCCAGTTGTAGCCAGCTGGCCTTTCTATGAGATTTCTGTGTGAGTGAGTGAGAGTTAGAGGTGTGGGGCAGAAAGAGGTTTTTGGAGATTACTGCTATATATCTCAACAGCACTGGAAGTGATGGTACTATGAACTTGGCACCATTTTACTGGTCCCGCTTTTAACAGCTGTCTGACACCAAAATTAAACGCCTCCTGTAGATATTAAAAAGGATGACAGAAGTTCACTGGATAAATATCTGCACAACAGGTTGCTTTTAAAGGCATGGGAAACACAGCCAGTAAAAAGCTGCAAGCCCCTCATAAATATCCTTTTTGGGATAACTGCAGAAAAGCTTGTATGAACTTTATATAACTTGAAATGAATTCATTAATTGCAGTACAATTCTCTGCTACCTTTCACAGCAATTTCCCAGTGTTTCAGTCAAGGAAAAGTATGAAAAATAGCTGTCAAAAGATTTTATTGAAACCAAGCAAGCTTGGTTGTAGCTTGAGGAAGGGTTCCAGTAGTAGCAGCTGAAGGAAGGGCCTTCTAAATGTGTCAGCATATTTTGAGATACAACAGCTGCCAGGGCCCAGTGTGGGTGGTACACAACACTGGCATTCCTGATGGCAATGGCAACAGCATTTCCAACTACATACACTGGCCATTGCTGTTGAGGAAGGGGTGTGTAGGTGGTGCAGACAACTGAACATGGGCATTAGGAGTGCTTGCAAGCTGGAGAAGAACACACAAACAGATAGGTGCATGCAGGTGTGAGGGTGGAAAGAGAGAACCCTGGGAATGTATGAAAAAGTTGCAGACTTTCCACTCCCATTTTGGCTCAGCATGAGTTTGAGAGATTTTTCTGAAAACAAAGTTACTTCAGAAGAAGAGGCAGGTTTGGGGGAGTGCCCTAGAAGTGACATCACAGAAAAAGGTGGAGTTTGGGTTTTGGTGAAGTTTTGGTTCAGTGTGCCCTGGAAGTGACATCCCTTGGCCCTTGACCTGGAAGTGACACCACAGGAAATTTATTTTATTTATTTATTTATCGCATTTATATCCCGCCCTCCCCGCCGAAGCAGGCTCAGGGCGGCTAATAACATCATTAAATATCCGCAATAAAACAATAAAACCATAAAGCAATAAAAACAATTACAGTAAGATCAATTAAAATTAACAATTATACTTTAAATATTGAGCAGATTTTAAAAACAGTTTTGGTGCTAAGTTCCATACCATGATGTTAAGCAGCTCTGTACTTTAGTTGAAGGCCATTCGAAAAAGTGTTGTTTTACAAGCCTTGCGGAATTGGGCAAGGTCCCACAAGGCTCTAACATCACCAGAGAGTTGGTTCTACCAGTCGGGGGCAGCAATAGAGAAGGCTCGTTCTCTGGTAGCCTTCAACCTCGCGTCCCTCGGCCTGGGGATTTCTAATAGATTTTGTGATCCAGATCTCAGTACCCTCTGGGGAATATGTGGGGAGAGACGGTCCCTAAGGTAGACAGGACCTTGGCCATATAGGGCTTTAAAGGTAATAACCAGCACCTTGTAGCGAATCCGGAATACTATTGGCAGCCAATGCAGTCTCTGCAACCCCGGCTGCACATGATCCCGAATAGAGAGACCCAGTAACAGCCTGGCTGCAGCATTCTGCACCAGCTGCAGCTTCCGGATTCGAGACATGGGCAGCCCCATGTCGAGGGCATTACGGTAGTCTAGTCTTGAGGTGACCGTAATATGAATCACTGTTGCTAAGTCGCTGTGCTCTAGGAAGGGTGCCAGCTGTTGTGCCCGCCTAAGATGGAAAAAGGCGGATCTCGCAGTGGCTGCTATCTGGGCCTCCATAGCCAATGTGGGCTCCAGTAGCACCCCCAAGCTCTTGACTTTAGGTGCCGATATCAGTGGCGCCCCATCAAAGGCTGGTAAAGGGATTTCCCTTCCCAGGCCACCACGACTCAGACAAAGGACTTTTGTTTTCATTGGTTTCAGCTTCAGACGACTCAGTCTGAGCCACCCCGCCACGGCTTGTAATGCCCGGGCCAGTTTTTCTGGGGCGGAGGCAGGCTGGCCATCCATCAGCAAATAAAGCTGAGTGTCACCTGCATACTGATGGCAACCCAGCCCGAATCTTCTGACAATCTGGGCAAGGGGGCGCATGTAGATATTAAACAACATGGGGGAAAGCACGACCCCCTGAGGCACCCCACAATTAAGCGGATGCCTCTGGCACGATCGTCCCCCGATCGCCACCCTTTGTCCCCGATCACAGAGAAAGGAGGAAAGCCATTGTAAGGCTAACCCCTGAATCCCCGCATCGGCGAGGTGGTGAACCAGCAACTGATGGTCGACCATGTCGAACGCCTAAAGTCCATAATTCCTCTCTCCCGGCTCCACCCAACCCCCAAATTTTAGTGGGCCACGAAGGAGAAGTGTAAAAATAACTGGGCCACGGGAAAGAAAAGTTTGGGAAGCCCTGCTCTATCTGATTTGAGGAGAGGGTCAGCAACTTGCAGCCAGCCAACTTGATCTGGCCCAAAGAAGTCTGGCCTTGGCCCACTAATTCAGGAAGCTTCCCCTCTGCCTGGCAGGGCTACACTTACACTTCCCATCCATTTTCTTTGCCCATAAGAAAGCTACCTATGCAAGTGTAATTGTTGAAAGAAGGGATGATTGTGGGACGTGTGGAGGGGGGGAATAAATAATACAAGTAGTTGCTAAGGTACCAACCTATTGTCTCCTTGTGTTTCTGCTCATAACTAGGCAATAATGGTGTACTCTTTGCTGGTTGCTAGGCAGTTCTTTTCCCTTCTATAATTAAGCAAAAGCTCCCTAAATTCTGTTAGCACAAAGCCAGCAATAAATTAAAGTGAGAGCACACCAACAGAAGCTGCAGCAAGCCAACCCCCACCTAGGGTTTTTGGGGGCAGGGATGCTTTGGAGGGCGGAGTCTATGGCATCGCACCCCACTGAAGTCCGTGTCCTCCTCAGGCTCTATCCCCAAATCTCCCAAGACTTTCCCAACCTGGATCTAGCAACCCTCCCCTTTCCCATCCTCCGCTGGTGTCCAAGAGGGACCTGGCAGCTCTAGGGGATGGTGACACCCA
The DNA here is from genome assembly GCF_032191835.1 of Heteronotia binoei. Taxonomy (NCBI): domain Eukaryota; kingdom Metazoa; phylum Chordata; class Lepidosauria; order Squamata; family Gekkonidae; genus Heteronotia; species Heteronotia binoei. Next base: position 27,616,882 of record NC_083241.1, read on the forward strand.
CCATTTTGGGATGGAGCAAGGAATGTAACATGAGGGTAGCCCATGACCAGGGCTTTTTTTGTAGCTGGAATTCCTTTGCCTGTTAGGCCACACCTCCCTGGTGTAGCCAATCCTCCAAGAGCTTACAGAGCTCTCAGTACAGGGCCTACTGTAAGTTCCATGAGGAAAGGCTACATCAGGGGTGTGTGGCCTAATAGGCAAAGGAGTTCCTGCTGCAAGAAAAGCTCTGGCCATAACTATCATCCACGACCCTAGATGTCCTCACTGCTCAATTCTGTTGCCATACGAAGGTTTAGTAGTTCCACTGCTGTGCTCCTAACATATATTTGAAAACATTAGGCACTACAGCAGAGCTAGGGTTGCCAATCCCCAGGTGGGGGCAGGGGATCCCCCAGTTTGGAGACCCTCCCCCCGCTTCAGGGTCGTCAGAAAGCGGGGGGAGGGGAGGGAAATGTCTTCTGGGAACTCTGTTATTCCCTATGGAGATTTATTCCCATAGAAAATCATGGAGAATTGATCTGCAGGTATCTGGGGCTCTGGGGGGGCTGTTTTTTGGGGTAGAGGCACCAAATTTTCAGTATAGCATCTAGTGCCTCTCCCCAAAATACCCCCCAAGTTTCAAAAAGATTGGACCAGGGGGTCCAATTCTATGAGCCCCAAAAGAAGGTGCCCCTATCCTTCATAATTTCCTATGGAAGGAAGGCATTGAAAAGATGTGCCGTCCCTTTAAATGTGATGGCCAGAACTCCCTTTGGAGTTCAATTATGCTTGGCACAGCCTTGATCTTGGCTCCACCCCTAATGTCTCCTGGCTCCACCCCCAAAGTCCCCAGATATTTCTTGCATTGGACTTGGCAACCCTAAGCAGAGCTCTGCCTTCAGTCAAATCCAATATGCATTGCCACTCTAATGCTGAAGATGGGGAGGACCTTGGGAGGGGAACCAAGCTTGAAGAGGATGGTACCCTTACAGTAGGAGTCCCCAACTTTTGAGAATTCTGACAGAGGGTGATGTCTGCAACCACAGAATGACTGCTATAGGAGGTAGAGCCAACCACAAAAGGTCTGAGAAGGGAGCTTATGCACAACTCTCAAAATAATTCTTCAACATTTCAGGCAAAAGCTCTTGTTTAACATAGGGTTGCCAGACTCCTGGTTCAGCCAGGAGATCCCCTGGTCTTCAGGGCTCCAATCCACCACCAGCCAGCTGGCCAGGAGGGGAAACCCTACCCCCAAACAGGCATATCATTGCACAATGTCCCTGACATGATGATGTCACTCAGAAATGACATCATGCCAGAGCCACTGTGTGACAATGTTCTGGTTTTAGGGCAGACTATGGTTTTGTAACAAAAGAAAAGGTTTGCCCAAAACCTAGAGCGTCACGTGCAACATCTGTGATGCGATGACATTGCTTATAAGTGACATCATGACACCATTTGCACAAAACACACGCGGTGGAAGATTCCAGGATGCCCCTGCTGGGAGTGAGGTAGGATCTGGCAATCCTAGTTCCACAAAATGCCCTTTAATCTGCAGCCAATCAGAAGCCTTGTTGGACTGAAGCCCCACCTGGCCCCACCCTGTTCTAAAAACACTTGCGAGGCACCAGGAAAGGTGTTAGTGGGTGCCATGTTGTGGAGCCCCTAATAGATGGTCCCAGGGGCTTGAGAGAACCATTCTGGGCTGCAAGCTCATTGCCACTCTAGTCCTCAATGGATCGTTCCATAAAAAAACAGAAATGTATACTTCATGCAATAGTATGTGTGGCACAGTAGCAGATGGGGAGTTCAAACTGATTTTATAAATTTGTGTCAGTGTACAGAAAAACAAGGCTTTTTTTGAGCAGGAACGCAGTTCTGGCTTGATGTCAATTCTGGCTTGGTGTCAGGGGTGTGGCCTAATATGCAAATGAATTCCTGCAGGCTTTTTCTACAAAAAAAGCCCTGCAGAAAAATGTTGTTGAGCTCTGAAGAAAGGTTTTGAGGTTCAGGCCAGGTTAATGTTACCAGATTGAAGAGATCTCTTTTGGACAAATTGAGTTGGGTTGATTTTTTTGTGGGTTTTTATTGGGGGGGGGGGAATTCCACTCAGATCTAATGAAGCAATTAACATGCAGCTGAAAACACACCATTTATCAAATAACTGTTTGGGTTTTTTCCCCCTTGAAAATAATTTGCATAATTGTTTAGATTTATTAAAAATGTACTGAAGAGGAAGCAATAGCTGTGCTTTTAAAAAAATAAAAATGCTATTCAAATAGATGCTGGACAATTGTAGAAGAGATTATAGATAAGCAGTAAACAGTGGAACTCAAAATTAGCCACTCTATTTGAATTCTCAAAGCAAAACTCTACAGCTGTGCTAAGGAACAAACAAATTTCATACATCCAAACCTTAATTAATCTTGGTTGTTGTTGTTCAACCATCAAGAAATCGCAAACACAATGGACTTGCAAAACTGTTTAGGGAGGACAGATAAATCTAAAATGTTTTAATAGTGAATAAGTTTGTTCTAGAGGACAATCTTTAATGGCAGGGTTGCTCCGTTGCTATTCCTATGAATGTTACATGCCATCCCATTACAACCAAGTTATGGCAAGCCCAGCAAGGGCCTTCCAAGGCAAGTGAGAATCAGAGATGCTTTGTTGTGCCATTTTAGTAACCAGGGCTTTTTTGGTAGAAGAAGCCCAGCAGGACCTTATCTGCATATTAGGCCACACCCCCTGATATCACCATTGTTTTGCGCAGGGCTTTTTTTGTTGGGAAAGCCCAGCAGGAACTAATTTGCATATTAGGTCGCGCCCCTTGATACCAAGTCAGTTGGAACAGTGTTCCTGCTCAAAAAATGCCCTGCTAGTAACACAAGAAGGGGTACAGTGATATCATGCATCAGTTGGGGGGGCGGGAAAGGAGAACAGGATTTCCTGCTGGATGATTAACTCTTATGTGGGAAGACCAAAGCAGCCTTGAGAAGGAGCTGTCCTTAGCTGAAAGAGGTTGTGTGTTGCTTACTCGTTCTCATCTGCGACCACAGTGCACATGGGCGCATCGTAGCACTCGTGCACAGTTCCTGGGACCGGAAAAGAGGACTTCCGGGGCCTGTAGCTTCTCTAACGCTGCAGCCTCCGCCTGGGTTGCTGCAACTGTCCTGACTTTAAAGGCGTGTACAACACACGTGGCAGAACTGTTCCCAGTCAAAGCACATGAGGTGTGGGAGGAGTGAGTGAATATTCTGCTTTGTGCATTTTGCACAACTTGTGGAAAAGCCCAGGATTTTTCAAAGGTTGCAGTGGAGGTGGGTGCAGTGCAATCCCAGTGTCTCTTACGTGTGTTAACTTTGTGCCACGTATTACCATGGAGGATGGTGTGAACAGAAAGGTGTAGTGTAGTCAGGGGGTTCAGGAGATGAGATCAGAGTGCGGTGGAGGGGGCAGGGTTTCAATAAAACCTGCATCCCAAAAGACCTTGACTCAGTCATCCACCCTATCACATTTAAGATTGTGGGTTTTGCATTGCTTCCGTCTCTACACACCAGTAATGGAGAAAGACAAAGGGTGCAAGTGAATGGAAGAATTTGAAAACTGCAGCGAACTACACCATTTTAGACATTCTCCTTTTAAAAGCAAAATTGAATAAAATGCAGAGCAGGCTAAACTTTGGCAAAAACAAAATGATACAATGGGGGGGAAATTGACTCATCCCAGTTTATCAGTGATATGGAGACGTGGCGACTCCTAGTGTCCAAAACTTGCTTCTCAGTCCCACACTGACAAAATAAAAACATATCATAGCCAAGTTTTACTGCGGCTGAGTTCTGGTTCTTCGTAATCACTTCTCACCTCCTACAGAAACTTTATTTATAATTCCTCCTAAGGGTTTGGTTTTTTTTTATTTGGAGCAGACTTCGGAGGATGGTGGAAGACAGGAAGGCCTGGTGTGACTTTGTCCATGGCGTTGCAAAGAGTTGGACTGGACTGTGCGACTAAACAACAACAAAAGGGTTTTATGCTGCTCTTTGATGGGGAGGGGGAGAGAGATTAAGGTACACTTCCCCCCTCATCCGTGTTGAGGCTTAGTGTAGAACCCTCCCCCCGACATACATATCCATTGCATTTCTGCCCATAAATCAACTCTGAAAGACTTGACTGCTTGCCTTCTGCTTCAGCAGAAGCCAGTCCACGAAATGTCAGCGCTGTCTAAGTGTCTGTGAAACATTGGCTGCTGAATATGCCTTTCCACACCAGCTGTGTTTTATACAAACTTTCTTCCGCTAGACTCCACTTGATGGCCTTTTAAGTTGGCAATCAGCTATTCTAAGCGCCTAAATGGCAGGTCACACCTGCTGAGATGAGTGGCAGGAGAGCGGAGAAAGCAGTTTTGGATTTGGCCAAAGGACCTTAAAAAAAAAAAGTAGTTCTACTGAATTTGGGAATGGCTTAAACAAACAGCAGGCCTGTAGCTGTGGGGGCTCTGCCGCTGTGGGGGCTCTGCCGCTTAACTTCCTGTCGGGTGTCCCAACTCTGCCCCCTAACTTCCTGTCGGGTGCCCCAACTCTGCCCCCTAACTTCCTGTCGGGTGTCCCAACTCTGCCCCCTAACTTCTTGTCGGGTGCCCCAACTCTGCCCCCTAACTTCCTGTCGGGTGCCCCAACTCTGCCCCCTAACTTCCTGTCGGGTGCCCCAACTCTGCCCCCTAACTTCCTGTCGGGTGCCCCAACTCTGCCCCCTAACTTCTTGTCGGGTGCCCCAACTCTGCCCCCTAACTTCCTGTCGGGTGCCCCAACTCAAGTGCCCCTGACCTTCCCCCTCTGCTACACCACCCCTTTCTCCCCATGATTTAAATTGCTGCTTTAAAATATTGGTTTAACAAAGTTTGGGATATTCTGATCCAAGATAAATTAGCTGCTAGTATTGTACTGCAAGATAATTCCAAAGCAGATGACTGGTTTATTAAAAAATGGTTTGTCTTTCTAGAATATGTAATAATAAGGAATCTAATTTTGGCAAAATTCCACTAAAATACATGAATATTATGATTTCTTAATTATATGTCTTAACATTGTGCACTATTGTGCCTTATGGCTTGGTGGTGTATTGGACAACTGTTCTTTTGCTCCTTGCTTTTTATTTAGATTACGATGCAACTATGCACTATATGCTCTGTTTTATTTTTATTGTTCTTTGTGCTGGTTTTGCACATAAAAGTTTTAATAAAATTTAAATTGTACATTGCATGGTAGAGGTACCTAGGAGCAGCTGCTGCTCCTCCCAGATCTTTCAATAGTGTGGCAGGGCAGCAGCTGCTCCTGGGTACCCCTCCCATGCAATTTAAATCACTGGGGAGGGAGGGGGCAGCCCCCAGCTCGCACCTCTGCTGGGCCCCAGGTGGTTGTGCTGATGTGTGTGGAAAGGAAGGTCAGTTAAGTCCTTTTTAACATGCCCCTCCCCCAAGTTTTAAAATTGTGGCTACGGGCCTGACAAGCATAGCCAGCTTCAAGAGGGGATTGGATAAACCATATAGAACAGAGGACCACCAGTGGCTATTAGCCACAGCGTATTGTTGGAACTCTCTGTCTGGGGCAGTGATGCTCTGTATTCTTGGTGCTGGGGGGGGAGGAGCAAAGTGGAACAGCTTCTAGCCCCACTTGTGAACTTCCTGATGGCACTTGGAGGGGGGGGGGTTGGCCGCTGTGTGACATAGAGTGTTGGACTGGGTGGGCTACTGGCGTGATCCAACATGGCTTCTCTTATGTTCTTATCTAAGAAGAACACTATAAGCATCCAAAGCATCTCTTTCCAATACTCAAGAGGCCACCGCCACTCATGGAAGAAGAAAACAGGGGTCCCCAGCGTGGTGCCCATGGGCACCACGCTGCCCAGCGACAACCTTCCTGGTGCCCGCCAAATGTGTTTCAGAAGTAGATGGGACCATGTGGGGCTTTTGTCCAGCAAGGCTTCTGCTTGGCCATGCAGACTCTTAAAAATATCACTTTGGGCAACGGTTCCCACCACAGCACAAGGATCTTCACTGTGCAGTTGATGGTAAGCTGGGGCAGCCATTTTGTGGTAGGTTCAAAAAGATTGGGGACCCTTGAATTCTGTACCAGAGTTCCAATCCAGCCTAGCACATAAAAAAAGAGCTAAAATTCCTCCAATCAGCCATATGACTAGGAAGCAGCAGTGGGATAGACTCTATCATTCATCCCATTTTTGTGGGAGATTTTCTCTTTTTGGAAAGGGCTTCATGCACACAATCCCAGCTCTTGGGATTGGGTAAAGCAAGACGTATTTCTGCATACACTGTTCCTCTCCCAGCTACAGATAACATTCATAAAAACATCTTTCACTCATCCCCTAACTGGATTTTGTGCATTAGCATGCATTCAAATGCCACATGTGTATTATATAAATAAAAGCCAAAGACTTGTGCTTAATGGTGTGGGGAATGTGGCATTGGGAAGGCCCCTTCTAAGTGCTGTAAAGGTGTTGGGAGCATTCCAGAATTCTGCAGGCACCATTGGAATTCTGGGAACATAAGAAGGTTGATGTCCTCAACTCCCTTGGATGTTTCCACACCTTGTTAATTAAATCTCAGTTGTTCGCAACATTCCAAGGGTAATGAGTGTGTTTTAGAGACTAGGTGGAGCCAAGTGGGTTTTTGCCCATCAAGGATTCAGCTTGGTTGTGCAAGTTTTTAAAAACATTGTTTTGGCATCAGCTGCGACCACTGCACAAGGAACATCATTGTGTGACTGAAGGTATGCTGAGGCAGCCATTTTGTGCCCGTGCCCAACTTGCTTTGTCAAAATTCCAAAGGTGCCCACACGTTCAGAAAGGTTGGGGACCCCTGGTCTAGTAGGTATAATAGGATCTCATTACGAATTATTTAGTTAACTCCAGGGGTTTTTTTGAGCCGTAACGCACAGGAATGCAGTTCCACCTGGCTTGGTGTCAGGGGTATGGCCAGATATGCAAATAAGCTCCTGCTGGGCTTTCGCTTTTAAAAAAGCCGTGAGAAACTATGATGCCATCAGGTGGTGTGGCCTAATATGCAAATAAGTCCCTGCTGGGCTTTTTCAACAGAAAAAAAATCCCTGTGAAAACAATGGTGCCATAAGGGGGTGTGGCCTAATATGCCAATGAGTTCCTGCTGGGCTTTTTCTGCATAAAAAGCCCTGGTTAACTCTCTCATCTTTCTCTTCCCTCCCCTCCTAGGTCCTGACAGTTTTAGTTCAAAGAGTCTTGCGCTGCAAGCCCAGAAAAAGATCTTGAGCAAAATGGCGACCAAGACTATGGCTAACATGTTAATTGATGACACGAGCAGTGAAATCTTTGATGAGCTGTACAAGGTGACGATAGAGCACATGAAAAACAAGAAAGAAGCCCACAAAATCATGAAGGACTTAATCAAAGTCGCCATTAAAATCGGAATCCTCTACCGCAACAACCAGTTCAACCACGAAGAGCTGGAGCTTGTTGAGAAGTTCCGCAAGAAGCTGAACCAAGCGGCCATGACTATTGTCAGCTTCTACGAGGTGGAGTACACGTTTGACAAAAATGTACTTTCGGGACTCCTGCATGAATGCAAGGACCTGGTGCACGAACTGGTGGAACGGCACCTGACAGCCAGGTCTCACGCTCGAATCAACCATGTCTTCAACCATTTTGCAGACGTGGCGTTCCTGACCGCCCTTTATAGCCTTGACGGGGAATGCCGCCCACACCTCAAAAAGATCTGTGATGGAATCAACAAACTACTTGATGAGAAAATCCTTTGAAACTTTGCTTTTTAAATATGTATGTCAGAAAGACTTGCAACGGAGAAGGTGGATCAGAAACACAAGAACAGACTTCCTTTCTGTAATTTCAAAATGGAACACCCATATTCCGGATCACACAGCATTGTTTGTACACGGAAAACGAGACAGAAAACCAGTCACACGGAGTCCTTGTCCCCAAATAACCTTTTGGGATGCAGGGCAATTTGTTATGTAAAATCATAATGTATCATGACCTCCTTACTGCCATGCTGGGGTTAGAGTTTGATGCCTCTTCCTAACCTCCTGTCCCAAAAGCCTGACATCTGTGTCAAATATTAAAAGAGCCTGGGTATATCTTGAAGAATGGATCCATACAGTCTTGACGAAGAGGGGGCCCCTGAATGTCCTCAAAATGGCAGACCACCTGCTGTTCACATGATCCAGGAATGAAAATAATGTAGGCCAGATACAACAGAAGCACAAAAGGATGGTTTTTAAAGGCTTTTTTTGTTTTCTACAGAAGAATACTAAAAGGCGAGCACCAGTTAAGATGGTATGGCTTGTTCTTCCCAGCCTTTCTGCATTGCCCAAGCTATTCTCTTATTACCGGTTTAAGCCCCACTGCCAACAGGAGTTCAACCCAGAGATCGAACAGGAGGACTGGAGATTCAGCTATTAGAATAGCTCTCCATGGGAGCCCTGATGTTTTTCTGCTGCAGCCTCAATTGCACCATGAGATGGGCAGCTTCCATGCCGGCAAATAATTTAAGGGCACCCTTAAATCATACATAGTATGCTGGGATTCATTTGTGAACGTAGAACAAAAATCCAAGATGAAGCTGGAAAGCAAAGAGGATGCTTGCGGTTTGTTAACAGATAAAGTGAAGCAGCAGCACCACCAAGATTTTAACTTTCTTATTCCATTGTTTTTCAAAGAAGCATTGCTAAATAGGATTAGTATCAGGCTGGGGGGGGGGGGATATCCCTGGTTGATCTGGAGCCAGTCATATATACACAGTAAACCTCACCTGCATCACCAGGTAGACTGGAGGTCTGCAGAGATCTATTTACACCACCCTATGCTCCTCAAAGGGAAGGCATGACAAAAATACAGCTGAAGCCCTTGAAATTAATAGATCCTTCACACATTAACGCAAGAGTTTTCCTTCCTTCCACAGTTAATCCAGCCTGGGGTAACATAGGTTCTTCACACTGGTGTTCTGGGATCATATCAAACACTTTGGTGTGATTCTTAATTTAAAGAGATTTACTGAAGGTAATAATGCACCTTTGGTAGCACAAAACCTGTAGTAACCACTGTTGTCGAGAGTAGAACATTAGTACGGGTATTTCTCGATTAAGCCCACATTCTACAGCTGTCTCAAGTCAACTCTGAAGATTAGCAGAGTTCATAATGTAGTCAGTTCCCTGCTGGTAAGTTTGACTTGTTGACAGTCACTTGGTTTGGGTGTCCCTCAGTTTGCCACTTTTGCTTCTGGGTGGAATCCCTGGATAATATACTACAGGTTAGAGCAACTGTTTGCTAAAATGGGGGAATGCAAAGCATTAGAAAGGATTAAATCTCGCCTATTCAGATACAGGGGCTGATTCCGCACTAACCTTGCTCTGCACCAGGATTCCATTTCTTTCTGCAGCAAGCTGGCAATTTCGCACCAGTTGCTCCGCACCGCCATTTTGCACGGGGAAAACCCACAATTTGCCATGCTGCAGCGTAAACCTGGTTTTTTAAGGTTTACACTGTGGCATGGCAAATTACAGGTTTTCCCCACGCAAAATGGCGGCGTGGAGTAAGAGGTGCGAAATCACCAGCTTGCTCCAGAGAAAACCGAAAGCCTGGCACGGAACAAGGTTAGTGCAGAATCAGCCAGTGCCTTTCAGTAAGATAGTTTTCTACAGACGTCAAAGCAGAAAGGAAGGGCGTTCCAGACAGAAAGCACAAGACAAGAGGAGAGTCTGCTTTATTATCTTGCGCACATTGCTAATTATTTTAGGAAACAGCCAAATGTCTTGTCACTTTTATTTATAAAACTGCGGCAGCCTTAAAAAAATGAGGAGCAAGTATTATGCATTGCTCGTATTGGTATATGCTGTACATTCATTGTTTACTTTTATATTAGTACATAAACACGGTAAAGCATTCTGTTCCAAAATATCGGTAGTATCAGTCAGCTACAAAATGTGTGTTGTATTATAAATTATACATTAAATGATTTGTGATTCAACAGCTTTCTGTTTCCTGGCACTTCTTTTGATGTCTCGCCCCATCAAATTATTTTAAAAGTATATTATAATAAGACATCATGGACGAACAATGACAAAACAGAAAACTCTAAAGCCAAAAGAGGCCATTACTAAGATGGGGATTCCCAGTTGCACTGTATGGTAGCTGAAGATGGGAGACAGACAGAAGGTAGACTGGTGAGCGGCTGAGGAGAATGAGGCACAGAAAGGGGAGAGGACGTGGGGGTTGCCAACAGGAGGCAAATAGAGCAGGGAGGGGGATACAGGGGGAAATGAGTTGCCACCTACAGTCTTTGGCGGTTCCATGCCATGCAGTTGGGCCTGGCCTGATGGCCTGCTCTACACAACTGGTTTCTAGGTTGAGGTTGCTGGGAGGGAGGGAGAGCCGAAGCTTAGAGAAGCAAATAAGTGTAGGTTCGCTGTTAAGTTGGAAGGACAGAAGGAAACAGGAAAGGCAAAAACGCTATAGGTGGTTTCAAGAAAGGGAAAGAGGAAATAGTGGGGTAGGGGGAAATAAGGTATCTCCTGCAAGTCTGTGTAGGTTCCCACTTGTTATTGTATAATTCTCATTTATAATTCTCATACACTCCTCTTTATTCATGGACTTTGTAGCTATTAAGCCCACATTTCTTGCTGAGACTCAAGGCAAATCACAAAATATAAAATGTGATCAGATAGCATAAAATATTGAGTAAGAAATCCAGATAGGACGGGGATTAGAGAACTGGAATACCGTACAAACAAGAAGAACCCTGTCTAAACTTTATTTCAGGGATGCCCAAACTGTGGCTCGGGAGCCACATGTAGCTCTCTCCCACACATATTGAGTGGCTCTTGAAGCCCCCACCACCCCATCAGCTGGCTTGGAGAAGGCATTTGTCTATTTAGATCATTTCTCCAAGCCAAGGCAGCTGCTTTATTTCTACTCTCCCTCCCCCATCTATTTGCCTCCCTCCTTCCCTCCTTGTGGCTCTCAAACATCTGACGTTCATGTCTTGTGGCTCTCAAACATCTGATGTTTATTCTATGTGGCTCTTACCTCAAGCAAGTTTGGCCACCCCTGCTTTAGATTCTAAAGACATGACATACACCATAAGTCAACAAACCCTCAAGGAGAGAGGCATTGTAATGGGAGATGGGGGGGGGGGAATAATTAGAAACTGCTGCCCGCTCTTCTTTGACCCGAAGTGCAACTAGTCCCTCAGAGGGACTGTGTGGATTATATGTCACCACATAATTTAAAAACAATGCCACAAATTATTCATAGCTGAATGAAACTTACTTTTTGAAGCAGAAGAATATTTTATTACACTGCACTTTTATAAAGGTACAGAGTAAGGAAAAAAAAACAGTTTCCATAGACAATAAAAGAGTGTACCACAGGTACAAATAAGCAACCCTCTTTATGTTCTACAAACATAAGTTTAGTGATTGTTCTCCCAAAATTCCTTATACTTACAAGATAAATAGTTAAAACCATCAGAATTCAAAATTTTCAACCAAATGTTTGTTTTTTTAAAAGGAACTCCGCTCGTGTTAAGTGTGCAAAAGGCATAGCTATGGTGGGTGCGAAACATCACATGGTTATAATGGTAGAAAACTGCATAGCTGTGAAACGGAAGCTTTGCTAGCTGATGCAGTCCATTCACTTTTGCTCAAGGCTAGCTTTAAAATCTGATGCACACTGCCAGCAGTCCGTGGAAAGAACGTTCTCGAGGTTCCCTCATCAGCGATGTACAAATGTAAACATTAAATACATATTCTACACACTAATATCTGTGATTTCAATACCATTACATTTCAGTGCATTTTAGTCGAGCCCTCGATTTGGATGATGCTGGAATCGTGGCAAAGCAGTTTGCACCCTTCTGTTGGGTGGCCATGCCGAACTCCTGATGCTTGTACTCCCTTGTGTCCTCTGGAGTATATAAAAAGCGGCTTTGCTTTCTGACACTGAGGTGAATGCAAAGACATCTACCATGCTGCAGAAGCAGAGGCAAGACCTGTCCACATGCCCAGGGTTTGGTGGGACCATATTGTGCTGCTCTACACAAATGCACACACATGGGGGAGGGGACGTGGCTCAATGCAAAAGCATTCGCTTGGCCAGCAGAAGGTCCTAGGTTCAATCCCCAGCAGCTCTAGTTAAAGGATCTGGCGGCAGATGGCACGAAAGGCCTCTACCTGAGGCTTTGGAGAGCAGCTGCCAGTCGGAGTAGACAATACTGATGGACCCAGGGTCTGATTCACTATAAGACAGCTTCATGTGTCCATGCACAAGCCCTCAACCCTAGTTCCTCCAATCGCCCAGGCTCCCTGCACCGTTTGCTCAGCTTCTATAATCTATACAATATATGATACATTACACATTACCTATAAACACACACATCACAACTCAACTCCCTTCTCCCATACTGGTAAAACCACCACCACGAGGTGACACATCTACTATTTTGTGCCGTGAGGATTTTCTTGCAATGATGCCTGCTACACAGCAAGATTCAAGGTCTGGTAAACCACACAGAACATCAGCTTTTTATAAGCTTTCCTGCAGGAAGATGGTTTTAGAGGGTAGCCATGCAAGCCTGCAGTAAAACAGATTCAAGTCTAGTAGCACCTTAAGGACCAAGAAAAGTTTCAAGGTATGAGCTTCAAAAGTCAAAGCTCCTGACTGGAGGAGGATATTGGATTTACATCCCACCCTATACTCTGAATATCAGAGTCTCAGAGCAGTCACAATCTCCTTTGCCTTCCTCTCCCACAACAGACACCCTGTGAAGTGGGTGGGGCTGAGAGGGTTCTCACGGCAGCTGCCCTTTCAAGGACAACTCCTATGAGAGCTATGGCGGACCCAAGGCCATTCCAGCAGCTGCAAGTAGATGAGTGGGGAATCAAACCCGGTTCTCCCAGATAAGAGTGTGCATTCTTAACCACTACACCAAACAGGACCCAGAGATCTCTATTTCTACTTGTGTCTGACAAAGGGAGCTTTCATTCTCAGAAGTTTATACCCTGAAATTCTTGTTAGTCTCTAAAGTGCTACTGGACTCTAATTTAACTGGCATGAAGATGTAAATGATAAGAACGTAAGAGAAGCCATGTTGAATCGGGACAATGGCCCATCCAGCCCAGCACTCTGTCACACAGTGGCCAGATCCCAGGTGCCATCAGGAGGTCCTTCAGTGGGGCCAGGACACTAGAGAAGCCCTTCCACTGTTGCCTCCCCAAGCACCAAGAATACAGAGCCTCACTGCCCCAGACAGAGAGTTCCATCAATACCCTGTGGCTAATAGCCACTGATGAACCTCTGCTCCATCTGTTTATCCAGTCGCCTCTTGAAGCTGTCTATGCCTGTAGCTGCCACCACTTCTTGAGGCAGTGAATTCCACATGTTAATTACTTGGATACAGAAGGACGTTATCTGTTCTTAAGCTTAACTGCTCGCTAATTTCATTGAGTTCCCAAAATTTCTTATATTGTGAGAAAGGGAGAAAAGTGTTTCTTTCTCTACCTTCTCTATTCCATGCATAATTTTGTTAATCTCTCATGTCACCCCTCAATGGTCATTTCCCCAAGCTCACCCCTTCAACTTTTCTTCATAGGGAATCATAAGAGTTGGAAGGGACCTCCAGGGTCATCTAGTCCAACCCCCTGCACAATGCAGGAAACTCACAAATACCTCCCCCTAAATTCACAGGATTTTCATTGCTGTCAGATGGCCATATAGCCTCTGTTTAAAAACCTCCAAGGAAGGAGAGCCCACCACCTCCCAAGGAAGCCTGTTCCACTGAGGAACCATTCTAACGGTCAGGAGATTCTTCCTAATGTTGAGCCGGAAACTCTTTTGATTAAATTTCAACCCACTGATTCTGGTCCTACCTTCTGGGGCCACAGAAAACAATTCCACACCATCCTCTAGATGACAGCCCTTCAAGTACTTGAAGATGGTGATCCTATCACCTCTCAGCCACCTCCTCTCCAGGCTAAACATGCCCAGCTCCTTCAACCTTTCTTCATAGGACTTGGTCTCCAGACCCCTCACCATCTTCGTCGCCCTCCTCTGAACCCGTTCCAGCTTGTCTATATCCTTCTTAAAATGTGGTGCCCAAAACTGTACTCCAGGCGAGGTCTTACCAGAGCAGAGTAAGATGTTCCATCGCCTTAATCATTTTCGTTGTCCTTTTCTGTACTTTTTCCAATGCTGTGTCTTTTTGGAGGAACAACCAAAACTGTACACAGTATTCCAAATGAGATTACACCATAGATTTATAAACTGGCATTATATTAGCCGATTTGTTTTCATTCCCCTTCCTAATAATCCCCAGCATAGCATCTGCCTTTTTTATTTTACTGCAGTCACACAGTGAGAGTTGCCATTTCAATGAGTTATCTATCACAACTCCAAGATTTCTCTCCTGATGGGTTACCACCAGTTTGGACCCCTTCAAGATATAATAATTATTAGGAGTTTTGGCTTCGATGTGCATTATTTCGCACTTGCCCATGTTGAACTTTTTTTGCCATGTTGATACCCGGTTGCCCAGCCTCATGAGATCCCTGGAGTGCCTCACTGCCCTGAACATCTTACTGTCATTCGCAAACTCAGCCACCTCACTGCTTACTTCCTACTCCAAATCATTAATGAACAAGCTAAAAGGCACCAAACCTAGTACAAAGGCCTGTGGTACCCCACTGCTTACCACCTTCCACTGTGAAAACTGCCAATTTATACTTGTTCTATCTCCTGTTAATTAACCAGTTTTTAATCCACAAGAGGACTTGTCCTTGTATCCTACGACTGCTGAGTTTACGTAGGAGCCAACTTTATCAAAAGCTTTCTCGAAGTCTAGGTCAACAACAACTCGTGTTTTGACTTTGACAACATGTTTGTTAAACCCCCATCAAAGAACTCTAAAAGGTTAGTGAGACAAGATCTTCCCTTACAAAATTCATCCTGATTCTTCCTCGATAGCTTTTGTTCATCAGCATGCCTACTAATTCAGTTTTTAACAATAGATTCCACTAATTTACCTGGTATCGATATTACAGTCAGGCCTGTAATTTCCCAGTCATAATCACCTCACATAGACTTAGATCAGACTTGAACCCAAGGATTATGTATGCTTGTATGAATATTTTAAAAAGACATTAGAACCCCCCAAATACTGCAGTTTTGGCAGTTTAGAGATTGTGCCAAGCAGAGATACACACTGGGTGTTGCAAGGGAACAATCACAGACAAAGACATGTAGTGACAAGACAGAAGAAAGAACCTCAAGAACCGCATAGAACAGCTATTTGATTTTGAACCTCTTTGTGAAAGTGATGCTTCCAAGTGCTGTGGGTGAAAACCTCCATGCAACTCTGAAGCATCACAAAACAGGTTTCAACCCACAATTGTTTGCATTGGCAAGTCATGTGAATGAGGCTGCTTCAGCACAATTCATACACTCTGGCATCTTGCTGGGCGCTGCCAAGGGAGGGCCAAACCAGATGAGTTGCCAAGAGCTCTGTGTCTGGAGCTCCCAGATCTTGTGTAAAAATCCAATAAGCTTAGGGCAAAGGCTCCAGTTTGGATGGGGGTCACAGCAGACAGCTAAGCTTCATCTCTCCCCTGCATTATTGTCCTGATCTGAAACTACTCTGGGGCATCGCTATTTTGCCCTGCTGGGGAAACATGAAGATACAGGTATTGTATGCTCCTCCAAGAGACCAGCTATAACTGTTGCTTGGAAATGTTTTAGATCAGGAGAATGGAAGGGAGGTGCAGCTTCAACCACACTCCCCTCAAATTGCAATCTCAATCCAAATCAGGACCTTCAGAACCTGATAATCAAATCGGGGGGGGGGGGGGGGACCACTAGGAGGTCCAGACCCAGGACTTCCAACTTCTCATCTGGTTTGGCTCTGCTGCACCAACAAAATATTTAGCTTTTTAACATTTTCCAGAGGTATGTATCTGAAAATACACATGGAAGTTCATTTAATGCTTATATAAGGTTTTCCCAGACACATTTCCCACAACAGAAATCATCACAAAAGGTCTCCTATGATGACATGGTATATTAAAAAAGGGTCTCAAAGCGCTTGGCAACCATGGAAACCCATAGGTGGGGGAGCCTTAGGTTTTTACAAGACAAAAAAACTGCAGTTTTATAATGGAGAAAGTCAAACTTTGCCCACTCGGTCTTCAATTATAAAATGTCTTACATATGTGAGCTAATCCTTGGAGAGGCACACTGAATGATAACAGGTCCCCAAACCCCAGCATCCCAGAAACAACATTAGGTTTGTGTTCAACGTAACACCAAGCCAGGGTGGCAATCACTGCTAGTGTATCTTGTAACTGAATGTCAATTTCACACAGTTTGAGCCAACAAACTGCTCTGCAAGAGCTGCCATCTTGTTTTAATACAACTGGTGGCTTTGGGTGCCATTTTAAGGGGGGGGGATGTCACAAATAAAGCCAACAAGGTTTAAGCAGCAGTTTGACAACGTAAGACACGTGAACAACTTCATTAAGTAGCAGACAATCCTATGAATAGCGTTGGGACCATACAAGTATGTAACAGAAAATACATACTTTTTAGTTGAGACAACGCATCTCATTAAAACATTTACTGATACTTTTATTTGGCCACTGTCAGTGACTGATATATCCTGAGCTTTTTTCCTCTTTTTAGCAGGCACCGAAGAATACTTGCCTAGAGGCATACGGGGTCCACACTTGCACCACACCACTCTCGATAAGCAGGAACAGAGGCGGGATTGTTTTCGTAAACCCGTGTGATCACACACTTCCTTCCGGAAAAGGAGGCACTAATGACACCCTCAGGATTCTCCCATCACCTTCTGGCATTGGTAAAGTAAACAGTCCGGAAGAGCAGGACTTGGCGACCTGAACCACAGAGCCAGCATCCCACCATGGATACGGCAGTGCAGTAAGCCAGGGACTGACGGAAGCAGTTTGCAAGCTGCTATGCCCTCGTTGCCTAAAAAAGAAAAGAGACAGGACCGTCTGTTAAATTGTAAAAGATGCCTGGCATTTATTTATTATTACTTGAGAATTCTATCTCACCCTCCCCTGCAAGTGGGCTCAGGGCAGGTTACAAGAAAAATGAAAACAGTTGACCGTAACACCAGAAATTAAAACCCAGAAGCTAGGTTAAAAACAAAGATGGTGAGCTAAAAAAACCAGCAGAGTCAGGAAAGTTCCACGGGTGTACTACAAATGTGCACTAAGGACCACATATGGCCTGGTGCCATGTACAGCATATGCAGGTTAGAAGAAAAAGAAAAGAACAGACTGGATTTATACCCTGCCCTTCACTCAGTCTCTCAGAAAAGCTTGCAATCTCCTTTCCCTTCCTCTCCCCACAACAGGCACCCTGTAAGGTAGGTGGGGCTCAGACAGTTCAGAGGTACCTAGGGCCTACACTTGTACAACGTTGCTCTTGATAAGCAGAAACAGAGGTGAATTTGTTTTGGTAAACCCCTGCACAATCACACACTTCCTTCCAGAAAAAGAACTGCTCTTGAGAGAACAGCTCTTGAGAGAACTGTGACTGACCCAAGGTCACTCAGCAGGTACATATGGAGGAGTGGGGAATCAAACCTAGTTCTCCCAGGTTAGAGTCCGTGCTCCTTATCACTACCAAACTGGTAGGGAGGCCAATACAGCTGCACACCCATCACCGCAACCAAAGGCCTGCTGGAACAGCTGTTTTAAAGGCTCCACAGAATGGTACTAAGTCCCACAGGACCCTGGTCTCACTTGGGAGCATGCTCCACCAGGCCGGAGCCAAAGCTGAAAAGGGGTTGGCTATGCTGGAGGCTAGACAGATGTCTTTTGAGCTGAAGGCAACCAGGAGACGTTCTGAAGAGTGTAAAGCTCTCCAGGGGACATATTGGGAGAGACGGTCTTGCAGGTATGCTGGCATGGTAATACACACTGAAGAGATGTTCAAAGGACTCTGTCTTGGATTCCAAGAGCAACTGGTTGGGTATGCCCAGGGACTCCTTGGATATGTTTGTCAAAATGCCACATACACCCTCAACCAGCCTGTTTTGACACTTCAGGAAATTTCAGAAAGAAATTTGTGAGATGCAGGTTCAAAATTCAAAAAATCCAGCGGCCAACAGAAACATCGCCATATGTGTACCTATCAGATAACCCCACCCCCAAATCAGTCAATCTGTTTTGCTTTGTTGCTGTTATATCACAGCTGACTTATGGCGACCCTGTGGAGTTTTCAAGGCAAGAGTCATTCAGAGGTGCCTTACCATTGCCTACCTCCTCTGAATCAAGAACCTGTATTCTTTAGTGGTCTCCCACCCAAATATACTGCCCAGGGATGACCCTGCTTAGCTTCTGAGATCTGATCAAATCAGGCTAGTCTGGGCTATTCAGATCACAGCAACTTGTTTGCCTACATGTTATCAACGCTCACAGGGTTAACTCAAGCTGGGGTTGGGAGGGTTTTTTTGGGGCGGGGGGGGGGAGGTTAAAGATCTATTTCATTGCCTACTTTAAATATGTATTGATGTACTGTTACCAACTTGGATCATATGTGCTACAAACTGGAAGATGTCCCAAGTTACTTTACTTACCTATGATATCCACAGTATGTAGCTTTAGTTTTTGCTGCAAGGTGTTTAAAATGACTGATAAAGATCCCTGAGATGATGTCATTTTTAGGTTTTGTTTGACATCGTTAGAAAAGGAGAGCCACAGTTTTCCAAATTCTTCAGTGGTCGTTTCCATTGGTCTGGGAAAGAACATACAACTATAAGAAGAGCCCTGCTGGATCAGAGCAGTGGTCCATCTAGTCCTGCATCCTTTCTCACACAGTGGCCAACCAGTTCCTCTGCAGGGCCGACAACAGGGCAGAGAGGCCAAGGCCGTCATAAGAACACCAGAAGAGCCCTGCTGGATCAGACCAGTGGTCCATCTAGTCCAGCATCCTGCCTCACACAAGTGGCCAGCCAGTTCCTCTGGTGGGCCGACAACAGGCAGAGGCCGAGGCCTTCCACCGATGCTGCTTCCTGGCACTGGAATTCAGAGTCTGACTGCCTCTGAATGTGGAGGTTCCTTTTAGTCACCAGGGCCAGTAGCCATTGATGGACTTATCCTCCATGAAGCTAAAGATTTTGCCAAGACAACAATTATTATTATTGTAAAGTATTTTGAAGTAGTTTTTTTAAAAAACAAACAAATCTTCTTGCCCAATCACTACAAAATTTAATATATCTCAACTTTTAAAAATGTTAAGCAATTAAAAAATTACCTCACTCATTAAGGATTGAAAAGTCTAAAAAATAAAACCCTTTATACATGATACTACTGTGGGAGTAAAAACAGAGGGCAACAGTATCAGGGTTCCTTTCTTTAATGTCCCAGGCCACTGACATTTATGAAAATACATGAGAGAGTCCCTTAGTTTTGGGATAAACTTAGGAAATAACGCATGCGGGTGCACATGATGTACACAGAGCAACAAGTAATATGGAGTTAAAGAAAGAATTCAGATCAACATTGATTACTTGACTGCACTACGAATATACTTATTACCACTTATTATTACCTGATAAAATCCAACAGCACTAATGTCACTGAAAACCTGAGGCACGTCTCTGATTCTAGATGGTAACTGAGGGATCCAGACAGCAGTCCCTCTGAGCAGAGCTCTTCCATGAATACACACTTCTGGAAGCTTTCTATGCTTTGAGCTTCTATTTCAGCAAAATGGAAGCTGAGATTTTCAGAGATCTGCAAAGCAAAGGGTGGAGGGGGGGATGAACCAAAAGGATTTAGAAAGGGCTTTTGGGGGGGGGGGGAGGTGTTAAACATCAGGTCTTTCTTTCAAGAGGAAATGAAAACTGAATCACTACAGAAATCATAAACCATTCGTGTCATTACCTTAAAATGTTTGGAGTTCTCAAATTCCAGCTTTCCAGCTTTAAGTGCAGAAAGACTTTTATTGGCAAGAAATACGAAAAGGATGAAGCTGTCCACTTTCCATATTTTACACAAGTACAACATGACGGTTTCATTGCCACAAAGTTCTGAGATCTCCGAATGAGGATATTTGGCTACTTCTTCGGGTAAGTAAGGCGTCAGAGAGAGTTGCCTTTTGACTACAGGCTGAGCATTTGGAGAAGGCTGGAAAATCTCCAAGTTCCCATCCGCAAACAAAGATGAAGGCGAGACTCTGCAATCCAGAAGCTTCTCACCCAGTTCGGCTTCTGGCAGAGAATGAGACCTATCCAATACTGCCTTTGATTCTGGAGCTTCACAGGAATTCAGTGAAGCTTTCCGTAACCTCAGGTGCCCATTGTTTTGGAAGGGCTTTTTGTTCCTAGATAATGCATTGGGCGAAAGACTGAGGGGCAGGCTAGCAGTGCTTTTGATGCTGAACGATTCTTCACTGTTTTGGGATTCACCTGTTTTAGATTTCCTTTTGAACTTCTGGGCGGTAGAGTCTCCTTTGCCCATCTGAAAGCAAATAGAAATATACCTTTTAAATGCAAGGTGTGTTTTAAAGGACCAAGAAAAAAAACTCCTCTACATAATTTCAAAAGGTAGTTTTGAGCAATATATCAGAGAAAAGTGCTAAGAGACAGTGTGATTTAGTGGTTACAGTGACAAATGAGAATTATTATTAATAATAATAATATCCTGCTTTTCTATCTGACTGGAGACCCAAAGCAATTTTGGGAGACCCATGTTCAAATCCTTGTTCAGCCATGAAGCTCATTGGGAGACCTATTTACTTCTGTGCTGCCTTTCCACCCCAATCAGATCCCCCAGGCTGCAAATATCAAGATATTTCAACATTAGAACAGCATATAAAATAGCACATAAAATAATTCAACTAAAAACAAACATATAACACCAAAACCTGAGAGTAGGGTCAACAACAGTTATTAACAAAAAGGTCTTCACCCACTGGCAGAAGACAACAACAGACGGATGACTCTCCCTGGGAAGGGAGCAATGTTCCCTATAAGCTGCAGAGTCTTGTGAGCAAAAATTCTGCTTTGTGAGCTACTGGCATTAAGTTGTGAGCTACTGGCATTAAAGTTGTGAGCTACTGCATACATTTATGTGCTCTGGGGTCATCCTTCCTGAGTTAAGAGAAAAATCTGTGAGCTGGAGGCTAAAAATCTGTGAGGTAGCTCATGCTAACTCAGCTTAGAGGGAACACTGGAAGGGAGTTCCAAAATTTTGGTGCCATGACCAAGAAGGCCCTTTCTCAGGTTACTGCCCAAATAGAATCAAATTGCAGGGGCTCCCAAAGTGGGGCCTCTGAAGATAACTGCAATGGATGGGGAGGTTCATAAGTCAGTTTCTTACAAATTTAGGCAAGACGCAAACGAAACAAATGAGATTATAAAACAAGTAGCAGCAATTGATTCAGAATTGTTTAAAGGGGATGTAGTGAAGGTTTCAAGCACATGGTCAATCGCAGTGACTCATCTCCTGTAAGAAACACCAGGATCAGGCCTGTTTGACAATCTTCTCTCTTGATTTTTTAAAATTTATTATTCAGAAGGAAAAATGATAAAGGTTACAGAGAAAGGGGAACAGTAAGCGATATGCTTGGCTTCCCTCTTTGAGGAAACTGCTAAGCCATAAGCAGGAAAAGGCTGAAGCACAGACTCACGCAGGGAGGCTATACATCCAGATTTTCAGCAGGAGAAACAGAGACATCATCCAGGCTGCAAAGAGCTACTTTGGGTGAGCTTAATGACCCGCATTTACCCAGCAGAATTTGATTTTTCTCCACTTCGAACAGCTGATGCCCTTGACAAACTATTTTTACAATTCCCCTCAACTCCAGAAGGCTTTTGGCAGGAGGAACTGCTATTCTCCATCCAATTCAACTGAATGGATTTCCATTTACTACCCTGGTTGAGTTCACAGCTCAAGCCTAAAAAACTTCCACTCAGCAGCAGTAAATATCCTCCGATTTACTGAAATGCTGCCTAGGGCTGCTGCTGCTACCAAGTTAAACAGCACTCTCATACCAGACTGACGTTGCCCTGCAGTCCCAGGCCAACAAAGAGGGTTGAGGCAAGTTGCTGCTTCTCCTTCTCCTCCTTGGACAGGCTGGTAATTTCCTGCTCAGACTGCAAGGCAAAGTTATCGACTGCATGCTCCGCAGATGTGCTGCTCTCTATTGCTGGCTTTACACTGTCTTCCTTTTCCACTAGGCTTTCCTTTTTGGGAAGGTAGCCCTCTTTTCCCCACAGCTTCTTCACGCCTTCAAGCTTCAGTGTGTTGGCTCTAAAGAATACACAATTATGAAAGGTAACACAAGTAACACTAGAAGGGAGCTTTAAAGAGGTTATTTTTTGTAGCACCGAGAAGGTTGGAGACCAATCAAATTTAAAAGAACCTCTGCAAGGGGGCTCAACACCTTACCGCCAGTGAGGGGCAGTGCGAGATGGGAGTTACTGGGGTGGATTCAGCTATTCTCCAGGCTTCCTCCCACTTAAGTCGTTCTTCCTGCAATGAAAGAGCCACCTAATTTGGAGGCAGGCTTCAGATTTGAACCCAAAGGGAAGGTGGGATATAAATACTTTAACAAAAAAAAAAAAACTTTGCACAGTGGGTTGATAGAATGGGGGCAGGTTCCACCCCAATGACTCCCACATAAGCTATGAAACTAACTTTAAAAAAAAAAAACCAACCTTTTTGTAGTTTGACTATTAAACTCAGCACAACCACTTGCATATTTCACTACAATACCTATTCATGTTCAGATAAAACAGAGGCAACATGAATTACATTACTTGGTTAGTACAGTAGGAAAAACCTGTCATCAGTTATCTGTTAAAATGTTTAATAATAATAATATAATAATAATAAACTTTAATTTGTATCCCGCCCTCCCCGCCGAAGCAGGCTCAGGGCGGCTAACAAGACATGGTTTCCCATGATTTACATAAGACAATTTTAAAATACAATTGATACATACATTTAAAAACAGTTACATAAGGTTAAAACTACATAAAAGTTAAGACTACCATAAATTAAGGTGCTATTCAGTAGATATATTCTGCTTCTACTTAAGGCAGCTTACAGATCACAGTTTAAAAGCAAAACAAATAGCCCTGCCTCTCTTATCATAAACGTGGACATGAATGACTATCGTGAAGTCATCTTTATTTCTGAACTAGCACAGCCATTATATTTTGCAGGGCCAGTATTTCGTTGCTGCTTCGTCATGTTTTTACAGCTGGTCTGGACTGCACTTTTGTTGCTGTTTGGCTGGCTGCTGTTTTGTTATTTGATGTGCCGTTTTACTTATATCAAGAGCAGCCTTGTTTTGGAAAGGCAACAAAGATATGTGAGATGTTGGGAGGGGGGTGCACGCAGACAAATACTCATATGTGCCTCTATACCTAGCAAATAACCAAGGGAGAAGGAGATTAAAATCAAGCAAAAAAGACAAAAGAGTACTCACTCCTTCTGTCCCACCTCTGCACTGTTACCAGATATGTCAGAACCCAGAGAAAGGCCAGTTGGAGACTGTCTACCAGGAAAGCCAGACATTGAGAAGCTTTGGGAAAGCGACAATCCATAAGGTTCAAAATTCAGAGCTGCAAATACAGATTATATACCCATCAAAACAGATCACAAGACAATTACAGAAAAGAAACAATTTATCGTCAATTTATTTACTTCAATTTCTAGCCCGCCTTCCTCTGCACAGTGTCAAGTTCTGTGCAGCATTCATTAATTACACCTCTTTGATGTAAATCAAATTAGGCTTCATTTAATGATAAGCATGTTCACAGCAAGGGCTGATCTTGCTAAAACTGACCTCCACCGGTCAGGCTACATCTTTATACTTTACTGTGACTGTTAATTACGTAGGTATTTAGGTGCACAAATTCTGGCAGGCAATTACAGTAATTCAAAGATAGACACTCTCCCACTTCCTCCCACAATTCAGACAGTACTCTTAAAAATCAAGAGTTAACAGTCCCTAACCAGACAGATAGCAGGTGACTTTTACTGCTCCAGAAAGAACGCATGTTGCTGGCTAGGGCAGAGAGATTACTCAGAACAATGTTACAAAGAATGTGGGCATACAGACAGAGTCAAAGCAAAAGCGTGAGAATACAAAATACATGAAAATGCAGTTTACATGATAACATGGGAAGAGCCAGATCTTGACACACAGCAGAGCTCAGGGTGGGTTACGACAATAAATATAAAAAAAATAAATTTAGGGCAATTAAAATAATCACACAAGATTAAAACCTATACAAATCATCAAGTAATCCAATTCACAAGATGGCAGTCAGGCACAAATCAGCAAGTGTTCCCTATAAAGTGTGTATGTAGATAATAATAAATCTTGGGTAACTGGGCAAGGAGCAGCAAAGCAAATAATGTAAAGCATACAGCTCAATGAACAACACAAGCCAGGGTAAGAGAGGCCAATGTAAGCAATCTGCCACCTCAGCCATATGGCTGGCGGAACATCTACATTTTACAGGCCCTGTGGAGCTTTCAAAAGCCCTGCAGGGCCCTGATCTCACTTGGGAGAGCGTTCCACCAGGCAGGAGCCAGAGCTGAAAAGGCTAAGCAGACATCCTTTGGGCCGGAGACCACCAGATATTTATTTCTTTCTTTCTCAGATTTATATCCCACCCTCCCCACTGAAGCAGGCTCAGGGCAGCTAACAACAGTCCAACTAAAACAATAAAACAGTAGATAAACAATTAAAATTTTAACAATTAATTAATACTAATTAAATAATATTAAAACAGTTTAAAAACAATTTTGGTGCTAGTTTTGATTTCATTAAGTTCAGCGATGTTGGGCATCTGCATTATACTAGAATTCAGCTAAAGGCAAGTTGCAATAGGGCTGCTTTACAGGCCTTGTGGAACTGAACAAGGTCCCGCAAGGCCCTTACTTCTTCTGGAAGTTGGTTCCACCAGTGGGGGGGCCACAATTGAGAAGGCTCTTCTCTGGTAGCCTTCAGTCTCGCCTCCCTCAGCCCGGGGATTGACAATAAATTCTGCGATCCAGATCTAAGACCCTCTGGGGAACATGAGATCTAAAGAGCATAAAGCTCTTTGGGGGACATATAGGGAGAGAAGGTCCTGCAGATATCTTGGTCCCAGACCTCACAGAGCTCTGAAGGTTAACACCATAACCTTGAACTTGATCCAGTATTCCACTGGGAGCCAATGCAGCCAACAGAGTACTTGTTGCACGTGGGTTTTCAATGGTGGTCCCACTAAGGACATGCACTGCTGCATTTCGGACCAGGTGAAGTTTCCAGGTCAGTCTCAAGGGCAGCTCCCCCCACCATAGAGTGAGTTACAGTAGTCCAATCAGGAGGTGATCATTGCATAGATCATTGTAGCTAAGTCATGGGGAGAGAGATAGGGACTCTGCTGCCTGTGTCCTGATGGCATACCTACAGAACAGTTTGCATTCAGCACCCCACCAATAACACAGCCTGTATGGTGTAGCGGTTAAAGTGTCAGACTAGGATCTGGGAGACACAGGTTTGAATCCTCACTCTGCCACAGAAGCTGGCGAGGGTAACCTTGCGCCAGTTTAATCTACTTCACAGTAGGTTGAAATGGAGGAAAGGAGAATGATGTCAGCCACTTTGGGATCCCCACTGCGGGGAGAGAGTATAAATGAAATAAAATATAATAAAACACAAATAATCTCTGTGCCATGGCATTGTTTTCAGAATCATGATACCTACAATGGTGAAGTCATAACTACTCTGAATTTTTTATTTAGGCAACAATGTCTATATTTGATGGGCATATATCAAAATTAATTCAGTATTATGATGACTCACAGAGTAGAATTAAGTACATCTTGCATATAACAAATTAAATTCCTTCAACCACCCTGTGAAGAACCATTTAATAACCGAAGCAGTGTCAGATAATCTGCTCACTCAGTATTCTGATAAATGCAGATGGCGATCTTATGGTAGATGCAGACGGTAGTCTTATGTGTTAAGTGAGAAAAGGTACGTTTGTATTTTGTAACGTATGAACGTGTGTGCACTTTCTACTGCAGGTACATAAAGGGGAAATACACATACACACACACGTCTGCTCACAAAAGCTCTTACCCTGCCACAAATTCCGTTGGTCTTTAAGGTGCTACTGGATCCTTACTCTTTTCTACTGCTACAGACAGACTAACAACACAGCTACCCATTCGATCAGAATTACAAAAGTCTGTAATTGCAGTACAAAATTCACACAACCATTCATAAAAAGGCTCACATTGCAGTGAAAATAATAAACAGACCGCAACCACAATAATAATAGAACAAAGCATCTTTGGTACAGTTACCATTTTTTCTGGATCCCCCAGGCAGTTAAACTGCTTAGACCCCACAAATATCCTTTCCATAGCATTTGCTACTACCTAAAGATTTAAAAATCCCTCTCATGGATTGCTGCCTTGATGTGGCGAGAGGGCTTGCGCGGTTCAATGAGGCTGCAGGGCATGCCATGCAGGGGCACCCAAGATGGACAGGCCACAGCTGAGAACCCAGACTAAATGTGATCCACTGGAGAAGGAAATATCAAACCACTCCAGTATCCTTGCCAAGAAAACCCCATGAACAGTAACAAAAGGCTAAAAGATATGGTGCTGGAGGATGAGCCCCTCAGGTCTGAAGGTGCCCAATATGCTACTGGGGAAGAGCGGAGGGCAACTCCAAGTAACCACAGAAAGAGTGAAGCGGCTGGGCCAACGCCAAAAGGACGCTCAGCTGTGGATGTGTCTGATGGTGAAAGAACAGTCCGATGCTGCAAAGAACAATACTGCATCGGAACGTGGAATGTAAGATCTATGAATCAAGGTAAGCTGGATGTAGTCAAACAAGGGATGGCAAGACTGAACATCGACATTCTGGGAATTAGTGAACTAAAATGGATGGGAATGGGTGAATTTAACTCAGAGAATCACTATATCTATTATTGTGGCCAAGAGTCCCGTAGAAGAAATGGTGTAGCCTTTATAGTTAACAAGAGAGTGAGGAAGGCAGTAATGGGATACAATCTCAAAAATGATAGAATGATCTTGGTTCGTATCCAAGGCAAATCATTCAGTATCACAGTAATCCAAGTCTATGCCCCAGCCACTGATGCAGAAGAGGCTGAAGTGGACCAATTCTATGAAGATCTACAACACCTTCTAGAATTAACACCAAAAAAAGTTTCCTCTTCATCATAGGGGACTGGAACCCCAAAGTAGGAAGTCAAAAGGTAATCAGAACAACTGACAAGTTTGGTCTCGAAGAACAAAATGAAGCCGGGCAAAGGCTAATAGAGTTTTGTCAAGAGAACAAGCTGGTCATAGTGAACACCCTCTTCCAACAACCTAAAAGGCAACTCTACACGTGGACATCACCTGATGGGCAACACAGAAATCAGATTGATTATATACTCTGCAGTCAAAGATGGAGAAGCACCTTACAATCAGCAAAAACAAGACCTGGAATTGACTGCAGCTCAGATCATGAGCTACTCATTCAAAATTCAGGCTTAAACTGAAGAAAACTGGGGAAGCCATCAGGCCATTCAGGTTTGACCTTGATCACATCCCTTATGAATATACAGTGGAGGTGAATAGGTTTAAGGAACTAGAGTTGATAGACAGAGTGCCGAAAGAACTATGGACAGAGGTTTGTGACATTGTACAGAAAGCAGCAATCAGTACCATCCCAAAGAAAAAGAAATGCAAGAAAGTAAAGTGGCTGTCTGATGAGGCTTTACAAATAGCTGAGGAAAGCGAAAGGCAAAGGTGAAAAGGAAAAATTCACCCAACTGAATGCAGATTTCCAGAGAACAGCAAGGAGAGATAAGGAGGCCTCATTGAAAGAACAATGCAAAGCAATAGAGGAAAATAATAGAATGGGAAGGACAAGAAATCTCTTCAAGAAAATTGGAGAAATCAAGGGAATGTTTCATGCAAAGAAGGTCATGATAAAGGACAAAAATGGTAGGGACCTAACAGAAGCAGAAGAGATCAGGAAGAGGTGGCAAGAATACACAGACAAATTATACAAGAAGGATCTTAATGTCCTTGACAACCATGACAGTGAAATCGATGACCTTGAGCCAGACATCCTGGAGAGCGAAGTCAAATGGGCCTTAGAAAGCATTACTAACAACAAAGCGAGCGGAGATAAAGGTATCCCAGTTGAGCAATTCAAAGTCCTAAAAGATAATGCTGTTAAAGTGATGCATACATTATGTCAACAAACTTGGAAAATGCAACAGTGGCCACAGGATTGGAAAAGGTCAGTTTATATTCCAATCCCAAAGAAGGGTAATGCCAAGGAATGTTCAAACTATCGCACCATTGCACTCATTTCACATGCCAGCAAGGTCATGTTAAAGAGCCTACAAGCTAGGCTTCACCAGTACGTAGATCAGGAACTACCAGAAGTTCAAGCTGGGTTTCAGAGAGGTAGAGGAATTAGAGATCAAATTACCAACATTCGCTGGATTATGGAGAAAGCACAGGAGTATCAGAAAAATGTCTATTTCTGTTTCATTGACTATGCTAAAGCCTTTGATTGTGTGGATCACAATAAACTGTGGCAAGTCCTTAAAGAGATAGTACCAGACCACCTCACATGTCTCCTGAGAAACCTGCATAAGGGTCAAGAAGCAATGGTCAGAACGGGATATGGAACAACTGATTGGTTTCGAATAGGAAAAGGAGCTCGACAAGGATGTATATTGTCACCCTGCTTATTTGATTTATATGCCTGGATGGGGCAGAAGCAGGAATTAAGATTGCTGGGGAAAACATCAACAACCTCAGATGTGCAGATGATACTACTCTAGTGGCAGAAAGTGAGGAGGACCTAAAGAACCTCTTGTTGAGGGTGAAAGAGGAGAGCACAAAAGTAGGCTTGAAACTCAACATCAAAAAAACTAAGATCATGGCATCCAGCCCCATCACACCATAGCAAATAGAAGGGGAGGACATGGAGGTAGTGACAGACTTCACATTTCTGGGATGCAAGATCACTGTAGATGGTGACTGTAGCCATGAACTTAAAAGACGTTTGCTCCTTGGGAGGCGAACCTGGGCAATATAATGAGAAGTAGAGACATCACCCTGCCAACAAAAGTCCGTACGGTCAAGGCAATGGTTTTCCCAGTGGTAGTGAGAGCTGGACCATGGGGAAGGCCAAGCGCAGAAGAATAGATGCTTTTGAGCTGTGGTGCTGGAGAAGAATCTTGAGAGTCCCTTGGACCGCAAGAAGATCAAATAAGGGAAATCAACCCAGACTGTTCCCTGGAAGGTCAGATGCTGAGGCTGAAGCGCAAATACTTTGGCCACCAAATGAGAAGGAAGCAGCATTCCCTGGAGAAGACCCTGATGCTGGGAAAGACAGAAGGCAAAAGAAGAAGGAGACGGCAAAAGATGAGATGGCTGGACAGTGTTACTGATTTAACAAACACAAATTTGAGCAGACTTCGGAGGATGGTGGAAGACTGGAGGGCCTGGCGTGCCTTTGTCCATGGGGTCGCAAAGAGTTGGACTCGACTGCAACTGAACAACAACAACAAAAGATTTTAGGTATGTTTCTAAGCCAACCAATAATTCACCTTCCGTGTGAACGTGTAAAATATTGATCCCACCCTCTACCTTTCTTTCTCAGCTAGTAAAGTGTTTAGTAAGTAGCGAGCTCACACAGGAAATAACGCAGAGGAAACACTCACCTTTTTCCTGGGACAGCCGCTCCTCCTGTCTTTGGTGACGAGGTTTATATGGTGCTGCGCCTCGGCCAAGTCCTTCAGCTACAAACCCATCTAAGAAAGACAAGGAAGCATCTACCTATATTGAATTAGAGCAACAGTTTGAAATCGGATTAAAGTATAAAGCACTTCAGGTGAATAACACCCTGCCATATAAAAACCCAACCTGCTGCTGTCCAGCAACTCTTGTGCTGGTTACATCCCATGCTGAAGTTTCTTTCCCATGAGAACACTTAGCTAGTTGAACATTCATTTTAATGATTCACACAAATAAAGCATCAATTTGAGCAGAAGAGGAGACTGGATTCATACCTCACTCTTCACTACCCAAGAGAGTCTCAGAGCATCTTACAATCTTCTTTTCATTTCCCCTCCCGACACCAGACACCCTGTGATAAGTTAGAGCTCTCTGAGAGAATTCTCCAAGAACTGCTCTTGAGCAGAACAGCTCTGAGTTATGACTGACCCAAGCTCACTCCAGCAGTTGCATGTGGAGGAGTGGGAAATCACACCCCATTCTCCCAGATAAGAGTCCGCATTCACCTTTATTTATTATGAGTGCCATATAAAACTAAACCAGAGTGTGCATCTCCTGTTTCTTGTGGGCACGCTGCACAACATGCTTATTGATGAAGACATTCTGGGCATGGAACAGGGGTCACTGGGGGTGGTGGCAAGGGAGGTACTTGTGAATTTCCTGCATTGTGCAAGGGGTTGGACTAGATGACCCTGGAAGTCCCTTCCAACTCTCTGCACATCTAACACACTTGAAAGTTCAGCTGAGGTTGGAACAAAGGACTAGCTAGCAGCATGTTGTCTCTGGCTGAAACTAAACACATCAACGCTGACCAGTAGATTGTCTTCCCTTAAGTCTAGCCATTGGAGATCTTGGAGAAGCAAAGGCTGTGCATCTCTTTACAAAGAATGAATATCTCTAGGCATCTTTTCTTCCAAAGGATGTGAAGTTTAAATGTGGTGCTTTCATCTCTCAAAAATATTTGTTTTAAAATACTCGATTCTGCAGGGCTCAGTGATAAAACAAATAAAAAAGGTACTGTTAACTCACCACAATATCCTCACAGCTGGCGTCCGTTGGAAACAACTTCCTCATTGATTCTCTATCCTCACATAGGTTTTTCAGCTCAAAAGCATATTGCCTCATGCAGGTGTCCAAGGAAGTACTGAGGTCCGTTATCAGTTCATCAACAGTTTTAGAACACGTCGTACGAGAGGTTATTTTAGTGACAGCAGCCATAACCCAGGCTTTGGTTTCGGAGGTAGCATTACTCTTAAGTATCCTGTGCAAATTTGCCAAGACAACCTCAGGATCAACGTTTTTCATAAGGCAAGAGTATTCTCCCAGCACCTGTCGCAAGGAAATTGTTAAGACATCATGGTCAGTTTATAATCACAGTTTTGAAAATAATTCACACACACCCAACCCAAAGGTTGTCACTGGCATCTGAAAAGCAAAGAGGAAGCAAGTTCGGAAGTACAAAGCAATCTCCGAGAAGTTCCAGAAAATACAGCTGAGAAATAGAACAACCTGAATTTAAGAACATAAGAACATAAGAGAAGCCATGTTGGATCAGGCCAATGGCCCATGCAGTCCAACACTCTGTGTCACACAGTGGCAAAAAATTTTATATATACACACACACTGTGGCTAATAGCCACTGATGGACCTCTGCTCCATATTTTTATCTAAACCCCTCTTGAAGGTGGCTATGCTTGTGGCCGCCACCACCTCCTGTGGCAGTGAATTCCACATGTTAATCACTCTTTGGGTGAAGAAGTACTTCCTTTTATCTGTTTTAACCCGGCTGCTCAGCAATTTCATCGAATGCCCACGAGTTCTTGTATTGTGAGAAAGGGAGAAAAGTACTTCTTTCTCTACTTTCTCCATCTCATGCGTTATCTTGTAAACCTCTATTGTGTCACCCCGCAGTCGACGTTTCTCCAAGCTAAAGAGTCCCAAGCGTTTCAACCTTTCTTCATAGGGAAAGTGTTCCAGCCCTTTAATCATTCTAGAATGCATAACAAAGTTATGCCTTAAAGAAAACAATGAGCCAGCTAGCATGTATGTAACTAAATTCCAATAGTTCTTTATCAGTTATTACACACACTGAATACCACATTGGACAGGGAGAAAGCAAAATGAGGTTTCTGATTTCAAAATCTTCCTGATCAGTTCTCAGGTTTAGAGTTTAACCTGGAATAAATGGGATTCAGTTGAGAATATTCAACCTTCTCAAGCACGGCTGAATACAACTGTAATTTTTAAAAAAACAGCAGTCACTACAAAACAAGATGGAGAGGCATGTCAGCCTGCCTGTAGCAGCAGAAAACAGCAAGACTCCAGTATCGCCTTAAAGACTAACAAAATTTGTGGCAGGGTGTGAGCTTTAGGCATAGATTTTGTTGGTCTTTTAAGATGTTACTGGAATCTTGCTTTTTTCTACTGCCATAAACACAAACACTTTAATATAAAACAGGGAATACCCCAGATTCTTATTACAATCCACAAACCCTTGCTTCGGAAAGCAGATTGCTGCCTTTCAAGCATCTTAAAAATGCAACAGTATATACGGTTACTATATTTTGAAAAGCAAAAAAGAGGACGTATTTCTTTACTGCAAACAAGTGATCATTATGACAAATCTCATTTTATATACTCCTACTATTTAAGCTGTGATCATTGCTACTAACTAGGAATACTCTTCCAACCTCAAAAGAGGACATTTTCATCAGTTTTCTAAAAAAAAAAACCAGCCCAAAAGAGGACAGGCACCAAAAAAAGCGGACATCTGTTAACCCTAACAGTATAAATACTTTAATAAGTATTGCTTGAGTTGTTATGGTAGCTGAGACCAACAAGTGCTTAACTATCCCATCGAAAAACAGCAGGATTTAACAAAGTACCACTCTGGGGCTGAAACATGTGGCTTCCTGAAAGCCACAACACAACATTACTCTCCTGTCACGTAAGTGCATGGATCCCAAAAGCTGCATTAAGAAGAAAAAGACTGTAGATTTATACCCCACCCTTCTCTCTGAAGCAGAGAGGCTTACAATCTCCTATATCTTCTCCCCCCCACAAAGACACCCTGTGAGATGGGTGGGGCTGAGAAGACTCTCACAGCAGCTGCTTTTTCAAGGACAACCTCTGCCAGAGCTATGGCTGACCTAAGGCCATTTCAGCAGGTGTAAGTGGAGGAGTGGGGAATCAAACCCAGTTCTCCCAGATAAGAGTCCACGCACTTAACCACTACACCAAACTGGCAGCATCTTAGGCATGAACATTTACTCACAAGCTTGAGCTCTCAGTTTTGGAAAATAGTCACTTCTTTGCATTCCTCTGTTCAAAGTCTGAACTTCCTGTGCTGCCGAGCTCACATGTCCCTTTCTAACATGTGCCTTTTCTTACCCAACTCATCACTTGAAGAAACTTCTGGGGGTAAACCGCCTTCTCATCCTGCAGCAACGCAAGGTAAGACTGGACAGCATGAAGCCGTAGCTGGCTATCTTCCTTTTCATCCTCGAATCCTATGAAGCATGTAACAATTATCTTTTAAGTAGTATGGGGGTAGGGGGGAGTTGCTGTTTAAATAAACAAATGGTGCTATTAACAAAATACCCAAGCCCTCTTTTTCCTATTAGAGTGTGGTTATGTTTCCCCTACCTTCAGCAAGGAGTCTCAAGAAGCTGTTGGGGATCTCTGGGTGCATTTTATCCCCTCCTACAGAAAAGACTGCATTCATAGTGCGAATGAACCATTCGTTGTCAGGAGCATATGTGATGGGAATGTTAAGGGAAAGTACATCAACTCCAAGCCCCATTATAAGCCATTTCCTCTTGCAGTTTTAAAGTATAAAGATCCTAATGGACTAATCAGGGAAACTATTATTAGAATTACCTTTAGGCAGCCAAATGCATAAATGGTTTTTCCAGACCCCAACAGAGAAGAAGATGATGATGATAATGGATTTATATCCCACCCTGCACTCTGAATCTCAGAGTCTCAGAGCGGTCACAATCTCCTTTACCTCCCCACCCCCCGCCACAAGACACCCTGTGAGGTGGGTGGAACTGAGAGAGCTCTTACAGCAGCTGCCCTTTCAAGGACAACTCTTACGAAAGCTATGGCTGACCCAAGGCCATTCCAGCAGCTGCAAGTGGAGGAACGGGGACTCAAATCCGGTTCTCCCAGATAAGAATCCGTGCACTTAACCACTACAACAAACTGCTCTTCAGCACCTAACAGTAGCTTCAAGTAAAGGAATTTTAAGGCCTGTGAGGGCAAAGTTGATTTTAAATGCTGCTGCAGAAATACGACAATGCAAAATAAGCATGTATGTAATCATTCCCAAACATGTAAAAAAAGGATATTTTTCAGCTAATTCTGCTATTTTGCCAACTATGTTGATGATGGTGTATTCCTCCTTGCTTTGGGTCAAATAGTCAAGCATCTTCTGAACGATGACAGCGACATTCTGCCCATTGGTTATCCTATATAGAAGTTCCAAAGTCTGAAGGAGAAGGCAGGCTGAATTTACATATTTCTTTATTTCATCTGTACCCTGCTCTCCTCCCAGTGGGAACTCAATGTGGCTGATATTGTTCTCCTCTCCTCCATATCATCCTCAAAAGAGCCTTGTGAGGTAGGCTAGGCTGAGAGTACATGACTGTCCCAAGATTACTCAGCATCCTTCCATCCTTCCAGAGTGGTGATTCATACCTGGGTCTCTCAGATCCTCATCTGATATTGCAACCGCTAGACCACTCTGGCTCACCAGATGGTTTAGTGGCCTCAAGCAAAAACTGCAATGACATAACTGCAGGCAGTACTCAGGCACAACCTAGCAGCTGTACAAAGCAGCAACAGCCTTTACACATCAGGTGCTTTAAGAATGAGTTACCTGTGTTATAAACTGCACCTCTATTTTGTGATTGTGTGCCATAAGCAGGCTAGCACATTCATTAAGCAGTCGCAGGTGGCTGCCTGGAGCGCTGAGCTGGGGAGAGGGCCCTCCTACCTTCCGTTGCCCCTAAGCGGGTGGAAATAGTCCGCTTGGAAGCAGCAGCGAGGCTCCCGGTCTCAGCATGTGTGCTGCCGCTGCTGGCTGTCGTTCTGCCTCTCAGGGCAAGCATGCTGACAATAGGAGTCTCGCTGCTACTGCGCTCATCCTTGCCAGTGCCGGCAGCAGGGCTTCGCCTGGGGCACTGGCCTTGGGCTGGCACCCTAGCACCTCCGCTGGTCATAAGTACCACACTCGCACAAAGGAAAATTACAAATATCAATTTTCGACATGATTTCTGTCTTCAGACATAACAGGAATGGCTCCCACCTACAGTAGTGTTTGAGGAAGTACTGATGGGCATAAGCGTAACTGAGAAATGCGCCGTGCCATGAGAGGTGCAATATAACAGGCATCTTACGTGGAATCGGAGCAGCTCATTTTGCAAATGATTTAGCCTCGGGGGCAGAGCAACCCTGTTCATTTGGATTAGAAAACAAAAAATCCTTATTTGTTCCTTTAGTAATCTTCTCAAATATTTTGTAGGGTTTCTGAAATTAAGAATTTGGGATGCTAGCATGGCTAAAACCTCAGACCTCTTATTTTTGCTGAATCTCATCCTACGATATAGAGAGCTTTAGGATCCAGGCTTTTATGGAGAGAAAAATTCATGCAGGGTTCTGCAGCTGCCTGTTCACTTCTATGCAACGAGCATCAAAGACTAGACTAAAGCCAGACACCATAACCAGGGCTTTTTTTGAGCAGAAACGCACAGGAACACAATTCTGGCTGGTTTGGCATCAGGGGATGTGGCCTAATATGCAAATGAGTTCTGCTGGGCTTTTTCTACATAAAAAAAGCCGTGACCATAACCTTTTATTTCTGCATGGGCCTCAGTACACACAGTGTCCCACCTTTTCAGCAGTGGATCCCAGTTCACAAACACACACATTTTCTTGACATGCAGGGATGAGCCGCTTCTACTGAAATGAGTGCAGAAGCTTTTAGCAAACGTTCCCCTGGCAAATGCCTCAACTTCCCAAACAAACAAAGATCTACATTAGTAGATCCAGGTGAGCAGTCTTGCAATGCAATCCTAAGCAGAGTTATAGCCTTCTAAGCCCACTGATTTCAATGGACAAGAAAAGCGTAGTTCTGTTTAGGAGATACTCACTGTTACAAGACTGCTAAGTGCTAACATAAAGATAGTACTGTTTCTTTCCATCAAGAGCTATGGATGAGCAATATGTTCACAAAGCATTAAATACAGAAATCTCTCAAATGTGAGGCATTTGTATCTTCAAAGTATAATACTGCCATAAGCTCAGTTAAAGGGAGGAGAATTAAAGGAGAATACCAACTTGAAGTTATGGCTGAAGGCAGAGCTGGATTAACAATTATGCCAAGGAGGTACTGGTCTATAGGCCCTCATGCCTTTAGGGGCCCCAGGCCAGCTTTCCCTCCCTATTTTTCCCCTGCCTGCAGCCCTCCCAGCCTGCACACGCAGCCAGCAACTAAGCTGCTCTTTGCCCCACTTGTCTGGTGCGGCTGCTGCTGGCGTTGTTGCCAAGTGTGCCTCTCTCTGCCTTTCCTCTGCAGCTTAGTAAAAGGGGCTTTTAAGAAGGTGCCTGCAGGCTGCAGTGGGGGTCGTGGAGTGGGCACAGACGCTGAGATAATTTGCCAGGGCCCCCCTAAGATTTCAACTGCCTAGGGGCCTCTACAGGGTTTAATCCGGCACTGGCTGAAGAGGTATGGGGGTAGTTCTAATTCAGCTTACCTCTCTTTTAATAATAGGGTCAGGATGATCCAGGCACTCAATGATCGTCATTTGGTGCTGCAGAGCCAGGTTCGGATCCTGCTGCACAACATATGTTAGGGCCTTTAAACCTAAAAGGGGAAGTGGGGGAATTAGCACCAAGTTAGGTGAATTATTGTCAGCATCAAGTACCCTAACTGGGCTGTGATAAATCGAAGAACTTACCCAAGTATTTCAAGTTAATTTTTGGAGACAGGACAAATTTTCCAATACACTTGGCAGCCTTCTCAAGTAGATCAGATTTAGGGTGTATTGTATAAACAGTCTGGACACATTCAAACAAGATTGCTGGGGGAGGAGGGGAAGGAAGAAAACTGGTAAATGGGATTGTCAAGGCTTTCAAGGTTCATTCAAGCAACAGCTATGCCCCTTGTTAAGGTACTTCTGAATGCACTGTGTTAGCTTTACGTCTACCTGACTGTGCCCCAGCTGTATCAGGTCCCTCTTCTGTGTCTTTCCTTTCATCATGCTAAACCAGATCCTAACATGGCACCTGTGGGCACCATGGCACCTAGCCAACACCTCTCCTGAAGCTCACCAAGTGTTCTTAGAAAGTGGCTGGGGTTTTCATCCAGCAGGCCTTTTGATCAACTACTGAAGATCTGATTGGCTGTTGCAGGTATTTCAGAAGTTGCTTCAGCAACAGCTGCCCTCACAGCACAAGTATCTTCACTGTGTTACTCTCCGGGTGCGCACACAAGAAAATATTTTAAAACCATATGTTCATTTTTTAAAAGGATCCTGTTAAACAGAACTGCTGCCTGAAATACTGGAGAGTTACAGCTGGGGTCGTGCATAACCTCCGTCTGTGACACTGCGGTGGCCATCTTGTTGTCGGCCCTGCCTCCATTTTGTACTTCCACCCACCACCTTGTGTCAAAATTCCAAAAGTGCCCACAGGTTCTAAAAGACTGGGGACTTCTGTGCTAAACTGAAGCAAACCAACATTGCTTTCCTATTACCTACCCCAAGGCCAGCTCTATTTACCTTACTAGCAACACAGGCAAAAGAACACACATGAAACTGACTTAGTACTGTCTACTCAGACTGGCAACAGCTCTCCAGGGTCTAAAGCAATGTCTTTCACATCACCAGATTACCTGATCCTTTCAAGTGAAGACGCTGGGGACTGAACCTGGGACTTTGTGCATTCTGAGCATTCAAAGCAGATGCTCCAGCACTGAGCCATGGCCCTTCCCTCAGACTTGTTAATAATGCTGCAAGAACTAATTAATAAGGCAGCAAGCTTATGAAAAAGGATGGGCTGGGGAAATCAACACTGGACGATTCATCGGGTGGACAGCTTTGAAGAGAACCCCACATTTCTCAGGATGAAGCTCATCCCTTTTAAACAGAATCCGTATAAAACAACTTGATTCACAGCAAAGTGCAATATATTTAGAGTGCTGAAAACTTTGCTTATACCAGTATAAAACTCTGGAGAAGTTCAGAGGCCTTTATATGCTGCACATACCTAATTTGTACTTCCTAAATTACACTGCCCAGAAGAAACCTCTGTGTATGACAAGTTAACATTCAAGCCCTAAACTTTTGCTTACTGTATAAAGTCTGCTTACTGGGCATTAGTGTCAGCACTCACAACACTGAAGAAGCACCACAGATACTTGTCTGCCAGACCTGGAACACAACTTATTGTGGATGTATAACTTTCAAGTGTTAACAGCATCCAGTAAAACAAGTTCAGCTGTTCTTGGCTATTTCTTGAACTTCTCTATGACGTTTACACTGACTGACTTTTGTGTTTGCTAAACTGCACTGTCGTTATTGCATATATACCCTGCCTTTTTTTCATCATGGTTCTTACAGTGGGATCTGACCATATAGGCTTATGATTTAAAAGGATGCTTTTCCAAAGCCAGCAAGTTACATTTTCTAAATATAAGGAGAAAAATGTGCTCACCTACCATATGTAATGTTGTGATTTATCTCTGCTCTTCTTAAAGATTCATCCAAAACATCATACATTAATTCACTGGTTCTGTAAAAAAAAAAATGGAAATGTTCAGTGTGACCTTGGGACAGTCACAAGTTTTCTCAGAGCTGTTCTCTCAAGAACAGTTCTCTCTGAGCTCTCTAAACCCCACCAACCTCACAGTGTCTGTTGTGGGGAGGGGAAAGGAGACTGTAAACTGCTCTAAGACTCTGGGTGCTTTTACATGGTGACTGTTAAGTGGATTTTGCCATTCATGCACAATAAAAAGCCAGATGCAAAGTGTGTTATTTAGTGTGTGTGAACACACCCTCTAAGCAACGAGCAGGGTATAAATCCAATTTCTTCTTCTTCAAAATTGCAAGGGTTTAATGGTAGTTCTTAGGGTGCATACATATTACATGGCTTTGTTTTCACTGTACAGAATTCTGAATTTTTAGCTGGAATTCTAAATTACAACTGTTGAGACCAGAAACTTTCTTAGGTTCCTTTCTGCTTGTTGCTTATTAAGACATTAGAATGATCTCATTTGTTTTCATTAGTGACTAATACTCATAATATAAAGGTGCTTTTATATGATTGAGATTTCAAGGTTGCTGCATGTGAAGGAATGGGGAATCAAACTGAGTTCACCCAGATTAGAGTCCACGCTCTTAACTACTACACCAAACTGGCTCTCCAAATTTTGACTTTGGATGGTGATGTTTCTTCCCCAACATCCCTGAAGATTCTTGAGCTTTGCAACTAGAGCTACAAACCAAGCATGCCCAAGGAACAGCGCTGATCCAATGTGCTCCCTGCAAATGGATGCTCATGCTGAAAACACTCAAAGCAAATAAGAGATAGTTTACCTTGGATCATCTTTTCCAAGCAGCCCCAGTATTCTTAAAAGCTGAATTTGTAGCCAAGGTGCTGGTACACTGTGATAATTGAAGTCTATGGGGAGCTTTCCTTCCACCACCTGCTTTAGAATAGCTACGAAACTGCTTGTCAGGTCTTTGTATCCAGACGCATTCTCCTACAGGAAAGATGGGGAAAGGGGATTCTCATTTTACACAATGTCCTACCCAAAACATACACAATATTTTATATGCAATTCTATACAAAGCATACATAACAAAAGCAATTGCTATTACCGTAATTTTTCAGTTCCTGAGTTTGCATGTACAAGTTAAAAGAAGAAGATATTGGATTTATATCCCGCCCTATACTCTGAATCTCAGAGTCTCAGAGCAGTCACAATCTCCTTTACCCCCCCCCTCCCACCAACAGACACCCTGTGAGGTAGGTGAGGCTAAGAGAGCTCTTACAGTAGCTGCCCTTTCAAGAGCTATGGCTGACCCAAGGCCATTCCAGCAGCTGCAAATGGAGGAGTGGGGAATCAAACCTGGTTCTCCCAGGTAAGAGTCCGCACACTTCACCACTACACCAAACTGGCTCTCAGGTCCCTTCCCTCCCAGTTTTCAACACACAACTCACACAAACACAAA
The DNA here is from genome assembly GCF_032191835.1 of Heteronotia binoei. Taxonomy (NCBI): domain Eukaryota; kingdom Metazoa; phylum Chordata; class Lepidosauria; order Squamata; family Gekkonidae; genus Heteronotia; species Heteronotia binoei. The sequence goes on from NC_083241.1 coordinate 27,656,963, forward strand.
CTATGAATCTGGGGGTTTTACGCAGAGGTTTAATTGGTAATGTTTTAATTATGGTGTGTAAGCCACCTTGAACCAAAAGAAAAGGCAGGGTGTAAATATTTTAATACATCTTTTTTAAAAAAATGTCAGAGTATCCACAAACACACCACAAATAAGATTAGACAGTTAATGCACAAAGCATCAAAGTTCAGCAAAAAAATACTTCATTGCTATCATATACTGTCTGTTATTTCAATTCTTTCCCCCCCCCCTATCCGTTTCATTAAAGTTATAAACAAGCTGACACACTCATACTTTAGTTGCTTTAAGAATCCCACCTTCACCATCTGGAGATAAATGTGCAATGAGGCAGCCATAACTCCCACATCCCTGTCACAAAGTGCTTTTCGGAATTTGTTATGGATGTGCTGGACTTGGTTGGGAGCAATAAGGTAGAACTTGTATAGTGCTTGAACAGCTTTCCTTCGAATGATTTCCCTAAAAGTCAAACACAAATTACCTTAGTAAACTTCGCTATTATGAATTAAATATACTAAACCTATTACTAGGGTTGCCAGGTTTTTGTTGGGAAATACCTAGAGATTAGAGGGGTGGAGCCTGAGGAAAGGGAGGGACTTCAGCAGGATACAATGCCACAGAGTCCACCCTCCAAAGCAGCCATTTTCTCTAGGGGAGTTGATCTTGGACATCTGAAGAGCAACTGGTCAAGATTGGCAACCCTAAAGGCTTCCCAGAATTCCCTTTCTAAATACCAATTCTTACTTTGAATGCTGGAGCTTGTCTTCCACTAGCGGAAGGACAGCAGGAATCATTTCCCTTGGAAATATCTGACTTGCCACAGTAAGAGCCATGCATACTTCCATGAGGTTAGTGCTCTGCAAATCCTGCCAGGGACATGAAAACAAAACTGTTATTTCTCTTCCCTGTATTCTAACACGAGTTAATGATGCATAATGCTAGAGAGATCTGCTCATTCAGAGATTCATACTGTCTTTCGTGAGTCAAAATTGGATATTTAGACTAAAAACACAGATAAGTAACTCTGCCTGCCTCACTTCCTCCCTATACCCAAGAAAACAGATGCCCTTTATAAAAAAGAAGAAGCAAGTCTGTGTAACACATGTACGCATTGTGCAGGAAAAACATGACTGACCAAAAACCTTATTTTCATTCTCTCACTCATCCCAGATTTAATGTTTCATTTTTTTATATATTATGTTAATTTAGAACCAGATCTCCTCCAACATTAATCAAAGCATCACAATAAGGTAGACAAATTATCTCTTTGTCAAACTTTATTTTCTTGAAGGACATCTAGGTAATATGATCTTGCCTAGTTGAGGAAGTTTACTACTCAGACAACAGTACACAACATCCTCTATATAAAATACTTCATGTATCTAAATTAAAACATACATAGAAAAGAACAAAATCTTTCCATATTCAAGCACTATCCAATGTTCTCCCATATCCAACACAAACCACTGTAATTCTTTGACTTATTTACCATTTGTAATTTTCAAAAAAACAACCAACCAAATAAGCCTAGGTCACAGTCCCTGATCTTTTGCAGCTTTCATCTGTTCTGAAAGATTCTCCACTCCCATAAACTCCTATATTTTATTCATTCATACTTTACAGATGCAGGCTATTTTTGAATTCAATCTATTTTCAGTCACTGAATGGGACTGATGCTTTGCAAAAATACTTTAAATGCAACGTACTTATTTTATTTATTTTATCAGATTTATATCCCGCCCTCCTCTAACGGGCTCAGGGCGGCTGACAACAGTTAAAAACCACATAGAATACTAAAAACAATATACAATAAAATCAATTCTACACATTTTAACCGTAAAATCCAAGATGCACGTTGGTGTTTCTCAATATCTATATTTGTCCAGTGGGACTGTCAGTGCTGTGGACATTTGCTACCTCCCCTTAACTATTGAAGGCAAGCTTAAATAGTTACAGGCCCAGCGGAACTGTGGCACGTCCCACAGGGCCCTGATGTTTTCGGGGAGGGCATTCCCACAGGGCGGGGGCTTAGCTAAAAGAATCCAAAAAAGTCTTAAATTTATTGATATCGATCTTGAAGGTCCTTATGACCACAAGAGGACTCTCAAAAGCAAAATACATAATTTAAGATTTCACTTGAAATTTCTAGAAAATATCAATTAAACCATGTGTTTCATTAAGATCCCAGATGCTAAACAAGATTTTATTTTAAAATGCACATGCAATGCTCTGAGTTACACTTAAAAACAATACACTCAGGCCCAAAGTCAGTGTGATGTTTACCTCCAAACCTCCCATTAAACTGTACCTTCACTACGGTGTTCACAAGCAAAAGCAACAGTTCATGATTCTCATGGAGAAATAAAGAAACTGCCAGGTAACCTAGAAAAGGAAGGAAAAATGAATTATTGCAGTCCAAACTCTCTTTAATCCATCAGGGATAGGCTTGCCAATCCCCAGGTCCCAGTGGGGGCTCTTCCACTTTCCCAGGCTCCTTCCCGCCCCCAGTCAGCTGGCCGGCAGAGGAAAGCGTGCCCCCATAGCCACCATGTGACTTTCCACCTCCGGGGGCTTAAGTCCTCTTGGGATGGTGTGTCTGTGTTACTTTGAAGAAGCTGTTAGCAACTCGTGAGTAGATGCCAATCCCTTGTTTCAGAGTCACCAGAAACGGGGGCGGGGGGGGGAGGAAATGTCTGCTGGGCATTTCATTATTCCCTATGTGGAGATCGATTCTCATAAGGTATAATGAGGAATTGATCTGGAGGTATCGGAGGCTCTGGGGGGGCTGTTTTTTGAGGTAGAGGCACCAAATTTTCGGTATAGCATCTAGTGCCTCTCCCCAAAATATCCCCCAAGTTTCAAAAGTGTCAAAAGAAGGTGCCCCTATTCTTCATTATTTCCTATGGAAGGAAGGCATTTAAAAAGGTGTGCTGTCCCTTTAAATGTGATGGCCAGAACTCCCTTGGAGTTCAATTATGCTTGTCACACCCTTGCTCCTGGCATCAACTTCAATGTCTCCTGGCTCCACCCCCAAAGTCTCCTGGCTCCACCCCCAAAGTCCCCAGATATTTCTTGAATTGGACTTGGCAACCCTAATCAGGGAGCAGGAAAAAGGCATTTAAAAATAAATTGCTTGTTCAAAGTGTGAGTTAAAACTTTAGTAGGTCAGAATCTAACTTATGAGAACCAGCAAATTTACCAGCTGTGAAAGAACGGATTCAAGAACTAGTACAGACTGGCAGGGAGTAATTGTATCAAACAAGTACTGACTAAATAAAGCAGTGCTCCATCTAGCCCAGTTTCCTGCTACATTTCAGTGAAACATAAGAACATAAGACCAGTCATGTTGGATCAACCCATCTAGTCCAATACTGTGTGTCACATACTGGCCAAAACCCAGGTGCCATCAGGAGGTCCACCAGCAGAGCCAGAACTCCAGAAGCCCTCCCCATTGCCCCCCAAGCACCAAGAATACAGAGAATCACTGCCCTAGACTCATAGCATGATCAAAATCTTGAGCGCTAGGTAAAACATTTTGTAAGAGGCACCTCAATTTGGCGCCATAAACTCTAGTTTACTTAGCTTCTGCATACATCCAGCTCTGAATGAAAAAAAAACCCAAGCCTACATGCCTACTTTCTTGTGCAGCCTCCTGACATGCAATGATTTCAGTTACATACCAACTCTTTTTTCAAAAAGGTTTCCTTGCTGGGCCAGCTTGATAGCGTGGATGTATCCAAACGAGGCCTCATAGCCCAGCATTTCACAATAAATAAGCCTCACCATGCATTCCTTCATCAGCCTCTGAAAGAAAGGAAATGAAGTACTATAAACATTTTGGTTCACAGTGCGGCACAGACCATCTAACTCTATGAGTCCGAACCAGCCTTGCAAATCACTCCACAGAAGTTTACTCACCCCAGAATATTGGTGTTAACTGTACATAACTTGGCTATTTATTTAAAGCAGCCTAGCATTTCTAACCAAAGTGGTGAAAATATTAAAATGCATAACCTTAAAACCTTAAAAAACACCAAAAAGTATAAGAGTTATGACACACCAGCCTGAAAAACGCAACATAGAATAGGCCTGGGGCAATTCTTAGTTGTTAAAGGCAAGGATGGCCAAACTGTGGCTCGGGAGCCACATGTCCCTCTTTCACAGGTATTGTATGGCTCTCCAAGCCAAGCTGGCTGGCAGCTTGGCGAATGCATTTAAAGGTAAAGTTGCTTTCTTTCTCCTCTCCCTCCTCTCTCTCCCATCTATTTGCCTTCCTTCCATCTCTTAAACACCTGATGTTCATGTTTTGTGGCTATTAAACATCAACAAAACAACGAAAGTCAAGCAGCACTTTAAAGACTAACAAAATTTGTGAGTAACAAAATTTTGTGACTCACTGCTCACTTTTTCAAATACAGCTAGAATCTTTCTCTTAATCCTGACTAATTAGTAGAGGGCAGAGTTTTGGTGCCTTGCTTCTTCAGGAGCCAAGCAAGGCAATTTGCGGCCTGTGGCTCACTCCAGCAGCTCTGCAAGTGGTTTTGCAGGGATTTCCAACTCTGCTGCCTGGGTTCACCTCCCCCAAATCTCCCTCCAAGGAGGTCCCATGATTGGCAGCAGCTCTCCAGGATCTCAATTGGAGAACTTTCATGTCACCTACTGCCTACTTCTTTTAACAGGAGATGTTGTAGGTTGAACCTGGGACCTTCTGCATGCTGAGCAGATGGTCTACCACTGAGCCACAGCCCCTCCCCTGAATCCTCATTGTGAAGAAACCCCAGTAGCAGAATGCTTGAAGATAGAAATCAACTATACAGAGAGCTATCTTTTAAAGGGAAAAAGGAGAGGTCCCCTGTGCAAGCACCAGTCGTTTCCGACTCCGTGGTGATGCTGCTTTCACAACATTTTCATTGCAGACATTTTACGGGGTGGTTTGCCATTGCCTTCCCCAGTTATCTACACTTTCCCCCCAGCAGAAATCACTGTGACTGAAGCAGCAGGCAAAAGGCAAACGGACTCGACGAAGATGAGACCAGAAGAACAACATTTGTCTGGTTTTTAAACAAAAGGAGAGGCACACAGAAAGGCATACAGGTGGGAAGAGACAACCAAAGGACCTCCTTTAAGGAAAATCTCAGGAGCTCTCTGAATCTACTGCTCTCTCAGGTGGAGACAAGAAAAAGAATGAGGGTGGGCTCCTCCAAGTGTAATCAATTTCCTTCCTCCAGGAATTGTGGGACGAGGAACTCAAGCATATCACAGCATCCTACTCCCCTTGAGAGAGAACTCAGTTTCACTTTTAGAACTTACCACTGATGTAGTGGGTGCAGAAACTGTTGCTTTCAAGCTGCTTAATTCCTGTTGGATTAATTTTTCTTCCTCCTAAAAAAATTAATTAAAAAGAGGCATTCCATAAAATATACTGGGCAAACTAGCAAAAATGGCATCCTGTCACATCAGGCAAATATTTTTCCTGCATATTATAACTTCTCTGCACCATGGTCTTCTGATGCACAGAATTATACTGAACTGCTACATACAATTCCACTGAATGTTTTAAAAGAGCCCCATGGCGCAGAGTGTTAAAGCTGCAGTACTGCAGTCCTAAGCTCTGCTCATGACCTGAGTTCGGTCCCCGGCGGAAGCTGGCTTTTCAAGTAGCTGGCTCGAGGTTGACTCAGCCTTCCATTCTTCCGAGGTGGGTCAAATGAGTCCCCAGCTTGCTGGGGGGAAAGTGTAGATGACTGGGGAAGGCAATGGCAAACCACCCCGTAAAACGTCTGCAGTGAAAACATTGCGAAAGCAACATCACCCCAGAGTCAGAAACGACTGGTGCTTGCACAGGGGACCTCTCCTTTTTCCCTTTAAAAGATAGGAATCAACTATACAGAGAGCTATCTTCAAGCATTCTGCTACTGGGGTTTCTCCACAATGATGATGAAGGTGACATGAAAGTTCTCCAATTGAGATCCTGGAGAGCTGCTGCCAGCCTGAGATCCTGGAAAGCCGCTGCCAGACTCTGAAGAATCAACAGTCTGATTCAATATATGGCAGCCTTGTGTTCACCACACTGCACAAGGCAGGCTTTTGGCTGAAGCAGGCGGGTGTCCTCACACCATCTAATCGGCCTCCCTGCACTGACTACATTGACTACCATCCTGACAACCAGGGACCAGGCCGACACTGTTGATAATTGACATCCAAGACACCTATGATTCCTGTGTCTCAATCTGTGAATTATGTTTATACCACCGACACCGCCTTATTTCAGTTTTATTTCATGGTTTTAATTTTAACTGTTTTATTGTGCGATTTTAACTGTTTTATTGTGTTGTAATCCGCCCTGACCCCATCTTGGGAAAGGAGGGGGGGAGACTATAAATCACAAAATAAAAAAATAAAATAGTTGTATTGTTAGCCTGTGGCCACAAACTAAAACCAGAATCCAGCAGCATCTACAAGAAACTTCATTCCAGCATAAGTTAAGTCAGGCTGCTTTCATCAGATGCACAAAAGTTACATCCATTCGGCTACTGCCCCTCTGTGCATGACACCTAAACCAATCATACCTGCTATTGTCATCTGCCCGCTAATGTCATTTGGCATCTGAAATCACTGCACTTTCCAATGCATAGGACAGGTGGACTAACATTCCAGCTGTATCTGAAGAAGTGAGCAGTGACTCAGGAAAGCTCCTACCCTGCAACAAATTACCTGTCTTTAAGGTGCTCCTGGACTCTTATCCATTTTGCTTAGGCACTCCTATTGAAGGCTACAAGAGGATGCTAAAAAGGCAACCAGCTTCACAGAAATTTATTCTGGCCTCCAACTGCATAAGGTTTGCAAGGTACCCCAGCCTCCTGCATTTGGGAGGTCCTCCAGTTCCAATCCGTGTACTGTGGTGGTTAGAGTGGCAGGGCAGGATTTGGGAGACCCAGGTGCCAAATGCCACCCTGCCACAGAAGCTTGCTGGATGGACTTGGGGCCAGTCTCTCCCTCGCCTACCTCACAAGGATCAAATACGGGAGAGGACCCTTGTTAGGGAGGAAGGCAGTCACTTTCTATGTGAGAGAGAGAAAGCAACAGGCATTAAGTGCTCCTGGACGCTTATCCTTATCTGGTTTGCTTAGACACTCCTATTGAAGGCTACAAGCAGACAGGATGCTAAAAAGGCAACCCAGCTTCACAGAAACTTATCCTGGCTTCCAACTGCATAAGGTTTGCAAGGTACCCCAGCCTCCTGCATTTGGGAGTTCCTCCAGTTCTAATAAGTGGTTAGAGTGGCAGTTTAGGATCTGGGAGACCCAGGTGCCAAACTGCACCCTGCCACGGAAGCTTGCTGGATGGACCTTGGGCCAGTCTCTCCCTCGCCTACCTCACAAGGCGGTTGCGCTGTGAGGATCAAATACAGGAGAGGACCCTCGTTAGGGAAAAAGGCAGAATCATTTTCCAGATAAATGAGAGAAACCGACATGCATGAAGTGCCGCTTGGGTCCCCTTTCTTATCCTCTCCTCGCCGTTATTATTATCTTTCCCATTGGCGGTAGCAAAAGCCGAGGCCTGCAACGAAGCCGCAGCCCCGCTCGCCCTCTCTCCCCCCACGCCCGGCGCCCCCCATCCCGTACATGCTTCGAGGTGAGGGCGGTGATGCTCCGGATGAGGCCGCCGAGCCGCGAGGTGGCCGAGCCCCTGCCGCCGGGCCCTCCTCCTCCTCCTGCCGCGCCGCCGCCGCCTCCAGCGCCGAGCCCAGCCCCCGGCTCCGGCTGCCCCAACAAGCCGGGCAAGGCGCTCAGCGTCCGCTGCACCACGTCGCTCATCGCCGGACCGGCGCCCCGGCTCCCTTCAGCCGCCGCATCCCCGGAAGAGAAGGCCCGCAGCCTGCCCCGCCAGAGCCCGCCCGCTCGCTTGGTCGGCCGCCGCCGCCTCACGCTCACTTCCGGCCTCCGAAAGAGGAGGCCGAGAGGAAGGCCCGGCGCTCTTCGGCGCGCCCTTTACTCGAGAGGAAACCCTCACGGAGCCGACTGAGGCCTCCTTCCGAGTAGGCCGGTCGGCCGGGCTGCCCTGGAGCGCCGAGGGAAGGCCCGGCCTGAAGCGAAAACAGGCCGCGGGCGGCCTGAGGAGATTCTCCCACAGTCCCCTGAATGGGTTTCAATTCAAATACATGGAGGGAATTAGAGTTGTCGACCCCCCCCCCCCCGAGACAGCCCCAAGATCTCCCAAAATTACAGCTAGGGTTACCATATTTTGAAAAGCTATTATATATATAATAGAGCAAAGCTAACAAATGTAGAATATGAAATTAAGATTTTAAGGCGTAATAATAATAATAATAATAACATTTTATTTATATCCCGCCCTTCCCACGGCTCAGGGCGGCTAACAACATCTTAATCCATACAAAAATTTATACAATGAATTTTAAAAACACATTCACCTAAAAACATTCCAATTTTAAAATTAACATTTCTGGTGCTATTCTGTTAGATGTAAATATTATGGCGGAGTCACTTGAGGCGAATCCAACAGTCGTTCGGTTAGGTAAAGGCCATCCTAAAAAGGATGGTCTTGCAGGCCCTGAGGAACTGTTCAAGGCTCCGCAGGGCCCGCATTTCTTCCGGGAGCTGGTTCCGTAGTTGTGGAGCTGCAATGAAGAAGGCCCGTGTGCGAGTGTTCTTTAATTTTGCCTCCTTCAGCCCCGCCAGAGCCCGCCCGCTCGCTTGGTCGGCCGCCGCCGCCTCACGCTCACTTCCGGCCTCCGAAAGAGGAGGCCGAGAGGAAGGCCCGGCGCTCTTCGGCGCGCCCTTTACTCGAGAGGAAACCCTCACGGAGCCGACTGAGGCCTCCTTCCGAGTAGGCCGGTCGGCCAGGCTGCCCTGGAGCGCCGAGGGAAGGCCCGGATAGTCAGTTGGTTCTTCCCCACTGACCTCAGTGCTCTCTGGGGTTCATATGAGGAGAGACGGTCCTTCAGGTAGGCAGGTCCTCGACCATATAGGGCTTTAAAGGTGATAACCAGCACTTTGTAACGAACCCGGTATACAACTGGCAGCCAGTGCAGCCCACACAGCCCCGGCTGTATGTGCTCCCACTTTGGGAGCCCTAATAACAGCCTAGCCGCTGCGTTTTGCACCAGCTGCAGCTTCCGGGTTCAGCACAGAGGCAGCCCCATGTAGAGGGCATTACGGTAATCTAATCTTGAGGTGACCGTTGCATGGATCACTGTTGCTAGGTCCCGACACTCTAGGAAGGGGGTCAACTGCCCGTTATAACTTTATCTAGGGCTAATTTAATTGTGAGTAAGCAATTAGTTAAATAGTTCTGCTAGGGTTGCCAATCCCCAGGTGGGGGCAGGGGATCCCCCGGTTTGGAGGCCCTCCCCCCGCTTCAGGGTCGTCAGAAAGCGGGGGAGGGGAGGGAAATGTCTGCTGGGGACTCTATTATTCCCTATGAAGATTTATTCCCATAGAAAATCATAGAGAATTGATCCGCGGGTAACTGGGGCTCTGGGGGGGGCTGTTTTGGGGGGGTAGAGGCACCAAATTTTCAGTATAGCATCTAGTGCCTCTCCCCAAAATACCCCCCAAGTTTCAAAACGATTGGACCAGGGGGTCCAGTTCTATGAGCCTCAAAAGAAGGTGCCCCTATCCTTCATTATTTCCTATGGAAGGAAGGCATTTAAAAAGGTGTGCTGTCCCTTTAAATGTGATGGCCAGAACTCCCTTGGAGTTCAATTATGCTTGTCACAGCCTTGATCTTGGCTCCACCCCCAAAGTCCCCAGATTTTTCTTGAATTGGAGTTGGCAACCCTAAGTTCTGCTAAGCATACCCATAACCACCTGCTAAAAACAAACCTCTAATTGTGTCAGTGATTCAGCCTATTTATACAACATTTGGCTATAATAAGCCACAAATCATAAGACTTGCAATAAAATTACAAACTGGTAACAAGTGTTAATTCTTCAAAGAAAGACAAGAGAATTTTTATTTTTTTGCTGTATTTATAATCCAGTTTCCTCTGTGATGTTCAGATTGGATTAAACAATGTACCTTCGTCACATTCCTTGCGACCTCTAATAAGCACAGCGTGTGTCAACGTGATCAATATGACACCTAATGAGTAATCTACTAGAATTACCAAAATATGAATAAGCATAGCATATTTGGGGGGGAGCGGTCCCGGAGGCACCCACTAGTATGTGGGGTGCCACAAGGGGCAGTTCTCTCCCCGATGTTGTTTAACATCTATATGCGCCCCCTTGCCCAGATCGCCCGGAGGTTTGGGCTCGGGTGCCATCAATATGCCGATGACACCCAGCTCTATCTACTAATGGACGGCCGGCCTGGCTCCGTTCCAGAAAGCCTAGACCTAGCATTGCAAGCCGTGGCAGGTTGGCTCAGACTAAGCGGGCTGAAGTTGAATCCAACGAAGACAGAGGTCCTTTGCTTGGGTCGCGGTGCCCTGGGAGGGGAAATCCCCTTGCCAGTCCTTGACGGTGTGCAGCTTAAAGCGGCGCATAAGGTCAAGAGCTTGGGGGTTCTTCTGGAGCCTTCATTATCAATGGAGGCACAGATAGCGGCTGCTGCCAAGTCCGCGTTCTTTCATCTTCGACGGGCAAGGCAGTTAGCCCCCTTCCTGGAGCGCCGTGACCTAGCAATGGTGATCCATGCTACGGTCACCTCGAGACTGGACTACTGCAACGCCCTCTACATGGGGCTGCCCTTGTGTCGAACTCGGCGGCTGCAGCTAGTGCAGAACGCGGCGGCTAGGCTGTTGCTGGGGCTCCCAAGGTGGGAGCACATACGGCCGGGGCTGCGTGGGCTGCACTGGCTGCCGGTGGCATACCGAGTCCGATACAAAGTGCTGGTTATTACCTTTAAAGCCCTATATGGCCGAGGACCTGCCTACCTGAGGGACCGTCTCTCCCCATACGAGCCCCAGAGGGCACTGAGGTCATCTGGGAAAAACCAGTTGAATATCCCTGGGCCAAGGGAGGCCAGACTGAAGGCCACCCGGGATCGGGCCTTCTCTGTCACCGCTCCATTATTGTGGAATCAACTTCCTGAGGAGGTGAGGGCCCTAAGATGTTTAGATCGATTTCGTAGGGCCTGTAAGACCCACCTCTTCAGGATGGCCTTCGACTAGTGACAGAACTAGTGGGAAAGCTAGATATGCTGCTGAAAATGTTTTATTCTTGAAATGTTTTATTCTTGGAAGTCTACTAAAAACTTGATGCTATAACGCCATATTATTATTATTACTATTGTTATGCTAATTTTAACAACCTATAATTGTTTAACTATGTTTTTATAATATGAACGGATGTAATATGTATTTTATGCTGTGAGCCGCCCTGAGCCTGCCCCGGCGGGGAGGGCGGGATAGAAATAAAAAATTATTATTATATATATATTATTATATTTGGCATGATACATAATGTGGATATAGTGAATGGAATTGTGGTGAGTAGCATGTATAGAATCCACAGTCTTTCCCCATTTATAAAGCACCTTCCTGAACTATGCTGACAAGTAATTCTGACAAAGGAAGCTTTGACTCTTGAAAGTTTATACCCTTAAAATCTTTTCTTTTTGGTTCAAATATTTTATTAAGAAACATAAAAACAAATTAACAAAAAATAGAAAACAAATAATTAAAAGTAAACAAACTTACAAACATATAAAGGAACGTATGAATCATTTCTATTACATATAACTTATTCCATCAACTCAATTCCCAACTGCTTTGCCCATTCATATATTGGTTTCCATGTTTTTCTGGATTCTTCTAAGTTTCCTTCTCTCAGTCTTACAGTTAAAAAGTCCATTTCCATGGCTTCAAACAGCTTTTGCAAACCACTTCTGAACATCTCTTGCCTTAAAAACTCTACAGGATCGCTATAAGTCAGCTGTGACTTGCTGACAAAAAAAAATATTTTTGTAGGAAAGCTGTCCTGAGCAATTCTATTTTTACAATGTTTGCAAAGTGACAGGATCATCAGAGCCCAAGAGCAAAGGACAGGTATGTGATTTTTTTTTCCTGTTAGTGATCCATGAATCAGAGTGATTATCACATGAGCATCGTACATTTCCTTTAAGGAAAGCCAACTGTCACGTTTATAAAACGTGGATCCTCTACAAAGCGGAAATCTAAAAAGATTGTACTGTTTAATAATTTGTACCACTTAATGGTATTATTTGACAATAGTGATCCATTAAACCTGTGTTGTAATTTTTGACAGATGGAAGACTTTAATATGAGGCATTTGGAATGCAGTCTTGCTCAATATTGACGATGCTCCCTAAGACATGAATAGATCTTGACATACCAGAAGATGGCACCAAAACACAACTTTCTAAATAAGAGCCACTAGTGGGTTTTCAGGATTTTCTTAGGAAGCCTGCCATGCTGCAGTAGCTGCTGAATCAGATTGGTAATGGTAGACAGGCTTTCTCAGTTCTGCTGATTGTTCCATATGACTCAGTTGTAGCACGAATTGGGAGGCTTTTGTAGTATGGTGCTCGGTTTTCATGAGGAAATGGCAAGGCCCATTGGCTTGCAAACGGGTAGCCATGTTGCTGTGAAATAAAATGCAAGTGCAGTGGCACCATAAAGACTAATAATGTTTATTGAAACATGAGCTTTCATAAGTCACAGCTCACTTCTTCGGATATGTAAAAATCCAGGCATCTGGTCAGGACAATCCTAAGGAGAGTAACATCCTTTTAAGTCCTCTAACAATGGCATAGAAAGGTGTTGCTTTGTATAGGATTCCACTGTGTTTGAGTTAAGGTCACTTTAAAAAGCAGTGTAGAAAGACTGCAATGTGCAAAGGTTTGTGCCAGACCAGCAGGGACTCCTTTGCAGTGAAATTGATGTGAAAGTAACTTTGGGTCACAAAGTCCGCTATATCATCTGATCCACATGAAACAGCAGCAAAACTGAGCATCATCTGTATATGTATGCCACAAGAATTCAAATATCTGAACATCCTCACCTAATGGTTTTATTTAGATGGTTAAAAAGAGGAACATAACATAAATGCTATTGGGCTGAGCAGTTTTCCCCTTACTCACACCCCCCTCTTTGGAATGAGTCCAAAAGACGGTTAATAACCAAAGTGTAGCGCTTCCCATTCCAGCTGTTGATAAGCAGTTCAGAAGGATACCTCTGAAAGCCCCCAAGAGATTGAGTACAATCAGCCAAGTCACATTCCCCTTATATCTCTCAGAAACAAGTTATCCATTAGGGTGGCCAATGCAATTTCAGTTGCATAGCCGTATCAGAAACCAGAATGAAATAGGTCCAGATAACTATGCAACAATCTGGCAATAGATGTTCTGGATGCATCCTGGTTTTACACTGTATTCATTGTTGTAACAGAAAAGTTATGAAGAAAAAGATATTGGATTTATATCCCGCCCTATATTCTGAATCTCAGAGTGATCACAATCTCCTTTACCTTCCCCCTCCCACAGCAGGCGCCCAGTGAGGTAGGTGGGGCTGAGAGAGCTCTTACAGCAGCTGCCCTTTCAAGGACAACTCCTACAAGAGCTATGGCTGACCCAAGGCCATTCCAGCAGCTGCAAGTGGAGGAGTGGGGAATCAAATTGTGGAGAGCCAGTTTGGTGTAGTGGTTAAGCGTGCAGACTCTTATCTGGGAGAACCAGGTTTGATTCCCCACTCCTGCACTTGCACCTGCTGGCATGGCCTTGGGTCAGCCATAGCTCTGGCAGAGGTTGTCCTTGAAAGGGCAGCTGCTGTGAGAGCCCTCTCCAGCCCCACCCACCTCACAAGGTGTCTGTTGTGGGGGAGGAAGGTAAAGGAGATTGTGAACCGCTCTGAGACTCTTCAGAGTGGAGGGCGGGATATAAATCCAATATCTTCTTCTTCTTCTTCTTCAAACCCAGTTCTCCCAGATAAGAGTCCATGCACCTAACCACTAAACCAAACTGGTTCTCATCTTACAGATGAGTGATTCTATCTGTAAAGTAAGGAAAGAAGCAAGTCACAGAGGAACAATGAGAGCTAGAGCAGGCCATTCTGCAATTCTGGGTATAAAAGCCCCTTCATCACATGGAAAATCTCTGGATAACATTGAGTATACACAAAGGTGGCAGAGCAACATAATGAAGCTAAATATCAAATATTTTGATTTAATGCCCTGGCCTGGATAGCCCAGGCTAATCTGATTTTCCAGATCTTGGAAGCTAAGATAGGATTGGCCCTTGTTAATACTGGAGATGGGAGTCCACCATGGAAGTCCGGGGTTGGTATGCATACAGGCAGACAATGGCAAATCACCTCTGTTCCTCCCTTGCCTTGAAAATCCTTCCGGGATCGCCAGAGTTTGGCTACCACTTGATGGCATTTTCCACCACCTTTTAATGCTGCTATACTTTATTTTTGAAATGTTCTCTAACCCTGATGTGGTTCTATCTGGTTTGGATTTTTTAAAAACTGATTTCTCTGGTGTCTACATTAAAAAGCAACATTTTTGCAAAATCAATTGCATTTGCTGATTTTAAGCATAATGCTGCCAGCAGTTTTACAGCCATGCATTTCATGCTCAGTTGGGTCAGTAACACACCAATTAAACATCCATCATTTCTAAGTTTAGTTCATTCTTGTATAAACGCACCATTCCATCCATGCAGAGCAGGTGGAACTGCAGTCAGAGACCATGGCCCAAACAGACTATAGCAGTTAAGTAGAAGGAAAGTGTCTGTTCACTCCTGAACTCAAACCAGCCAACAGAGGACCAGAAGCTGCCCTGTTTCTAGTGGATTCAAAGAAATCTTTTAGTCCTAGACCACTGCCTCTCAGTTGTCTTTGGGACAGGTGAGATGAGAAGCTTCCAGACAGGTGGACTGCATTACACATATTTTCAATGCAGTTTCTTTTCGTCCATCCCGACACAGGCAGTGTGCTTGCCTGTGACTTTCAGCTATATGCTTGTGTGCATAAGGGAGACCACGGAAATCTTGACCTCTCTGCCATATTTTAAGTTGACCCTCTGGGAAATCTGGTTACCAAACATTGCAACACAAAACGGCACGCTGCTATTACCGTGACTATTACGGCTGTACCTACTGGACTGTCTCCTCCTCGGGTGCCCGTTCCTGCTCACCTTTGTGGCGATATGTGTGCGTGTTTTTGTTTCCCCATCTTCTTCCTAGGTGCCCTATAGCCTCTTGTTAAAAAATGACACCTCTTACAAGAGAAAGATGTGATCACACCTTTTTTGCTTTTTCCAAGGCACTTCTCAGCACAGCAGCAGCTTTTGTGGTATACTAGCAAATGTGTGAGACTTCGCAACCAGGAAAGGTATAATCAAGGAAGAAAAAAAGAATGTGCTGTTGAGGTGTTTTTCTATTGCCTTCCTCTGCATAGCACTCCCAGTCTTCCTTGGTAGTCACCCATCCAAGTACTTGGCATGGCTGACCCTGTTCAGTATTCCAGCTCTAACATACATAGACCAAAGTGAACTATTCAGGCTTCTATAACCAAGGGAAGCTGCTAGGAAAACAACAAATTTAATATTTCAAACTAGGATGCACAGGTAAGGGGTTGAAGGGAGAAGCTAATGACATGGCAGGCTCTACACCCAGACATTCTTTCTTGTTCATGGGATTGTTGCCCATATATGATTTTTTGTTGCACCTTTTTTCAGACTGGCAAAAGCAGAATAACACTCGGGATCGGCATGAACTGGCTCATGAACTAAAGTTTGTGATAAGTTTGGGTAGTTCATGGTTCATGAAGTGAAGTTCATGGCAGGTCAACCTGCACGAACTTTAAAGCTGTTTGTGGCAATTTGTGAATGGATACGTTTCCAGGCAGACTGTCTCCACTCAGTCGAAATGGTTACCAAACTTCAAATCAATGGGGATGGAATTTGGAGGGCTTGGAGTAGAGTGTCTGAGGGAGGTCCTCTGTGACTTTGATGTCTCTAGCTTAAACAGAATCTGTTCTATACACTCCTGAACCTATGCCGGTCAAAATTTCCACCTGTCATTTCCCCAGAAAGCACTTTCCTGAGGGCACCTTCGGTGGGGGGGGGCATAACTCAGACCCTGTAAATTTGAATCCAGTGACACCTTTGAGATCAACAAATTTCTAGGTATAAACACACTTCTAGTGTGCATGCACATGAAAACCTATATCTTGAATAAAACCAGAGTGCTTTTTTGTAGCAGGAACACCTTTGCATATTAGGCCACACACTCCCGATGTAGCCAATCCTCCTGGAGCTCACAGTAGGCCTTGGAATAAGAGCCCTGTAAGCTCTTGGAGGATTGGCTACATCAGGGGTGTGTGGCCTAATATGCAAAGGAGTTCCTGCTACAAAGAAAAGCTCTAATAAACTTTGTTGGTCTTAAAAGTGTCCCTGAAGAAAAGGAGGGATAAAAATTATTGATATTTGCTGTTGTTTAATTAGTCAGTTTAATATCTGTTAATTTTGCTGTTGGCTTGTGATTCTTTGTTATATTCTGCTGCTATTGTTCTGTTTGGTTGTATTCTAATGCTAGTCATACATTCTTATTTCAATTGTTTTATTGTTCCTGCAAGTAGAGATTTGAACCCACGTTTCCCTACTCCTAGACCAACAGTCTAACCCAGGTGTGGCAAAACTGTGGCTTCTTTACACATATTGTGTGTTTCTTGAAGCCCCCACCACCCCATGGCTGGCTTGGTGAAGGCATTTATCTCTTTAAATTCCTTCTCCAAGCCAAACCAGCCAATGTAGGAAACTTGGGAAATGCATTTAAAGTTAAAGTTGCTTTATTTCCACCTCTTTCTCTCTCCCCCCCCCCTCTATTTGCCTGTCTGCCTGTCTAGTGGCTCTCAAACATCTGACATTCATATTTTGAGGCTCTCAAACATCTGATGTTTATTCTATGTGGCTCTTACATTAAGCAAGTTTGGCCACCCCTGGTTTAACCATTATACCAGTAACCTACCGTATGGGAGTGTTGTGCAGGTTACTGAGAAAATGCCTTGAACTTTCAAAAAACGCTATATCCCTGAGAAGTACTATTATTATTAAATCAATAATATTTTCATCTAACAAATGCTTCTTTCAGAATTGTTGTTGTTGCTGCTGCTGTTTATTTGCTTGCTTGTCAGCCAGTCACATCCAACTTATGGCAACTTCGTAGGCCATAAGTTGGTTTTCAAGGCAAGAGATGTTCAGAGTTGGCTTGCCACTGCCTGCAGTGTATACTAGTTTATTGTATTACAGCTATCGTGTTTCTGACTATGTTTCTAATGATGTCTTACTTATCTTCCTTCTGGTTTTGTTATTTTATTTTTGCTGTCTCAAGAATCTTGATAGGAACAAAAGACCGAAAGGATCCTCAACAACTCATTCATTTCCCCTGAATCTGGAATGTGTATTTCTGGGAATTAGGCTATGAATAGAAAGCTGAGGAGAAAAAGAGCATGTAGTAATTATGGTGGAAGGAGGAAACGAAATTGCTTAAGACAAATTTACCTTTACGTGTGCTAGCAAAATTGGGAACCTAATTTAAAGGCCCGCTACAAGGTCATTAGCACAACACTGGGACAGAAAATCAAGGCTTGAATAACTGCTTTTGTGCCTCAGTGCTTTGGTTTAGAGCAGGGATGTCGAACTCATTTGTTATGAGGGAATCTGACATAAATGAGACCTTGTCGGGCTGGGCCATGTCGGGTTGGGCCGAGCCATGTCAGGCTGGGCCATGTGTGGACCCAGCAGACAAACACAAATATAACTTTTTAAAAAAACTTAAAACATGCTTAAAACGTTAGAACTCATTGGTCTTAAAAGTGCTTTCTTTGTATTTCTCCCATGGGATCCAGGGAACTGAATCCTTCCCCAGGGACGAGGGGTGTGTGGGGAAGCCTCAGTCAATAGAAGAAAGAGAGGTTTGGCTCAGTAGCTACTTTACAATTGAGAGAGCCTGGCTATTCCTTACCCCTTCCTCCTCAAGGAAGGAGCCTCAGCCAATAGAGAAAACAGAGCTTTTGCTCTGTAGCTCCTGTGCAATTGAGCAAGCTTGGCAAAGGAAGGAAGTAGATGACAGCCAATTGCTCAGGGTCCTGATAAGAGCCCTCCGGGGGCCTGATTTGGCCCCCGAACTGCATGTTTGACACCCCTGGTTTAGAGTCTGTGCTGTAATTTCTTTTCATACCTCTGCTAGAGGGAACTATATCGAGACATATCACCAAAATAAAAGGATGAGTCAGGATTCACCTGAGCCCATGCATCAAATGTAATTCAAAAATAAGCTTCAGTGGAATATATTACCTTCAGGTAATTACAAATATGTCTTTGACTTGGATGGCTTAAGCTAGCCTGATCACATCAGATCTCAGAAGTTAAGCAAGATTGGTCCTGCTTAGTATTTGGATGGGAGACCACTGAGGAAGTCCACAGTTGCTATGCAGAGGCAGGCAATGGCAAATCACTTTTGTTTACCTCTGGCCTTGAAAACTCTACAGGATCACAAATCAGCTGCGACTTGCAAGCACTTTCCATCCCCCAAGTGTGCATAAATTATATTATAGTTAAAATAGTCTTAAAACTGGGCAGAATCCCCCCAACGTTAAGGACTTTTAATTTGGATGGAAAGTTGTAGATATGTTTAGGTTCACTGGATCATACAGTATCTTCTCTTCTGTAGTCTTTATTCAGTCTTTGTTTTCTGCTTTCCTATCATTTGCCTTTGAAAAAAATCACAGCTGTCCCAAATAAGAACAAATGCAGCAAATGTTTAGAAGTGTGAATAATTCGACTAATTCTTTGAATGTCCGATATGCAAAAGTGACATACTGTTCGTTTGTGTGGATTTTCCTTACAAAATAAAATTTTAACCAGTTGTCTTCACAGTCCTTGAGACATAATGGACTATGAGAGATGAAAAGATACCTTAGGACCAAGAGGCTGGAATCCTTACTGGAAATGCCCCTTACATTATCTGTTTGCTGTTGAAAACTCAGCTACCATTATGTCCTCTGGGTACTTTAGACCTAAAATCCAAGACTCGCTGAAATGTATATTTAGCATACCAGCAGCCTGTGTTTTTTTCTTTGCTTGCTTGGCTGCTGTTTAATGCACATGTACACCCTTAGCCTCTGCCAATACACAGAGAAGCCCCAATGATTTATTTTTCACCTCTCATGCCTGCTTTTTAAAAATTCTCATCATCACAACACAGAAGGTGAACTGTGGCTCAGTTGATTTATTATATCCTGCAGCTGTCGGAAAAATTAAAGTGCCATGTGCAGAGGATGTGAGCAGAATGTAGGTGCTGGGTTACTTTGGATGCTTGCCCCCTGCGATGGGATTGGATTTCACTGAGTGGGAAAGCTGTTTTAATTTCCTGCTTTCCCTTACTGGCCGGAAATTGATAGTTTCTCCATAAACCTCACCAGGTGCGGCATGACATCTCCAATTCACCCTGAAGCTTTGGTTTAGGAATTGCCGCTCTACTGTTCCTGCCCACTCTAAGCATGAACTTGGAAAATGACACTTGCCATATATGAGAAATATTAATCATATGCCTGGTGTATCATGTAAATGGGCACCACTTGTTGTTTTTAAAAACAACATCTCCAGTGATGTGTTTGACCTTTCCTCCTCCCTGCTTGGGAGCAAGATCTTGCATTGTAGGTGGAGATTTTGTATGCTAGCCCATCTGGAGGCAGCAACCCTTTTGCTTGCAGATTTGCAAGCTTGCTGCCTGCCCAGGAGGAGTCATTCTGTCCTTCTATACAGCCGGCTGGGTTAGCCTTGAGAGCTGTGTGTGGGACCAGGTGGTGCACGCATGCTCTTACATCCCCAGCCACCCCTCCCTTTCATTCTCCCTGGCCGCCTCCCCTTCTTTCTCCGCCCACTGCTATCTTGAGCTATTCACGGGGGAAAGAACTGGCTCATCTACTGGTATCAAGAGGGTGGGGGGGAGAGAGGGAGGCTAAGCAAGAACGGATCTATCCGCATCTCTGAGCAAACTGCCTGCTCGCCTTCTCTAGCGGCAAATGACGCTCCTGTGACTTCAGCACTGGCAGGTCTGGACAGCTCCCGGTTCAGGAAGCTGCCGCGGCTGGCTGGGATCAGCTGAGTCTATAGGGAGGCATTGACACAACAAAGGCTGCTAAAGGAAGAGGAAGGAGGCATCGGCATCTCCCCCTTTATCTTGCTCAAACAGCCCCCCTGCTCCCCTCAAGCTCCTCCAAGGAGGCTTTCTTCCAAACCGCAGCTGAAGCAGAGGAGAGGGCTGAAGGGAGTGAAAGATGTTTCTCAAGCTAGCTGTCCTGATACCAGCGCTGGCACTGATTGTAGGCCAGGTACATGGCTTCCCTAAGCCTGAAGGCACCAGAGGAGGTATGTAACTCATTGGAACTTTGCATGGTTGTAGGAGCCATTTTAAAACTTCCCGGTATTTGGGACCTTGCAGTCGCTTACTCCAACAGTTCATTGCTTTATAACATGAAAGAGAGCCTTACGAATCTAATTTCTGCATACCGAGTTGGTACAACCAACTATTATTTACCCATCTCTTTAGAAATGAGTTCTAAATGTATAGATTTTTGTTTTGATAGTCAGCATCGGTGAGTTTGTCTAGTTAAAAAGGAAAATGGTGATTTAAATTTTCTCCCCCTGGACACCTGGACAAAATGAATGTTTAGGTTGGTTTATTGTAGCTTTCCTTTCTGGATGATTTCCATCATTCCGGAGGGTTTTCTGAGCAACCTTGTCTGTAGTGCAGCAATTCCCAAGTCTGTCTTTGTGGGCTTGCTGTGAATGTCAGAGATCTTTTAAGCTCTTGATTTTTTCCAATCCGATTATAGGTTACTGCTATTTTGGTCCAGCTCTTATAGGAGGTTTTTAAAATGTGTGTGTTAGAAGGTTTTCTGATGAGGAAACAGAGGGCTGGTTGAGCATGAGAAGCTATTGAAGGAGCTCTTAGACAAAGGCAAGAACCTCCCCAAGTACTTGTTTCTTCTGCAACTTTAAGGTTCCCTTGTCTGTGAGTTATTTTCAGCACTTTGTGCTTTTTTTACAAGGACTGATATCTATAGAAGTTTAGGAAAATCTTAAATACTGTGATTTGCTTATTTTTACTTTGTGGGGCTTGACTGCATGTGTGTGCGTGTGTGTGTGTGTGTGATTACATATCACAAATGTGTGTATATGTGTGTCCCTTTTCCTAGATAAAGCCATACACAACAGAGAATTAAGCGTGGAAAGGCCACTAGAAGAACAGGTAGGTTAAAAACTGATACCTGAATAAATATCCTTTTGGCATTTTTACAATGAGCAGATAAGTAGATAATCTTGTCTTTTCTGCCAGGAAAATCCCAGTGGTTTCTAGGAATAAATTTCAGAATGGTAACCATATGAGATACTGTAGCAAAAATAGCAAAATTCTTTACCACTGTCAAGGCAATCACACAGCCTGAATGCATGAATGGTTACATGCTTGTAAATCCCAAAGAGCTGAATGGGGCTCATGGCCAGGTGAGCACTAGATTCCAGCCCTGTGACCGTGGCAAGAGCTTATTTCATTCAATACATGGAGATTGGATTCAGTTGGTGAGAGCCAGGGAGGACTGTGAGGCACTCCAGAGAGGGGTCTGTCAAGGCTGGGTGTCAGCATGGCATATGAGGTTCAAAATGGGCAAATGCAAAGTCATGCACATTGGAGCCAAAAAATCCTAACTGTAAATATATATTAGTGGAGTCTGAACTGGCAATAGCTGACCAGGAGAGAGGTCTCGGGATCCTGGTAGATAAGTCACTGAAGATGCCAACTCAGTGTGTGAGTGCAATAAAAAAGGCAAATGCCATGCTGGGGATTATAATGAAGGGGATTGAAAGCAAATTAGCCAGTATCATAATGCCCCTGTAAAAATCTATGGTGCGTGACCTTATTCTGTATGGTTCTGGTTACTGTACCTTTAAAAAGATATTATAGCATTTGAAAAGGTGCAGAAATGGGCAACTAAAATGATTAAGGGGATGGAACACCTTCTCTATGAAGACACGACGTTTGAAGGGTGACATGATAGAGGTTTACAACATTAAGCATGGGATAGAGAAAGCAGAGAAAGAAATAACTTTTCTCCCTTTTTCACAATACAAGAAGTTGTGGGTACTTAATGAAATTAATGAGCAATAGGATTAGAACAGATAAACGGAAGTACTTCTTCACCCAAAGAGTAATTAACATGTGGAATTCATTGACGCAGGAAGTGGTGGCAGCTGCAAACACAGACAGCTTCATATATATGGAGCAGCAGTCGATGACTGGCTATTAGCCTCAAGGTATACATGGAAATACACTGTCCAGGGCAATGATGCTCTGTTTTCTTGGTGCTTGGGGACAAAACTGAGGGGGCTTCTGGAGTTCTGGCCCTGCTGGTGGACTTTCTGATGGCATCTGGGTTTTGGCCACTGTGTAACACAGACTGTTGGACTGGATGGGCCACTGGCCTGATCCATCATGATTTCTCTTATGTTCTTATGACCTTTATGTACAGCCTACCCTCCAGAGAATTTCAAAAGCAGCTAACAGATAAAAACAAGTAGTATGACTCATAAAACTCAGGGACAATATAATGAATTAGGGAACAGTAGTTAATACGGCAGCAACATAAAAAGAGATCAGTTTAAAACATAGGCAAATAAAGGGACCTTCAACTTGTGCATGAATACCAGTAGGGATGGCATCAGATGGGTATCTTAGGGGAATGAGTTCCATAATCAGGGCACCAACACAAAGAAGGCCATGTCTGTGCCTCACCTCTGAAGCTTCAGTTGACAGGCGGGTTTGTATGTGATGTGGTCCTCCTGATGTCCATGCATCTGATGGTGGACATTTGCCTACTGAAATGTCATGCTACATTGGCCTTCAAGATGATTTGGATGCTTGAGCCACCTTGAGCAAAGTGGAAAGGCAGGCTATAAATATTTTAGTGAATAATAAATCAAATGCTTTGAATCATAACCAAAGCACTAGGGGGGGGGGGGAATGATGAAATGACCACCACCGGATTCCTGCTTTCTGCTCCACCCACTGTTTCCAGTAAGAGTCTAATCCCAATTATTTAATGGAAGCACCTCTTTCCCTGTCCGAATAATAATGCTCAATTTTTAAATAATCTGTCTGAGGCATTTGTCTTGTTAAATGCTTAAAAGCATCCTGAATGCATGTCTTGGCTTTAGCATCTGCATGTTTAGAAACATGGATAACCTTTGGTGTGTCTTAAGCAGAGGTGCAAGTAGAAAAGAAAGTCATAGACACTGTTATTATTATTGATTATTATTTATTAAATTTCTAAACCCCCCTCCCTCAGAGGGCTCAGGGTAGTGTAGAACATATTTAAAACATCAGTACATAAATAAAGTAATTTGAAACCAGCTAATGAATAATAATTCTAATAGGGTTGCCAATTTGGGGCAGGGCATCCCCTGGTTTGGAGGCCCTCCCGCCACTTCAGGGCTATCAGAAAGTGGCAGTTGGGGGGGTGGGGTTTGAATGTCTGCTATGCACTCCATTATACCCTATGGAGATTGATCTCTATAGGGTATAATGGAGAATCAATCTGTGGGTATCTGGGGCTCTGGGAGGATCTGGGTTTTTTTAGGTAGAGGCACCAGATTTTCAGCATACCATCTCCTCAAAAAACCCCAAGTTTCAAAAAGATTGGACCAGGGAGTCCAATTCTATGAACCCCAAAAGAAGGTGCCCACATCCTCCATTATTTCCAATGGAAGGAAGGCATTTAAAAGGAATGTGATGGCCAGAATTCCCTTTGGAGTTCAATCATGTTTATCACAACCTTGTTCCTGGCTCCACCTCCAGACTTCCCAGATATCTTCTGAGTTGGACCTGGCAGCCCTATCACTGAACCAGTAGAAGCAAGGACCTTCTGTCTTGGATGACGTCCTGCATGTGGCCTTTTCCTCTAAGGGTGGGGTCATGGGCTGGATGAGATGGAAAAACTGTTGCTGTACTCAACCATAGGCTATGGCTATGCTGTGAACGTAGGAAGATATGTTATACGAATGGTCCATCTAGCTCAATACTGTTCCATCTGACAGCTCTCTGGCAAAGAAGGGTCTTTCCCAACACCTGTTACCTGAGATCCTTTAACTGGAGATGCCAGGAATCGAACTGGAGGACTCTACATGTAAAGTATGCGCCCTTCTAATGAACCACCAATCCTCCCTTTGAACCATGGTCCCCCAAGGTTTTTTTGTAGCAGTAACTCCTTTGCATATTAGACCACACACCCCTGATGTAGCCAGTCCTCCTGGAGCTTACAGTAGGCCCTGTAAGAAGAACCCTGTAAGCTCTTGGAGGATTGGCTACATCAGGAGGGAATGGCCTAATATGCAAAGGAGTTCCTGCTACAAAAAAAAAAGCCCTGGTGGTCCCATCTTGCATGGTCCCATTCCTCCTTTAGCCATGCTCATGTAGTGCAATGTTCTTTTTAAATGGAAACATAGAGGGGTTACGCTAAAGTATGCCTGAACAGTATATTGATATTTTTTAAAGGATAGGTTGTTGTGATGTTCCTAACATTTTTTCTGCCAACAAATCATTTTGACCAGTAGATTGCTGTCACTGTGAGAGCACCTTCCCTATGAGGAAAGGCTGAAAAACTTGGGACTTTTCAGTTTAGAAAAGAGACAACTAAGGGGGGACATAATAGAGGTTTATAAAATTATGCATGGGGTAAAGACAGTTGGCAAAGAGACATTTTTGTCCCTCTCCCCAAATACTAGTACTCAAGGGCATCCAGTGAAGCTGATGGGCAGTAGGTTCAGGACAGACAAAAGGAAATACTACTTTACACAGTGAGTGATCAAAATGTAGAATTTGTTGCCAGAGGATGGCCACAGGAACAAACCGATATAAAAGGGGATTAGATAGATTCATGGAGGATAAGTCTATCGGTGGCTACTAGCCATGGTGACTGAGAGAAACCTCCACATTCAGAGGCACTAAGCCCCTGAATCCCAGAGCCAGGAGGCAACATCAGGCCTCTATGCCCAGTTGTTGGCTGTCCCGAGGAACTGGTTGGCCTCAGCGTGAGACAAGATGTTGGACTAGATGGACCACTGGTCTGATCCAGCAGGGCTCTTCTTATGTTTGTAAGTCACCACCAGTGTTCCCTCTAAGCTGAGTTAGTATGAACTAGTTCACAGATTTTTAGCCCCCAGCTCACAGGAAACTCAGGAAAGTTGGCTCCAGAGCACAATAATTTATGCAGTAGCGCACAACTTTAATACCTGTAGCTCACAAAGTAGAATTTTTGCTCACAAGACTGCAGCTTAGAGGAAACATTGGTCACCACTAGCTTTAAGCTTTCACTAGCTTTTGTAACCATTTCTGATATGTCATGCTGACGAAGAAAAAATATCCCATCAACTATACGTTCCAGCAAAAATATCCCATATCTCAGCCACTATATGTTCAACAAAAATATCCCATCCACTATTTGTGCATTTGTTGCATTTTCATTGTACCATGCAATTCCTGCAGCAAGCCTGGTGAGAGTTCAGAAGGGCTGCCTAATTCTTCAGTTCTTGTTTGGGTCACTCCTGTTGTTCAGCACAAGGGTTGTTGTTTTGGAATATTAAAGAGATCAGATCACTTCTGACACCCGGGGGATGGCATTGGGCAAGCTAACGTCTCTCCACATATGCCAACCTCACAATGTTGTTGTAAAGTTAAAGGAGATGTAAAGAATTCTAAAATATGTACTCTACTGAAAACTCCTAGAGGAGGAAAATAAAAGCAACGAGAACGCTGTGGGCAGTACTCCACCAAGGAGAAAGGCACCACGCTCTTTTCTCTGGCTGAGAACGCCACGTTTAATCTAAGGGCAGAGGTATAGTAACTGATCCACAAGGATCAGTGATTCATTCCAATGATGATCTTTCCCCCACAAAAAAACAGATTTATAAAAATTTGTGGCAATCCATATTAAGGAACTGGAGTTTATTTTTAGAATGGGGAAATTCCTGGCTCAGAAGAAAAGCAAACAAACAGTGGTAACAGATGGCTCCTAAAAGTGTTCGTACTGCAAACAATATCATACTGATGCACACTTTCAATTTTGCTCTCTGGAGATTATCCCTGGCTCAAGATCACCACAAAGTATGCCCCAAGGGGGCTTTGGCTGTTGACAAGGCCAGGTACTTAAAAGGTGCCAAGGGTAACTTTAGGAAGCTATTATTTATTTAAGCAAGGTGCTGATTTAAGTTCACTACACTACCCTGACCTGGGTAACCCAGGCTCGCCCAATCGTGTCAGATCTCAGAAGCTAAGCAGGGTCAGCCCTGGCTAGTATTTGGATGAGAGACCACCAAGGAAATGGACCATTGGCTGATCCAACATGGCTTCTCCTATGTTCTTATGTTCTCAGCCTTCTCGGGTTCAGCTGTGCTGCCTGAGAGCGTTCCTGTTTCAATGGCCTGTGTTGCTCCGACCCGTCGAACTCATCACAACAAAAATACAAAAAAATACTAGGTGTAAAAGACCCAGACACTGGAGAGCTGCCACCAGTCAGAGTAGACAGTGCAGACCTTGATGAATCAATGGTCTGATTCAGTATATGGCAGCTTCGTATGTTCTTGTGTACTCTTAGCATAATCTGCAGCACAGGCCAGGGTTGTTGTAAAGTTACAATGAGAGACTCATGTGTCTAGCTTGACTTCCTTGGAATAAAGGTAGACTAAAAAGGTAATCTGGGTTCCCGGCATCTCTAGTTAGCTACAAGAGTGCTCTCACTAGGCAAAGCCCCATCTCCAATTTGTCTAGCGCAGCCAGAAGATTGATTGTGCCTTAACTGCTCTGTTAGAAGAGGCAGAGAAAAAAAAAACCCTTTTTGTAGGTAAAAGCTGTTTTTCCTCCTTGCTGACTGGAGGTGTGAACTGCCCATTTCATTGACTCAGGCCAGGGAGATCATTAGCATTTCTAAAATGTTGTTGGGTGAGGCTGGAGACTATGAGAAAACCTTTTTTTTTTAATGAAAGGGATAGTTTTGAACAATCCAGATTTTCAAAATACTTCACAAATAAAGTTAATATGTAGTTTCCTATAAATGCTTGTTTGCAAGCCCTGATCAATTAGAACTTTGTTGGGAGTAGGTGGCAGGGCTAGTGAGAGCTAGGAATTTTAGAAAAATGGATATTTATCTTTTTAAAAAACATTTTGGTGGGGGAGAAAACAAACCTTTTTTCAGTCAGATTATTTTTTTGGCTTTACAGGGTCTCATCCTAAATTATTCCTTTAGGAAAGTTTTTTTCCACAGCGTCTCAAGTAAGCAGCACCATCCAAATCATAAGGGGTTAGGGGAGATGGTTTGTTATTTGCTTCAGGGCACCAAAGGTAGTGACTGTATATATTTTCCGGGGCTTTTTTGAGCAGGGATGCACAAAAATACCCTTCCAGCTGGCTTGGTGTCAGGGGCGTGGCTTAATATGCAAATGAGTTCCTGCTGGGCTTTTTCTACCAAAAAAAGCCCTAATATTTTTCATCATTCTCCCCAAAACAGATTGCCAAGGCAGAGGAAGACAGAAAGAAAAAAACCATCCTGACAGGTAACTCTTGTGTGACTTATGAATTGCCCACTCGTAATGCCAGTTGCTCAGAGATGTGAGATTGTTTCATTGTGCCTGTGTTATACATCTTCCAGAAAATAAGCCAGAGTTTAGAAATTATTCCTTTGTTGATGACTTGAACTTGCTCAAGTCGGCAGCAGAAAAAGAGAGGAAGGAAAAGGAGAGGGAATCGATCAGAAGCTCCCTATATGACCAGCAACTTGCCCTTGATGACGCAGATTCCACCAAGAGGCGCAGGCTAGTGGATGACTACGACACCACTAAAAGCGGTCTGGACTATAAATATCAAGGTACTTCATCAGAAGTCATGTTCTTAAGCATTTGCTTTGAATGTATATTATGTATACAGATGAGCCAAAACAGTTAATCTCAGGGGAGAACATGGTCATGCTCATCCAGTATATCTAGAAGAGCAGCCACGAAAAAAAAGAAACCCCAATAAATCATCTCTTGGCAGCTTAAAAGCTAACGAATTTATTTTGGCAGGAGCTATTAGATTTATTGAAGTTGACAACAAAAGCGTTGTGTTTGTGCATGGAAGTTTGTAATATTCATGACACAAAAGGCAGCCTTAAAAAATAGAGACATGGCTTGGAAAACTAAAAATAAGATAGGCCCTATCCACAGGCCAACAGTAACATGTGTCCCTATATGGAGGGCATGCACGGATTGATGCAGGGAGGATAGCTGTTTTGAAAAGTAAGATTAAAAAGTGAAATCCATGCAATACAGGGCTTTTTTGAGCAGGAACGCACAAGAACGCAGCTCTGGCTGGCTCAGCATCAGGGGGTGTGGCCTGATATGCAAATAAGCTCCTGCTGGACTTTTCCCACAAAAAAGCCCTGTGTGAAATAATTGTGATGTTGGGGGTGTGGCCTAATATGGAAATGAGTTCCTGCTGGGCTTTTTCTACAAAAAAAGCCCTGATGCAATGTATGTCAGTCAATAAAGGTAAATAAGATGCAGTCACAAAGGGGTGGGGGAGATCATCACATCCTGAGATGGATCTGAAGACCACCTTACCATTGCACAGAGAGAGATTATTACTGTTTGTGGTTGGGGCAGAGGGTGCCTTGACCCAAAACATAGGCACACACCCTTCTCACCTGCAAGGGGAGAGATAACAAGGCTCCCCCTGTCTTTTATCTATCGTGGATGGGAAAGCTTTGGTCAGAAAACAGCCCAAAGGGAAAGGGTGATGTACCCCTGACACCACCTCCCACATTTGCATAAAAAATAACTCTCAGGTAGTGATCACTCATCTTCTAAGATAACTCGCTGAATTCACACATAAGCCCTGATGAGGTTGTGTGAAACCTGCCAGTGAACAACAGCCTTAAGCTCAGTCTAACCTTATGTTCCGGGAGCTCTTGGAATAGCTCCATTTCTTTCTAGGCATTTTGCTTACTTATTTAACTCATTTGTACTCTGCCTTTCTCCCCAGTGGGGGCCCAAAGCAGCTTAGAACAGTCTCCTCTGCTCCATTTTATCCTCACAACAACCCTGTGAGGTAGGTTAGGATGAGAGACTCTGATTAGCCCAAGATTGTCCAGCAAGCTTGTACAGTACAAGTGGGGACTGAAACCTGAGTCTCCCAGATACTAGTCCAACACTCTTAACCGCTACACCATACTAACTGTGCAGTCTGGGAGGCCCCCTAAATCAAGAGGTTAAAAGCATGACATCCAGGGGTGGAATTCTAGCAGGAGCGTCTTTGCATTTTAGGCCACACTCCCATGATGTAGCCAATCCTCCAAGAGCTTACAAGGCTCTTTTTTGTAAGCTCTTGGAGGACTGACTACATCAGGGGTGTGTGGCCAAAGGAGCTCCTGCTAGAATTCCACCCTGATGACATCATCCTACCTCTTCCAGAGTTTCACCTGAACAAAAGTGCACCCTTCTTAATTTCATTTGCAGGTTTGACACAATTTGTGACTTCTGTTGGCTTCTGTTGCTTTATTTTAATGCTACGTTAATGAGATGAATCCACATTCATTAATCCAGTGTAAGTACTATCCCCTCTTCCCTGGTTTTGTACTCCCAGTTTGTAAAACGTATTAGAACATAGACTACCAGTTTAAAGGGTAGATTGAAATCAAGTGGCGTACACGTGACTAAACTTTAGTTATGAACAACTGGAGCAATCAAAGACACGGAAGAAATACTTGCTTGCTATATAATTGTTGTAGGTTTGCATGTTAACTATTAGCTTTATGGCTTCTAACTTCATAAAGTGGAAGCCACTCTTTTTACCATCCTTTCTGTGATGATGACAGCTTCCCCCAAGGTCATCCTTTGAGCTTCACAACAGAGTGGAGATTTGAATCCAGGTCTTTTCTGTCCTGATATAAACATCAACTTCCAACATGTGTCTGAGTGGTATTAAGGGGTAGCTAATCTGCTTTAAGACATCTTGAGTATGTGCAGGGGTAGAATTCTAGCAGGAGCTCTTTTGCATATTAGGCCACACACCCCTGTTGTAGCCAATCCTCCAAGAGCTTACAAGGCTCTTTTTAATAAATACTTGGAGGATTATCAAAGATTTCAGGTTTTCACGGCTGGTAACATCATTAGGGTTTGTAGAATCTTTCGGGATCAAGTGCCATGTTCTACTGGAGAAAGTTTTCCTTCCAGACGTTTCGTTCTCAGCTGCGGAGAACATCCTCAGTGGCGTTGCAGCCGGAGCAGGCGCTCAGACCTTCTTGGCTGCTGTGCATTGAGTGGGGCCAGGGCTGCTGGAGAGCTGCTATTTCTAGGCTGGAGGGGGTGTGATGAAAGGGCAATTGGTTTGTGGATGTGCCCATTGTTTGGTGGGGCTTCCTGGAAGGGTAGTGATAAGGAAACTTGGAGGATTGGCTACATCAGTGACGTGTGGCCTAATATGCAAAGGAGCTTCTTCTAGAATTCCACCCCTGAGTATGTGATTTTAATTACATGTAGTGAGGCTCAAACCATCTTTCTTGACTTGGGGAAGCTCACTCGAAGCAAACTTTAAGAAGTCTTGGTCTGTGCTGTTGCTGCTGTGCATTTCAGAAGCCGAGCACAGTTTGATACTGAAAGAACATCTTAAATTGTTGCCAAATGACAGCCTGTTATTGTGAATGCATTCCAGATCCATAGTAACCCCCATATGCTGTTAGAACCGTAGATGGTAGCAAGATGGTTCTTCTAATGCATCTATATTTCATAAACACTTGAATGTGGATTTGAAACATAGCATTAGTATATCATTATGATAGATCCAAGTGGGCAGCCATGTTGGTCTGAAGCAATAGAACAAAGTAAGAGTCAAGTGCACCTTGAAGACCAACAAAGTTTTATTCAGAATGTAAGTTTCTATTCAGAATGTGTGTCTTCTAGCACACAAAAGCTTACATTCTGAATAAAACTTTGTTGGTCTTAAAGGTGAAACTTGACTCCTACTTTGTTCTATATCATTATGGTTTATCAGTATATTCAATCTATTGGGGGGGGGGGGATTTCCCAAAGAACAAAAAGTTGTCATGCTATTTTTGAACATGGTGTCCTCATTTATCCATTGAGCATCTGACCCACTCACATCAACAAAAGGGGCTGCTGCACATATCCAAAGAAATCATTTGCAGAACATTCTTTGTTTAAAGGAATTGGAAAACTAGTGTGGGCACTGGGGCTCCCTGTGCATGTCATGCTTGCAGGAAATCAGCAAGCAAATGATTTCAGAGTACATCCATACAGGAAGCTTCCCCACTCCTAATTTGATCCCCCTCCCTCCACATAAAGCTAGCTGCATGACTTTGGGTCAGTCACAGCTCTCTCAGATCTTGCTCAGCCCCACCTATCTCACAGGGTGTCTGTTGTGGGGAGGAAAAGGGAAGGTGATGGCAAGCTGCTTGGAGACTCCTTCGGGTAGTGAAGGGGTGGGATATAAATCCAACTCCTCTTCCTTCTCCTCCTCTTCTTCTGCAATCTCCACTGAATTCTAGTTCTTTGAAAGAGAATACTTTCTCTCTCATTCCCTCTTCCGTGTTTTAAAGAATTTATGTCCATCCCATCTCTTTTTAGTTGCTTTATTTTAAAAAGCTCTGTTTTTTTTTTTAATCTTTGTCTGTTGATGGATGGATTTCATCAACCAGAAGGTAAATCTAGATTCAAGGACAGTAGCACAGAGACCAAAAAGACTTTCAGAGTACATGTTTTTGAGGGTTAAAGCTCCCTTCATCAGATACAAAGTTCTGATTCTCAAAAGCATATACCTCAAAAATCTTCTTGGTCTCTAAGGTCTACCTGCACTCCAGTCTACCTGTTCTAATGCAGACCAACACAGCTACCCTCTGAAATTGTCTCTGAAAGGTACATGGCAGTCTTGATAGATGCAGCACGGGGCTGTAATTTTTCATGCCCACCTTGTTGAACATACATATGAACATATGAAGCTGCCTTATACTGAATCAGACCCTTGGTCCATCAAAGTCAGTATTGTCTTCTCAGACTGGCAGCGGCTCTCCAGGGTCTCAAGCTGAGGTTTTTCACACCTATTTCAGCTTGTTGAATCATCTCTGCTGACTCTACCTCTCAAACAATTTGTTGTGGCAAGAGTAGATAGAGGTTCAATCATGATATGGTAATAATAATTCTAAAAATGCATTGTAGCATTGGTCATCTCCCAGACAGGAAAGTGATCACCAGCCATTGCCCAGCATAAAGGGAATTCAACTCTTATCGAATAATCATGTAGTGTTCTTACCATATAAAAGATGAGCATATGAATCTGCCTCATTCTGAGTAAGACCGTAGGTCCATCTATCTAGCTCAGAATTGTCTATACTGACTGTTGTGTTTTCCGGAGTCCTAGCATCTGCAGTATGAGATTTTCTAACTCAGGGGTGGCCAAACTGTGGCTTGGGAGCCACATGTGGCTCTTTTACACGTATTGTGTGGCTCTCGAAGTCCCCGCTGCCCCATTGGCTGGCTTGGAAAAGGCATTTATCTCTTTAAATAAGAGATGTAAGACTTTAAATAAGAGACTTCTCCAAGCCAAGCCAGTCAGTGGTTTGGTGAATGCATTTAAAGTTGCTTTCTTTCCACCTCTACCTCCCTCCTCCCTATCTATTTTCCTTCCTTCCTTCCTGTCTTGTGGCTCTCAAACATCTGATGTTTATTCTATGTGGCTCTTATGTTAAGCAAGTTTGGCCATCCCTATTCTAACTGGAGGTGCCAGGGTTAAAGCTGGAGCCTTCTTCATACCAGAAATTTGCTCTGCCACTGAGCCAAGCCCCCAAACCAAAGCTGCATATTAGTAGGCTTGAGTACATCTTCAAAATATAACCCCATATAGCTGAGTCAGAGCAGTGCTATATGACTGAGAAAAACTATCCAAGGACCCCACCTTTCTGTCTGAGGTCCTGTAAATGGAGATGTCTGGCACTGAACCTTTGGCAAGCAAAGCACACAGTGTGCCAGGAAGCCACAGCTCCACCCATTCAGTTCCAGGACAGAGACACACATAATGCAATGTGGTCTACTTGGAGCTACCCTTGAAGAGTGTTCAGAAGCTGCAGCTAGTACAGAATTCTGCGGCTAGACTATTGTCCAAGGCAAGCTGTTGGGAGCATATGACCCTAATACTACAGCAATTACTTGCTGAGACTGAGAGCGGAAAAGATCTTGGGGTCATTGTGGGTAGCTCAATGAAACTGTCAACCCATTGTGCAGCAGCAGTGAAAAAGGCAAGCTCTATGTTAGGGATTATTAGGAAAGATAGTGATAATAAAATGGCATATTGTGATGCCCCTGTGCAGAGCTATGGTGCTGCCTCATTTGGAATATCGTGTACAGTTCTGGTCACTGTATCGCCGTATCTCAAAAGGGACATTGCAGAGCTGGAAAAAAGTACAAAGGGAGGAAGCAAGATGATTAGGGATGTTGGAGCACCTTCCCTAAGAGGAAAGACTGAATAGTCTGGGCCTTTCCGGTTTAGAAAGGTGATGAGTAATGATGCATAGGGTGGAGAGAATTGGCAAAGAGAAAATGTTCTCCCTCTCCTCAATTACTAGAACTCGAATGAAGCTGATGGCAGTAGGTTCAGAACAGATAAAGGGTGCTAATCCTCTGAATCCCAGAGTCAGAAGCTACCTAAGGGGAAGGCCTCAACATCTGTGCCTTGTTGTTGGCCATCCAGATGAACTGGTTGGCTGCTATGTGAGACAGGATGCTGGACTAGATGGACTATTTGTCTGATCCAGCAGGGCTGTCCTTGTACTGGCTTCCGATCTGGTCCTGAGCCCAATTCAAGGTATTGTTGTTGTTTTTCCTTTTAAAGTCTTTCATGGCTTGGGATTGGTATTACCTGAAGGACCATCTTCTCTCATATGTTCCTACTGGGAATTAAATTCACAGGGAGAGACCCTCCTGGCTGTCCCACCAATCAAAGAAGCTCATCTGGTGGGTACAGGAGACAGGGCCTTTTCTGTGTCAGCCCCAGCAAAGTGTGCCTGGCCCCCTCATTGTCAGTCTTCAGGAGACAGTTGAAGACAGCTTTATTTAGAACTGCATTTTGATTGGTTTAGCTTTTATTACTTGCAGTCCTTTCTGGTGTTTTTAATGTCTGACTTCTATAGGTTTTATCACGGTTGTTTTTATTGTGTTTTTTTCATAATGTTTTATTTATATTGTACGCCACCTTGAGTTCTGGAAGGGAGAAAGGTGGCTAACAAATGTTTTAAATAACAATGCCAAATGCTGCAAGGTTGAGCACTACTTTGTCATGCTTGCAGATGACCCCGATGGACTTCACCAGCTTGATGGCACACCGTTAACTGCTGAAGATATCGTCCAGAAGATTGCCATGAGAATATATGAGGAAAACGACAGAGGGGTGTTTGACAAAATTGTTTCCAAGCTTCTAAATCTGGGACTCGTAAGTTTGTGGACATCAGTTCCTTTGCCTGCATATCTTGCCTAGATATTTGTTTTAGCCCCCCGTTTACAGTTTAACAAAGCATCAAATTAGTGGATATCCCTTTGAATCAGAGCTCAGGCTTGTGGTAGTGGTTTCATTTCACATCAATATCACCCTGCAGTTAAACCTGGGATTTGAAGCTTGGCCGTGCTGTGCAAGTTGCCAAATTCGTGAATGGTTTTTGAGGGTGAAGAAGCCCAGAAGAGAATCAAAACAGCAAGGATGAGAGAATCACACACACACCCCTTCCTACAAGCTGATGGGGGTTATAGAGCAACTTGTGATATGAAAGGGAGCCATGCTGGCTGAGCCGCCAGTGGGTATAAACCGGCACGGCATGACTGACTTCAAGCAACTAGGACTCATTTACACCAACAGAGAACCGGACCTGAATAATGGCTTTTCGTGTTGCTGTTGAAATATGTCATCAAAGAGCAGATGTTCTGGCTCGTGTTTTCACCTCCAGTCTTTCGCATCAATCGATTAGTAATGTCTTAACCAAGCAGTTGAGTTGCAAGCTGTGCAATGAAACTTTTCAGCTGTTTCAAGCTAGTGACTATTGATCTCAGGGAGAAACCTGTAGAGAGGAGACTGAGCTTCCATTCAAGTTTAATGAGAGAACAGAAACTCCAGTCTTACGGTGCTAAGTCAGACCCAGGGCAGGCATCGTCGGCATGTCCTCAAGTGGGGCAGCTGCCAGGATCCATGACTTCTGATAGGGCCTGCTACTGCAGTCCCCATACCCACCCATTCGCTTGCTAGCACTACACTAACCATGGTCCCAGATGCTGTCATTGCTAGTGCCATTTCAGAAGGGGCTAGGGGAAATGTGGGCAGCTGTGAGCATTGGCAATGGGAGGGCTTGCAAGTGGGAGGCATGGTGATTGGTGGGAAAGAGGGAGAGTGTGAGAAGGAGAGAAAGGCCCTGGGAACTCTCTCCCTGGACCCCCCAGAACCTGGAACTGGCCCCTATCAGACTATTGGTCTTTCTAGCCCAGAATTATTTGCGCTCTTTAGCCATTGTGCAGGGTCTAAGTTAATGGCAGTCCTCATTCCCTAGGGTTGCCAGGTCTGGGTTGGGAAATACCTGGAGATTTTGGGGGTGGAGCCAGAGGAGGCTGGAATGTGAGGAGAGGAGGGACTTCAGTGTGGCATGATGTCATACAATCTCCCTTCAAAGTGCCCCTTTAAGACCAAAGAAGTTTTATTCAGAATGTAAGCTTTTGTATGCATGCACACTTCTTCAGACGAGGGGATAAGGGTACC
This sequence comes from Heteronotia binoei, assembly GCF_032191835.1. Classification (NCBI taxonomy): domain Eukaryota; kingdom Metazoa; phylum Chordata; class Lepidosauria; order Squamata; family Gekkonidae; genus Heteronotia; species Heteronotia binoei. Next base: position 27,692,804 of record NC_083241.1, read on the forward strand.
CTGTCCCCTCATCTGAAGAAGTATGCATCCATACAAAATCTGACATTCTGAATAAAACTTTGTTGGTCTTAAAGGTGCTGCTTGACTCCTACTTTGTTCTACTGCTTCAGACCAACACGGCTGCCCACCTGGATCTATCCCTTCAAAGTGGTCCTTTTCTGTCAATTGTTCTAATCCCAGGAGATCTCCAGCCACCACCAGGCAGTTGGCAACCCTATCACAATGCAACATGTCATGAATTGTTATTATTGCTGAACATGTTTCATAGACGGTCCCCTGGCACTGAAACTGAGTTCCAAGCAAAAAATTAAAGAGTTTTGTTTTTAGATAATTAGCACGGATAGATTGTCAGGAAGCAAAGACGTTGGGCCAAAGTCCACTCATGACACCATTGTTCCACTGAAGCCAACGGGATTGAGCTGATTGAAGTGCAGAGGCATTAGAAGAAATGACTTCAGGACTGCAGCTCAATTCGTTGGGATGAAATCAAAGGACTTTTCCCCCCCTTTGTCTCTCAAAAAAGCTGGTCTACAGCAGAGAGCTGTAATGAGAAATGTCATCTTTCTCTTTCTTTTTTTAATCCTTTTTCTTTCTTTTAGATCACAGAAAGCCAGGCCAACACGCTGGAAGATGAGGTGGCTGAAGTGCTACAGCAGCTAATTGCTAATGAAGCAAAAGATCGGGAAAAGGCGCCTGAAGATCTTGATTACCTTCCAAGCAGAATAGACAGTAAGACTGGAGGAAAACAGGAGGAAAAAATGGTAACGCTTTTCAGCTAATTGTTCTGGCCCACTTACTGAACAGAATGAATAGACACCTCTCCCCCCACACATACTGTTTTTTGCTTTAGGGAATTCAGCTTCTCTACACTGAACTAATTACAGAAGTTCTGAAGGATGATCACTAAGACAGTCATCCGAAATACGTCCCTTGAGTATTTGTACAAAATTAAAAATTGCCTTGTGTTCCATTTTATACTGCAGTGCTGACAAGCAGTGTATGACAGCAGAAGTCTACTGCCCTTGCACATGGAGGGTCCCATTAGCAACCATGGGCTGATAAGAGCTGTCCTTCATTAATTTATCTGATCTCATTTTAAAGCAAATCTAAGCTAGTGGCTAGTACAGCTAGTACATCTGTGAATCCAAATGGAATTATTCCACTTGAAAGGCATTGTCTTACTCTAGCGTCATAGAGGGGGGGAAAGAATGCGATGTGAGCTTGTTTCTCTTTCAGTTTTGTTGCTCATATTTACGTATGTCCATTTTAAACATTTTGCATGGAGGCTCCCAAAAATATGGATCGAGATGATACCTTGGATAATACATGGACTTCCTCCAACATGTTGGAAAGAAGGAATGAATTGCCCCCTGAGGATAATTTTGAAGACCTCCAATATTTCCCTAACTTTTATGAGCTACTGAAAAGCCTTAACTCAGGTCAGTTTCATATCTTCAAAACCACTGTCCTTAGCTTTAAATTATTGTTGTTGTTTTGTTATTTGGCTGAAACCTTTTTAGAACATTTGCAATTTACATGTTGTGAGCCGCCCTGAGCCTGCCCTGGCAGGGAGGGCGGGATATAAATAAAAAGTATTATTATTATTATTATTATTATTATTATTATTATTATTATTATTATTATTATTATTATTAATTGTGTCGAAATCTCAGTTTATAAACACCCCACTTCAACTTTCTAAACAGGATTCATTATGCATTAGTGTTTTAATTGGGTTATTCTTGTCACCTCTAGAAAAGATTATTCTTGGCTGGATATGGTTCCCTGACTTCAGTACTTGAATGTGTACTCCTTTCCTGTTTTGTTCCCGGGTGGGTGGTTGTGTTGGTCTGAAGCAATAAAATAAAGTCAGAGTCCAGTGGCACCTTTAAGAACAACGAAGTTTAATTCTGGGTAGAAGCTTTTGTGTGCACAGAGACTTCATCAGATATAATGAAATGGAAGAAAACCATTCTATAAACCTCAGCTTGAGACCTTGGAGACCTTGCCCGTCTGAGTAGACAATACTGACTTTGATGGATCGAGGGTCTGATTCAGTATAAGGCAGCTTCATGTGTTCAATATGTTCAGGGCTGCTTTCAGACAGCTAATTTGGGCTGTCACAAGAACGGCCCAGGTCTGGACCAAAAGGGCATGTTCAAACGCACGGATCTGGGCCCCATCCCACTCCTGCCCTTCCCTCATTCCCCACTGTCACCATGCCACTTCAGAAAGCTACCATGTTGGAAGGGGTAGCTAATCAATGAAGTGCTTTTGGGGTGCCTTCCCCAGCCATCTGAACCAGGGCTGGATCAGGGGCAGAGGGGGGTGCTTGCCCTGGGCGCTGACAGAGGGGGAGCACTAAATTGGGTATGGAGTCCATTGTGTTCTATGGGACCATAAGATAGAATGGCCCGTAAAGGGGCGTCATTTTTTAATCCCCCCCCCCCTCAAAAAACATGTAGATCCGGTCCTGGTCTGAACCACCAGGGAACTCCAAGGAAGAGGCATTCAAGTGCTTGAGCAGCGTGACTGCTCCTCCGGGGTGTGCGTGGCCCATCCCCATTCCGGCAGTGAGCCACGTGCCATCTGACCACACCAGGGCACTTTATGTCAGCTTACTTCCATGACAGGTGGCTGCCTGCCGCCCCAAGCCACCCATCTATACCTAGTCCAGGACTGCTAAACCACATTGGATATCATTAAACAGGAAGGCAGGATACACATTTTCAAAATCAATATATGAATTCCTTCCTTCTGAGCATGGCTCCATCACGTTCCTAATTTTCAAATCAATCATGTTTACACTTAACGTATTGTTTCTGTACCCAGAGAAAGAAGCCAAGGAAAAAGAAACGTTGATAACTATCATGAAGACCTTAATTGACTTTGTGAAGATGATGGTTAAATATGGAACCATTACGCCCGAAGAAGGTGTTTCTTACCTGGGTAAGTGCACATTTGGAACTTAGTATAATGATGTTGTTCTTCTTGTGGCATGAAGACTGGTAATTATATTGTCATCTTATTCGACTTCAGGGCGGTTTGTGTCAAAGCAATTTTTTTTGTGGCAGGTTATTTTAAAAAGTATCGAACTGCATTGTTTCGTGATTTTGAGGTCTTGTAATTTGAAGTGATTTCAGTCAAAGTAAGAACACTGAACAGACAGACACAATAAATTGGTACAGAGCTAGGCAATCTAGAGCAATAGGGTGTCTTGTGGCCAAGAAAAAAAAATCTACTTTCCAAATCTACTGATTCTGCTATTATCTAGAACAGGGGTGGCCAAACTGCAGCTCGGGAGCCACACATGGCTCTTTCACACATAGTTTGTGTCTCTTGAAGCCCCCACTGTCCCGTCGGCTGGCTTGGAGAAGGCATTTGTCTCTTTAAATCATTTCTTCAAGCCAAGCCAGCTGGTGGTTTGGAGAATGCATTTAAAATGAAAGTTGCTTTCTTTTCACCTCTCCCTCCCCCCCCATCTATTTGCCTTCCTTCATTCCTGCTCTCAAACATCTGACATTAATGACTTGTGGCTCTCAAACATCTGATATTTATTCTGTGTGGCTCTTACATTAAGCAACTTTGGCCACCCCTGATCTAGAACAATGGAAATTGTTTTTCTAGTCCTTGGTCTAGAATATTCAAGCACTATGAGCTGGATCCTTTGACTCCAAGAAGGGGCTGTGGCTCAGTGGTAGAGCATCTGTTTGGCATGCAGAAAGTCCCACTGCAGATGTGAGAAGACATTACTGATGGACCAAGGGCCTGATTCAGTATAAACCAGTTTCATGTGTTCTGCTAAGCTGGATTCTATTATTTTCTTCCACTAAGTCTTCTTTCAATGGAGAATGACTTTTCTGATGGACAGGGCTTTTTTGTAGAAGAAACCCAGCAGGTTCTCATTTACATATTAGGCCACGCTCCAGATGTCACCATTGTTTCACACAGGGCTTTTTGGTAGAAAAAGCCCAGGAGAAACACATTTGCATATTAGGCCACACCCCCTGACACCAAGCGTTCCTGTGCATTCCTGCTCAAAAAAAAAACACCTGCTGATGGAGAAAGGCTTCCTCTGATGAACAAAGGTCTTTCTTTGTTAAAGGCAGCCTTTCTCTGTTGGAGAAAAGCTATGTGAAAAGGATGTGTCTGAATTTATGTATCTGAAGAAGTGTGCATGCACATGAAAGCTCATACCCAGAACTTTGTTGGTCTTAAAGGTTCTACTGGACTCAAACTTTATTTTGGTGAAAGGAACTTACAGGATCCAGTTTAGCAGAAGGGAATCATAGGATCCAACTTGATGACCTGATGATCATTTTATACCTCCACTCAGTAACAGCCCCTGAAACTACTAGTTACCAGAACGATTTCAAGTGACAGTAACTCATAGACCTGACAGATCCAGGTGGGGAGCTGTGTTGGACTGAAGTTGGGGGAGCGATTTGCCTGCTTAATTCTGATAATGGAAGAGACTCTGGCATGTTAACTAGTTATGCAGCCCCCAAGCATACCGTGAACAAAGCTTTGTTGATCTTCAAGGTGCCGCGGGACTCGCACTTTGTTCTGCTGCTTCAGACCAACATGGCTACCCCACCCCATTACAATCACTATGTATTGTTCTAAATAATATACTGATATATTGTTCTTTAGAGGCGTTATGTCAGCAAAATCTGTTCCTGCATATTGCATTGCATTGCATTACAAAGACCTGTCAGTTGATCCTTCATCTGGTTCAACAAGATTTGGGGATATAATCAAGAAATAAATCCCCCAGATTTTCATGGTTAATGATGAAATTGTAGTTGAAAGATGACCGAGGCTTGGTAATTGTTGGGTTCAGTTCAAGGCAGAGCAGAAGGAAGAGAATAAGATTTGGACTATGAGTAGTCAGAGATGTGCCTATGGGACAACATATGCATAATCTGAAGCTGCCAGAAAACTTGATTCCCTTCTGAAAGAATGCTGCATTTGATGGCTCATTTCCATGAACTTTGTTATTCCCGTTATATTTTGGCATTGGCTGACAAAACAATCAGGTCTTGGCAATTTTTTAAATTACGGTTAAAATAGCAGTTGAAAGTAACTCAGTTACAAATGAATGGTTTAGTAAAACAGAAGGAGCTGTATAGATGAGTAAGCAAACTTATTCCCAGGAAGTTACTAAAAAAAAACAACCCTTGTATTCAGTCACAAAAATTGCACTGCGATAGAAAACCTTTTGTGAGGCTCTTTGAGAGTCTTTTGTGTGGTTTTCCCCTCTCTATAGAACTCTTTGCCTCTAGAGGCTCATCTCCAGTAACACAAAGGTGATAGGTAGATTTAAAATAAATAAATCTGTCTGGCTTTTTATGAGTTGCAAGGCTGACAGTGAACCATTTTCTTTTCAGAAAAGCTACTGGCAGAATAGGCAGCTGCTGCTATTATTTTGTAGGGCTGGTTTGAATGGCATGTTGCTTTCCTCTGCTTTAGAGCTTTAATTTTGTTGAACAAATTGTTTCTTCTTTTTAGTCTTTATTGTGTTATTTTTATTGCATTATGGTATGTTTTAATTTCCTGTCAGCCACTATGACAGACTTTTTGTGTGGTAGTGAGCCAGATACAATATTTTTAGTAGAAATGAATAAACATGAGATCCCTTTCGGTTCAGCTCAAAGGTCCACCATCCTGTTTCCAATCCCGGCTAGCCAGAGGCTTGTGGGAAGTTCACAAGCAGGGGATGAAAGTGATGGCTTTCCCCTCTTGTTTGCTCACAGCATCCAGTATGAAGACATAGACTGCATCTGACAGTACTGGGATTCCCATTTTGCAAACAGTTGGGTTTCTTATCATGACTCGGAGCAGATAATAGCACGTTAAAACTCAGGGCACTGCTTGACGTACATGAAACTTAATTGCTGCGTTTAATACTATAGTGCAAGAGTGTCAAACATGCGGCCCGAGGGCCGAATCAGGCCCCCGAGCAACTGGCTCTTGTCTTCTTCTTTCTCCCTCTCTTGCTTCCTTCTACATCTCAACTTGCTTGGCAATGCTTTCTCAATTGCACAGGAGCTACAGAGCAAAACATTTGCTTTCTCCATTGGTTGAGGCTCCTCCCCCTTCTGGCACTCTGAGGGGGGGGGAGAACCAGAGATTCCCTGGTTCCCATAGGAGAAATACAAAGAAAGCACCTTTAAGACCAACAAGTGTTAATGTTTTAAGCACTTTTAAAGTTTTTTTAAAAAATGTTTAGTTGTGTTTGTCTGTGTCCTTTATAAAGTTTATATCTCTGCTGCCTAATCTTAAATAAGTATAAACATGGCTTGGCCCAATATGACCCAGTCCAGCAAGGTCTCATTTATGTCAGATCTGGCCCTCATAACAAATGAGTGACACCCCTGCTTGTAGTGTATATTGTCAGCAGTGACCCTCCTTTTTTTTTTTTGCTTCCCCATTCTTCTTCCCTCCTCATAGCCACAGTAGTTCTAAAAAATATTAGAACTGAGCACCATCCTATGGAATGTTCACACAGTCCGATTCTTCATGTGGGATGACCCACCAGTGATCAACACTGAGAGCCCTTTCTCAGTCTAACCAGTTGTGGAGAAATGCCAACGTCTGACGTTATTTCTAGCTTCTCCTCCTCCTCCTCTGCGATCTCTGTAAGAAGAGAGAATTGGCTGAAATCCAGAGAAGCCAGGCAGAGGGCTTATTTTCCCTCCCGTGCTTGTTTTCCTCCCTCAAAGCTCTCACCTTTCACCCTGCTGTCTTGCCAAGTGCTTTTAAAACTTGGGAGTGTCCAAAGTAATTTGTCGTGTAGTCTTCAGGAAGAAGGCTGCTGTCTTGGAAGTGGTTGTCAGAACGGAGGCCCTACTATGTGCACGTAGGAATCAACATGCGCTTAAATGGTTTATTTGATTGTAACCAGGCCTTGAATTCAGCAGGAACTCACAGGACTACAGCTCCTGAACCTTTCTGACAGCCCCCCTCCTCCCCACCTTCTTATCTTGTCCCTTGAATAGTAGGTGCAGCTGCATAACAATCCCTGGATTAGGAGAGCAGGCAGCCAGCCAGCCACCAGAAGCTTTGCCACACCCCCAGCAGCCCTCATTAACCCCTGGAGAAGCCCACAACATCCTTTCTCCACTTCTTATGAGCAGCGGGTGGCTTGCTTGACTCGAGGGGGGGGGGCAGCCAAGGAGAGCCCCAGGTAAGGGAGGCCTGCTTGGGCTGACTGGATCTCTAGCCAGCCCAAGCAGGTCTTGATTGCCCGGGGCTCTCCTTTCTTGTGTCAGGTTGCTTTTGGCTGGTGGGGGGCAGCATATTCTAATGAGTTATGCTAATGAGCTCCACCACCTATTTTTCTACAAAACGACCCCTGATTGTAACCATGTTAGAATAGTATCCTTGACAAAGTTTGATTTTAAAAAGCCATCTGAACACCCACCTTGGGTAAAGTGATGATGTATCTTGAACAATATGGAATGCCTTGCAAGTACAATTGGAGAGTTATGATCTATGTCAAGGGATTCCCAGTGGGAGCCTAATAATGTCATGAGCCCTGCCGAGGAGGAGCTAAAAGGGTTAACAGACCTGGAAGAGTTGCCAGCCAGTTCCTCAGCTGAACAAACAGCAGCTGGCCCATCAATCACTCTCCAGGCACCAGTGTCAGCTGTTGACGATGAATCTCCCCTGAGCTCTCCTCCTCCCATCTCAAGAGTTTGAAGCAGGCTCTGGAAAGAACTTTCAGAGCGAAGACATGAGGCACGCTGATGCTTCAGATCTCTCAGCCCTGAGTTCTAGTAGAGTCACTCCCACCCAGGGAGCAGGCTGATTGAGACTCCCATATAGCTCCCATCCAGGACCTGGTACCCTTGCGGAAGCAACAGGTCTATTCTCTGACTTGCATCCTGATTCCTGATCCTGACCTGCTTGATTTCCTTGGCACTCTGACCTTTTGGCTTTTGGACATTGACTTCTGATTCCGGTTTGTGATTCTGCATTGGTGACTTGGCTCCTGCTTGACTTCCTGGACTTTGACCTTGGACTGGCTTTGGACTCCTGCCTGTCTGCACCCTGAGAACGTTACAACTAACACCTTTCCTAACAGCTGCCAAGAGTTTTTTTAAAAGTGGGTGAGGCTAGATGGGTTCCTGCTTGATGGAGCTTCTGATTTCCTACTGGAAATCTGATTGGCTGTTCAGATTAAAATGTGGTCCTTTCAGTGACAGCTGCCCCTTCAGAGTTGGTTTTATTCTCCTTATGACTTCTCTTTCCCAGTGTATTTTTAAAATTTACTCCCCTTGTCTCCTGCACTTCAGCTGCCTCATTGTGTGGTTAGCTCTGTCTCCCATCTCTCTAATAGTGGTCATTTTGCGGTTGTGCCCACCACTCTGTCATAATTCCAAATGTGCCCACAGTCTCAAAAAGGTTGGGGGCTCCTGATTTGGAGGGGGGCTCAAAAGGAGTCTTGTAGCATCTTTAAGATTAATGGAGTTATTGTGCTGTGAGCTTTAGTTGACGAGAGCCTACTTATGATGTGTGCATGATGTGTGTCCTTTGTTGACATATATATTTATAATAATTAGTATGGGTGGGAAGTGTTCTAACTTACAAGGCAATAAAATGTAAAAGGTCAAGTCTGTGGCATTGCTATGCAAAGTTCATTGTGTTTTTGGAACAAGCAAGGTGATCATATACAATGCCAAGGACATATTGCAAACTCAATCTAACATTGCTATGCGAGCTTAATAGGCTTGCCAGTCTCCAGGTCTGGACAGGGGTTCCCCCGTTTTTTCAGGCTCCTCCCCACTGCCAGCCAACTAGCCGGAAGGGGGAAGCCCCACCCCAGCAGTCACCATGTGCCTTCAAACCTCAGCAGGTTTAGAAGAGGCTCGCAAATGTTTGTCTTTCTGAATGTGCGTGTGCCTTTAAATCTCGGCAGGAAAGCTGCAGGGAGGTGGGGTAAGTAGACAGAGCTATGTGGCTCTTGGTCCCTCTGTTTGTTTGGAGGAAAACTCCACCCCTTAGGCTGTTCTTGTGTTTTTCCTATGAGTCTGAGGAAGTTAGTTGAAATACATCAGATGGTTATATTCAGCAACGTGAGTAAATTGCCCAGTGAGATCACAAAAGTGTGTGCTTGCTGACTGTGTTTATTGGCTGCTTTATGAGAGTGTGTGTGTTCACTTTCATTTTGTGGAAGTTTAGCTGCTGGGCGGACGAGGAAATGAAGACAGTATTCAGGGGAACTGTGCTGCTGTATTTTTATTTATTTTAGGGAATGGAAAAGTCTCCTGGCTCCACCCTCAAAGTCCCCAGATATTTTCTAAGTTGGACCTGGCAACCCTGGAACTTAATAGCTCTAGAAGTGAATGAGAAAACTTTCAGACTAAGATGAATACAGTCAAAACAGCTTACTAAATTGCATGACACCTCGCTTATAGTCTCACTCTTTTAAGTCTGTTCCCAACTCCCTATCAATTCCTCCATCCATTTTCCTTACAATTTGCTCATTAGCATCCACTTGATCTTTGGCATGAAGCTTTCAAGTCCATTCAAAAGGAGCAAGCACAGCTCGGCCCAAACACCTAAGGGCATTTTTTCCACATTGTCGTCTTTGGCTAAGTTGAGTCTAGTTTTGCCTCTTTCAGGTCTACCTCCTGGCCAGATATCTGTGAGTCACAACAGCACCTGCAATGTCATTTTATATTTTGATCTGTAAATACCATTTAAAGATACAGGGACATTATGTAAATACTGATTGGTTGCCATTATCACTTCTGCGATACAAGTTTGCTAGATAGGGCTAGAATATTTCCCCCTGCAAAATTTTCATTAGTCCTTAATAAAGCTTTTAGCATCTATTCAGGAATGGTAATCATTAGCGATTCCAAATCAGTTGCCTTCAAAACTAGGCCATTTTAAAGTGTTTTATCATCCTAGAGGGGCTGAGCTGTTTGGTTGCAGAGGGCACTGGCTGCAATATACTCACTGATCTAATTATGATCCCTAATAGGGTTTGATTAATATGAATGAGATTAAGAAGACAGCAGATGGAGTTGATGAGCTGCGGTACATTCCTTCTGTAAGGGATTCTTTGTTTCTTTTTTAAAAGAATCTTATTAACTCCCCGCCCCCCCCCCCCAATATACTCATTATGTCCCCAAATCACACAATATGAAGTGTGTACTTTAAGGCACAAATCCAGTAAGAATTTAAACCAGAAATATGGAGAGGTGCTAGAATTAAAGGAAGCCTGAGAATGTGCAGTGAGAAAGATGCCTGCACATATCTTGTGTGATTCCCCTGCTTTTGAGTACTTGTGTGCACTGGACGATCAGCAGCTGAACCCCCCCCCCACCCCTGCCACAAGCCACCCACAAACCCTCTCCGGCCCCCACCTTGGACACAGAGGTAGTTGGAGCAGCTTTTCCTTGGGAAGCAAAGGGACATGAGAGTTCTGACTGTTTCTAGAGACGTGATGCTCTGTTCACATTACAGAGCGTTAGATAAATCAAGGGATGAACATGAACACGTAAACTGTTCCCAGTGGGATTTTTAGCCGCAGATGTGACCTGGCTCCATGCTGACAGGCTGTTACGCTCCGGGAAGCAACAGAGAGGCAAATTCCATCGATGCCTAATGTTATAGGAAACATTTTCTCATAGACTTCAAGCCACTTTGTCAGTGACCTATTTTTAGCTTCGCTGTTGAGAAACGGCTTTGTTTCTGACCTTCGAATACTGATCTAATATTCTCAAGAGTGCTAAGAAACCATGAGAATATTAACTTAAATGGAGTGGTGATGGAAGAAGCTCAGGGTTTTGTTGTCAGAACCGCTACGATTTGTGAAAGAGTTTAAGGGCGTGCAATACTTTGGAGTATTGAGTGCTGTTTGGTAAAGTGCTGTTGGTAGCTGGGTGAAACGCACAGCATTGTAAGTGACAACTGTTTTAGATTTAAAGCATTAAATCAAGTTGTTTTATTTCCTTTACTGACAATCTCATGATGATGCCTCAGGCCTTATTGCCTAAGAATGTTCATCTCTGTTTTTTTTAAGAAGGAGTAAGGGCCATTAAGCATAGATAACACCAGGGCTTTTTTTTTTTTTTAGCAGGAGCTCCTTTGCATATTAGGCCACACACTCCTGATGTAGCCAATCCTCCTGGAGCTTACAGTAGGCCCTGTACTAAGAGGCCTGTAAGTTCTTGGAGGATTGGCTACATCAGGGGTGTGTGGCCTAATATGCAAATATGGATAACATCTAATATGGATAACACCTACAGTTGCCAGTGGTGGCTGGAGATCTCCTGGAATTCCAGCTGTTCTCCAGGCTACAGAGATCAATTCCCCTGGAGAAAATGGCTGCTTTAGAAAGTGGATTATGTGGCATTTCACCCCACTGATACCCCTCTCCACCCCAAACCCTGCCTTCCCCAGGGTCCACCTCCAAAATCTCCAGGTTTTTCCTAATCCAGATCTGGCAACCCCAGTACCACCTCTTCCTGTGACATCCTGCTTAAGATACCTGGAGCATCCTTCCCTTAAGGGTTACAGAATTTCAGAAGGGATGGTTGCTTTAAACGTACACCTCCTGTCCTCTTTTTAAGGGCTGAAATGACAAGCTGGAATTACGCACTCAAAACAATAAATCATTTACTCAGCCAAGTCACATGCTTTAAGCTCCTTCCTCAGCAATCTATAGAGACAGTAAGTTTAAAAGCACATCTTGATAACAGCTGGTCTGGGATTTGAAGGCCCCACATTATGTCATCGTTGCAGGATCTCCTTCCAGGGGGAACAGTCCTGGAGCATCGTTCAGTGAATGATGCTATTACATCTCACAGTAAACTGCACCGTACTTAGCTTCAGAATCCAGGGCCAGATGGAAGAATAGCAAAGCTGAATGTGGAGCTAGATTCCAGTCCCATAGCATCTCAGAGGCCAACAAGTTTTCAGGGTAAGAGGAGTGTCCCAAGGAGGTAGGCTTGCCAATCCCCAGGTCCCAGCAGGGTCTTTCCCACCCCAAGTCAGCTGGCCAGCGGGGAAAAGCCCTGCTCCAACAGTCACCATGTGCCTTCAAGCCTCAAAAGGCTTCAGAAGACTGGGAACAATTTTCTTCTAGAAAGGTGTATGTTCCTTTAAATCTTCCAGCCAGGCTGAATGGGGGTGGGAACAATGTGCAGAACAATGTGCCCGTTGGAAGGAAAGGAGCCCAGAACTTTTGTTTGTTATACAGTCTCTTAAAAAGCCGTTTGCATGCTCTGATTTCCCTGTGTTAGTCTGGTTTCCCTGTGTTTGCATGCTCTGGTTTCCCTGTGTTAGTCTGGCGAACAGGGTTGAGTAAAGAGCAGTCAACAGCTCCCATGGTGAGTAAATTGCCCCAGTGAGACCACAAAGTGTGTGCTTCCAAACTGCATTTATTTTGGCTATCTGCCTCTGTGTGTGTGTGTGTGTGAGAGAGAGAGAGAGAGAGAGAGAGAGAGAGAGAGGAAGTGCAGCCAGCTGCTGGGGGAATGAGGAGATGAAGACTGCATTCAGGAGAACTGCACTGCTGTATTTTTATTTATTTATTTTAGGGAATGGGAAAGTCTCAGGGCCCCACCTCCAAAGTCTCCCATCCCCAAAGTCCCCAGGTATTTTCTGAGTTAGACTTGGCAACCCTACAAGGAGGAGCAGACAACCCTACAGCCCTGGTCCCCTGCTAGCAGCCAGGAGAGACCTGGCAACCCTACTCTGCTGGGCTGCTAGACCAAGCAAGCAATGGCCACCCAGCACCATTGGAATGCTCAGGGGAGGGAAAGGAGGAAGAGTGGGCATAGGCAAAAAAGAGCTGTTCAACTGATTTTTGATCAGAGAGGGTTTAGAGGTAGGATGAGTGATCTTGCTGCATCTCTGGTCTATGTTTAGGGTGGTGTCTGGAGTAGCCTCCACTGGTTGAGGTTCTCCTGTGTCATTTTCCTGGTGTGTTTAAAAAGTGCAGGGCAGACTGAGGCTCTGCTTTAAAAAGACTGCATTGCAATCCTAAAAAGTAGGAAACCTATGGAAAAATTTAACAATGTTTACAAGTCAAAAGTCTTCAGTTTACTTTATTGCGGTCCACGACCAGAGGCACAGCACAATACAAACAGCAGCAACCACAGAGAGATTATAAAAAGACACATGAGTATATAAAATATAAAGATTAAATATTGATACTTTCCAGTCAAAAGCAGTCTGGCAATTACTGTTTCAGATGGTACCCATGTTTGTCTGTGGTAGAACAGCTAGATAGAGACCAACAAGATTTTTCAGGGTATCAGCTTTCAAGAGTCAAAGCTCAGTTCATCAGATATAGGTAGGAATGGAGATCTCTAAATCCTTACATCCCAGTCAGGAGGTGGAAAGGGCATTACAGAAAAGGAACTCAGGATGCAAAGGTACAAGGCCTATTGTCATCAGTTTGGTTAGAGCAGGGGAGAAATACACAGGGGCAGAAAATTAGCATCTGTAGTGAGGTAAGAATCCTACATCCCTATTCAGCCCTGGGGACTGCATTGCTCAGTTAAGCAGAATGACGTCAAGTTCAGCAGTCTTGGGTTGTAAGCACCCATTGAAGCTTCTGTGAGTACTACCACTCTTAGGTCAGCAATGGAATGACCTGGAAGATTAAAATGTTCTCCCACTGGCTTTTTTAAAGGTTGTGGTTTTTATGGATTTATTTCATTTATGTCTTTGCATAGGGACTGGCCAATGTAGCCCAATGTAGAGAGTGGAAGGGCGTCACTGAGATTTGATGGCATATATAATGTTGGGGGAATGAATTCGCAAATGAAGCTGAGATGAACGTGGTATGGCTGATGTTGTTGGGACCGGTGACTGTGTTGTCAGAGTGAATACAGGGCAGAGTTGGCATCTTGGTGTTGCAGGCCCTTGTCCCAGAGTCTGTGTACATTAGGGTTGCCAATCCCCAGGTGGGGGCATGGGATCCCCCAGTTTGGAGGTCCTCTTCCCGCTTCAGGGTCATCAGAAAGCGGGGGGTGGGGGAGAGAAATGTCTCCTGGGCACTCCATTATTCCCTATGGAGACAGATTCCCATAGCGTATAATAGAGAATTGATCCACGGGTACTTGGGGCTCTGGGGGAGCTGTTTTTTGAGATAGAGGCACCAAATTTTTAGCATAGGATCCAGTGCTTCTCCTCAAAATACCCTCCAAGTTTCAAAAAGATTGGACCAGGGGATCCAGTTTTATGAGCCCCAAAAGAGGTGCCCCTATCCATTATTTCTAATGGAGGGAAGGCATTTAAAAGGTGTGTGGTCCCTTCAGAGTTCAAGTATGCTTGTCACAACCTTGCTCCGGCTCCACCCAATGTCTCCTGGCTCCACCCCCAAAGTCCCCAGATATTTCTTGACTTGGACTTGACAACCCTAGTGTACATCTTAGGAAGTGCATTGTTGTGGGTGAGAAGTTCTTTGTTTAGCATAGGTTGTTGGTCATTAATGATGCATTGAATTGGTTTGAGCTGAGAGCTGTATGTGACCGCCAGTATCATTCTAGTTTTGTTGATCTACAACAGGTAGGTATTGTCATTCCAAACATATGTGTTGTAGATCCTGCAGGTGGGAATCTTTGTCTGAGGAATTGGAACAAACAAGGCTGTAGCAGAGAACTTGGCTGTAGACAGTGGATTGTTTGGTGTGTTTAAACTGGTGACTGGAGGTGTGTAGATATGTTTGGTAATTGGTTGTTTTCCAGCGTACAACAGTTTTTATGCTTCCATTACATATTTGTACAGTGGTGTCTAGAAAACATGTGGATTGGTTCATGGTCAGGCTGATGTTGGAGTGGAAATCTCTGAAGGCCTGGTGAAATTCCTCCAGTGTTTCTGTGCCATGTGTCCAACTGATGAATACATTATCAATAAATCTCAGTGTGACGGTAATGAACGGGTTAACAAGAAAACTAAGGACACATAGAGCCTGGGTGGGGGCCAGAGTGCTCGGAACTCTCAGAGGTGATTGACAGCTCACGGCTGAGGGCAGTTAGTGTGAGACGGAGTCTGGGGGAGACTGCTGAAGAGAGCAGTTGGTCGGAGAAGGAGCTGAGACAGGAGCTGAGGAGAGTCTTCGAGAGAAGCAAAGCTCACTGTTCACTCTATTTAGACAGCCACGGGGCTGTGTGTGACTAGAGGAGAGTCACAGTAAAAGGCCTGAGAGGTCACAGAGACACTTCTCTTAAGAGCTAAAGAGGTGGTTGAGGGAAAGATGTGGGTCTAGAAGTCTGAAGGGCTGGGAGAAGAAACACCAGTCAACTTAAGGGACTTGGCACATTATACCCAAGAGGCCAACCCAGAATAGTGTTGGAGAGTGAAAGCTGTATGATCTGTGAAACCTGAGGGACCTAAGTGAACTAGATATTATAAAGCCTAAACTACGAAGAAACTGTTAACTGCTTGAGATACAATATAGCCCATGTATATATATATTTCCCATTCCCCAGTTGAAGATGGTGTGTGTATGTTAATAAATTTCTGTGGTTTACTTTAAAGTTCTCTGTTGCCAGTATATTGGGAAAGCTATCAAAGCTGCTGTGGTCCCCTACCTACAAACTGAGTTTATATACATCTGAAAGCAAAACAAAAACCCCGAAGAGACTAGTAGTGAGAAATCCATATTACACCCACCCCTTGAGTTCCATAGTCGTGAGGGAAAAATTCAAAAGGAAGAACTGAGGTGGAAGAGGGGCTGGGGTAGCCATAAGCCGCATATAGAAGCGATCCAGTGAGACTGCGAGGCGCGCGGTTATACTCAGGTACAAGAGGGATGTTAACGGGCAGGAGATTGGGAAGGACTGTTCCAGGTCAGCCATGAAGGCTACGTTTTAAAACATGAAAAGTACATTTTAGCTGCAGACAAGCCAAAGCAAGGCATACTGTGGGAAAGACAACAAGTTCAGCCTATAAGCCATTAGGCCACACACAAAAAAGGAGTGTCTCTAGTTGTGCCTGGTAGGCAGCAGGAGGGCTTTGGGCAGCTATGTCTCATGTTAGCTCTTAACTGAGAGTCCCATATCCCTGCCTCCCTTTCATCTGCTGTGGGGCACTGGGGAGTAGGGGTAGCCAGAGGAACTTACTTCCCTTTAGTCCATGCCAGTCCTTCGAAGAGGAATAACCGGAGATGGCTCAGATTGTTGCTGGTGATCCCGCCCTCTTTCCCTTGGATTGAATATTCTGATGTTATTTCAATTGTCTGTGCTATGACCTTGAGATATCAGCTTGTTGACCTGGAAGGAATTTTACCGAGAGTTGCAATGCCAGGACCTGTCAGTGGCACATAGGATTGGGAAATACCTGGAGAGTTTGGAAGTGGGGTTTGGGGAGGGACTTCGGCATGGTGCAATACCATAGAGTCCACCTTACAAAGCAGCCATTTTCTGCTTTAATCTCTGTCGCCTGGAGATCAGCTGAAATCCCAGAAGTTGGCCACCCTAGTGGCACATGTTGTTCTCCACCCCTGTCACTCCAAGACCTGAGGACTCTGTAACAGTCATGTCTTAATTTTCCCCACAATGCTATGTTATTGTTGCCCTCCCCTTCTTCGCCTCCTGACTTCTCTCTACCCCAGGGACAAAGAATCAGCCATCTTCCTCCTTCAGTGATGGGCTGCAGTTGTCTCTCCTCCCACTTTGGTCCAGAGCCACCACTACTGTCTCACTGCCTTCCTTAGTCATCAGGATCACACCTTCCTCCTTCACTTGTGACTCACGACTCTCATCCCCCGGCCTCCTTTGCCGCTGAGTAGGGAATTGTTTTGATGAGAGATGGATGTGTCCAGATGCCACCATACATCTCGCCTTCCCCCATGTTTTGCTGTTCTTTGGAAAGTCAGGCAAGTCCTACCTCCTACAGACAAGGAGTCCAGTCTACTTGACATATGGGAAAGTGTTAGATCCATACTTTTCTTCTAAACAATTACATCATTAACATACGTGACCAAGAACTTTAGAAGGTTTTGAAAGTTGAATCTGATCTACTTTTATTGCACGACAGTCTGTCAACCGAACTGTACCCACTGTCATTTTTTGTATATGGACTCCAGGCCAGTACCTGAATTGAGATCTGTGGCCATTCCAGATGAGAGTGGAGAGCAACCAAGGAAGGCTTGTTCTACATCTAAGAAGTTCAATCTGCTGAATTAGGCCAGCTGGCAACATAGGTTTTTTTTATTTAAACATGCAGAAAAAACCACAGAGTAGAGTCCTCCTTGGACTGTTCCATTCAGCCAGCAGGGAAAAGAGGGAATCAAATGTTTCAGTTCTTCTCTAGGACAAGAGCTACCAGCACATGGAAAGCTCAACAAATCAGGACAAAGGCGCTGGCCTGGCTTAGCTTCCTATTCAGTGGGTAATGAGCCGCAATCTTTCGAGTAGGGACTCAGAAGTGGAGAAATGCACAGAACCCAAGAACCTGACACTAATATCGGTAACCTTCAGGAGATGTCCAAGCTAAAGAGATCAGTTCCTCTGGAGAAAATGCCTGCTTTGGAGGATGGACACAATAGCATTATACCCTGGTGAGGTCCCTCCACTCCCAAACCCCACCTTCCTCAAGCTCCACCCCCAAGTCCCCAGGAATTTCCCAACCCAGAGCTAGCAAACCCTACCTGACTCACAGTTTCAGAGGGTAGCCATGTTGGTCCGCAGTAAATCAGCACCTTGGAGACCAACAAGAGTTTCAGGGTATGAGCTTTCAAGAGCTGACTTTCGAGATGTGCCACTGGAGTCAAATCTACCTGACACAAGCGCCAAGGAGGAATAACCTGAAGATCTCTTTGAGATAGTGGCTAAGCTGTCAATCGTTGAACATGACTGGGATATTTGGGGTGGGGAGTTTGGAAGCCACACCAGTATCAACCCATCTGCCATTTGAGGCAGTCCAAACCGTGAAAATGTGTTTGGCCAAGGAAGCAACAAGTTCAGCCAGGAGCAACACAGTGCATGCCTTGGTAGCTTAAATATGTGTAGACCTGATATCCCCCCCCTATCCCAGCTGTCTGTTTCCATGCTCAACAGTGGTGTGAAAAATAAGCCCGAGTATATTTCACCAGACAATGCTTTCCGGTGACTATTGGAAAATAATACTGTCCTATGGCTTTCCTATTCATTCCTGCCTAGCAAGAACTTGGATATGCAGAAGCAATTAGTATAGGAATCCATTGTTCAGATGCGATCCGATTTATTGCAGGGTTCTTTCATACCTGTAGAACTTGTCTTTCATAGTTCTCCTTACCACCATCCTCGTTAAATTGCTGTTTGATTATCTTTTCTCAAATGTGGTCTTACCATCCCTGCTGTTACCCACTTTTGGCTGGCTCTGCTGCTTTTCCATACCGGTCGCATTATACTGGAGGATCTTTTGAAAGACAAAGATCCAAAGAGACTTCTGCATTCACGTCCTCCAGCTGAAAGACCGCAGGTGTGCCAAAGCGAGGAAATCGTATTTCGAGTCAGTGGAAGTAGCAAGGCATAGAACCTGGGTGGCCTGCTCTGAGAACCCTGATCAAGAGATTGGCTGCAGCTCTAAAAATGCGTTCACCAAAGTTATTAGCAGTCAACATTTTCCAGCTATCTGCTGCTATCATTTGTGGGCTTATTTCTCTGGTCGTTGCCTCTGCTTGTCAGATCAATGACCCACATTGCTTTGATGATAATAAGGGAGCAACAACCAGGACTTTGTTTTTCTTGAGCAGTTGTGTAGGTGAACAGAGACTAAAGTTGCAGTCTTAAGAATATTATTCTGGAAGTAAGCCCCATTGAATAAAATTGAACTTACTTCTAAGCAGGTCTCCTTAGTGTTGCTCTCTAAGACATATTACATTTTCCATATGACGGGTCATGGAACATGCTATCAAAGTTATGGCAACCCCAACCTTTTTGAGCCTGTGGGCACCTTTAGAATTCTGACCTAAAGTCATGAGCACAGCCACAAAATGACTGCCACTGGAGGTGAACATAAGAGAAGCCAGGCTAATGGCCATCCAGTCCAACACTCTGTCACACAGTGGCCAAAAAGCAGGCGCCATCAGGAGGTCCATCAGTGGGGCCAGAACACTAGAAACCCTCCCACTGTCCCCCCCCAGCACCAAGAATACAGAGCATCACTTGCCCCAAGTAGAAAGCTCCATCTATACCTTGAGCTTAATAGCCACTGATAAACCTCTGCTCCATATGTTTATTCAATCCCCTCTTGAAGTCGTCTATGGTTGTAGCTACCAGCACCTCCTGTGACAGTGAATTTCATGTGTTAATCACTCTTTGAGTGAAGAAGTACTCACTTTTATCCATTCTAACATGACTGCTCGGCAATTTCATTGCACGTCCACGAGTTCTTGCATTGTGAGAAAGGGAGAGAAAAGTACTTCTTTCTCTGTCTTCTCTATCCCAATCTTGTAAACCTCTATCATGTCACCCCTCAGTTGTCTTTCTCCAAGCTAAAGAGCCCCAAGCACTTTAACCTTTCATTATAGGGTTAAAGCATTTGGGGCTCTTTAGCTTGGAAAAATGACACTACACACAGAGGAAGCCCAAGCACAGGACAGAATTTTTTAAAAATGCCCTTAAGACAAAAGTCCCACATTGTAGTGGCAGCTGCCACTGAAACGATGTTATTATGATCTGCCCGGTCAGTTGTTTATTGTGATCTGCCCAGCTGCCCCGAGCCTGCTTCGACAGGGAGGGCAGGATATAAATCAAATAAATAAAATAAATAAATTGTTCAGTTTACTTACTTAGAAACCAAACCACACTTGCTCCGATTTTCCTGGCGGCCAGAGCAAAAAGTGCCATCCTATGGGAAACAAAAGAATCCACATCTGACAACATAAAAGCTAGTTTATCAGGGTCAGACAAGAAATGTAAAGCGATTGAAATCTTAGCCAAAAATCTGTTCCCAGGGCTCAGCCGGTTGGATCTCCAGTGGCTAGTCAGAAGCCCTTCTGGGCAAGTGCCCACCCACTTTCTAAAAATAATTGATGCCCTTCAGGCAGGGCTTTTTTTTTTCTGGCAAAAAAGGTGCCAGAACTCTCAAGAGGGAAATTAAGGAGAAACACACAGGTGCCCTTCATGAACTTTTAACCATTTTTTTGAGAATTTTGTTTTTATAAAGAGGTGCTGGAACTTAAGAGTTGCCAGGTCTGACTCAAGAAATATCTGGGGATTTTGGGGGTGGAGCCAGGAGATTTTGGGGGTGGAGCCAGGAGCAAAGGTGTGGCAAGCACGATTGCACTCCCAAGGGAATTCTGGTAATCACATTTCAAGGGACTGCATGCCTTTTAAATGCCTTCCATCCTTTTGGAAATATAGGATATAGGCACCTTTTTCTGGGGGTCATAGAATTGGAACCCCTGGTCCATTTTTTTTAAAACTTAGAGCGCGTTTTGAGGAGAGGCCCCAGATGCTATGCTGAAAATTTGGTGCCTCTTCTTCAAAAAACAGCCCCCCCTAGAGTCCCAGATAGCCACAAATCAATTCTCCATTATAACCATTTGGTCTCCACGGGGTATAATGGAATGCCTAGCAGACATTTCCCTCCCCCCTCCCTGCTTTCTGATAACCCTGAAGCAGGCAGAGGGCCTCCGTACCAAGGGATCCCCTGCCCCCACCTGGGGGTTGGCAACCCTACTGGAACTCCATTCTGCCATGATTCCCCAGAACAAAAGCCCTGGCTTCAGGAAAGATGTTGGCAGACACCATGGCACCCACGGGCACTAGGCTGAGGACCCCTGACATTCAGAGGTGGTTTGCCACTGCCTGCATCTGCATAACCACCCTGGGCTTCCTCAGAGGTCTCTCTTCCAAGTACTAACCAGGGCCGACCCCACTTAACTTCCAAGATCTGATGAGATCAGGGTAGCCTGGGCTATCCAGGTCAGAGCAGAAGAAGAAGAAGATATTGGATTTATATCCCGCCCTCCACTCCGAAGAGTCTCAGAGCGGCTCACAATCTCTTTTACCCCCCTCCCCCAGAACAGACACCCTGTGAGGTAGGTGGGGCTAAGAGAGCTCTTACAGTAGCTGCCCTTTCAAGAGCTATGGCTGACCCAAGGCCATTCCAGCAGCTGCAAGCGGAAAAGTGGGGAATCAAACCCGGTTCTCCCAGATAAGAGTCCGCACACTTAACCACTACACCAAACTGGCTCTCCTCTTAGTACTGGGCTAGAAGACTCTTAATCTAATCCAGCCTGTGCCTTATGTTCCCAGTCCCATGTGTGTTTGGTTGTCTGTTTTAATGCTACAATCAGACATTTGAAAGTGTTTAGTAATCCAATTAGGAACGTGCCTGTATAAACCAGCCTTAAATGTTGTCTTTTATTACCATCATCACAATGACTTCACTACTTAAATATTTTTGTTCCAAAATGGAAAAGCGTTTCCATAGCAGACTGTTGGGGGGAGGGGAAAAGGTCTTCCCCCAAGAGAATTATTTAATGCCACATATATTTAGATTCGTTTTCGGTACCAAGTCATGCTGACAAGTGAACAAGTGTGGGTTGAAAGAATGCCTTTCAGGCATATGGTGATTATGCAAAGAAAAACTTGCCTTTTCAAGATATGTTATGGAAACTCTGGAAATCTATACAGTGGGTGGATAATTTGATGTGACGCAAAAAGCCCTTCGCCCTTTCAGTGATTGTGCTTTATTCTTGCCCAATGCTTTCGGCTTCAGGAATTCCATAAGAGACATCCATGTGAGAAAAACAAAGCCTTGCCAACCATTTTGGTCAGCTGTTTTGCAGAACACATTCACATAACCACCATGGCATTGGTGGCAGGGAAATCCTACACATTTAAGACTGTGGATGATAATATGTTGGGTCAGGACCAGGGCCGGCTCTTCACTAGGCAAACTAGGTGATTGCCTAGGGTGCCAGCCCTGTAGGTGTGCCAAATTAGGCACCCCCACCTTTTTGTTTAAAAAAATCCCTTCCCCTCCCTCCCCGAATCACTTCTTCCCTTTGTCGCCACTTCTCCCCACCCCAAATCGCAGCTGCCTTCTTCTCCTTTTCTACCACTTCTCCCGATCTCCTTCCCGTCCCTCCCTGCCACATATCACTGCTGCCTTCTTCCCCCTTTGCCACCATTTCTCCCAGCCTCTTTCCCCTCCCTCCCCACCCCAAATCATGGCTGCCTTCTTCCCCCTTTCTGCCGCTTTTCTCAGCCTCCTTCCCCTCCCTCCCTGCCTCAAAGCCCTGGTCAAGACTCAGGTTTTGACTTGCAAATTCAGTGATAGGCTGGCCTTCTAAGCTGCTAGGTCACCGTCTGGTGGCTGGTTGTGGCCTGCACCACCCAAAAAACAAAGGGAACACACCAAATTCCAGGAAAACCTGTAGGTGTATGCAAACGGTGTATGCGGATGTTGAAGCATGCATCCACAGATGGTGTCGTTTGAGCTATTTGATGCACTCTGATTGAGGCATCTCTTTGATGCACATTTGGTGATTTCCATTTTAGTTTGAGGGCTATCCTATCCAGGACTTTCCAAGCAGATCCACTTAGTGGAGTACCGCCATATATTACCCACCCACAACTGAGCCAATCCCTATGATGGTAAGAATCTTTGTGCTGGTTTGAGAGGCTTTGGCTGGGAAAGTAGAAAATGCTCTACAACCACACACACATGCAAGGTGTTTGGGTGTGTATCAGACAGACAGACTAACAGATTGACTAAGGAAGGAAGGAAGGAAGGAAGCCAATCAGAGGTTGGATCAGGAGGTTGGATCAGCTTTGGCTGGGAAAGTAGAAAATGCTCTGCAACCACACACACATGCAAGGTACTTGGGTGTGTATCAGACAGACAGACTAACATCAGGGGTTGGATCAGAAAAGCCATTAGCCAGTCTGGGCCTCAAGCTCAAAGGGGGCTTCAAATTTAGAAACTTGTTAATTTTTTTGGCCTTTGGAAAGTTTTGCAACTTATACTTTTGCTCAATTAATTATATCTTTTTATAACTGCAGCTTTTTTGCCATCAAGGTATGGCCCACTTATGGCAACCCTGTAGTTTTCAAGGCAAGAGAAGTTAAGAGGTGACTTGCTATTGCTAGTCTCCACGTAACCCAACTTCCTTGGTGCTCTCCCATCCAAATACTGACCAGGGCCAACCTTGCTTAGCTTCCAAGACGTAGGCTATCCAGATCAGGGCAGTTACAGCTAGAGACCTCAAAAGCTGAAAGTGGCCTAGGCCTCTCTAGCCAATTGAAAATGCCTGGGAAGAAAGGAAAGAATTGCCTCCTCCACCTAGCAGAAGTCATAGGTGATGTGAAGAGCAAGGAGCCAGTGCCTGATCCACAAGACATCTGATGAAGGGTTGCCAAGTCCAATTCAAGAAATATCTGGGAACTTTGAGGTGGAGCCAGGAGACATAAGGGGTGGAGCCAGGAGAAAGATTGTGGCAAGCATGATTGAACTCCAAAGGGAATTCTGGCCATCACATTTAAAGGGACTGCACCCGTAAAAAGTCTGCCATGAAAACATTGTGAAAGCAACATCACCCCAGAGTTGGAAATGACTGGTGCTTGCACAGGGAACTACCTTTACCTTTTTACACCCTTTAAATACCTTCCCTCCATTGGAAATAATTAAGGATAGAGGCACCCTCTTTGGGGCCTCATAGAACTGGACCCCCTGGTCCAATCCTTTTGAAACCTGAAGGGTGTTTTGAGGAGAGGCACTGGATGCTATGCTGCACATTTGGTGCTTCTACCTAAAAAAAAAACAGGGCCCCCCAGAGCCCCAGATACCCACGGATCAATTCTGCATTGTACCCTATGGGAATTGGTCTCCATAGGGAATAATGGCGTGCCCAGGAAACATTTCCTCCCCTCCCCTTCTGATGACCCTGAAGTAGGGGGAGGGCCTCCAAACCAGGGGATCCCCTGCCCCCACCTGAGGATTGGCAACACTAATCTGACATCATGCTGCACAGGTTGTGAGTGCTCTCTGCAGCTACTTAAATACACAGAATTGCCTCCCTTCCAGGCTACGATGTCTTGTTGGAAATTATTAGGAAGCTCCAGGTTCTGGAAGGGGTTTTTTTTGCTATAATTGGCGCTCTTGGAAATAGGGGGCCAGATGGGTGAAAGGTTGTTGCCTGGATGAGTTCTTAGCCCATTAAAGAAAGTTGCTAAGGCAACTGGCCTAGCAATGACATGGGAGCACATTAGAGCCCCAGTCCGGACACCCTGTTGCTTAGCTACTGGCCATGAGGATGACATTTCTGCAGATGACTCACCCTATTAGTGTAATTCAAAGCAAATATTTTGCACTCTGATTCAGATCACAGCTGGTGGGCCCATAAGTGTAGCCTTGACTTGAAATGGAGCCAGTTGGTAGCGGCTTGCCTTCTCTCTCTCTCTCTCTCTCACGGTGCATCAGAACGTGGCCTCGAACAAATCATTCTGCGTATTTGAAAGCACTGTGGGGGATTAAAAGGAAAAGGGCACTGTATAGCAGGATATATGGGCTTCCCAAAATCCAGTGTTTTGTGTGCCATTTGAACTCTATAGATCCCTGAGGTTCCCAACTTTCTGTTTAAAATGACATTTCCAACCATTCTGAGCATAGAAATGATAGCAGTATAGTCAGTTGGGAGTAAGAGCGCAAGAATAGCCATGCTGGAGCAGATATATGGTTCATCTAGTCCAGCTTCTTGCTTTCCAAAGTGGCCAGTTGGATGCCACAAGGAATCCCACCAGCGGAGCCCAATGACACCAGTCCTCCCCTGTCGGATAATGCTGTAGCATCTGAAAATAAGAGGCATTCTGCCCAGGACCAGCCTGGCATCCTAGGCAAGGCTAGCTTCTGCCCCCCACACACACACTGATAACATCATTGAGTCATGGGGTGTGTATGCCCAATTTGGCACCCCCGGGAGGCTGGCACCCTAGATAGTTGCCTAGTTTGCCTAGTGGCAGGGCTGGCCTTGATCCTGCCTCTGAACCCAGAGGCCCCGTTCAGCTATTGAGGAGGGGCCATGGCTCAGTCATAGAGCACCTGCTCAGCACTCAGAAGGTCCCAGGTGCAATCCTAGGGTTGCTGACTTCCAGGCGTTAAGGCAAAAACAGGAAAACACTGTGTAATTTACAAAGCAAGAATAAATGCGACCACTCTTATTATGCTTTCAGTTCATTGGAACATCACAAACACAACTTTCAACCGAAATACAGTGGCTCTTCACTGAGCTCAACATACATAGTCGTCTCATCTGCACACTTGGTTCTCCAGACATGTAAGCTTTGTGAGAGCCGTTGCCTAAGCACGGGTTCTGGAAAAAAATACAGGCGGCCAGTGAAAGTGGCATATGAAACACGTAAGGCACCTTGGCCCCGTGTCGCCGTACCTGTGGGATTGAGGACTGCTACCCTCACTACACTTGAATAAATGGTCCACTTGCGTCCACCAAGAAACAGGACATTTGTAGACAGCAAGATATTGTACCTGTACAGCATTGCATATTGATCTGGAACGACTATGTATGTTGAACTCAGTGAAGAGCCACTGTACTTTGGTTGAAAGTTGTGTTTGTGATGTTCCAATGAACTGAAAGCATAATAAGAGTGGTCTCATTTATTCTTGCTTTGTAAATTACAGTGTTTTCCTAATTTTCTTTACCAATCATAACACTGTGGTTTCCTATTTGCCTGACCTCCAGGTGGTGACCGGAAGTCTCCTGGGATTACATCTGATCTCCAGGCAACAGAGGTTTACCTGGAGAAAATGGCTGCTTTAGAAGGTGGATGGCATTATTCCCCATTGAAGTCCCTCCCCTCTCCAAAACCTACCCTCCTCAGGCTGTGCCTCCAAAATCTCCAGCTATGTCCCAACCCAGAGCTGGCAGCCCTGTTCAGTCCCCATCATCTCCAAACAAAATGACAAGGTAGTAAGTGATGTGAAGGACCTCTCCTTAAGACCCGGCCTAGAGTGCTGCTGCCAATCTGATTAGACCAGGGGTGTCAAACATGCTGCCCAGGGGCCGAATCAGGCCCCCAGAGGGCTCCTATCAGGCCCCCAAGCAACTGGCTCTTGTCTGCTTCCTTCTCTCTCTCTCTCTCTCTCTCGCTTCCTTCTGCATCTCAACTTGTTTTGCAAGGCTTGCTCAATCGCACAGGAGCTACAGAGCAAATCCTTGATTTTCTCCATTAGTTGAGGCCCTTCCCCCTCCTGGTCCCCTGGGGAGGGAGGGAAAGAGCCAGAGCTTCCTTTGCCCAGTTCCCTGGATCCCACGGGAGAAATACAAAGAAAGCACCTTTAAGACCAACAAGGGCTAATGTTTTAAGCATGTTTTAAGTTTTTAACAAAATCTTTAGTCGTGTTTGTCTGTGTTTATCTCTCTGCTACCTAATCTTAAATAGATACACACATGGCCCAGCCCGACACATCCCGACAAAGTCTCATTTATATCAGATCTGGCCCTCATAACAAATGAGTTCAACACCCTTGGATTAGACAATACTGACTTTGATTGACCAAGGGTCTGCTTCAGGATAAGGCAGCTTTATGTGATTGTGGCTAATAGCCGACAATAGACCTACCCTCTATGACTCTATCCAGCTTCCTTTACATCCATCCAAACCAGTGGCCTCCACCACATTTTGTGCCCAGGAGTTCCACAACTCAGCTGCCTGTTGTGTGAATCATTAGTTCAGTACTGATTCTGTGAATGAGGCAGATCATGAGAAGGAGGGCAGGAAGGGTTGCATCAGTGCTTCGTTCTCGCGGCCCTTTCTTATACACCCAGAGAAGTGCTGATCATCACTTTGGGGTCAGTCAGTTTTTCTCCAGGCCAGTTTGGCCAGGGATCCTGGAGGTTTTTGCCATCTTCTGGGCATGCAGCAGGGGTCACTGGAGCGGGGAGAGGTATTTGTGAAGGAGGTTAGATTAGATGACCCTGGAGATCCCTTCCAACTCTGTGATTCGACTATTCATTTTGTCTATCTTCTAGTGCGATTTAGTTTTGTAGGGAGAAAGTTTATCTCCCCATGCATCATTTTAGAGACCTCTATCATGTCTGACAAACAGTTTTCAAGAGGTATTAGAACAGGTGACAGTTCTATCAACTGCTGTTAGCCATGATGCCAAATTTAGATGCAGTGTACCACTGAATAGCAGTAGTTGGAATGCTCCAGACCTGCTTGAGGGCATTGAAATGGGATGTACGACTAGATCAAGCTTTAATTTGATCCATCAGAGCGACGCTTCTATTTTTAAGGTTGAATTGGAGTAGTAGAAAAAATGGTCTATTGCTAGGGATGTCAGCCTCCAGGTGAGACCTGGGGATCCCCCAGAATTACAACTTATCTCCAGACTACAGAGATCAGTTCCCCTGGAGAAAATGGATGTTTTTGTGAATAAATGCATTTTTCCCTGGGAAATTTACAATCAGCAAAAGCCTCCATGTTGCATTTTAACAGGATCCCCCCCCACACACACTGTGGGCAGAGAACAGCAAGGGGGGGGCCTTACTTCAGCCCACCTTCATACAAATGTCAATAGGTCTAGAGTAGACAATGGAATGGTCAAGCTTCCCCCTTCTCACCCCCCACCCTTTCAAGCATGGAACAGAGATTTTTGGAGGAATTAAATGCTAGGACACCAGGAAGGAAATGTCTACAATTTTCAGGAAATGCCTCTTTGATCTGGCCTGACTAGTTCAGTGGGAAGGAAAACAGATATAAAAAGCTCTCGCAGGAGGAAGCAGATCTCTTTTCTTGAGTGCTGCATCCATGAGAGCAGGGACAGACTCCTCCCCTGGGAAAGCAGCCATTTTTTACCGTGTGCTGCTCTGAAGAACTAGAGGGAGCTCCCAAGTAATGGAACTTTGTAAGAATCTATAACTACCTAAGCTCTAAAGGGGCCTGTCCTATATTTTAACATCTGATAGGACATGTATAGAGAGAGGGGCAGAAGATTTGTGTTTTACCCATTTCTTTTGAATCCCTTGCTCAGTCTGGTGCTGTGCTAAAAGTTTGCTTGTGAACATTTTCTTTTAGATAAATACTCGATAACTTTTGTTGCTTGTACTGGTTCTCTGTACTGTATAAATCTCCACTGTCTTGGACACACTCATGTTTTGAAAGGAGTGCTGGGGGAAAGCAGGCAGTTGGCAAGTGGCTATTCCTCCAGGGCCACACAAAGCAGTAAATTGTCCCCAGGCTCTGGGCCTTGGGAGACACAGAAACAAGGCCTCAAAACATGGAAGGGAAATTGGAAGCCCTGACCTTCCCAGTGGGTAATTCCTGCAAAAGGTCAGGTGGCAGTGGCAAGTTACTGGAGAGAGAGAAAGAAAAGCCTCTTCATGTGTTGAGAAAAATGTCAGAGGGCTGGGTAGAATGGGGCCTGCAGGCCTGTTCTGCCACAGTTTTGGACTCTATGGCATTGTACCCCAACTGAATTCTCTGTCCTCCCCAGGCTCCACCCCAAAATCTCCTGGGGTTTCCCAGCCTAGAACTGTCAATCCCACCGCCCGCCAGTGGCCAAGGGGGACACAGCAACCCCATTGCTGAATAACACTGGACTGCTTGGATTTCCTGGGCTACACCTAGGCTTCATAGCATTTTATAATCATCACCAGCATTTTCTCATAGCGTGTTTTAAATGCCTGGCTATCTCTACTTCGTGGAAGCAAGCAAACAAATGTCATAACTTTTGCAAATGCATCAGGTCTAGTCCCATGGGACTGATGCTGAAAAATGGTCATTTTCTCTTTTTGTTTTTCAGAAAACCTGGATGCAATGATAGCTCTGCAGACAAGGAAGAAACTTGAAAAGCCCAGTACTAAAAGCAAGCTGTCAGGTTGTGGTTCTTACTATCATCTTTGTTTAGATTTATAAACTGCCCTCCCTTGGAGGGCTCTGGGTGGTACACAATATTAGACCACAAGGGTTCTGTTCTGTTACTGTGCCATTTTCCTACAAGGATTTTCCTAGACGATTTACTGAGTTAGTCAACTGTTACTCAGCTAGTGTGAATAATGAAAACTTGAATTGGCTGCACATCTCTTCCATTCCTTGGTCCACACCTGGAGTAGTTTACTTTCCTTTTATCCCATATTTCCAGATGGCCCTGCAGCACCTGCTTTTGTGCAGAGGGTTCACTGTTCCATTTCTAGGGTTGCCACCCAAAAGGATCTTGGGTAACCGGACTGGGAAAGACAGTATAGGGCTACCTGGGTCAGCATTTGCTCAGTATTGTGGTGGAAAATGCCATCCAGTTTAACGACTGTGTGGTGACCCCCTCGTGGGGTTTTCAAGGCAATCCCCAGCATCTCCAGTTTAAAGAATGAGGAAGTAGAAGGATCATTACTAGAGACCCTGGAGAGCAACTGCCAGTCTGTATAGGCAATACAGACTGTGAGCTTCCATAAGATTTTGAACCCAGTTTTCCTTATTTAACCCCAAAATCATTCTTTTAAACATAAGTTTTTTATCCATCTTACAAACTCCACTGAAATTGTTTAAGCCACTTTAAGCCTCCTCTCCAAAAAGGCCCTGAATTTGTTTAAGAAGGAGAGCCAAAGGCCATTAAAGTTGACTAAAGCTGCTATGAAGTTTGCAATAAATTTAGAAAGTCATCCTGTAGCCATTATCACCCTGTGAGATCAGTACTTATTCAGAGATCTTTATCTCCTAGTTGTTAGATGATGTGCTTTAGAAATGACTACTCTTCTGATGATACCAGAGTTAGTAATAGGATTCCTTGAATGCAACCTCTCTAGACAAGAGCACCGAAGAGGCTGACAGTACAAAAGCAGCAGCAGCAAAAATGGAAAAAGAATATGAAACTCTGAAAGATTCCACAAAAGCTGAAGAACAAAATACAGGAAACAGTGAAGAGCCAAAAGGTAAGTGGGATTCTTCACCGTCACATTTCCAGATAGTTTCTGGTATACATAATCAAGAAGCTTTCCAAATATTGCACCATGGTGGCTGGGATCCAAAGACCATATGCCATATGCCCAAATATTTGCTTGTCTGTCTCCTCCCCCCTTTTTTTGTATTTTTGTATTTATATGTGCATATCTGTGTGAGTGTGTGTGTGCACCTGGAAGTCATGGTGACCTCTAGTGACTGGCCCCTACTGGGGGGCATGGAGGATATTCAGAGAGGTGTCTGAATAAAGCCTGCCCCTGCCTCTGGGCTCTGGTATTCCAAAGAGGTCTCCCATCCAAGTTCTTGCCAGAGTAGACCCTGCTTAGCTGCTGAGATCTGATGAGATCAGGTCAGGGCTCTTGTCTGTCAGTCATCATATTCCAAACTGCTTTCAAAGGCCCCTCAGTTCCAAAATTATTTGCCATGTGACATCAGAGGAAGGATGGCTGCTGGCCAAAACCAAAATGCTCTCAACACACAGGATTTGTTGAATGACTCTTTGGGGAATAGCTCAAGGTTCAGGTGGAGCATATGCTTTATGTGCAGCAGGGGGGTTTTGTAGGAAAAGCCCAGCAGGAACTTATTTGCATATTAGGCCACACCCCCTGACACCAAGCCAGCCAGAACTGCGTTCCTGCTAAAAAGAAAAAAGAAAGAAAGCCCCGACATGCAGAAGGTCTCAGGGTCAGTCCCTGAAATTTCCCATTTAAAAGATCTTGTGTTCTTGGCTAGTGACAGTGGCTGTGTTGAGGTAGACAGCGTGTTGGACTGGAGAGACTTTTCAAAGCCTACTCAGCCTTAAAAGTCCCAGGGGAATCTTAGCTATCACGACCCAACTCAAAGCATTCTTGTTATTATTTAAAGCATAGCCACATGGAACTTCTTGTGGAAGGGTGACCTTAAAGATGTGAAAGAAATAAGGGAGAATTCATGAATCTAGAGCCCTAAAAAAGAAGAAAATGAGAACATCAACCCTTAACACAAGCACCACTCTAACATGGGGTTGACCTATTGAACTGAGAGCAAGTTGTGCCATTATCTTTTCTTGCCAACTCAGAATGCTAGTTTTGCTAACCAAATCCAGCACATTCAATATACCACGATAGCTGGCGGTTCCTTCCTAATGGCATCTGTACCTTTTAAAAACATAAAATCGTTACTGAGTTCAATAGTCTGGGTTGAGCCATATTGATTGGTCTGTAACATGAGAGGATGGGAGGAAAACAAATCAAAAGTCTGTGAGTCGTTTCCAGTAGAGAATTCCGCTGTTTGAACAGCTCAGAATGAAACAGAGAAGATGGATGAGGCAGGTTGCTTTTCAATACCTGTTCCTTGCAGACATGATTGCTTGAGTAACTTGGCAAGCAGCCCTTCACAACTTTGTGTACAGTGAGTTGCTAAACAGTAAGGCACTGGTGGTTTTTTGATCCGTGGATAGTTCATTCGCATGTGCAGATCACCCCGATGCTGCAATCATAAGGTAATCGTTGGCATCTGTGACCTAACCTTCAGAGATGTATGGTGCTCCCTTTTTGTTTATGGAGCCAACATCTTATATTTATTGTACTGGGCTCCTCTCCACCACCAGGAGGGAGAGAGTCTAGGCCCAGTGCCACCACCTTTCTTTCCCTTTGGGGAGAAAATCATTGTATTCTTAGGATGTCTTTGTAGTATTTGCTTCCTTTCCTTTCTTACTGGAATTCCTTTTATTTTTTTATTATTTTGTAAGTATGGGGGGTGTACATGTGCATGCATTCCTGAAAGCCATGGTTGACTTTTGGCGACCCCTACTGGGGGCTTGGGCACCCAGAGAGGTGGGTCTATTGCCTGTCTCGGCATCCTGGCCCTGGTATTCCTTGGAGGTCTCTCATCCAAGTATGGGGAGGGACGGTGGCTCAGTGGTAGAGCATCTGCTTAGTAAGCAGAAGATCCCAGGTTCAATCCCCAGCATCTCCAACTAAAAAGGGTCCAGGCAAGTAGGCGTAAAAAACCTCAGCTGGAGACCCTGGAGAGCCGCTGCCAGTCTGAATAGACAGTACTGTCTTTGATGGACCGAGGGTCTGATTCAGTAGAAGGCAGCTTCATATGTTCATATGTTCAAGTACTGTGGAATGTGGAATGCCTTTATTATAATTTCTGTTGTGACTTATGGATTGTCCCTATTTTAACAAAATTACCTTCTACCTTATCAAAAGACAATATTGTCCCCTATCTGTTGGTGGACAGAGATCCAAGGATAACACTGAACGTGGCCACCATATTTTCCTTAAAGAAATATAAGCTCCTTTCATAGCTCCAGATTGTTGGATCAAGGAAGGAAGGAAGGAAGGAAGGAAGGAAGGAAGGAAGGAAGGAAGAAAGAAAGAAAGAAAGAAAGAAAGAAAGAAAGAAAGAAAGAAAGAAAGAAAGAAAGAAAGAAAGAAAGAAAGAAAGAAAGAAAGAAAGATTTACTTCATTTATGAATGTAGGAGTAGAGCATAGATGGAAGTAAAAAGGAGCTCCCATCAGGCAGTAGATCTGGTACCCCAACTCAGATTACTGAGGGAAGTCTCATGCCCTTGTATTTCTTCTCTGTCTGTCTCTGTCTCTCTGTTCCCCTACCTCCACTGCTAGATCTTCATACACACGCAACCACAGACATACAGACACACAGACACACACATTTACTGTTCCCTAAACTGCAAGGGTAACACCTTCTCCAACCTCTGATAGGCCGCAGCTCAGGAGAAGGGCTGAAACAGACCTGAAGAATATAATAGATGGTTCTCTGTAGGAGCAATTGACTCCCCACCAGCACAGCTGATCCTCTGGCTGGCTTCTCCTGCAGCCCTGTTTAAATGAGGCTGCAGGAGGAGCCAGCCCAAAGCTGTATGGAAGAGTAACAATCCACTCCACACCTCAGGCTGGCTTCTGTTGCAGTGCCATTTCAATGAGGCTGCATGAGAAGCCGGCCCGAAGCTGTGCAGGAGAGGAGCAATTCACTCCCCACCAGCACAACAAAACAGTTTGATTTTGATGCCTCCGATGAGAACGATCCATCCATCGGGATAGGTGATATCTTGGTTCCTGAGATAATAGGTGGAGTCACATAGATAGATCCAGATGGGCAGCTGTGTCGGTCTGAAGCAGTAGAACAAAGCAAGAGTCAAGTAGCATCTGTAAGACCAACAAAGTTTTATTCAGAATGTAAGCTTTCGTGTGCTCTAAGCTTGTTCTATAGTTATGAGAGACAGACATAGTTATTGTTTAAAAGAGGAGATTGTTTCTAGATGCATGATAGGATCATGTCCAGGAAAGTCCAGAGAGAGATTAAGGAAATGTGTGGTTCCACATCTACGAAACAAAAAGGAGACCTTTTAGATAACGTTCAGGAAGAGCTCCAGGGAGAGGCTGAGGAAGTGTGTGATCCCACACTCATGAAAGACAAAAGAGTATTGTTTGGTAGCAGAATTTCTGACAAGGAACAGCCACCTTCCTGATGGCTCTGAGAGTCATACTTACCTGAGGGAGGTGGGATGCTAGAGTGAACAAATCAAATTATCCTTAGGCCAGTGCAAACATAGTCTATTGTCACAGTGCACAGGGCCCATGTTGGAACTGCCTCCTGCCTGCATCCCATCTAGTGACTTCATGCAGACATTCAGAGGTGTCCTGAGAAATCCTGTGCCAATCTTGTTCACTTAAAGGCCTGCCATGGATATAACAACAGTTGAACCTGGGACCTTCTGTATGCCAAGCAGATGCTCTACCTGCATGGTCCCTCCTCTTTATGTTGCAAATTGCCATTAGCATTTTAAAGAGAAATATACTAGTTTTTTTAAAGGAACATATTCCCTCCCCTCGCTGACTTAAATGCTAATAACAGACTAGAGGGCCTGGTTTCAGTTGCTAAAATTAATTGTGGGGTTGAGTTAATGTTAGATCCAGACTAAATTTTCTACTAGTGGAGTGTAATTTCTGCCAATTCCCCCTTCTTGCTGCAGTTTGCCCCTCGTGCTATTCCTCTGTCTCCTAGGAGAAGCACTTCAGGGAGATCAGTGGGCTGCAGTGGCAGGGGTGGGGGGGGGGGCAGGAAAGTTAGGTTCTGATGACAGAAGTGCTTTCCATCAGTGGAAAACTTAGATCCAGTCCGGACCAGATCCATGACTGTAACACATGTACTTTTTTCACAGGTTGAGATCCATGACCTTTTGTCTCATGTCTGTCTCCCAAGGGTGAGACAGTTTTCTAACAGAGATGTCAAACATGCGGCCCGGGGGCCAAATCAGGCCCTTGGAGGGCTCCTATCAGGCCCACGAGCAACTCACTGTAGTCTACTTCCTTCTCCCTCTCTCCTGTGTCCTTCTGCATCATCACTTGCTTTGCCAGGCTTGCTCAGTGCACAGGAGCTACAGAGCAAAGCTCCTCCCCTTGGGGAGGAAGTGGGGGAAGGAGAGCTAGCTTTGCCAGGCTCACTCAATTGCACAGCAGAGCTACTAAGCCAAGCCTCTCTTCCTTCTGTTCCTCAACAAGCCAGTGAGGTGGATTAGACTGAGCGTGTGTTTTTGTCTGTGTTCTTTATAAAGTTTATATCTCCCTTACCTGGCATTACATTTTATGACACACATGGCCTGGCCTAACAAGGTGATGATCCGGCCCTCATGAGTTCGATACCCCTGTTTTAACAGTTAGCTCCACATTGAAGAAAAATGCACAATCAGTACAGGACACTAGTATCCTTTTGTCAGGCCCATCAGGTGTCAGTGTAAATTAAACTGCAGTGATAGACTCATGCACAATGTTCTGTATCACAAGTTAACAATATCACAATATATCACAGTGTAACAATATCATATTCTACTCTCATGCAGCCTTCTACAGACTTGCATATGGATAAGGCAGAGAAGATTGTGGCTGTTTTAGCTTGCTGTGTGATGTATACACCAAATACCAATCTTCTACTCTCTTTAGTCAAATATTCCCAAACTCTGCATGTTTAAAGTGCTGTCTAGTCACAGCCGACTTAATAGTGACCCTAGAGGGTTTTAAAGAGAAGAGACCAAGCAGGTTTTTTGCCACCGCATGCCTCTGCACAGCAACGTTCTAATTCCTTGGTGGTTTCCCATCCAAATACTGAACAGGGCTGACCCTACTTAGCTTCTGAGATCTAACAAGATCAGACTAGCCTTGACTAGCCTAGTCGGCCCTGGTTAGCAATGGGATGGGAGATCACCAAGGAGTTCCAGGGTTGCTCTGCAGAGGAAGGCAATGGCAAAACACCTCTTATGTTCTTATATGGAATTCACTGTTCTTATATGGAATTCACTGCCACAGGAGGCAGCGGCAGCTACAAGCACAGCCAGCTTCAAGAGGGGATTGGATAAACATATGGAGCAGAGGTCCATCAGTGGCTATTAGCCACAGCTTATCGTTGGAACTCTCTGTCTGGGGCAGTGATGCTCTGTATTCTTGGTGCTTGGGGGGGGGCACAGTGGGAGGGCTTCTAGTGTCCTGGCCCCACTAGTGGACGTCCTGATGACACTTGGGATTTTTTTTGGCCACTGTGTGACACAGAGTGTTGGCGTGGATGGGCCATTGGCCTGATCCAACATGGCTCCTCTTATGTTCTTACGTTCACCTCTGTTGATATCTTACTGATACTTAATTCACATGTTCCTCAAATTACTGTCTCAGTGGGATGAGACACGCAGAGGTGAGAGTAAGAGTCTTCTAGGAAACTAATAGCTCTTGTCTTATCTGACAAAATGTGAGCATGTTACATCTATGAGGCTCTTGCAAAGTGAAGCGTTTCAGAAGCCATTAAACTATTATATTACTCAGGGGACCTTATTAAGTTAGCTTTGAACTAATTTTGTCTTGGTTGCAAACCATCAGCAGACTGGCTCAGACTTATTTAGCATTTCAAACACAATGAATAATGTGAACAAGAGAACAATAATGAAAATAATGAAAAATAAAATTCAGCTTTCAACTTGGAAAAGATTATAGGACTGAAGGGGGCACAAGGAAGATCATAGATCTCAGGCAGTATCTAAACAGTAAACCACGTTTACTTAGCCACAATGGAGGGTTTTTTAAAAAAGAAAAATGACACAGTCTCATATTATATATTTCCTTCTTTGGATGTCTTTATATTGCCCCTCTGTTTGAGTTTTATGCCATTTTAAACTGTATAATAACTGTTTTATTGATCTTGTTATTTATTCTGTTTAATTGTATGTTGTATTTTAGAAGGTTTTTAATTGTATGTTGTAAATTGTTGTCACCCACTCTGAGCCAGTTTCAGGGAGAGGGGGTTATAATCAAATAAATAAATAAATGATATACCTTGGTGGGGTCAGTTAGGTTGTTAATCTAGAAAAACTGAGACAGGAAGGCTTGAGTTCTGTTGCATTTACTCCTGAGAGACCTATTCATTTTGTTGTATTATTTTGTTGGAAGCTGCTTTGAGCTTTGGAAAGGAGAAATATAAGAAGTCTGAAAGAAATAATGTGGTGGACCCAGCCAGTTTTTCCACCTAATCTTGCCCACCTTCCTTCTTTATTGCAGCCTCTCTCTCATATGGCTTTTGTTCATGCAGGTGCTGTGATCCCCAGTATAACATTTTGGGGCAGTTAGAGACCTTTTCTCCCTTTTTTTAAATTGGTGAATGCAGAAGAACTGGTTGGATGCAGTCCTAGGGAAAGACAGAACCCAGTTTTGCTTGAACACAGACTCATTACTTCATAATATAGTGCATAACAACCAGGGCTATTTTTGAGCAGGAACGCACAGGAATGCAGTCCCGGCTGGCTTGGCATCAAGGGTGTAGCCTTATATGCAAATGAGTCCAATCCAATCACACCTTTATTGGCACAACGAAAAGAGATATACAGAGACTTGCCAATCAAACAACAATCAGATATGTCTGTTCAAAGCATAAAAGGCTAAACTAAGATTAAGATCACAATAAAACCTGCTTAGAATAATTTTTAACAATTTCAGCCAAGAATTTGGCAACAGCTTTTGTGATATTGATTATGTTATCATTTAATAGGAAACGGCAATCAATCCTATTTTATTGAATGTAGGATGGTAAGGAAAGACTATCTAACAGAACCTTCCGGAGATTAGTATACAGTTGGCAGTTCAATAAGATATCCTGGATGGAATCCGGTGAGCTTGAGCCACATAGACAATGTCTCTTGCTAAAGGGGACTTGAAGAAATCTCCCATAGAGAACATTGGAGGGAAATGCATTCATCCTAGCCAGCATAAAAGCTCTCCGATGTTGCGGATTATCTAGTTCAGATAAATATTCCTGGCTGTCTGATCAAGTCCAAGTGAGGCAGGAGAGCAGGTATAAAACTGGACAGGACACAGTTT
This sequence comes from Heteronotia binoei, assembly GCF_032191835.1. Classification (NCBI taxonomy): domain Eukaryota; kingdom Metazoa; phylum Chordata; class Lepidosauria; order Squamata; family Gekkonidae; genus Heteronotia; species Heteronotia binoei. Next base: position 27,730,048 of record NC_083241.1, read on the forward strand.
ATGAGATTCTAGATCTAAGATTCTCTGTTTGATAAATCTAAAATGAGTCCCTGCTTGGCTTTTTTGTAGAAAAAAGTGAAACAATGGTGATGTCAGGGGTGTGGCCAAATATGCAAATGAGTTCCTGCTAGGCTTTTTCTGCAAAAAATGCCCTGGTAACAATTACTGGTTTGTCCTATTAAACTAAGACCGATGGTAGATTTAATTAAATCTACAGTGTAACAAAACACTGTGTCATAGCCAAGCATTTCTAATAGACTGATTTCTCCTTCTTTTTGATTTTCAAGGGAAAGCAGAAGCCTATTTGGAAGCCATCAGGAAGAACATTGAATGGCTGAAGAAACACAACAAGCAGGGTAACAAAGAAGGTAGGTTTATTTGTTTGATTTGATTTATACCCCTCCGCCTCACAAGCGGGTTCTGGGCGGATAACAACAGGAGATTTTACAGAGCTAGGTTGGTGAGAACTGGGGGGTGGGGGGGGATGGATTAGAATTTGGCTTCGTCATATGAATTAGCCTGAACTGTTGAGATACGCATTAGGAATGGATTATGAAATACAAAGCTGAGAGGAGCAAAAGAGCAATGCAATAATATAGGTGTCATCTGACCATATTTCTGAAAAATGTCCCATAATAGGAGGAGCATCACAGAGATAAGAAGCCATGTTGGATCAGGCCAATGGCCCATCCAGTCCAACACTCTGTGTCACACAGTGGCCAAAAAAATTATATATATATATATATATACATACACACACACACACACACACACACACACTGTGGCTAATAGCCACTGATGGACCTCTGCTCCATATTTTTATCTAACCCCCTCTTGAAGTTGGCTATGCTTGTAGCCACCAGCACCTCCTGTGGCAGTGAATTCCACATGATAAGCTCCGTCTCTCAGATAGCTCCGCCTCTCAGTCAGCAGCACACACCTAACCTCTGCCAGAGGGATTACCCCCAAAGGACCTCTGAAGATGTTCTTAAAAGATCAGCAGCCTCATATGGGAGCTGGTGGGAAAGAAGCGAAGAGCAATATTAGGTCAATGAGGGAGAAACGGAAATTGAGCTAAATTACGAGAAATGGGACAAGAGAGGTTGCCAAGGTTGCAAATTATTCATTCATTCATTGAGAGGAAGATGATGATACTGGATTTATATCTCACTCTTCACTCTGAATCTCAGAGTGGCTCACAATCCCCTCCCTCACAACAGGTACCTTTTGAGGTTGGTGGGGCTGAAAGAGCTCTCACAGAAGCTGCCCTTTCAATGACAGCTCTGCGAGAGCTATGGCTGACCCAAGGCCATTCCAGCAGCTGAAAGTGGAGGAGTGAGGCATCAAACCTGGTTCTCCCAGATAAGAGTCCATGCATTTAACCACTACACCAAACTGGCTCCTTTTGTACCCCACCTTTCTCCCCAAGGGGGTCCCAAAGCAGTTTATTCCATTCTCCTCTCCTCCATTTTATCCTCACAACAACCCTGTGAGGCAGGTCAAGCTGAGAGGATGAGACTGGCCCAAGGTGACCCAGCAAGCTTCCATGGCATGGTGGGGACTCGAATGTGGGTCTCCCAGATCCTAGTCCAACACTCAAACTGCTACACCATGCTGGCTCTGTAATCAACCCCAGGAAAATGTTACATCTGGATTCCCTTAGGCATTAATGTTATTTGAAGCAACAGATCAGGAGATATGGCTAGTTGTCACTAATGGGCTCATTTCTACAGTTTTTCCCAGAACTTAGCAAAGTTGCATGCTTTGTCTATTAATTAGTAGAGCACTGTGGAACACATTTACATAATTACCCATACGCAAGTCTGAGGCACAACCTTCTTAGTTATTTTGTCTTCTGGAAGATTGAACCAGATGCCAAAATGAACTTAAAGGAAATGATGTTTAAGGCTTAATTTGCATATTTAATTCAGATATGTTGACTGAGCAATTCTAGAATTTTCTCAGTACCTAGGATGTGGGCTACAGTGGCTCTGTCATAATTGTGTTTGCTGATATATTTCCAACAAGCTGATTTGCAGGGGTGATCTCAGTGATTCCTGCACCCTGGGCAAGGCGCAAGGATGGGGCCCCAGAATCACTGCCTTGGCCGGGGGTGGGGGGGAGTGAGCAAACCCACCCATGCCACCCACTCCCTGTATAAGGCAGTTTCACACATTTTAAATCAATGCAGGGATTACGACACACCATAACCTGCTTTCAATTGGCATGCAGAATTATTATAATAAATAGCATGAATTAAGATGGCCCATGCTAACGTCTTTAATTTGCATAACTGGGTCAGAGTGTTCATCTCTCTGTGGCACAGACCCCGAGCTAGCCTTGTGACAGATTTCTGTGTATTCAGCCTGAACGATCTTTAATCGATCGTGCTTTGACTCCAATGCGGTTATGAATTTTCATTTCCCAAGCGTGCCTTTTAAAAGCCACCAGGAACTGTGTACAAACCCTTCAAAAGTCCTTGCCCGAGCAGTTCATATGCTCATTTCAGTTCAGTTTGTTTCGATACAAGATCAACGTAATTCAGATGTTGACAGAGGGAATGTGACGCAGAGAAGGCTTGTGGTATGGCAGAATGAATGAACACTTGAAGCTGCCTTATACTGAATCAGACCTTTGGTCCATCAAAATTAGTATTGTCTGCTCAGACTGGCAGTTTCTCTCCAGGGTCTCAGGCAGAGGTCTTTCACATCACCTACTGCCAGATCTTTTTTTTTTTTTAATTTAAAAGTTTTATTAAATTGCTATAGAAAAGGGAAGGGGAAAGGAGATAGAAAGTAGATAGAAATACATAAAGAAATGTTGCATTCTGCATATCAATATACCAACAAAGTAATAACAAGGATTCATTAGTTCAAAGTACATTAAAGATAACAAATACTATATGGATACTGTAAGTTCTGGCTTATACAGATCTTGATTGGGTCTTTATACCAGTATATACAGTAGCAAACAATAGCATTTATCATCAGAGATCAACATTTAGAAAATTAACCATGAGTGTAAAGCCAAATGTATAATGGCTCTCAAAGTTTTTTAGCTTCCTCCTTACATTTGCCACCAAGTAGGGAAGATAGATAGTCCATCTCAGCTGTCTCCAACTGCTGCCAAATCTTTTAACTGGAGATAGTGGGGACTGAACTTCCTGCATGCCAAGCAAATGCTCTGCTACTGAGCCACAGCCTCCCCTGGATAAATGCCTTCTGTGTTTCAGATTATGATCTTTCTAAACTGCGGGACTTCATCGATCAACAGGCCGATGCTTACGTGGATAAGGGCATCCTTGATAAAGAGGAGGCAGACGTGATCAAACGTATCTATGGCAGCCTGTAAGAAACAGAAAGGAGGACATCTCTTGAAGCTGTAGGGAATTCTAGTCTAGCTTCATCCTCTTACAGTCTACAACCTGTTTGTTTTCTCTCAGTTTTCAAAGGGATTATTAGAAAGTGTTCTGTCTGCATCGTATTGAATCTTTTCCAGGTTAAAAACCCACAGTGACTGCATATTCACCTTACCTGCTCATTTATCATCCCATTGAAGGCAGGCCTTTGCTGCCCTTTTTCGAGTTAACAGGGTAAAACGCTGAACTTTCCTGTTCCCTTTAACTTAAGATTTGACGCCTGGCAATTCTGCTAGAGAAGCCAGATGTCCTTGTGGGAGGGGTCTCTTGCCCCAGCACCTACTTACTTGCCACATTGTTCAGTTGGATCCAAAGAACCAAAGGAAAAAGGAGCCAAAGGAAAACAGCCACTAACATCATTCTGCAAATGCTTGCAATGAGAGGTCATGCGGTGCTGGGATAAGTTGGTTCTGTCACAGTTCTCATGCTTCCAGCTATGCAAGCAGTGGTGCCAGTTCTCCCACAAGCAGAGCACCTTTGGCTTTTTCTTCTCCTTCCTTGCACAATGCTCTAGTAGTGCAAGGCATACTACAGCCCTTCCATATGCAGAAGCTGCCTTCCGGGTCTGGAAAGGTGCCTTTGGATCTAACTCAGTGACTTGTTAGATGTGCTGTTATTCATTCGTAAAGGGTGTTATCAGGGAACAATAGCAAATAAAATTCCTGCAGCTAAACACTTGCAAAGAAATCTCACTTTCAAGTTCCCATCAGTCTTTACTTGTTCATTGGGTGTCCAAGACTGTCTGGTTTGTAATGCATTTGTGTATTCCACAATTTTCTTGCTGTTTGTGCATTCCGTAGTGTGTCCCCATCTGTGTGCCATTAACTAGCCACTGTATGTTCAACGAATGCATCGGCCTTTAACATAGATCTTGCAGGGAGGAAGAGCCGGATTGCTACGGTCAGGTACAGTAGCAATGTTGTCATTAACATACTTTGTAGCTTTTTAGTAAGTGTTATTTCTCTGTGCATGTATAAAGAATTGAATTCTCCATGTGAGTAGCTTGAGTACACATGTAAATAGCTGTTAATTTCAAATGACAGGAGAAAAAAAATACTGTAAAGATAAACCTTTCTGGGAACTTACAATTAGAGGTACTCAGGAGCATTTGGTCAAATGTTTCCATTTAGATGATGCATTGCTTTTGCCAATCAGGGTGCAATAAGTTTTAACTACTAGTCTGAAGCGAAAGCAAGTGCTGTTTCTTGTTGAGAACATAAGAGCAGCCCTGTAAGATCAGACCAGTTGTCTTTCTTGTCCAGCATCCTGTCTTTCTCTCACAGTGGCCAAACAGTTCCTCTGGAGGGCCAACAACAGGGCACAGAGGCTGAGGCCTTCTAATGTTGCCTCCCGGCACTGGTATTTGGAGGCTTTCTGCCTCTAAACTTGGGAGGTCCTCTTTAGTCACCACGGCTCCTAGCCACTGAAAGACCTATCCTCCATATATCTGTCCCCTTTTTGAACCTTTCTATGCCTGTAACTATCACTACATTCTCTAGCAGTGAATACCACATTGAAATCACTTGTTATGTAAAAGAAGCTTTTCTTGGTTGAGTTTCCCAGACTTCTAGTCTTCAATGTTCAGTTCTTTGTTAACTAAAACTGGAGGTCACAAAACTTTCTTTTAGAGGCAAGACTGACTGGAGATTGTCCTGACTGTCCCAGAAGGCTACTTCATTTGTTCTTTTGATGTTGAAAATGCCTTGCCTGTAAGAAAGAGCAGTGACTCATGCAGGGCTGCAACAGGCATGTAATTCTGCTGAGTCTCTGCATCAGTTGAAGGACCTGTTGAAGGGACTTGACAGAATTATCCCCAGCAGAGGCCATGCAGGGGGCTGGGCACAGCCCCAGCAGGCAGCTTGCTCCGCAGGTGTTGCGGGGTGGGGGCTCACTGGGAGCAGCTTTAATGATTTATTGTCTATGTCACAGTAGCCTGTCTGTCAGGTTGTCTGCTGTTATATACAACACACTCTTTGGGAATAAATGATTTAGCAACAACAGGAATGTGAAAGATAGTCCACAGTCAGAACTTGCAAAGGGAGTAGGAGGCACTGAGCAAAGTTAAGTGAAGTGAATCGTCCCAGTTAAAATGTCTGTAGATGTTTCCTGTTGACTAAGAGCCCATCGCAAACTGCGCTGCTGGGGCCGAGTTTCTTACATTTCTGGTTTCTCATTAAAGCCCTCCATCAGCATCAGGGGAAACATCAGACATGCCTGGGCAGGCAGGAGAAATTATTGCCTAACCCACCAGTTGTCTGCACACCAAAATCCATTGGAATTTGCTTTTCTTCTAGGGTTTTGCTACAATCCAAATTAATGAGGTTTGTCAAAAACGGTCTTGTTCTGGCATGTCCATCTCAAAGTCTTTGTAAGATAGGTTTAGGTGGGTAACCGTGTTGATCTGAAGTAGCAGAACAAAGTTAAAGTCCACGGGACTCAAACTTTGTTTTGTCTGTAAGCATAACCATCCTGTGCATGTTTCCCCACATGTGTTGGATGCTTAACTTTCTTCTCTCTTGTTCACTAAAGCCCCCAGATCACACAGGGTCAGCTTTTTATATGCATTCAGCCTAGGACAAGCTTCTGCAAAAATTCCCAAGGGATGAGTGTTCCTCCTTTATGCAGGAGTGTCTGAACGTTCCCTAGAAGGTAAGAATTTTTTTTTCCTCTGAGCCAGCTCAAGTAAACTCAGAGCAAGAAGTTGCAGAGCATTAAATGGGGGAATAAAGGAAGAGAGACTGAGCTTGCTCATGCCCCTGAAAATCCTGAGAGGTTATTTTTTGGGGAGAAGGGGCTGAAATTGCCCTTTTCCCTGGTGATTAATCATGGGCATCCTGGTTGTTTAAATACTGCTGATGGTATACTAAATTACATAGGTTCTAGAAATACTGCAGCCCCTTCCAAGATGATCACAAGCTGCAGTGACTGTGCACAGTGTAACTAGGCTAGGAACAAGAGGCTTAGGGAGGGACATAGAAGAGGATTCAACTTAACAGAGGCACCTAGAAGAACGCACTGTAAAATTGATGGCAACAGGCTAGGGAGATTACAGGAAGTGATGTCAGATGAATTTGCAGGCAAGGAACACGAAAGGAACATAAAGACAGAGAGGGGGGAGATATAGGGCAAGAATGAAGATGGGTTAAAAACAAAGCTCCCAGTGCTTATTGTTGAGGGGAATTTACAGGATGCCAGTCCAAAGATGGAAGGAGATAAAAAAGGAATGACTGAGAGCTGTTTCAAGTGGAACAGAATGAGCAAAAGCTGGACCAGGAGGTGGTGAAAGAAAGGTAGACTGCAGGTACTTGCTCAAAGGAGTGTAGAAGAGGGAGCGAAGGGGACAGAGGAAAGGATGGGAGACAAAGGAAAGGCTTTAGAGGATGGATGTGGAGAGCTGAGAGGGCAAGGACGAGAGAGAAAATGATGTCTTGAGTTTCACACGGGAGCCTTGAAGGAATGTTCTGAGACAATTCCCTCCCCCCCTCCAAAGTTTAAACTGCCATGATGTCCAGAGAACTCCTTGGATCATGTATCTTTAGAGATGTACATTTCATGTAAGTCACAGCCAGTGTCAATGAATGCTACCTTTTATACAGCCAGAGAACCATACCATGAAAAGCAGCGGATTCGGTTTCCTTTGCTTTATTGAGTGCCCCGGAGCCTAGATGCACTTGACATGTCAGGTTGCCTCAAATGCATCTCTACCATTGGTAACTTGAGATGACAAAGCAAACAGGAATAGCCTCATCCATCACCCTGCACTGCAGAAGAGCTGTAGCTTGTGCTAAAACAGGGCTGGAGGGAGTGATCTCAGTTATTATAATTAGCACTGCAGAGGCCGAAGATCCTGCTTCACAACGTACTGTCAGGAGGATGCTTTCTGCTCTCCCAGCATTTGGGGGCAATTTATAGATCACATTTGGCTAGCATTTTCCTTATTGCCAATAAGGGAAAAAAGTTACCTTCTGTCTCTTATGGTTCTATTCCACCCAATATTCTCTGGGGTTCTCCCCCCCCCCACTACATTGTTAATATCTTTTAGATGCATCAAGATGTCTTCACTATTATGAAAAAAAAATGCTGAAAATGTTAACAAAATATACTACACTCACAACACACTTTTCTAATAGAATCCTGTTTCTGATACTGTACTTTATTAAATGCTTTGCTACAAGAGTTGTTGTGTAGGTTTTTGTTCCTTTGCAATTTGTTGCCTCCTTTAAAAGTTGCGATTTTGCACTGTATGGGTCTCTCTGCACCTCTTGAGACCAATATTCCCCCTAAGCTGGAGCAAAAATTCAACTTTGTGAGCTACTGGCGTTGAAGTTGTGAGCTAGCGCATAAATTAGTGTGCTCTGGGGTCATCCTTCCAGAGCTAACAATCTGGAGGCTAACAATCTGTGAGCTAATTTACACTAACTCAGTTTAGAGGAAACACTGGTTGAGACATTTGTGAGATATTTGATATGGACTCCTACTGACTTTCAAGGCCCACTGAGAACACAAATTTATTACCTGTCAAGTAGATGTACCTGAGGAATTTTGTCAATGGTCTGCCTCCTTGAATTTATCACTTTTATGATGGCTGAGAGTCTAACATTTTACAATCTTATTAGAATCCGGTTTTGTGACTTAGCAGAAGCCTTTTGTGGTCACATTTGTACACACACATTTTTAAGTTTCAATTTTCAAAGCTAAATAGCTAAAAAGTTATCATATTTCATCCATTTCTGTGTACACAATTAGGACAGAGGGTCTCTCCAAGATTCATAATGTTGAGGTCCAAGCCTAGAATAACAACTTGCTGTTTATGACTCTTGGCATGAAAACAGTAATTAAGAAGAACCAGTAAACAATTCCATTGCAGGCTTCTTTCATAAGAGCTAGAGAAAGATCTGATGGGAGAGCTTAAATTTAATTCATTCCATGGCAAATTTTAATACATATAATATCACTTTGCTTGAATAAAACAAAGGGAGAAATGACTGAAGTATGAATTTTTAAAATTGCCAAATATTACATCATTGGCTTTAGTTTTAACCTAGACATCAGAACCACAAGCTTGGGTTGATAGTCCAGAACAATAGCATTATTTAACAATGGGTGTTGAGGAGGTTGCACAGATAGGGAGTATTCTATTACTTTGAGTGTGTTTGAAACCGTAGCAAATTGGATGTAGTTATCATGGCCAATAGTCAAAAAACAACTTCCATTAATTTGTCTAAGCTTTCTAAGCCAGTGGTTGCTATATCCTATAGCAGCAAATTCCATAAGTTAATTAAATTACATGCTGAATGAGAAAGTACTTTTTGAATTTGTTTTCCACAGGGGATTTCATTGGGAGCCTAGTGTTGTGAGACAAGTTCTCTTATCTGCTTTCACTGTTTACTTCTTAAAAATCTCTATGAAGTTCCCCCTGTAGTCACCTTTTCTAAACCCCAAATGCTTCAAGAGCTCCTCATAGAAAAGGTGCCCTAATCTTTACATCATTTGAGCTGTCCCTTTTGGTACCATTTCATCCCCACCCCCTTTTCATACAGGGCAATTTTACAGAGTATTCCAAAGCCAGCAGCAGCAATGACCATATGAATTTTTTTTTTAACTTAAACTTTTTTATTTTTATAAAAGAAACACCATACGGCATATAAATACATAACAAAGGTGCAGAAAATAATTACTTATGATTACATCTTGAGCAGAGGATGTTGCATTGCACAGTACCTACCATAGCTCAAGATAAACAGGTTGCTTACCTGTAACTGATGATCTTCGAGTGGTCATCTGTGCATTCACATTTGTGGGATAGTGCGCCTGTGCTGATCCCGATTGGTACCTAAAAAGCCCAGGATTTTTCACACCAGGCCCCCCGTGAGCATGCGCAGAAGCTCCAGTATGCATACTCATGAGGGCCAACGTGAGGATCCCACCAGTTTCTTCCGACTGCTGGAAGCCCCTATAACAGGGAGACCATCAGCAGTGGGGAAGGAGGGCGGGTAGTGTGAACGCACAGATGACCACTTGAAGATCATCAGTTACAAGTAAGCAACCTGTTTATCTTCTTCGTGTTCTCTGTGCTTCACACTTGTGGGAGATTAGCAAGCTAGACATACCTGGAGGCGGGAACAGACGGTCAACCTGAAGAAATAGCTTGCAGCACCATAGCTCCCAACCTAGTCCTCTGCTGCGTATGAATGTCCAGGGCGTAGTGCTTCATAAAAGCATGCAGAGAGGACCACGTGGCTGCCTCGCAGACATCCAGCAAGGAGAAACCCTTCAGGAACGCTGTCAACATAGCCATAGCCCTAGTAGAATGCCCACGGAGTTTAATAGTCTCAGTGAGCCAGTTGGAGAGCCTTTGAGAGGAAATTTTGCACCCCAAACTAGAGCAGCATAGGACACAAAAAGACGTGGATCCCTACGAAAGCTCTTGAAACGACTCATATAGAAGAGCAGTGTACACTTGACATCTAGCTCATGCAGATGCCGCTTCTCTGTCGAGGTAGGTATAGGGTAAAACATGGGAAGTTAAGGTGGAACTGAGAAACCACCTTGGGGAGAAAGGAAATGTCTGGGGCTAGGGATACACCAGACTCATGGAAAACTAAGTAGGGGTGGTCACAATGCATAGCTCCCCCACACGTCTGGCTGACATGATCGCCACCAAAAATGCAGTGTTCCATGATAGCAGTTGCAGAGAACAGGTTGCCATAGGTTCAAACGGCCATCTAGTCAGCCCATCCAAAACTAAGGGCAAGTCCCACAAAATTGGAGGCGCTTTAGATGGAGGATACAGTTTGAGAAGCCCTTTCAAAAAATGTTTTGTCTGCGGGTGCGCAAACACTGAGTGTCCCTCAATTGGCACATGCAGGGCGGATATAGCCAACAAATACACCCTGACTGAGGAAAAGGCAAGGCCGACATCGATGAGAGACAAAAGAAACTCAAAGATGGGGGGCAGGTCAGCCAGTTGGGGCAGGCCTTCCTTTCCGGCCAAAAACTTAACAAACCGTGCCCACTTCCTCTCATAGGAAAGGTGGCTAGACAGCTTCCTACTGTTCAGGAGGACGTGTTGGACCCTGTCTGAAAAACCTAGGGGTTGATGAACCACACCGTCGATTTGAGAAGAGGTGCACTGTGATGGAACACTTGACCTATCTGAGCCGAAAGGAGGTCTGGTTCTGCTGGAAAATGATGAAAAGTTCCCTGAGTGAGCTGGAGAAGTACCAGGAACCAATTCTGCCGAGGCCACCATGGCGTTATTAGTATACATTTCGGCTGTTCCTTCTGAAGCTTGTTGACTACCCTTGTCAGGAGTGGGAGAGGTGGGAACATATAGAGGAAGCGATCTGCCCAAGGGAGCAGAAGTCCATCTCCTAAGGAGGATCCCCTCCCTCCCTTGGTGCAGAACCGACTGCACTTCCGATTCAGAGCAGTCGTGAAGACGTCTATCTGGGGATGTCCGCATTGCCGAAAAATTGGTTGAAGGTAATCCCTGTTGATTTCCCATTCGTGGAGAGATGCAGCTCCCCTGCTCAGGGAGTCCGCTTGCAAGTGGAGAACCCCTGGGAGATGGGAAGCCTTCACGTAGATGTTGAAGTCTAGACACTTCCGCCACAGTTCGATGGCGAGTGTGCAGAGTTTGCAAGACACTGTCGCACCCTGCCTGTTGACACAGCAGAGGGCTGTTGTATTGTCCATAAGTACTGCCACAGCTTTGCCCATTATCAAGGGACGAAAGGACCGGAGCACAAAATGGTTCGCCAATAACTTCAGATAGTTTATGTGGCAGAGTCAGTGGTTGAGTCTATGGCCCTCCCACACACAAGGAGCCCAGGTGTGCGCCCCACCCCCATAGGGAAGCGTCCGTGGCAATCATGACTATCGTTACAGGTAGGTGGAAGGGTGCTCCCTGACAGATGTTGTCCCGAACACCCCACCATTCCAGAGACTGTAGGACTGAGGGGGGGATCCGGAACTTCTTTCGGGGGGAGCCCCATAGCGGGCGAAACGTTTTTAAGAACCAAACTCGGAGTGGCCTCATGTGAAGTTTCGCAAACAGCAGTACATTGGTAGTTTCTGCCATCAGGCCCAACAGCCTCTGCAGCTGCTGCGCTGTACCCCACTTTCTGAGTCGGAGAAGATTAATGAGAGCAATGATATCCGACGCTCTCTGGTGGGGCAGGAAGGCAGGTGCTGCTCTGTGTCCAGGAGTGCCCCGATGAATTGAACTTTCTGGGAGGGGAGCAAATGTGACTTTTTTGTGATGACTTGCAGACCAAGGGTTTGAAGAAGGTGAAGTGTGATGCAGAGGTGACTGGATAGACAACAGTCCTCCAAATCCGTGACCAGCAGCCAATCGTCAATATAGAGAAAAACAACGGTCCCTTGGAGTCTGAGATGGGCGGCTACGACTATCATCACCTTGGTAAATACCCTTGGTGCAGTACAAGGCCAAAGATGGATGGATGCTGACATGGAAATAGGCATCCTTGAGGTCCAGGGTAGCCATCCAGTCCCCTTTGTTGATGAGGGGTAAAATGGTCTGCACTGTGGACATTCGAAACTTTTGATACACAATGAATTTGTTCAGGTTCCACAAATCCATAATCGGTCTCAGGCCACTGTCCCGCTTGGGAACCAGGAAATATCGGGAGTAAAACCCCATGCCTCCGGCTGTGGGGGGAACTGGTTCTATGGCATGTTTCTCCAGAAGATTGCGGACTTCTTCTACCAAGGGTGGGGAGGGTGGTGAGATGACGAAGATTGAGTTTGTCTGAACCCAATCAACTCTATCGTGTATCCCCTCTCTATTATGGAGAGGACCCATTGGTCTGTGGTGATGGTCCTCCAAGCAGGTAAGTGGGGGTGGAGGTGGGTGGGGCCAAGGGAGGAAGGCATGGCAGACAGCTTAGGAAAGTCAAAGGCCCTCTTTTGGGTTTGCCTGAGGTGGTAGTGGCCGAAGTAAACTTTGATTTGTTGTTTCCCTGGTGGGGCGATCTGCTGTCAGCTTGCACCGAGTGAGGTCTCCTGGAATTATCAGGTGAGTACTTCTGGTAAAGTTTCTTAGGCCACAGCTTGTGCCAAGGCTTAGATTTTCCCGTGTGAGAAGAGGCAGGGACCCCAAGGTTCCACGAGGTTTTTATGCTTTTGTCCATTTCTTGCAGGACACTGTCCGTGGTACAATTGAATAGCCCTTCTCCCTCAAAGGGAAGGTCTTCCACATATGCCTTAGTGTCGGGTTGTAGGGCTGTCGACCGTAACCATGAATGACAGTGAAGAGAAATGGCGGAGGTGAGTGTTTTAGCTGACACATCCACCATGTGCTTGGAGGCGGCGAATTGTTGCAGAAGGCAAACCCTCCTTCTGCAGCTTCCTCGCCGATGATCACTTGTCCTCCCAGAGGGAGGAAATTAAGGGTGTAAGCTGCTCCCAGGTGGAGTACTGGTAGCGCGCCATGCAGGCGACATAATTTGAGATCTTCACACCTAGAGCCCCTGCAGAGTAAAAACATCTGCCTGCATTGTCTGTCTTCTTTCCCTCCTTGTCTGGAGGGGTAGAATGGGTCTTGCGTGCCTTAGACGATGAGGAGACAACCACAGAGTTGGGCTTAGGGTGGGTAAAGAGAAATTCCGCCCCCGTTTCCTGAATACGGTACATATGGTCCAAGCGTTGTGAGGAAATTGGCAGGCTTAGACCAGGGGTCCTTCATTGCCTGTAGCATGACCTTGGTGATGGGAAGAGCTACGGCTGTTGACATGTCCTGTTGCATAATATCGAAGACTGTGTCATTGATGACAGGCTGTGGCTGCACCACTGTGAGGGAGAGAGTTTGTGCCATGCGCTTTACTTACCTTAAGATTTAAGGCCTTCCAACGGGGAAATGGGAAGGTTCTCTGCAATATGAGAGGTCAGGTGATGGTTCGAACTGTGTCTTGTCCAAGTCCTCATCACCGGCCTCGGAGTCGGACATCGAGGATGCGTCTCTCGCATCAGAGCGCTCCGAAGCTGCGAGGTCGACGCGTGAACTAAAGGGCATGTTGGTGTCGATGGTTTCCCTTGGGATTCCCCAAGCCTCTCCTTGTGCCTGTCCAGGGGGGGGGGGGGGGATCGATACCGATGCCGAGGGTGTGCGACGCGGTGGCAAGCACTGCAAGACCCTTGAGAAGTGAGACGTTTCCGAACACTGATCGCAGTCCAACGGGTCGCGAGGAGGGTACAATGGATATGGTGATTGGTAGGGATAAGCCCCATAAGAGTATGGCCATGGGCGCTGTTCCCAGATAGGTGGTGACAGCGGTCTACGAAGGAGAGCTCTCGATTCCACCTCCTGTTCCTGTGAATGTCCTCTGCAGTTCTGTAGGAACTGATGCCTCTACTTCCCATACTGATCCACTGTCACTCAGCCGACAGGAGCCTGACTGAGAGGAGGGCATCTGCTGGGTTAGGTCGATTTCTTGCTCCAACCCCGAAAGGCGGATCGGTTGCGAGCCAAGTCTATCTGACACCGATGGGTTCTCCAGCGGCTAGGCAAAGCCTAGTTTGCACCACCGCCGGATCCAGTATTGAAGCATCCCTGTGTGGGGAAGGCGTGTGAGAATCTATTCTGTCTCTTACGCTTTTCCTTAGACTTGTGCTTTTTCTGCAGCGAAGGCTTGGATCCTGAGTCGTCCCGATACTTTTTTGTTGGTGTGGAGTCAGCCGGAGTCTCCACTGCCTGCTTCCCGGTGCGGTCACAATCGACAGAAGTAGCTTCGGCCGACGATCCCGTCGATGCCGCAATCATAGGCTGGGTGGACTTGCCTGTCGGTATAGAAGGGCCCAACACCATTTTCGGCAGCTGAAGAACCGATTCAACTAAGGCCACTGCCAACCTGGCCACTCGATTTTTCGTTTGCTTGGAAAATTTCAAGCAATGCGGGCACGAGTCAATACGGTGTCCCTCGCCCAGGCAGAGAAGGCACAGAGAGTGACCGTCGGGGGGTGCAATTTTGCTTCCACACTGCAAGCACCGTTTGAAGAACCCCCAACATTTTGCCATAGACGAAGGAAGCCAAGAATATGCTTAACTCTCCCATTGACATCAATGGCATATGAAAGTGCTTACTTTTAGCTGGATTGCACCCATCCCGTTTTGGCTTACTCTGTCATTGCTCATAAAAACAGCAACACTTAAGGACTACAAACCCCCTGTAACAAAATCTTGACTGTCCTGTGACAGCTGCATATTCTTCCTGTTTTGAATTTCCAGATGTTAAAAATTTGTTCCATAAGGCATATTGGTAGTTTTGCTTAGTTTAGGAGAAAACTGTGGAATGGAACTCCGTGCATTAAAACCAGTGTATTAACGTAAGAGGCTGGTTTCAGCACAGTTCTAGCTTGCCAAATAAAACGCTGATGATGCATAAAGCAGGCAATTCCATTTGTCCAAGAACAGCTGCCAAATTGAATTCCCCCCCAAAGAATAAGATTCGTTTTTCTAGATGAAGCCAGCACAAAATCAATGAACAGATTGCAACAGCTAGGACATATGCTTGCAGATGTGGTGGCCATCATAGGCACCCAGGACATCATCTGTGGCGAGGACGACAGATAAGCTTCTCAGTTGCCGAGAACAATGTGATCCAACCGGAGTCGGGGCTTGTATGCAGATGCTCGGGCCATACCCCCTCCCACCTTTGGCTCCGCCCAGCAAAGAATGTTGACAAAAACTTGATCTGTCATTTCTATGTGTGTGAGTGAGTGAGAGAGATGCAGACCTCCCGCACTGCAGCCGGGCCTTTGTGATATAAAAATACTCTCACCCAGCCTGCAAAAAAAAAAAAAGATTGCGAAAGCTATGGGTGTATGAAATGGCTGCAGTCTTTGCACAAAGGATAGGTATTTTTCATTTTTTATATTATACCCAACCATTCTTCATTAATCCAGGATTTTATTCTAGGAGAAATAATGAGCAATTGGTGAACAGGTCTGGAGGAAAGATGCAAACAGCCTGTTTCCAGGATGAGCAGCTTTGTATGGAAGAGTAAATCCTCATTACTTCACTCTGCTGCTTGCAGGAATATGTTTTGACAGGCTAATCTAAGAGCTGACTGTCCCAATTTCATTTGCTGGATGAGAATAACCAGCCCTTCATTTCCTCCAGGTCCTGCCGGTCCCTTCCACAATTGCTGGATTATGCTATTTTTGCTAATTACACCCCTTTGATCAAACCCTTGCATTTAGCTTGTAACAGTCAGTACCAGACTACTGTGTACAACTGACAAACAGTCCATAGCTAGGCATATGGAGTTCGTGCCATATGGAGAGCCAGTTTGGTGTAGTGGTTAAGTGCATGTACTCTATCTGGGAAAACCGGGTTTGATTACCCACTCCTCCACTTGCACCTGCTGGAATGCCCTTGGGTCAGCCATAGCTCTGGCAGAGGTTGTCCTTGAAAGAGCAGCTGCTGTGAGAGCCCTCTCCAGCCCCACCCACCTCACAGGGTGTCTGTTGTGGGGGAGGAAGGTAAAGGAGATTGTGAGCCGCTCTGAGACTCTTCGGAGTGGAGGGCGAGATATAAATCCAATATCATCATCATTATACCCTACCAGGTTTATAGGCTGGGATGTGGGAACGAGTAGAGTTGGAACTAAATAAATGCCCATTCATAACTGTGCCTCACAATTGAAAGTCTTGATTTAATTTCTTTAGTCCTCATGCTTGTTTCAAGTCACATTGAAACAAGACAAAAACCCTTGGAACAGATAATTTTAATTCAAAAATGGTACACAGAAACACTAGGGAGTGTTCTGAAATTTTATTGAACAAAATGACAGTGTTTTTGAAAGCACAGTTCACATGTTTATTCTTTTGCTGCTCATTTTAATCCTATTCTTTATCCATAGACTGGACAATGGCAGTATTAATATATCAACTTCTCATCCATGCATACTTAACTCTAGAGACTGGGGTCATGATCAGACAACATTTGAGGGGGTTAAAATCTTCCAAATGATAAAAAGAGCAGCTGCAGCTTTAAGAAACAGACGTCCTCAGTGACCATTGTTAGATAACTATAGCTAGTGCCAGCAGCCAAACTTTGATTTCCTTCAATAAAAGGCAATGGGAGGAGCAGGGCCTTTTTGACAATTGAGGGAGGACTCACTAGGACCAGGCCTGGCAACAACCAGCAAGAGACTTGCTATCACCTGACCTCCATGACTAGCAGCAGCTCCCCCATGAAAGGCAGTTCTTTGTAATGGTTAGAGATTCCGACTAGGATCTGGGAGACCTCTAGATCTCCAGTGGGTGAGCTTGGATAAGTCACACGCTCTGACCACAACCTACCTCACAGAGGATAAAATGGAGATATAGTGAGGATAAAATGGAGGAGAGGTGGTAAAGTGCTTTGGGTCCACATTATGGATAAAAGGAAGGAATAAATGAAACAATAAATATCTTTGAAGATGGAAGGCAGATAAAATGTAAATTGGCTGACAGGTTGGAAAGTCAGAAGGAAGCAGGGATTCAAATATGGGGTCTGTCAGGAAAAAGGAAATCTTGTGGGGAGGGGTTACAGGGGAATGTGAGGTACTTTCTGCAATTCCTTACAGGTTCCCCTCCTTCCAACTGGGCCTAACTCAGCCAGAGTTCTTCTACGATGGAGGGAAAGCTGAAGTTGGGAGGGAAGATAAATGTTAGGTTGATTGGTGAATGGGAGAGAGCAGGAAAAGGGGAAATGCTATGGCGGTTACAACAAAAGGAAATGAGAAAATGGTGGAGGAGGGTTAAAAGAGATGCCCCCCACAAGTCCTTGTAGGTTCCCCACTTGTAGAAATCCCACTTATGGCTAAATGCAAATGACTTATTAGTAAAGCAGTCCATGTAAAACCCACATAATGCTGCAGAACAATCCAGGCCCTTTCTTTTATCAATAATTCAGACAGGCCATTTGGCATTGAACATGTTTGATGCTATCTGAATTAAGTGAAATGCAGTTTAGTCTTGTTCAAATCCCCCACATGTAAAAAATAAAATTCACGGTCCTGCATTCAAGCTCTTTTATAAAATGGACTGAATTACAGAAAATGTAAAGGGAATAGCCTTACAAAATACTATTCATATTCTTTTCTGATATGTTTCAGCCAAGATAACCAATCATCTGAATTTTTCAATAAGTCTTTTAAGAATAAAAAAATACACAAAACATCAGACATCTGATTGTTCTAATCTTGATTTCTTTCAAAGTTACAGTAGTGAAAAAAGAACAAAGATACTTCAACATCTTAGGAAATTTTAATACATCCAAATGAAACTTAAAAAGAAGTCTTGAAATATATCTGCAAAACGCTAGACTATGCTTTATATATATGACAGGCTCAATAACAGAGGAGTCACCAATCTAAAGTGCATTTTTTTATTAAATGCAAGCTACATGTTTGCACACAAGAAGCTGCTTCAAACATTATCCCAACACAAAGAAAAATACATTTTACTAAGTTTTTCTTCTTTGTTTTAAAAAAGTTAAGTTTCCAAACAATATTCTCTACTTTAAAACCCCAACTTTTTTCCATCTCTCAAAACAGGTGGCTAAAACTGGTTCATTTGTGGAAAACAAAAAAATTCTTTTCTATATATACACTCTGTATCTGTATACACATTTACGCACACTCCCACACATACAACATTCAAGGCCACATATCCATCAACTCTGATACTTTTGCGCAACAAGTTTATCTGCCTCATGGCTCACAATAATACTTTTCTTCATAAATGCTTAATTAACTCTCTTATGCTCAAGTATGTTGTCAGTTTCTTAAAGACTCTACATCAAGGTGGTCTCTGGGATATATTGGTGCTACTGTGCTACTATCCCATAGCAAAAATATGAAGGCAATTACTAGTTTGGAAGGCTTACTTCCCTTAATGATGTATAGTACAAGGACACTGACTTGCAGAAGGCAAATGGTCCAAAAGCATTTTAGTGCAAGTATCATCAGTGGAATTATCTATACATGACTTGTAACAAGTACACGAGAATAAATCAACCCAAAAGGGTTCCTTTTGAATCTTGACATATTTAGTTCTTTAAGAACTGTTTTCATTCCAGCTCTTCATTTGTCCTCTATTGCTGATAGGAAGAAGTTGCATAGGGATTTTCTTCATCATCCTCCCTGTTGAGGCAAAAGGAAGCAGAATTGTGAAAACGCCACTGATGGTTTGCTTTGCAATATTTAGATCACCTTTAACAAATCTACTTTTATATTCCTTCTCAAATTCTAGTCACCATGTACCAAGGGTGCCTAAAAGCAAGGTAGGAAAGGTGCTGAATTTGATTCCTGCCCAGCAGCACTACACTACACTAGAGGACCTCACTTCTGCCTGCCATGCCACTGAGGTTGCTGCCTCTGCTGCTGATTTTTTTTGTCTCTATAATCCCTGCAAGACCCACCGCATTGCTCTGGAAGAAGCAGAGCGGAGAACCCAATTCTATGTCCCCCTCCCCCCACCAGCACAGCATCCTAGGAATCCTTTCTGGCAGAGCAAAGGATAAGGATCCCCCTTGGGAAAACTCCCACTGCAGCTGCGATACCCAATGAAGCCATCCTCAGGAACCGGCTGTCAGTTTCCCTCATGCCCCGATTGTCAGTTGGCACTTGAAAACCACAAGCATGGTTAATTCCGTCACTGTGCTGCAGATAATTTGTATAGCCAGCTCATTCCAGAATCAATAACACTCGCCGAACACTGCTACACTTCATGGATGGAAAAAAAAACATTTCTGGTTTTTAAAACGCAGCATGAAGTATTTACGAGCCAGAAAAATGAAATCACAGATGGAATCTCTACACTCCTAACACACGCAAAGCCAGCTTCTGACTAGTTTTCATGAATCAGAAGAAACAATTATTTACTAGACGTTATTCTTGGCCATAGATTTGATATCGTTTACTGCATGATAGGGCTACTTCAACTGCAATATTCTCAGGAAAACAAAACAAAAATAAAATTAACTCCTTGTTGGAAAATCAAGTTTTGCATAGTCGTGATGGAAAGTACCATCGCGCCAGCCAGGTCAGGGCCAAGTTTTGCACACCAACCTAATACAAACTAGAAAGAAGCTTCATGCTACAAAAAAAGTTCTTGTCAAAGGAGGCCACTTACTGTCATTCACACTTTGTGAACAGATGTTCAATTATCGGAGTGGACAGCACCATCAAGTCACAGCCAACTGATAGTGACCCTGTATGGTTTTTGAGGACAGAGACATTCATCGGTGGTTTATCATTGCCTGCCTCTGCATAGCAACCCGGGATTTCCTTTGTGGTCTCCTATTCAAATACTAACCAGGACCAACTCTACTTAGCTCCCAAGATCTCATGAGATCAGACTAACCTAAGCCATCCAGGTCAGGACAAAATTATCACAATCACTGATAGGTTCTAGCCTAAGCTTTTATGCCCAGAGTCTTCCTCAGATTCCCCCAAGCAATCTTCTATGGTAGTGCATGTGCCCACATAACATAAAGGCACTGAGGACAAAGAATCAGGTGTGCCACATGCAGAGCACAAGCAAATGAGACATATCTGGAAGGAAGAGTTCTGGCTTATGCCACCATATGCCATATGATGACACCTTTCCTGGTGCCCACCAACTGTTTTTAAAAGTTGGTGGGGCCAAGTTAGTCCTAAATGCTCCTCAATGTTTCCTTGCTACAGCTGGCTAATGCAGCTAATGATGAAATTTCAAGCTGCATCTCTTCTTTTCGTAAATACAAATACCCTTTAATCCCTACCCATCTGAATGCAAACTGGATTTGATGTAAGATATATTAAAATACAGATGAGGGTTTCTCAACATTTATTTTGTGCACATGGCACCCTATTACACCTTTCCTAGTGCCCACCAAGTGTTTTTAAAAAGTCGGTGGGACCAGGTGGAGATCGTGCCCAGCAGAGCAGCTGACTATGCAGATTAAATTAACATTGTGTTGGTGGCAACTGCCAACACAATTTTAGTTTTATTCACACCTTTTCCCCAGTGTTGGTTTTTTTAATTACCCTTCTTCTCCCCTGCACTTGGGCTTCCTCTCACAGTTGCCATTTTGTGGTTGTGCCCACCACCCTGCATCAGAATTTGAAAAGTACCCACAGGCTCAAATAGTTGGGGACCCTTGATGCAGATAGCCAGTAGAATAATAATAAATAATAATAATAATAAATTTTATTTGTACCCCGCCCTCCCCCGCCGAAGCAGGCTCAGGGCGGCTAACAATACGGTGACCAATGGTGCACCAACAGTAAAACAGTTACATTAAAAACATTAAATTAACATTAAACTAACCTTAAAAGCCTGAATTAAAACAATTAACTAAAACATTTTATGACGCTATCCTTGACATTCTTCTAGTTGATGCTGATGGCGGATTTTCAGTTATTCATAAGCTAATTTAAAAAGGGTGGTCTTGCAGGCCCTGCGGAACTGATCAAGGTTCCGCAGGGCCCGCACCTCCTCTGGGAGTTGGTTCCAGAGATGTGGGGCTGCGGCCGAAAAGGCCCGAGAGCGAGTATTCTGTAATTTAATTTGTCTTGGCCCAGGGGTAGTCAGTCTGTTCTTTCCTACTGACCTCAGTGCTCTCTGGGGTTCATACGGGGAGAGACGGTCCTTCAGGTAGGCTGGTCCTCGGCCATATAGGGCTTTAAAGGTGATAACCAGCACTTTGTACTGGACCCGGTATACAATCGGTAGCCAGTGCAGTTCGCGTAGCCCCGGCCGCACATGTTCCCATCTTGGGAGACCAAGTAACAGCCTGGCCGCCGCGTTCTGCACTAGCTGTAACTTCCGGGTCCGGCACAGAGGCAGCCCCATGTAGAGGGCGTTACAGTAGTCCAATCGTGAGGTGACCGTCGCATGGATCACCGTTGCTAGGTCCCGACGCTCCAGGAAAGGGGCCAACTGCTTTGCCCGCCTCAGATGGAAGAAAGCTGACTTGGCAGTGGCTGTTATCTGGGCCTCCATTGATAATGAAGGCTCCAGTAAAACACCCAGACTCTTCACCTGCTGCGCCGCCTTTAGCTGCACACCATCGAAGGTCGGGAGGGATATTTCCCCCCCTGGAGTGCCGCGACCCACACAGAGAACCTCTGTCTTTGCCGGATTCAGCCCACTCAGTCTAAGAGACTATATCAATACAGTGTTATTGTGCAGTTTCCACATAAGCCTCACAGCAGCACTGATTAAGTTTCAGAGATTAAATCAAAAATCTTCTCGATCTTTATTGTTGTTTTTGCTAAATTAACTGTAAACAATTGCCAAGTATTTAGCAAAACATCAAGTAACCATGCCACAAACAGCAAAAGGCTGAAGTGACCAAATGAAGTCAACAATAAACATTTTAAAGAATGTATTAAAAATCCATAAACTTGCCGGAACATAATTTATGAAGTATGCATAAATATACAACATATAAAACCTAAACATGGTGTGACACATCATCAAGCTATAAGATGCTAAATTGCCCCAGCATTGTAGAATAAGTTTTAGCACAATATTAGTAGCTATAAAATTAGTAATTATTATAAAATATAACTTGTTTGGCAGGCTTGGTTTTAACTGTTGCCACTGAATACAAAACAACTTACGTAGTAAAGTCAGAACTAGCTGTTAGGATTAGAAGTTTCCAACCCCTTATTTCCCTTGCAATATTAATGGACACTCACAGAATGAGGATATGTTGCTGTTTCCCTGCCCTAGAATTCTTAATAGCAAATGCTATCAACACCATGATATTCATTTTATTTTTGCCTAGCAGAGTCCAAGAATGCAAGTGTGGTCAATAGAAAACAGCATTTGAAGAAACTAAATGGACACAGGAAGGTTTAAACATTCCTCTTCTCATAAAGGTAAAGGTAGTTTCCTGTGCAAGCACTAGTCATTTCCGACTCTGGGGCGATGTTGCTTTCACGTTTTTATGGCAGACTTTTTACGGGGTGGTTTGCCATTGCCTTCCCCAGTCATCTACACTTTCCCCCCAGCATCTCCCCATAAGTCCCTGCAAACAAAAGTTTCTGAAAATATACTTGCTAAGGAAACATCTAGCTCTACTCTGCCTTCTAATGGCCACTTGAGGCCCAACTGCAGCTGCATGGGAGATTGCACTTGGCACAACGTTTTACTTTTAGCAGTGAAATGGTACAGAGGGAAAGGGTTAGCTCTCCCTTCACTGAGGACTACGGCCTGATCCAAACCTCCCCTAACCTCTGCAGCTGAGTTTTATGCTTAAAACAAAAAACATCACTTGGGATATCCCACTTTGGGAATTTACAGTTCGGCTTTTAATTTGCTCAGTATTTTCTCACTAAGAGGGGGTGGGGGGAAACAGGGGAGGAACACTCTGATACTTATGGGAAAGATCATACAAATAATTACACTCTGCAACACTCTACAAAGCTGGACATTGGCCTATCCTCCTTTGCCATCCCCTGTTCTGGCAGATGCTAAAGCCAATCAGTTGCTTCCTTTTGAAAGAAAAAAACCAACCCTGTCTTTCCTTCTGGTGCTTTGTGATTTCCTGTTCTGTTCCTACTCTTAAGAGGCTGCCCTTAGAGACTGCCTGAATTTGGAGCTTAATTAAAACAGGGAATCATGGAGACCAGGTTGGAACTCATGACAGAAGCAAAGAAAGTGGAATTCTTTTATTAGACACTCTGCTATTCTTCGGTGTCATTTAGAACAAAACAGACTTCTCTTTTTAAATAGTCATTCAAAGTAATCAGATGATACCTAGTTCTGGGGAGTAAATGACAAGTTACTTTTCACAAATGAAAACTGAAGCCATTTCATTTACCGCACATTTTCAATAAAAATGCTAAGATTAATGGATGCCCATTTTAAATAAAAATAAGATAATGTGGAAAAGTGCAGAAAGGATTGTTTTACTATTGTGCAACTAGCAGAAATGCAGTAGTTGGCTGGAAGTTGTCTCCTCGAAATCTTTAACAAGCTTTATGCTCCCCCAAAAGCCACTGATTATTAGGTTCAAAAATGAATATAAGTGAACAAAATAACAGCATGGCTACAGCTTGGAAAGGACAAACTGATAATGCAGGACTCTGAAACCCTTTCTTGAAGGCAGCATTTTACTAGCAATGCATCAAATCTAGGTGATTCAGGCTGTAATCCTACACTTACTTGGAAATAAACCCCACTGACCTCCAAACATGATTATGATTAGATTGCATTACGCAAACTGGATTAGAATGCAATGTACTATGCCATCCATATGCCCAATCCTATGATGAATATGGCAAAGAAAACACACCCAGGACAACAAAATGTATACCTTGGTATTTTATTCACTGTAATGTGAGCTCTGAAATTATGTTTTACTTGTAAGACTTATGCCCAGTATTAGAGTTACAAATATTTCCTACAAAAAGAGCAATGCAAATAATCAGTCACTCTTAACCTAGACTTGGACTGGGGAACTTTATGTTTTAAAAAAATGCCTCCTCATTTCTCAGATTCAAATGCTCGAAATCACAGTAAGTCTGAAAATGACATTTGGGTCAAGGGAAAACCTTGACTGTACCTTATGCTGCCTTACCAGTTACAAACTGCCTCCCCCTACTTTAGTCACTGCAGCTTAATTTATGCAGTCTTCCCCTGTGAAATTTCCTGACACTGAAATAAATATCCTCCTCCACACACGATTCTGCATGACAGAGATAAAAAGCAAACCGAGTCCCTGCAGTGTTCATGTCACATAAGTCATCATTGCCAGGTCACTGCCACCTAATTTTATATTAATGTCTCTTCTCTTCCAAGCGTAAGATTCATCAGCAAGATGACCATTTATGCAGAATGCTTCAGGAATATCAGAGATATGTTTGTAAAATGATGCAGTGTGAAATCCATCATTAATAAAAATTAATAAATTCCAGAAACATAACCCTTCCAAATCAGCAGTCAGAGGAAGGAAGGCATAAACTGAAACTGTGACTGCTCATCAGGTTACTGCCATGGCAGGCAAGTGTAGCTACAATACAATAAAATGCAACCTGAAACACAGGTACAGAAATAATCAAACTTAGTGAGCAATAGTATAAATTGATTAAATTGCCATGTAAGGAACATAAAAGTGCTAATGGAAAATAAAGCAGGAAGTACAAGAGAAGAAAACAAACACTAGTTGTAGAACCCCAAATAACTCAGGTGTGTTCATATTAAGAACACACAAAGTACAAAAAACAAATATGATGAAGTATCAATGTGAAAAATCTGCTTGCAAGTGGATTTTACCATTTCACACAGTAAAATCCAATTGCTAAGTGGATTGAAAGTGCATTAGTGTGTCTGTGAAAGCGCCCTAAGGTTACAAATTTCAGAAGCTGTAACAGTTTTAAAATGTCAGAAGGCTCCTTTTTGATTTTGTTACAAAAAACTACATAAGTGTTGAAATGCAAACACTCATGAACTACACCCCACTTTGTCAAATGCATGAAGTTATATATAGATCTGACTGAAGTTTAATTTAATGCATCTGATGATTCATCCTCTAGCCCCTGCAGCTTAAATACTATTAAATTTGTTAGTCTCTGAGATGAAGAAGAAGAAGATATTGGATTTATATCCCGCCCTCCACTCCGAAGAGTCTCAGAGCGGCTTACAATCTCCTTTACCTTCCTCCCCCACAACAGACACCCTGTGAGGTGGGTGGGGCTGGAGAGGGCTCTCACAGCAGCTGCCCTTTCAAGGACAACCTCTGCCAGAGCTATGGCTGACCCAAGGCCATTCCAGCAGGTGCAAGTGGAGGAGTGAGGAATCAAACCCGGTTCTCCCAGATAAAAGTCCGCACACTTAACCACTACACCAAACTGGCTCTCCACAAAACTCCTTGCTTCATCCACGTCTAGAAGTTGCATACTACAAGTCTTCATCCTTTGTATTCATGCGTTGTGAGAGAAGATGCCAACACTTAAAACAGCTTGAATGAAGTCATTCGCTATATATAGCTGTAGTATAGATCATAATACTGTAAGATGTAACAAAAGATGCAATTATTTCATTCCAAGTACGAGTTCAAGAGAAAAGAAAAGCATTCAAAATAACTCAAAATGCTTCAAATTCCTAGGTGCCAGTATTATACTTTTAAGTGCCAACCCTGAACAACAGTGAATAATTGAAATTTCTAGGAGCTAGTCTTAAAAATTATTTTAAAACTGCAGCCACTCAGCTTAAATACCTTGAATTTTTCTGTCCTAGTTTGCAAGTCATACCTGACATCCTCAGATTTTAGTTTCCTAGCTGCCTGCTTGGACAGCTTAATCTGCAAATCTAGTCTGTGTAGAAAATCTTTGGCAGATAACTCTTCAGGTGGAAGGTGATTGTCAGATTCTTGAGGACTGGGTGAAGACTTGTCTTCCTGAACAGTCACCGGATCATCTTCGCAAGAATGGGGACTACTGATTGCTTCATTCTCAGGAGACTCCAGTGAGTTCAGTCCATTAAATAGCAAAGGTTTCTCAGATATAACTGGTATATTCAATGTTTTTCTCAGAAATATGCAGTCATTTGTAAACAGCTTATTTGCCCTTTTTATTTGCTCCATCTGAAAGAGAGACACAATACTGTTTACTATTGATTCATGTACAGTTAATCACATTTAAACAATATCCATAAATTAGCAATTTTTTGCCATTTTCTCCTCATTACAGACATTTCTTCACCAATACTGCCTCTTTCAGTATATTACAGGAAAACATCTCCATAACAAACACACACTGCCCTTTTTGCCACTCTATGTCCACTTTTAATTATATTCTCTACACTGGTGTCCTTTTATAACTTTCCCTGCATTACGGCAGAAATAAATTACAATTAAAACCTGGGTATGATGCATTACAATATCCCTCAAAACAGGCAGCCATCTCTCATGCATACAGCAGAGATTAGAAATCATATACCCTAACAGAATTAAGGCATTCTCAGGGACATCCACTGCAATTTCTGTCCTAAAAACTAATATCTTACAGAGGGGGCTGCAAATTAGGAAATCCAAGGACTCATCCAGCCTCTGGCTTTTCAGAAACAAGATTAAGTGCCCCTTCTTTCATTTGGCAGAAGACAGCTGTTTCAAATAACAAAGGAAAGATTATGTGCAAGGCAGAAAAACAGCCCCATAACTTAACATCCTTTCCTTCTCACCATGCCAATCCTGCACAAATAATTAAAGCATCATAGAACAACAATGGCATATGGTTGAAGGGTTGGCTCTAAGGGCACCAAACATCAACCATCCAAAATTCCCATGATGGTGCAAGAAAAATATAATTAACAATCACAGAACCAGACTGTTGGTTAATATGACTCCCTAGTGACTGCTCCAGCAACAAGTTTGTTTGTCTCTGCAGCTGGACAAAATAGATGTCTCCTACAGAAACCTAGCACTGTAATGAGAGAGGTTTCCAATACAAACTGCAGTTGAACAGGTTAAATCTGTTCTCTTTTGAACTGACATGGAACTTCAGCATTGCCTGTTTTGTGTTATTTATTGAAAACCTCTGCAAGTACACCTTGTCCCACATAATTGCTACCTAAAGCAGCTCAGTTCACACAAAGAAATACAATATTTTCTCTATGGTATTAGTTACCCAAACATCTCAGTAGCAGACACAGAGCAACTTAATAATGCATCAACAGCAATTGTGCAACTCAGGTGCACTTCTTCCAACTTCCCCTCTAGAACAGTGCATGAAGATTTATGGTAACTTGATTTTGAATTTGACTCTCTTCACTGTTTTCTTACTTCTAATTGTGGTTAGAAAAACAGGGAATCCAGCAAAGCAACATTTATTTAATGCCAAGTGATAGAAGTGAAGAAAGTGGCAAAGCAGGAACAATTAATTTCACCATACTAAGGAGTGACAAGTGATGGGGTACCTCAGCCCTTATTGTCTCTGCCTACCTACACCAGAGCACTGAGATATTAAAGACAAGAGGCTTGACAATAGAACTGGATGGCACTATCACAGATCAAGCTTCCAATAACATGAATAGGAAATCAATTCATGTAGATTACTACAATAACAGAAGTTTTGAGTTAACCTGCAGTGCTTGCGTGTTTCAGAAAGCAAAGCTTTCACTTCCACTGCACCCTGTTTCCTTTGAGGGCTTAGTTAAAGACAAGTCAAATGCTGTGGGGGAACTAACAGGAATAGCATTTTACATATGTGTGTGTAGTTATTTGCTTAACAGAAAAGGATGTGGCTTTATGCAAGATTACTTATAAAGGCTACGCAGCTGCCAAATCAGTTTGTTATGCCCTCATAAGGATGCTGCTTATGTTACATGCTATTTCTTCAACCGGCAGCATAAGATATATACCATATATAATTCTCTGAAGAACTATAACATACCCAAAGCAAATTAGATTTGATACAAATGGAAACCACATTTTTACAGATCGTGTCTATTCCTACTTCACTCTCACACTCCCTACACACTCAATATATACCCATTTTCATATGACTCCCATATATAGCATTCCCACAAAGTCCAACAGATGACCAACACTTTTATACTGCTGCTTACTTATCAAATAAATCTGCTCCAGCAATAGCACAGTCTTTTTTTCTTAGTTCTTGAGCACTCACTTTTTAATATAAAATTTATTAATGAATTGCAATGTTCACAAATATTCCCCAAAACAACTGCTTCTGACCCAGCAAGAGGGGCTGGGTGCAGATATTTAAGTAAATTGAAATCTAAACTCTTGAAATCAAACACTGATTTCTGAATTATAGAGGGGGGGGGGGAGAATCAGATTTAGGTGTGATACTGGTGAAGCAAATAGCTGGCTTCCCCATATAACTTTGAACAGGTCCAAGATCTCATTTAAACCATGCTGAAATTTGTACAAAGCACATGTTTTAGCTTAGTTGTGCACACCAAAGATCCATAACTGTTTGAGAACCACATATGATGAACTGTATGCAAAATTAATTATGTTTCTTACCTGGTGCTTACCAGTACATAGGAAATGTTTATTATTTGCTTTCTTAAGATACATGATGCTCCACAGCATTTTATAAGCAAAAACATCAAGTACCTATTCAAAGGAGTTTTCAATGAATTTTGACAGCTGGGCATGAAGTAAACATGGGGAAGTGTCAGATTACAAACACACACAGAATAAACAATCCCAGACACACATCCAGGATCCTTTGCAATGTGTACTGGGACACAACCCAGTGGCAACCCACAATCCAAGAGTTGCATACAAGATCCTAAACAACACTGCAAGGGATCCTGTGGTGCACCTTTCAGATTATATGCTGCTTAGGCTTCCCTAAAATTTACTGCTACCCTCAGGAATTGCTTGGACTTCTTGCAACCTGATTTAAGTTCAAGGCAGGCATGTAACAAAAATGGTAAAATGCAACATGACATAACTGAAGGGGAGGCGGGGGTGTTTAGAGGACTAACAGCTGTTTAAACACACTCCTCCTCCTCCTCACAAACTGTCTTTCACTTCCTCGCATGAAACCACCAGCTGGGCAATGTTGGTTGCCCAGCCGTATCTTTGTACCTACAGCAAAAGAAGCTCATGTCTGTCTGGAAGCTCCTGAATCCCCGGATGCCAGAGAGACTTGTTACTTCACGGTGAGGGGATTGCCACCCTATGCATGCTCAGTGTGAGACCCACTTCTCATAACTGTGTTCGGCAATGGATCACTGTAGGCCCTCTACCACAACACCTCAGTACCTAGCACTTAGGGAATATTGATTGCCTGGAAGGTACTACTCACCCATCAGATCCCAACTGCCTGAGGAATGAGCTGCAGTTTTTTCAAACGAAGAGCTACTCTGCACATGGCCAGAAAGTGGTGTTCTCTCCTCCATGTATCAATACTTTTTAAGGCAATCTCTGGCAACAGTGTTTGTATCCAGTACTAAATACGTAACTTATTGACTTATTTCATTTATATCCCACTTTTCTCCCCAGTAAAAGGTAAATAGGTACAGGTAGTCCCCTATGCAAGCACCAGTCATTTCCGACTCTGGGGTGATGTTGCTTTCACAACGTTTTCACAGCAGACTTTTTACAGGGTGGTTTGCCATTGCCTTCTCCCAGTGGGTACCCAAATTAGCTTACAACGTTCTCCCCTTCTCCTCCATTTTAGGTTAGGACAAGAGAGGCTCAAGGTCACCAAGCAAGCTTCCATGGCACAGCACTGGATACAAACCCAGGTCTCCTAGATCCCAGCCACTTCAACCACTACAAAATACTGGGCAATGCCAGTTATTCTAGCATGTATTTGCTCTTCCAAGGAGAGGTACCAAGGTCCAGTCTGTCTGAATGCTCCTACTTGCCCCCAACACATGCATCACATCCCAATATAAAAACTGTGGTGGCTCATCTTTCTGTTTTAATGTTACCAACTCCAGCTAAGAAAAACCCTGGAGATCTGGGGGCAGACTCTGGGGAAGGAAGGGTTTGAGAGGAGAAGGAACTCAGCAGGGATAGCATACTATTAACTCCCCCCTCCAAAGCAGCTATTTTCTCCAGAGAAAATTATCTTGATGATTTTTAATAGGGATGCCAGATTCCAGGTGGGATCTGGGAACCCCCCCAATATTACAGCTCCTCTCCAGACTGCAGAGACCAGTTCCCCTGAAGACAATGGAAGCTCTGAAGGGGAGGTGGGGGCGTGGAGAGGACTAACAGCTGTTTAAACATTTTCATTGCACTCCACTGATGTCTCTAGGCTCCATCCTGAAATCTCCAGGAGCTTCCCAACCTAGATCTGGCCACCTTCCCATCTCCCCTGCAGGTGGCCAAGAGGAACCTAGCAAGCTTATCTAAAGATCAGTGATAATTCCTGGAGGGCTCTAGCCCGCTTCTGAATGTGGGCAATCCTTTAACTCAGGTACCTGAAGTAGGGCTGCCAAGTCCAATTCAAGAAATACCTGGAGACTTCGGGGATGGAGCCAAGAGACGCTGGGGGTGCAGCCAAGAGCAAGATTGTGACAAGCATCATTGAACTCCAAAGGGAGTTCTGGTCATCACATTGAAAGGGACCACACAACTTTTAAATACCTTCCCTCCATTGGAAATAATGAAAGATACAGACACCGTCTTTTGGGACTCACAGAATTGGATTCCCGGTCCAATCCTTTTGGAGGGTATTTTGGGAAGAAGCATCAGATGCTATGGTGAAAATTTGGTGCTTCTACCTCAAAAAACAGCTTCCCCAGAGCCCCACGAATCAATTTTTCCATTATATCCTATGGGAATCGGTCTCCATAGGGAATCCTGGAGTGCCCAGCAGCCATTTCCCTCTGAAGTGGGGGGAGGGCCTCCAAACCGGGGGATCCTCTGCCCCCACCTGAGGATTGAGAGCCTGGAGATACCCTAATAATCAGTTTTTGTGGGAGGAGCATAAACCCGAAGAGAGACTGAATTGCTGGAGGAAAGCGAAAAGAGGCCAAGCACTCTGCACGTGCTCAGAGGAGCACTGCCTCCAGCACGGCGGAAGGGCCTGCATCCCTGAAAAAGACACACACACGAGATTTTATCGGGGGGTCGCGGTCCAGCCGGGCCTTCACTTACCGTCACTCCGTATCTGAGCGCGATGCCCTGCAGGGTGTCCCTGGGGTCGAGGCGATGCTCCAGGTAGCGCTCGGCCAAAGGCGCCGCCACGCTGGCCGTGCTGCCGTACGAGCGCGTCTTGGCGAAGGCCAGGCTGAGCGAGAGTTCGGCCTCTGTCTCGGCCGCCTCGGGCCCGGGAAGCGGCTCCTCGCGCAGGCACAGCCCCGGCACCGACAGGAAATCGGCCATGGTCCCCCCCTTCTCGGTCTCGCTCAACGGAGGTGGCGGGAAGCCGGGGCGAGGAGCATAGTGGACCGCCCGCGAGAAAACCCGCCGCCAGCAACGCCGGAGGCTGGGGGGGGGAAAAGGCGGGAAAAGACCAACCGCAACAACCGCCCGTTTGCCCAGGTAATGGAACTGCCTCTCGCGCCGACGTCGGCCCCCGCCAGTCTGCGCCTGCGCACAACGTCCACGCATGCGCCCACCGTTCTCACCTGCCTTAAGGTGAAGTCCTGAGGTGCAGACTGTTCTCCTCAACTTGCTCAGCTTTCTGCGTAGCCGCGACTCGGTTTTTCGGCACAGCAGCCCCAACAGTTCCTAATTTGCTCCCTTCGTGGGAACAAAGTTTGAGTCCAGTCAGTGGCACCTTCAAGACCAACAAGGTTTAATTCTGGGTATAAGCTTTCGTGTGCAGGCACACGTCGTCCGGTACATGCATGCACGCGAAAACTTAGACAAATAGTGAACCTTTGTTGGTCTTGAAGGTGCCATTGGACTCAGACGTTGTTCTGTTGCTTCAGACTAAAAGGGCTGCCCACCAGTGTTCCCTCTAAGCTGAGTTAGTGTGAGCTAGCTCACAGTTTTTTGTTTTAGCGCAGGAAAAATGGCCCCAGACCAAACGAATTTATGCAGTTCACAACTTTAATGTCAGTAGCTCACAAAATAGAATTTTTGCTCACAAGACTCCACAGTTTAGACTGCTGGCTGGGGCTGATGGGAGCTGTAGGCAAAAAACATCTGGAGAGCTACCGGCCACCCATGGTTTAAAGGGAGTATTGCCCACTCAATCTCCCTTCATTTTTTTGGGTGGGGGGTGGTCCTCGTCCTTCATGTAGTGTTTGGGACTTGCTTTCAGTGCCAAGGAGCACATAAATGCAGTTAAGGAAAGGGAGGAAAGAGAACCCCTGAGCATATGCAGAATGCCTTCTTTATTTATTTACACTTTTTTAAAAGGTGCCTTGCACTAATAAGGCTCCTTGAGGTATACAAGGTGCAAAATTTGTTTGGAAAAATATTTCTATAGGTAACTAATACTACACAAGTAATACATATCCCAAGGAACAAGTGTTACACTTGCCTTGGGTTAGCTCTGTAGAAAGGAAGCCATTCACAAGTATTCTAATCAAATGGACAAACTCTACTTGACAAAACCAAACAAAAGCTTGCCCTGGGGAAACACATTTCAAACAAGTACATGTGGGTTAAGCCACAGAAGACATTTTAAACATCCTACTAATAGAAGGTGTGAGCAAGAATTAAGGAAAGGGCTGAGTAAGAAGAATGCAGGAACTGAAGGACACAAAAGAGGAAGATATTGGAAAGCTTCAAGAGGCAAATTAAAAGGTAAGTTTATAATAGTCCTGTGTAAGCCTTTGCTGTGTTTTCATGATGCTGCTATTTCATTGTTAATGGGCTGCAGTGTGATGGAGGGTGCTTGCTAAATCCCCAATAGATGCATTTGAAATTAATTAGTTTTATTTGTTTATGAAAAATATATTTGGGGAAGTGCTGTGGTTGTAGCTCAGTGATAAGAGTGTCTGCTTGGCATGCAGACGGTCCCAGGTTCCATCCCCGGCATCTCCACATGAAAGGACAGGGCAACAGTAGATATGAAAGACCTGTGCCTGAGACCCTGGAGAGCCACTGCCAACCTGTGTAGACAATACTGACTTTGGTGGACTGTGAGTCTGATTGAGTATAAATCAGCTTAATGTCTTCTGACTGAAGCAGTCTACAGAGCGACGAAAGATTAATCAGTGTTAACAAAATCCAGTAATATAAGCAACACATTTTATCTAGCAGAAGATTTAGCATATATAATAAAGAGCCAGTGTGATGTAGACAAGTATAGACAGTCAGTGTGATGTAGACAAGTACAGACAGTCAGGGCCGACCCTCAACTGTCTGGCATCCTAGGCAAGGCTAACTTCTGGCGCCCTCCCCTGAACTGATAACATCACCAAGTCACCCAGTTCAGAGCCCCCAAGAGGCCGGCGTCCTAGGCAATTGCCTAATTTGCCTAGCGGCCTCACGATCCTCGCTGGCCAGCTGGGCCCCAGGGAGGCCACCATGTGGCTCAGCTTGGCCTAGCAATCCCCGAGGGCCAGACCAAGTGATCTCAAGGGCCGTAAATGGCCCTTGGGCTGGACATTCCCCACCCCTGCAATAATGTATGCGTTGTATAATTTGCTTATGTCATGAAAGTTATAAGACCCTGTGTCAATCTTATCAATTTGGTGTAGTGGTTAAGTGTGCGTTTTCTGGAAGAACTGGGTTTGATTCCCCACTCCTCCACTTGCAACTGCTGGAATGGCCTTGGGTTAGCCATAGCTATCACAGGAGTTGTCCTTGAAAGGGCAGCTACTGTGAGAGCCCTCTGAGCCCCACCCACCTCACAGGGTGTCTGTTGTGGGAGGAGAAGATATAGGAGATTGTAAGCCGCTCTGAGTCTCTGATATAAATTTGCAGTCGTCTTCTTATATTCCTTGGAGAATTCTTGGGTTTCCTGTAGCCTTGGTGCCTTAAGGGCCTGTTCTCCCTAGATCTATTAATAAATCTATAAGCCTTCCTACCTCACAGGACTCCTGGTGTGTTCCTCATTTGGTCAGGGGACACACCTGGCCACGGGTTACGTGGAACACAGGTAACATCAAGAAGATCACCAGCAGGGCTAGAACTCCAGAAGCCCTCCCATGGTTGCCCCCCAAGCACCGAGAATACAGAGCACCACTCTCCACACATACAAAACAAAGTTAGAGTCCAGGGGCACCTTTAAGACCTACAACATTTTATTCAAGGCCCCAGACAGAATGTTCCATCTTTATGTTGTGGCTAATGGCCACTGATGGGCCTCTGCTTCATATGTTTACCCAATCCTGTCTTGAAGCTGTCTATATTTGTAGTTGCCACCACTTCTTGCAGCAGTGAATTCCATTTGTGAATTACTCTTTGGGTGAAGAAGTACTTCCTTTTATCTTTTCTAAGCCTACTGCTCATTAATTTCCTTGGGTGTTCATGGGTTCTTGTGAGAAAAGGAGGAAAGTACTTCTTTCTCTACCTTCTCTGTCTGAAAAATAATTGTGTAAATCTTTATAATGTCATCCCTCAAGCGTTGTTTCTCCAAGCTAAATGTATAGAAAATGTTCCAATTCAGATTTACATGATGAAGGAGTGGAGTGAAAAAGGATACAATGACCTTATTCTCTCACTGTAATCGTTTCCATGTACATATCTTGAATACAAATTATTCAATTGCTATGCTGCACCAAAAATTGCCTTCAGAGATCCATATCTTCTGACTGTTCAGGAAGTGCTTAGGAAGAATATCCTTGTGGCTGCCACAGATCAATTCTAAAAGACATTAACCTTATAATTTCTTACTGACACACTGAAGAATTCATATTGCTTGTGTTACTGTTGTGTTTCAGCCTATGTCTAGACTGGTAGCTAGTTTTAATAACCACCATCCATCATACGCCTACGTTCCTTATGTTGTGAAATTTCAGCCTAGCTAGCTATTTGATTCCAGCATTCTTGCCTTGCTGTCCTGCTCTGTTGATTGCAGCCAACAGCTATGTGATTTCCAATGTAGACCTGTCCAGTAGTGATCAATGAAAGCAAGCAGTGCAATCCTTTCACTAATTTATGCCAGTTAAACAGGTTCAAATCCAAATCCCCTTGCATACACAAGCATAAAGAAGTTGTGCTAGCACAGTGAGATAACAGAGACCCATTGCTTTCCAAACCATAAACAAGGCCTATGTAAGCAGTAATGAACAGAGCATGAGTTTTTTTTATGTTGGTTGCCCCTTTCTCATCCCAGGACTCATGTGTCTTTCAAAACTATACAGCAGATGAAAACATAACAGGTATGCATCTCTACCCAGCATGAAATTGGAGGGAACTGCTATTAGTCTGGTTCTCATGCACCTAAAAAACAAATGAGTCCTACAAGAACCAAAAGTTTTACAATCCCATTTCTATTTGATGCTGTCACACTATACTATTCAAGAAAAGCAGGGACGTTTTCAGTTGCTCCATTCATGAATCTCACCTGAAATGTCTTTGTGACAAGATATGCATTGGGAGAAGGGCAGTTGGTTTCCTACCACAGTCCCCCCACTCTGCTGTTTGGCCCACAGTGGCTTTCACTGTGTCTAAATAAGCTTTCTTTTTAAATGGCATGACTGAGCTTTTGATTTTACTGCTAGAGAGAGCCTCAGCCGTGTTATGCTTGCATAAGCTGTGGCATAGCCACAGATGTTGTTCTTAAACCATTGGTCTGTGGTGCCTGTGTTCTCTCTCTAAAATGGCTCAACTACCACAAAAACATTTGTTCCATTTGCTTTTTTATATAAAGTGTGCCAAGCGCTGGCATTGTATTTCACAACATTTGCCTCCATGTGGAGATGGTTGCTTTGATTTTAGCCACAATACAATCTGGTGGATTATATGAGGAAGTAAAAGTTGTTTTCTCTGGAACTTGGGTAAATGAATGCAGATGAGATTGAACCATGGGAACTGGTGATCCATTAACCAGAGGTGAAGAGTGATACCACCATTTCAGACAACATTCCAGACAATTGGGTAGAAGGACAGCTATGCAGAGGAGCTCCTGCTAGAAAAAGAGCCCTGGAGTTCCAGATCATTATTCATGAAGTGTTTTCACAGGTGACACTCTTTCAAAAATGCTGATCTGCACAAAGCACAGCTACTGTCAAGTATACACTGTGCTCAACAAAATCCAAATTCTGTGGAAAGTAGTAGAAAAGCAACTTCCAGAAAAAGCTGAATTGTGTAACCAGAATAAATTAGACAACTTTGTATATAGTTGCCTGTTTTGTGTGAATTTTGGGAAGGAGCATGAATTGTGCAACATATGTGTCCCACCCATCTCTGTCCACTAGAACGGGTCCCCAACCCCTGGTCCATGGCCTGTTAGCAACCAGGCCACAGAGTGAGGCAGAGGCACCGAACCTTCCACTTGCCTGGGTCCCAGGTGGATGAAAGAGGCAGTGCAGCCTCACTCTGAAGCACTACCTCTTTCATTTGCCCAGGTCCTGGATGGGTGGAAGAGGCAGTGTGGCAGTGACCTCTGCCTACCCCTCATTTAAAGACCCCCATGGGGGCAGGGATGGGGTGTGGGCAGCCTAGGGCAGCAAAATCCCAGCACCCCTGCCAGTCTGTGAAAAAAATTTCTTCCACAAAATCAGTCCCTGGTGCCAAAAAGGTTGGGGGCCACTGAACTAGAAGACTTATAGTGTAATCCTGTGAACACTTCCTTGGGAGTAAGCCACATGGCAGAAGCTTGAATAGGATCCTGAGTAGACCTGTTTAGGATTGCTCTCTTAGTGACATCTCTGCTTCTGAGATTTTGTCAGACGTTGCTTATGAGTTTTCAGCTTTATCTTAACATTCATATAGCCTAGAAATTTCCTTGTGGTTTAAAGTAAATTATTGGATCCAGGAGTTAGAAGACTTTTGCTCACATCTTCATCATTACGGAGTCAGAGTCATGCCCAGGCCACTAACTCAAGGACAACAGCTTTCAGCCAGCTGCCATTTCCATTTTGCTCCATGGTGATAATTCAATTTCTAAAGTCTTGAATGCAGCACCTGTACAAGTGTTCAAAAAGAGGGTGGGTTTAGGACTGCTGTTAGCATGGCATGTGGTGGAAGCCAGAATAGCTCACTGTGCCTGCATGGTTATGTGGAGCAAGCAGGGCCAGTGCTAGGGGTTCAGATGCTCAAGGCAGACTCCTGCGCACACACACCCCAGCTCCTTTGAGAAAAGAAATTGCGTGCGCAGCATGATGACGTCACCAAAAGTTACATCATCAAGCAGGCCAGGGGACAAGGAGTGTGGTACGCAAGCTCTGGCCCTTCTCAGGCTTCTTCTCCCACTGCCCAGTGCTTGGTCACTATAGGGAACGTTTACTGCCTTGTGCACTCCTGGAAGAGTAGCCATTTGCCAACTGACTGCCTTCCCATTGGTGCTCCTTTTAACATAGTGTGTCCAAGACAGTAGAGGTCTATGTGATACAGAGAACTACCATCAGCATCAAAAGTTATAAAGTATTTATTAAAGAGAAAGCGTTCACATGCATATGTTTACCACAGTACCAGATTGGGAAAGGGATTAAAAATAAATGGGTACAACACAATTCCTCTTTCCTTCTCTCTATAAATTCCCTGTCAGAAGTTCAAATATAGGACAGGATCCTGCTTAGGAAGTTATGGATCTCTAATCTTGAAACTTCATCCAGCTATCCAGACTAGCATATTGTTAATGTTCAGCTCCTCCAGATCTCAGTTAAGAGTTCTGGTCTGATGGACTCAGCACAAAAGAGACCTTCCTCCTTTCTTCAAGGAGTTTATCACCTCTTTCTCCCAACCACTGACCAGGTCAGGCTGGCTCAGAAAAGCTTTTGCTGAAGATTCTTCCTGGAGACTCTTCCTGAAATCTCTCTAGTATTTAACATCTCAAAATCTCTGTTTCCTGCTTAAACAAGAGAAAGAGGGGAGACTGGATCCTCCTATTGTCTCTAGCTAGATCTATTAGCATTTCTTAAGAGGTAGCTAATGTAAGCCGAAATGCCCTCAAAACGAGGTTGGGGAATTTGTTAGGTGGGCACCTGGCTCATTAGGAATCTTTTTACCAATTTATACCAGGCTCAACCATCCAGAGGGTAAATGCTCAATAAAAAGGACTCTAATTTAATAAAAACCAATTGTAATTTATTTAGAATAATAGTTCTTCCACACAAGATAAAAATACAATACAATCACACATTCACACAGGCCTAAGAAACACAGATAGATTGATAGGGAAACATATAGGGGTAAACAGACAGGGTAATATTTACCATCGTAGTCTTCGAGGAAGGTTCCAATGGCGACATAAGAGGACAGGGGAAATGGACCCAAAACTGTGGCCAGAATTGGGGATGGATCTAGACAGCGGACCTGGGATACTGTTAGATGCACACATGAGTGGAGTTGGGTCAGAGGTTATAAGGCCTCACCTCAGCCCTTAGGGGATAGGAGGCAACGGGGAGGAGAGATGGGAGGCTCTGTGATGACCATGAAGGCTGGACATTAGCAGAGCCAATGGTGAGTCCTTTGGTGACATCCAATTGGGTGTTTGCTGTGACCAATGAACTTCACCTTCATCCTGGGCAACCTGGAAACTTCCAGGTTGCGACAGGGCCTGGGGCGGCTCCAAAGGTGTCAGTATGGAAATGGCTAGGTACTTGGGATTAAGTGGGCTTATCTGGGAAGGTGACAATAGGGAATCAAATATTGACCTAGGTATCACCCGGGTAAGACAAAAGACTTGGTTGATGGAGGAGAAGTTCTTCCTCTTTTCTCATCGTCTTCTGGGCAAGAGTTATTGTTTAGGGTATTGCTAGGCAATCAGTTGAGCTATTAATCCATTCATGGAGCAAATGGGTTGCTTGCAGGCTAAGGGTGACTCAGGGTGTGTACGTGAGCTTCTCACTATGAAGGAATGAAGTCCAGCCTGGCAGGAAGATGGCTACAAGTGGTGTTAGCGAGACACAGTGGATTCCATGCTCAGCGCTTCAACACCGGTCGCCTGGAAAGCTCCGTGGCGGCGCAGCTTCTTCCCCACCATGGCGCACCCACGTAGTGACGGGGAAACATCCGTGCACGTTGGCAAGCACTCTACACCGGTTTAGAATGCCTGCACACTTTGGCTTGTTTACACGCATGAGTCCCTTTTAGTCCCTGGATGGTTTTGCTCACACCCTATGGCCAAAGGTGTGTGGGCTCACTTCTCCAGGCGCCCTGGCAACCATGCTGGTGACTATGATATTGGGGAAGGAGGGGTCATTTCCTCACACTAAGGTGAGCCTGGAAACCATTGGCTGACTTTCTCCTCCCTGCCAGTTCTCTGCCCAGAGAGAGGGAACAAACTTTAAAAACTTGGAGTGACGATTTTGCTCACTTCAAACCTTCGCAGGGGAAAAAAATGCATTTCAAGGCATGATGCTTTAAAATCTAGACATGTCACCCTTTCAAAAACCAAGGACCTAGGGCTCTCAAAGACAGTTGCAACAGTTACATTAATATTTAGTTATGGTACCTAATCAGTTAGGTCCAGGAACACCTACAATCATTGGAATGTCCATTTACTGTAATGTCATACCATTTGTTCCGCAATTTCTGGTTGACTGCCCCATATTGTTCCTTCAGTAATGTTCCAGCTTGGATTGTCAGGTCACCTCACCATTGCAGCAGGGGGTGGGCGGAACGTTGTGTGTGATTGTAATGTACTGAGTGACGAGATGTGTTGAAGGCAACATGCTTTATTAGCGAGTACATCACAAGAGGGAGAAACGCGGGCCGGGTCCCGATTATATACATACCACGGAACAACTCTCAGCCTGGCCAGGTCCAATCCTGGCCAGTTAAACTTCCCGCCACAGATCTTGATTGGCGGAGCGTATTTGCGAGCTACGTCTGGGGACCAGTGGACTCCCACTGGTCACCTCTGTAGCGTTCGCTGCGTGATAACTTCAGGACTAAAATGCAAGACACAAGACTCCTCCCCCCTTAGTTCAAGATACAAAGTCTTTCAAGTAGGTTGGCGCCCTGCGTTCCCTGGTCGACCTCCTCGGGGTTATTTGGGGAGTTGAGGCGGCCGCCGTGGCTGGTGGGGCGGCTGATTCCTCATGGTGGGGTGATGCCGGAAGAGTGCTGTCCACCGCTTGTTGCTGTTCCAGAACCTCCTCTCGGGGGGGGGGGGGGTCGTTCCCTCCACTGTGGTGCTCTTCTGCCCGCATAGTCGGTGCGGCCGGCATCGGCTGGGTAGCTCCCGGAAGTGTTGCTGTGAATCTTCCCCCGCTCCCCCGATCACTGTTGGCTCTTCCGGCAAGGTGCGGCGGCGCAGCTGGTCAATATGCCTCCTTAGGATCTGGCCCCCCTCCGACGAGACCTCGCAGCACCCGGGCGGCTACCCACTCCAGCCCGCTTGCAAAGTTCTTTGCGTATAAAGGATCCCCTGGAAAGAATCCCCTAGCTGCTTCCCTGGTTTCGGGGGAACTGCAGAGCTCCGTAGCCCGGTCAGGATGCAACCTGTCTAGCCTAGTGATCAACTTCCTCCCCATTAGCAATTTGGCAGGGCTGAACCCGGTGACGGGGTTGGGGGTGATTCTGTTCCCAAATAGGAAGGCTGCCAGGCGGTGGTTCCAATCTCCCTGTACAATGCAACCCAGAGCCTCTTTAGTGGTGCGCACCATGCGCTCGCTTGGCCATTGGTGGCTGGATGGAAAGGGGCGGACCGAATGTGCTGGATGAGGTATTCATAAGCTCCTGGAATTCCTGGGAGGTGAAATTGTCCGTGACGAGGGTCTCAGGAATCCCATGAGTGCAAAAGACCCTTCACAAGGCTCTGACCGATGCCACAGTGGAGGTTGAAGCTACGGGAATCACTTCCAACCACTTGGTGTAGGCATCGACTAGAATAAAGAATATTTGGCCCTGGTATGGCCCCACAAAGTCTAGGTGTAACTGGGACCATGGCCTCTTGTTGGACTCCCAGCGGTGGACAGGAGCACTGGGCGGATCAGGCTGGGACTCTTGGCAGGGTTGGCACCTTCTAACCCACCCTTCTATCTCCTTGTCCATCCCCAGCCACCATACATAGCTATGTGCCAGGACC
This sequence comes from Heteronotia binoei, assembly GCF_032191835.1. Taxonomy (NCBI): domain Eukaryota; kingdom Metazoa; phylum Chordata; class Lepidosauria; order Squamata; family Gekkonidae; genus Heteronotia; species Heteronotia binoei. The sequence continues at coordinate 27,771,001 of NC_083241.1, forward strand.
TTCATATGCACTATCCCCGGGTGTATTTCGTGTAAGGCTTCCAGCACTTGCTTCCGCAATGGGGGGGAACCACCACCCTGCTACCCCAGAGAATACACCCCTTGTGTATGGACAGTTCATCTCTGCATGATGCGAATGCCCTGAATTCTGTGTCCAGTTTGCCCACGGGCCACCCCCTTCCCACCCAGTCTAAAACGCGGGCGAGGATGCAGTCTCTACCCGTGGCCCTAGCTACCTCAGCGGCATGGGGAAGCCTCTCGGGTAGCGTCTCTAGAAGCATCACATGGTGGGCAGGGGCGGGATCTGGGTCCATAGAGGGCAGCAGCAGGTGGCTGAGGGCGTCCGCGTGTCCCATAGCTTTGCCAGGGTGGTGGACCAGGGCATATGTGTATGAGTTGAGGAACTGGTTCCACCACAGGACGCGCTGTGACAATTTGCGGTGTCTGGCGGTCTGGGGCGAGGAGGCCCAGTAGCAGCTTGTGGTCCGTGGCAATCGTGAAACGCCTACCGTACAGGTAGTCGTTGAATTTATGCACATCTGCCACGATTGCCAAGGCCCCCTTGTCTATCTGGGCATAGCTTCGTTCTGCGGGGGTCAGGGTCCTCGAATAATAGGCCACGGGAACCTCCCTCCCGTCTGGGAGTTGGTGCCCCAGAACAGCGCCCACCCCGTACAGGGAAGCATCGCAAGCCAGAATCACTGGTAGGGATTCATCAAAATGGTGGAGCACATCATTGGAAACTAGGATGTTCTTAACTGCCTGAAAAGCAGCAGCCTGCTTCTTTTCCCAGACCCACGGGCGTGTTTATCGAGGAGCCTATGAAGGGGTTCTACGATGGCCGCTTTGTGGGGCAAAAATGAATGATAAAAATTTAATAAGCCCAAGAAACTTTGTAACTCCGCCTTGCACGTGGGGGCTGGGGCGTGGACAATAGCCCTGATCTTGTCGGCCGTCGGGTGGATTCCCGTGGCGTCTACAGCAAACCCCAAGAACTCTACCCTCAACACCCTGAGGGAACACTTCTCCCGCTTCACTTTAAGTCCCGCCATCTGGAAGCGGCGGAGTACCTCTCGCAGACGGCTGCTGAATTCCTCAGCGTCCAGGGCGGCGATCAAAATGTCATCAAAAAACGGTTGCACTCCGGGGATCCCTTTGAGAAGAGAGTCCGTTATGCTCTGAAAGATCCCCAGAGCTACACTAACCCCAAATTGCAACCTCCTCACCCGAAAAGCTCCCCTGTGAGTCACTATGGTCTGAGCCTCTCCTGTCTTGGCGTCTACCGGGAGTTGCTGGTACGCCTGGGCCAGGTCCAGTTTCCCAAAAACCTTAGAGCCTGCTAGGGCTGCCAGTACGTGGCTGACCACCAGAACAGGGTATGGATTGGCCTGGAGTGCTTTATTTAATGTGCACTTATAGTCAGTGCAAATGCGCACATCTCCATTCGGCTTCACTGGAGTGACTATGGGTGTTTCCCATGCAGCGTAGGATACTGGTTCTAGCACTCCCTGGGCCGTGAGGTGGTCCAGCTTCGCTTCTATTTTTGGTTTAAGAGCAAATGGAACTCACCTGGCCTTCAGCCTTATCAGTCTTACATGGGGATCAAGGGGTAAGGTGATGGGAGGCCCCTTGTAGCACCCCAGGGACCCATCAAACACTTCCGGGAATTCCCAGCACACGTGCTCGAAATTTTGTGTTCACATCTGCTGCACCCCCACTATTTGAATGCCTAGCGGTCAAAACCAGGCCAGCCCCAGTAATGTGGTGAGCTTTTGCTTGACCACTAGTATGTCCAGCGTGCCCTTAAAGTTCTTAAACTCCACCCTTACAGTGGCCCAACCCAAAATCTGTATGGGGTTTTTCTGGAAGTCCCGCAGTATGACATTAGCTGGTCGCAGCTGGGGCCAGCCCCGGGGTCAAAGTTTTCTTAGAGACTCCCCCGAAATTATGGAGATGGAGGAGCCCGAGTCCAGCTCCATTAGGCATGGCACGCCATTGATTAGGACTGACACCCTGACCTTATCGGGGGTGGTGAGCGGCAAGTTCATTACCTGTAGGCTAGTCGATGCGGTCGAGTAGGCATCAGTCGAGTCATGGTTGGTGGACTGGCCTCTGCGGGTGGCCTTGGCCCAGCAAGCCTGCGCTATGTGGCCCACTCTTCCACAGTTCCTGCAGTCCACGTTGCGATAGGGACAGTCCCGTCGCTCGTGTAGATCCCCACAGCTGGCGCACTTGGTGTTGGCTGGTCTCTCTGTCGCTTGTGGCCAAGTGGGCGCTCTCGGCCCTATTCCTGGTTGGCGACGGAGCTGGTGTGCTGCCTCCTCCTCTGGGTTGCCTGGTTCCATCTCCTCCTGGTGGACGGCTTCTGCTCGCGGGTTGCGGTAAGCTTTGGTTGCTCTCTCAAATGTGGTGGCTTTGTTGAAGGCGAGTTGGAGGGTGAGCTCCACTTTTGTGAAGAGCTTTTGCTGCAGTCTTTCATCCTAGAGGCCCCAGACGAATCGATCTCTCAGGGCTTCATCCAGCTTGTCGAAGGGCAGCCAGGTAGACGGCAGCCATCTCTCCCGCCCCTTGATCCCTCTTGTGGAAGAGAAATCGGTGGGCAATGATGGAACAAATTATTTATTTATACAGTGGAAGTTTTTGTGGATATCTCCTGTATTGTAAGAACCCCGTGGCGCAGAGTGTTAAAGCTGCAGTATTGGAGTCCTAAGCTCTGCTCACGACCTGAGTTCGATCCCCGGTGGAAGCTGGGTTTTCAGGTAGTCAGCTCCAGGTTGACTCAGCCTTCCATTCTTCTGAGGTCAGTCAAATGAGTACCCAGCTTGCTGGGAGGAAAGTGTAGATGACTGGGGAAGGCAATGGCAAACCACCCCGTAAAAAGTCTGCCGTGAAAACGTTGTGAAAGCAACATCACCCCTGAGTCAGAAACGACTGGTGCTTGCACAAGGGACCTTTCCTTTCCTGTATTGTAGTGTTAAATAATAATAAAGTATTTTAAAGAAAAAAGAAAATGTATTTCTTCAAAGTTGGTCATTCTGGCAAATTATTGTTCCAAATATTTGCTTATCCTCAAAATTCATGCATCACACTGAAGACTTGTGAAGCTTTGAGGTTTGCTGTTTTTCTTTGCTTGCAGCCTTTGACTATTTTCAGCTCAGGGGAAAGAGAACATGATGTTTCAAGGCAGAGATAAAAGGGAACAAACAATCTGACTGTTGTGTGAATGTTTAAAGCGATAGTTCCTTTAGTTAAGCATGGCAGGACTATAGGAAAAAGAAGAGGGATTACTAGTGTAGCTTTGTCCCCAAGCCTATGCTAGATGCAAGCTGGGCTGTGGTGATAAATTCTATAAAGGAGCACCAACCTGGATCCAGTATTGATACTGTGTTAACTTACTGGGAGACGCGGGGGGCATGGTTTTGTGTGGACAAGTAAACAATTGTTTCCTAATTACCACTGTTATTTCTGTGAAGATATGCTGGAAAATGAAATAACTAGATGGTCTCACAATTAAGTCTTGGTCTAGTTTCCCCCCAGGGGTAAATAATATCTCTCTAAATGTATTGAAGAGAAGGCTGCAATTAGTATATGAAGAAGAATATATTTAAAAAAAAAAAAAGATTCCAGCAATGGTGTGGTATCGCTGTGGAGGACCAGATGGCTTTGGACAACTTTCTCGGCTGTTTAAAGAATTGCATGGCAGCATGTGCATAAAAATGGATATGAACAGATCCGTCACTGTACTTAAAAAGCTAAAGAATTTTGCTTTAAACCTTGCTCTAGAATATGCTCAAGGTGGCTGACAAAGTAACAGATACTGAGCAACAGAATACCGAATGAAGTTTCTCTATAGCAGAAGAAACCATAGTCAATCATTAGAACAAATGCAAAAGCAACAGTTGTGTGGTTCTTTCAGCTAGAACCAGTCCCCCAAACGTCACAAATTACTTTGAGTTCCTCTAGAACTCTTCACCTCTGCCGTATGAGCAGCTGCTCACACACACAGCTTAGAGGAAATACAGGACAGGGAATGAATAGATGTATAAATAAGATCTATCTTTCTTCCAGTATCTTGTGGAGAAACTGAGCATAGAAGTGCAGTTTTGGCCTCTTAATCCTGTTCTGTTTGAATGCTCAAAAATGATCCGCTCATACGAATAAATCAGGGGTGGCCAACGGTAGCTCTCCATATGTTTTTTGCCTACAGCTCCCATCAGCCCCAGCCATTGGCCATGCTGGCTGGGGCTGATGGGAGCTGTAGGCAAAAAACATCTAGAGAGCTACCGTTGGCCACCCCTGAAATAAATGTTAAGGCATTAAGTTGCCAAAAATGAAACACTGGGGAGAAATATGTTGTCATTTATATTGTTCTGAACCTCCTGTCAATCATTGTCATTGGATGTCCTTGAAGTTTCAGGTATTTTTGATACAGCATGGCCACAGCTGTACATCCTACTCTGTACATCCTACTCTGAAAGTGGTTATGCCATAAATTAATAAAAAGGTGTAATACTCGCTGTATTATTTTCAGTCCTTTCCCTAATAGTCTCTAAAACTAGAAGTGGCATTTGGCCAGTAAGCTATCCAACAAGTACTTATATTTGTTCATTCTACATTAGATGAATTTTTTTTAAATACAAACTTTTTTTTTAATATTGCAACCCAACCATATTTTATGGCTTCATGTTTTATTCCACCAGCCTCCTCACTGGATAAGTTAGTTTTCTTTTTGTTAAACAAAACAGAAAGCTGTAGTTTCTTAGTGTGGCACTTCAGTGCGCACAACAACTTAAAAGCAAACATTATTACATTGCAAATTTAGAAATCATCTCAATAGAGTATATGAAGTTCATAAGTCACTGCTAAGCTGCTGCCATCTGTATTCAGCTTTCTTGTACAGCAATGAATCCTGAAATTACCATATTATGTTCCAAAATCACTAGTAAAAAAGGGCATTATAGTTCTTTTTTTAAATAAACATTTGAATTAAAGATATGATAAATGTACAAATAACAAAAATATTTAAGCAATATAAATATCCCTTTTTCAACTTCAACCCTCCCTTTATAAAAACCCCAGCAACAACTAATAATTATAATAACAGTGTCACCAAGATCAAAGGCTAAAAGGAAGATTAGCTCTATTTGAACAACTTACAGTATAATAGCCAAGGTAAGACTTCATGAAAGGAAACTTAACTATCTATAACAAAAAGATAACATGATCTTATAACCTCTATGTTGTTTAACCAAATATATACAAAGTAGGGTAGAGTCGGTTTGTTCCAAAATAGGAAACCACTTCGTTACAAAGTTCTGATACAAGGCATAAGGATCAACGAGATCCAGTTGGGCCGAGATTTTGTCCATTAGAATGTGATTCCAAAATTCTGTTAAACCAATGGCTTATTGATGGCACTTTGTCATTTTGCCAATTTTCGTCAATAGCAGATTTAGCAGCAGACCACAGGATCGTCAAAAGAGATAGTCTTACAGGAGGACATTATAGTTCTGATTTCCTAGGCAGTATTAATTATCATTCCTTGTATGTTAGAGAGTAAACTCTTGGAGTCATATCTATAGTTCAGTTAGCTGAGAATGCCTCCTTATCCATAATCCTCAATCTTGCTCTGCCTAAGTTCCTTCACCATTTCAAAAGGAGAAGTACTAACTGCAACCATGTTCCCAGCACTTTTCCCATGTTCCATAACTCTAATGCTGTTGCTAGCCTGGCCAGGGTGCTTTGCCATGCAAAACAAATGCTAATTGCGCATCTCTTTCTCTTATAACCACAGCAGCAGAGAGTGGGAGAGTTTCCTTCCCTTCTCTGTATATTCAGGGAAATTGCAGGCTTCTTCCTTGTGGTACAGCCTTTTGGGAAGAAGAGTGATGGAGAGCTTAAGGGGATCTCCCGGACCTCAAAGCTGAATTCCTCCATCTCTTTAGAATAGGTGTGAAGGACAAAGATTGTTACTGGGTCCACTGCTCCTAGAGGGTACAATAAAATGCTGTGACTGGTACAAAGGACAGAAGATGTACCTGGGTCCACTGCTCCTTGAAGATACAATAAAATGTGGCGACTGTGCTCCTTCCCTTGAAGTGAGGTGGCATGGTGCAGCTGTGGGAAAAGAGCTATCACCCTTGCTAGTAATTTTTCTTTACCTTTCAGCCCTGTCCCAGAACTGCAGGGCTGGTATGAAACTCCTTCAGTGTATTGCTGCTGCAGACTGGATTTCCATCAGTGCAACATATAGTCCCCTCAAGGTACTTAACAGCCAACAGCATTTCCATGAGACTCAGTGCATAACAAATGTATGTATGTCAGTTTCATACCAGTGTAATTGTCCTGTCTTTCCCCAAAGCATCCTGAGAGATGTAATTTGGTGATGGAGATAATGAATTCTCTTTTGAAGATCCCTAGCTCTTTCACACAACTACAATTCTCAGGATTCCCTGAAGAGAGGGAATAACTGTTAACCCTGTCTAACTGTGTAGTATAAATACTCCTGTCTCTCCTCTTTATCGTAAAGAATTTACAATGAACAGTAGTTGCCCCTAGCCAAACTGCCTCTTTCAAAAAACCCCGATGCCTTGTAGTCAGAGCTAAATCAATGTTAAGGCTGGTGGAATGGAAGGAAAGGAATCAACGCATTAATTAAATGCTGTGGTGTCTGAATAATGCAAAGAGACAGAGCAAAAAGCTCTGTTGTCATGACAACATCATCCCTAGATGATCTGGGATGCATCTCTCTCTGCTTACGTCCCAAAGCTTCCTGCACATGGATATGATGTGAGCTAATTTCCCAGCTATGCGTAAACTCTGTGCAAATGCCTTCCTGAGCTAAAACAGAGATACAAGAAGAAGTCTGCTTGGGCCTTGCCTATAAGGCCATGAGTAGCTGGAACTGGAACCAAAACATGTGCTTATGGTAAATTGTCAATCACTTATCCAAATGATAGCACAATTTCCTTCTGTATAAGTTGTAAAAAAAAAATTAAAATTAGAAGAAGAAGAAGAAGATATTGGATTTCTATCCCGCCCTCCACTCCGAAGAGTCTCAGAGTGGCTCACAATCTCCTTTACCTTCCTCCCCCACAACAGACACCCTGTGAGGTGGGTGGGGCTGGAGAGGGCTCCCACAGCAGCTGCCCTTTCAAGGACAACCTCTGCTAGAGCTATGGCTGACCCAAGGCCATTCCAACAGATGCAAGTGGAGGAGTGGGGAATCAAACCCGGTTCTCCCAGATAAGAGTCCGCACACTTAACCATTACACCAAACTGGCTCTCCTATTAGAGCAGATCAGACAAGTTCCTGATCCCAGCAGAGTTACCAAAAGCTTCTGCCACTGTTACCTGCTTTTAATAGTGATGACAATAATAATAGTACATTTCAGTGATGTACCACTTTAGAATGTTCATATACATTATCACTGTAATTCTTATAACATCCCTGAAAAGTAGCCCAGTATTATCTCTATCTTGGAGACAAAAGAACATAAGAGAAGACATTCTGGATCAGGCCAATGGCCCATCTAGTCTGTTCCATGGAACCCGTGGCCAGGTGTGTCCCATGATCCGAATGAGGAACACATGCAGAGTCCTGCAAGTAGGAAAACTGATAGATTTATTAATAAACCCAGGAATGGACAGCTCTTAAGGCTCCAAGACCTCAGAAAACCCAAGAGCTCTCCAAAGAATACAAGATTGACACCAGGTCTTATATCTGTAGTGACATAAGCAAATTATACAAAACATACACAATTGGATAATCAGGTAACAGACTACATGACTTGGCAACCTTTCATTGGAGCATCCCAGTTTTGGGATGGACCTCAAGAAATTAGCAACTGTTTACATTTCTAGAAACGCATCACTCCAAACTGGCACCTCTCTAACAATAAAACAATTCTTTTCCGTAGATGTACTCCATGGGGTCGCAAAGAGTCGGAATCGACTGTGTGACTGAACAACAACAACAACTTTGTTCCAAGGCCACTTGTGTTGTTTCTAGGCCTGCTATGTGTATGTGTTATCAGAACATGCATTTCAAAAATACCAGGCTCCTCTTGTAAATCTTCCTTTCTGCCCAGCAAATTGTATCAGCCTGTATGCCTTCAAAGGGATGCTAACTTTCCCTTGTCTCCTAACTAGGCCTTCTTCCTGGCCTGAATTGCTCTGCAGCCCACGGATGAGTGGCCAAATGTTATGCTAAAGTGGGTCATGAAGGCCAGTCTGCCAGACTGGAATGTACTTTCGATTTCACAGCCAAGTCAGCCCTCTACACAGAAATGCAAGCTAAAATGGGCTTTTAAGTTGGCCCCTATGTTCTACCTATATTCCTAATGTTTATACTAAGATTTCAGAATAAAGGATCAATAAGAAAATATCAAAATGTGCTGTGTGTGTATTACAAGTCCTACACTCTGTGTCACACAGTGACCAAAACCCAGGTGCCATTAGGAGGTTCACCAGCAGGACCAGATAGGGGGATGATGTTGAAAAGAGAATGGTTTACCAGTGAGATCATGCCAGTGGTGAGATCAACTAGAGATGGACATCCAGTTCCACAGCTCACATTGCTGTACTGGCTCACTGTTTTAACATACTCAAGTAAAGAAGGTCATACGGAGCTGCCTTATACTGAATCAGAATCTCAGTCCCTCGAGGTCACTATTGTCCAGTCAGACTGGCAGAGGCTCTCCAGAGCCCTAGCTAGAAGTCTTTTACTTCACCTATTACTTGATCCTTTTGACTGGAGACACTGGGGATCGAACCTGGGACTTTCTGCATGCCAAGCAGATGCTCTGCCTCTGAGCCACTGTCAAATTCCACCTAGGTCAGATAAATGATTCTCTGGTGACATCTGAAAACAGATTTATTATGGTATACAATTTATGTGCCTGAATCCACTTTGACAGATGCATGTCATGTGTTCCCAATTGGTGTGTATAAATGATAGGGCCTGGATGATTGTGAAATGCAGCAAGTATAACTTGTGATGTTTCTGCTCAAAGTTCAAATAAAGAGGGATTATTCTAGGTATTTGTTGCAAAAGCTATTGTTGCAAAGAAACCAAGCTGTTGAGAGGGAGCTGTTAGTCCCAGGTTAGGATGCATTCAGATCATACTTAGTTTTTTTTCCAGTAGCCATCATCAGCTGTATGAAATTCAAGCTTCTAACTTGAGAACATATTCTTGTTTGTTGTTTGATGGTTGTTTCCTGAACTATGCGAGACAGAGCACAGCTAAAGCAGTGGTAGGCTGGCTTCAGGCTTAAGTAGAAGTCTACCTTTTTTTTTTTTTTTGCCAGTTTTGGTTTCCACCAACTGGAGCCATTTACAAACTAGGAGTCGTAGCACAAGGCCTCAGATTCAGTGGGAGCTCACAGGAGCGCTGCTCCTGAACCTTTCTGAGAGTTCCACCTCCCTGTCCATTGAATAGTATGTGCAGCTGCATAACAATCCCTGGATGATCCACCACCTATTTTTCTACAAAACGACCCCTGAGTAGCACCAACAAAGACCAACAAAGTTTTATTCAGAATATTGGTCTTAAAAGGTGATACTTGATTCCTACTTTGTTCTACTGCTTCAGACCAACACGGCTGCCCACTTGGATCTATCTACCTGGAGCCATTTACAAAAAAGCTGGTGGTGGAGGGAAACAAACTGCAAAATGGCTCCTTCAGAGGGAGGTGCCTGTAGCCCCCATGCCAGGCCACCAGCTTGAATAAAGATGGCACACCTGTGTCTCTCACTCTCATGTGCTACACCATACAGAGCACGCTCAGAGGGCACCTCTCCAGTGTCTGTGAATTGCAGGCATGAGGCATCCCAGCATAGGGGATCTGGATATCAATAGTATACAAAAGAGAGAAGGCACATCTACCTGGGCCTAAGGACAATAACAATGCCCCTGCCTGCCATCCCCACCCTCTTAGGGCTTCTAAACTCTTCAAGTATGTAAAAAATGGCGTAATCAGAAGGTCTAGCTCCAAAAGGCCTTGCCTTTGTCTCCAAAGGGGGAACACCCTTGCTGTTTCCTGCTTCTGCTCCTGAAACTCCCTCCTTTACATAACCTTGTCAAAATCCTATTGTCAAAACTACCTATTGTCATTTTACTTTACTTCTCTATTACTCCGAGAACCAAGACAATATTATTCAAATATCCACTATTGTTGGGGGCCACCACGTTTCAGGATGTGCCCATTATGGAACAATTCACTTTTTGTTTTGAATGGAAAACCTCTTGCTGAGTGTTCCAGACCCATCTTTTGCTGGGCATTCCAGACTCACCTCCTGTTACAGTTTCAGGCCTCACCTGGAGGCTGGCAACCCTTGCTTTAGACCTCCCACGATCCTGACCAGAGTTGGCCATATTGTGATATATGTGCCATCCCTCTCTGTGCTTAAGGAATGTTGGAATTGGATCAAAGGTTACTTTACCTGAGGCATCTGAAAACTGACAGAGCATGCTGTATAGGTTAATAATTAGTTTCCTGAAAAGTATGTAACAAAAAACTTGACTTGTGTATTTTGAACCAGGGCTTTTTTTTTTTTAGCAGGAACGCAGAGGAACACAGCTCTGGCTGGCTTGGGGTCAGGGGGTGTGGCCTAATATGCAAATGAGTTCCTGCTGGGCCTTTTCTTTAAAAAAAAAGCCCTGCTTTGAACTAAGCTAAGTTCACACTGGAAATCTGGGAAATCTTGCATGGTCTCTGTGGTGTCAAGCTTTAAGGCTGCATCTGAATGACCATGTATATGTGTATGCTTCCAAAAAGAGGGAACTGAGTGCTGGACATTATATCGTAATGAAATGTATTTTTCTGTGTAACTGGTATGTTACCTGGTAGCTAGTAGAAATCTGAAGCTCCCCTGGAACTTAATATTTGGATCTTGTTTACATTGTCAGGGCCTGCTGCCCACAATGTTAGTGGTGTTAGTTCAGGTTTGATGTCCTGATTCAAACTGTAGGCTGTTCTAGTCCTCTTCCCATTCTCTAATGTTAAGGTGCTTGCATGTAAATTCAGAAAGCAATCATCACTTGCAGTTCTGGAATAATTAACAGGGTATTATTTATACTTTACTGAGACAGTCATAAAGCCCTAAGTTGGGGGCACTTTTCCAAGTTTCCATCTTAACCACCTCTGCTTAGTGTCTTGACACTGGAAACAAATCAGAAAATGAAAAATAATTTAAATTTTGGCATCGCTGAGACAAAAGTTAAAATTAGTTTGATAGCTGAATGGAGTAAATTGATTCCAGTTTATTTTCAGCTGAGGCCATTGTTAGGAGAGTGGATGTTCTTCCAACATCCAAGTTATGCCCAGCCACAACTGGGCTCTGTGGGAGGGGAGTGTGTGCTTGGCCGTCATTTTCTCCAGCTGTGAAAGGAGAATCTACTGAAGAGGGGTCACTGAGCCCTGAACAATGAACATCTGAAATCTAATCAATTTTATTTGTATACAAATAATAATTCACCCCGCTGGCATTTTAAGTTTGTAGTTTCTTTTTAAAAAATTAATTCATCAGTTTTATCGTACATGTTTTGACAGTATATATCTTACTGTTTTGCAAGCCACCTCAAGAATCTGTCTTTGGCTGAGGAATATGTTATGTAAATAATGTTGACAATCCCCAGACAAATGTTATGAATATCTTAAAGACATACCTGTAAATGTTAAGAGTTATCTAAATATGATTGTCAACATGTTAGTTCTGTATGTAGCGAAGGTGCAGTGATGTATTTACATTTGTGCACATTCACATCATTCATCTGGAATTAATGTCACCCCAGAGTCGAAAACGACTGGTGCTTGCACAGGGGACTACCTTTACCTTTTTATACCCAGCTTGCTGGGGGGAAAGTGTAGATGACTGGGGAAGGCAATGGCAATCCATCCCATAAAAAAGTCTGCTGTGAAAACGTCGTGATGCAACGTCACCCCAGAGTCGGAACCAACTGATACCTTTACCTTTTTTACTTTTGAAGGTCACTGTTCATCACTTTTTGAACATTCAGTGTAAGACAGAATGCATTGGATATTAAAGTGCAGCTGTTCCATCTAGTGGACAAATGATATACAGCAATATTTTATATATTGTACTATAAGCTAAACAGGGAAATCCTGACATGGTATTTTTTTCCTTTCGCCTTTCCTCCCCCCATCTTGCCCTTCTGAGTCACATATGCCAAATTTAGTGACATGAAAGGGAAACTCAACTGACAAAGAGTTTTGTATGAATCTCATCCATAGCAATTGTCATTAACAGGAACCAACAAAACAGTTATAATATGCTAACAAGAATTCTCATTTTCTTAGAATTTATTATTGAGGAGCTTTAAAAGGTATGTTTAGATCTTACATAAGTTAGGCATTAAGTTATGGTGGCTCTACAGAATTCACCTTTGCACCTTGGTTCATGAATGCAGCTCTCACTGACATGGGTTAGTTAAGATTCTTTGGGGAAAATTAGTATAATGAAATCATGAAATGAGCTGTCAGTTTCTTTTAATCTTTCATTCAGTGTAAACTGGTTTTGTGTTCTACAGTCTTCAACATCAGGAAGATTGTTCCACATATGCCATAGTTAGCAGCAACCACCACCCCATTTTCACCAATGCCTCCACATGAGCCAGCCCTTCTCACCACATTTTTACCCAGAAGATTGTATCCACCATATTCTACAGCGAGTGGATGGGTCTAACCCCCTTTTCTTGTTCCATCCTCCTCCCTCTGAGCTCAGCACAGGGACTGAAACTAATAGTAGTAGCGATCCCCTTGCTTTTAAACATCAGTCACCTTTTCTTCGGGAATAGCAGCAGAGGTTGGGTAAGTGGGAGGCAGCCATCAGTGGGCCAGATTTTACCCAGAAGGCAACAGTTGATTTTTTAAAAAATATGCTTGTTCTCTCCCCCCCCCCCACTACCCTTTATTCCCAAGTGCTTCTTGACAGGTTTGTTGTGCTTCTCCAGGAAAAGCACCATCTGTTGTATCCCCCCCCCTCCCCAGAGAGTTTTTACTAATCCTTGCAGCAGCAGGCCAGAAAAAAGGAGTTTCTCTCTTGAGAAATTCTGATGCAGCATGCTAATACTGAAAACTGTCAGAGGGAGAAATATGTTTGGTTTCTGCAAAATACAGTCATTTAAAATATGCAACTTAACAAAGTACCAGAGCAGTGATGAGAGAAAGTAACTTCTATAGTTAGCTTCTCTTATAATTTACTAAACTATAATCTCCTTTGCTCATCTAAGCTATCCCCCTTTATGTCAAACCTAATAACTCTAACACCCATTATCAAAGCAGACAGGTCCTCATTCAGATTCTTTGTTTATTTTAGCTTATGTTCTGAAAGGGACAAGAACAATCAGCTTTCTATGACCTGCTCTATAAAGGCAGCTGCTGTGAAAGCTCTCTCAGCCCCACCTTCCTCACAGGGTGTCTGTTGTGGGTGGGGGGAAGGTAGAGGAGATTGTGACAGCTCTGAGATTCAGAGTATAGGGCAGGATATAAATCCAGTATCATCATCATCATCATCTTCTTCTTCTTCTATATTCACAGGCCAGGCTAGCAGCAATGCTCAGGGCAGCAATAGTTTAGGAGCACAACAAAGAAAGAACAGTTGGCAGGACACGAAGGTTGCCAACCTCCAGGTGGTAGCTGGAGATCTCCTAGTATTGAAACAAATCCCCAGTCAACAGAGATCAGTTCACTGGGAGCTTTGGAAGTGAACTCTAGTCTACAGTATTATGCCCCACTGAAGTCTCTTCCCTCCCCTCTCCAAACCCTGCCCTCCTCAGGCTTCACCCCAAAATCATCAGGTAATCCCAGTCTGGTAACCCTGCAGGGTAGTGTCAGTCTACTTGATGCAGAATCAGATCATTGGTCGCTTTAGCACAGTGCTGTCTGCTTCGATTGGCAACACCTCTCCAAGCTATCAAGAAGCTATCTTCCTCAGCCCTGCAGTATGAGAACATATAATTGGGACTGAACCTAGCAAAACATATGCTTGTATTACTCTTTCACATAGATGCTATAGATTATGTGGGGGAGAGCATGTATTTTTGTATTTTCTCTGTGTGTGTATGCACACCTGGAAGTCATGGCAACCTCTGGTGACTGACCCCTACTGGAGACATAGAGGATATTCAGAGAGGTGACTGAATAAAGCCTGCCCCTGACTCCTGGTATTCCAAGGAGGTCTCCCATCCAAGTACTTCTAGAGTCAACCCTGCTTAGCCTCTGAGATCTGATGAGATCAGGCTTGCCTGGGCTATCCAAGTCAAGGATGATGATTAATGTTATTAAGGAGTACCTATTGAATGACTGACAGAAAATCTAAACCTTACTAGGGCAAGAGTACAACCTAGAATGTCTGGGATCCTGAACAATGGGGCCTACATTGGAATAACCCATTAATTTCCATACTACATTGTACCATCCTGCCAGACTTAATTCTTTTTGGACAAAGAACAAAACTGGTTTGGGCCAGACTGCCTATTTGAACTTCAGAGCCATTAGCAGATGCTTGAGGGGTTGGGCCTATATAAATCTCTGACCGGTAACAGCAGCCTCTAACATCAGAAATTGGGCTTTGCTTGGGATTCGCTAAATCAGGTCATCACTATAAGACCGATTCCTCACTAGCAGTTGCTCCATCCCCCACCCCACCCCCAGGCTTCTGCTTTTCCCAGCTCATGTGATCAATTCCTCACCAGTTGCTGTGCGGCACATTTTGATCCACAGCTCCTTCCAATTTCTCTCATGGTTTTTTGCTCTCGTTTTTTGTAGCCCAATACGTCCTGCTTTAAAGGCGACAGCTCTCCAAAATAAAGGTGAAGCCCTACTATTGGAGATTGCCTTAATAAGAGATGCGAGGGTTTGAACCTAAACTGAGTAGAACATAACAGTCCAATCCTATGTGTGTTCACTAAGATAATTGAGATCAAAGGGACATACTCCCAAGTATCAATCAAGTTTAGTTGCTTTCACCAAGGACCATAAGTTTGACAGCCTAACTGGCCAGGAAGATTCCTCTAAAAGCTCATAAAGGAGATGAAGGTGATGGCAGCTGCCCCACTTTGCTTTTTGACTCTCTGAAAAGTACTCAAAAGGTATACTGTTTGTATAGATGGAGGCGTCATTCCACGATAATAGCAAGGTCACTTGTCCTCCATTGTCTCATCCTTTTCTTTCTTTCTTTCTTTCTTTCTTTCTTTCTTTCTTTCTTTCTTTCTTTCTTTCTTTCTTTCTTTCTTTTTCTTTCTCTCTTTCTTTCTCTCTTTCTTTCTCTCTTTCTCTCTCTCTTTCTCTCTTTCTCTCTCTTTCTTTCTTTTCCCACCCTCCCCACCAAAGGCAGGCTCAGGGCGGCTCACAAACCAAGGGTTGACACAAACACATTAGTGTGACCAATACAATAAACAACAATAAAAACATAAAAACAATTTAAAACATTTGCGTGTGCTACTATCATAATTTCAGGGAGCAATTTAAATTCTGATGGTTAGCTATACTCAGAGGTCTCAGGATCGCCATAGCGTAGCGAACTAGGCCATTGGTGGTGTTCTTATGGGCCAGTCCCATTGCTGCAGATGTTACCATTCATGGAAATGTCTGGCAGAAGAGTGCCTTTTGCAGGCCCTGTGGAACTGTAAGAGCTCTCGCAGGGCCCTAACCTTCTCCGGCAACTCTTTCCATCAACTAGGGACAGCAACGGAAAAGGCCCTAGCTCTCGTTGTTTTGAGCTTCGCTTCTCTGATGCTGGGAACTGTCAACAGGTTTTGAGACCCGGACCAAAGTGTTTGCTGGGGCGTGTGCTGGGAAAGGCGGTCCCTAAGGTATGCAGGACCCTGGCCATATAGGGCTTTAAAGGTAATGACCAGCACCTTGAAGAGAATCCGGTACCCTATTGGTAGTCAGTGCAGTGCTTTCAGCACAGGCTGGATGTGTTCCCGTAAAGGCACTCCCATTAAAATTCTTTAAATGTCATAAATCTTGTGACCATCTCCGCCTCTTGTGGTAGTGAATTTTTCATCACATCTGTATCCCCACAGGCTCTGAGTCCCACAACACCAACTTAGAACAGGAAACTGAATTGTTATGAAAGTTTATTTACAAAAGTGACAACCAGTTAGTGGAAGTCCACATCATATCTTCCAGCAATTCCCATTGCTGCAAAGGCATGAACATGCAACTTTATTCATTTTTCAGACCAAACATCTACCGTTTAACATGTACATAGACTCAGTGCGCTATAAAAATGCATAAACGTTGCACACAATGGCCCACAGCATTCATGGAAAACTTTATTTTAAAAAATTAAAAATATGAAACAGCAATGTGCAAAATAATTGGTTAGCTAATCCCCAACCAGTTGCCTTTTTTTCTAAATAAAGGAAGTTCTAGTTTTATGTGCCATCGTCACATTATTCTAAATATGATTCTCATGTGCTTGAAACCTGTGCTTAGAACAATATTAAACCCATTACTAATTTCTACATACCGTTACAAGGACAAGGAAGTCTGCTTCAGCTTACTTATCTGTATTCGCTGCCTCCAGGGTCCACCTATCAGGTGGGGAGGCTAAGACTGATCTGTTTCTAGGTTACATACTTTACACCTTCCTCACCTAATTTTGATTATCAGCATGTCCCACTTGAAGGACTTAAGGCCAGAACTTGCTATAAAACAGACAAGCTGTGCAGGTTTTGGAGAACTGTTTCCATCTTGAAACGCCTTCTTCAAGTTCTTGGGCACAGAAGTAACTCTTGTATTTTCCTTGGAAGCAGGGAAGCCTGTATGTAAAACCATTGCAAGAGCTGTCGCAAAGAGGATGTGTATACATAAGAGGTTTGCCATGTTGAAATCAATGCATTGGATTTTTTCACTATATTTGAGTATGCTGAAATGACTGAAACCTTCAGCACATGTCCTGGGCTGCAGTCAGTCACACTAAATAATGCACTTTCTCCCCTCCCCCCTTGGATTTTTAATTTTTTTTAATTTTAAAAATTGAAACCACAATTAAGGGCATAAGCAATATAAAAAAACCCATCAAAACAAAATGCAGAATACAGTAGATGTAAAATGACCAAAAACACAATTTGTCTAGTTCTTTTGGAATTTCATCCTGTACAATCAAACTGGCAACAACTGGGATATAAATGTCAGTTCACACAGTAAAATCCAGTTGGAAAGTGGGTTGAAAGTGCATTATTTAGTGTTTGTGATCGCAGCCCTGATCATGAATGAAAACATCTTGTAGGTGCTGGGGAGCAATATGGTCATGTGTCAGTCTGGTCAATGATCTGACATTCACAAAACTGGTAATCCCCCTGCCCTCAAACCACTGAAAAGAAATTAACATTCAAAGAATGTTAATTTCAACAGCAAAATCAAAACCTAAATCATCATACCCAAAAATATAAAGAGAAGTTCTCTAAATAGGTAGTTTGTGAACTACTGTTCGGTTGCCAGCTACTACAAAGTATCTCTTTCTGCATTGCCTAGAAGACCCAGGAAAAGTTTGCAAAAAAATCTGCTATAGGATTTTTGTCCCCCCTCCCCCAAAACTGTTATTTCCCAAGATTCTTTTTCATGTTGCTTAGCTAATTTATTGTGCTCTTCCTATACCATCCCATTTCTAGAACAGAACAAAACTTGGTTGTGTGTGTGTAAAAGGGGGAGACAGCTTGGGATATTTTTCAAGACTCATCTTAAAGAGAAAAGTTTAGTGACTCCTTTTCCAGAAAGACTAGGCCAATGTATCCATTAGACTTCACTGGTAACAGTAGACCCAGGAGTTTCCCAGAATGCCCCAGACCCTGCCTGCAAGAAGCAAGCAGCCATTAAGAAAATCCAATAGGCTTTTCTTACATGGGAAGATCATTTATGTCTTTTGTCCTGCGGGTGGGGTGGGGTGGGGGTCAAATCTGCCTGAAAATCTCAACCATGAACCTGCATCAGGAACCTGATCAGACTTCACATTGGATTGGCAGATCTGAGTTTCCCAGTGACCAGTTCTGTTGCTTGCTGGGAAAACAGTTGAATTGACAGGTGTGTGGGGGGGGGTTGTTTCCCAGATTTCCAGTAGGAGTGCTGTGGTACTATGCTGACCCCTTGATGAAGCCATTTGATTCTGTGGCATTAACTTGTGGCCTGTCACTGTGGGATTTTAAAACAGACATCAAAGTTCACGACATTTACGGTGGCTGAGATTTGTGAGCAGATTCCTCAAAATTAGATTCTTCATATGAATGGAAGACCTGAGGTAGAGACGTTAATTTATCAAGTGGCAACTTTTTGAGCATGCAGTGACCACTTGAAAAACCAGTCATCTCTATGTTCTTAGCAACTGTTGAAGAGATTTTACTATTCCCTTGCTTCTCTAAATTTATGATCACCTGCAGAAGCATGCTAAGCTTGTCCTCAGTATTTCACAGGATAATAACGGCAGGTTCGTATCTCTGAAGAGAGGCAAGAGATGAGAATTTTGCTATCCACCCGCCTTCTCAGATTTCTGAATGGGTGTGGATTCAGGATAAAAGTTCTCACCAACTGGCATTTCTGCTCACCACTTTGAGCCCATTCAGATGACCAAAGCGTAAACTCTCCCGTCAGGCTAACTGTCAAACAGTAAAGGGGATTTTACCAGATGTTGGGTGCAGATGTATGGCAAAAGAGTTTGGCTACGTGCATGCAGCAGTAGCCTACCTATTGACAAACACCTGTCTGTTATTACTGTCATGAATGGGGAAGAAGCGGCAAGATGAACCGAGAGAAAATGGATGATTACCGAGGCTATGAGGCTGGGTTAGGCAACCAAGCGGAATATTACGAAGTGTTGTACACAATACACCCATTATATGGCTTGGCTCAAAGGACAAATACAACAATGACAAATTGCCATACTATAATAAGCAGCCGATATGCCCACAACCAAATTACCACATGAAATTCAGCATCACATATACAGAGGTTACAGTTATAATTACATGCCACTTTGCATACAGGAAGCTCTGATAAAAGAAGAATCAAGGAACACAGTGCCCTAGTTATGTAGGCTTAAACTGCCGTATCCTAAGCAGTCCTCTTGCCAAAGGCTTGGAGGGGGAACTAACCTGTGAACCTGGATATATCCACACCTCCCCCAGGGAGACATCCACACCCTCAATTTCTCTCTTTTGAGGACAGAAAAACCATTCAAGCACAGATTCCAAGAGACTAGGTGGCAATAAGAATCTTTCAGTGCCTCGCATGTTTCTTTCCTCATACAGCCGTGGTGATGGGGATCATTTAAAATGAATGATCTAAAATGAACAAATGATCATTTAAAATGAATGAAATAAAATAAAGGGATTTAAAATGAATGTTCGGGGGTTAAGCCTGCTAAATTTATCTTGAAGTTGGGATTCCCAACATGGTGCCTGTGGGTGTCATGATGCCCACTAACACATTTCCTGGGGCCCATAAAGTGTTTCTAGAAAGTGGGTGTGCTGGCCACTGGCGATCCAATTGGCATTGTTTCAGTGGCACCTGCCATCAGTGTTGCTTTTATTCTTTTTCACTCCGCTTTCCCAATATTCCTTTTCTATCCTGTGCTCAGGCTTCCTATGGGTGTGGCTCCGCCTCCTGCGGCAGCCATTTTGTGGTTGCACCCACTACTCTGTGGTTGCACCCACTACGTCCATACCAAAACTATCCAAAAGCCTGTTTTCTCTGAAAAAAATTAACATATATGATCATTTGAAGAAGGGAAAAAAGCATAAGATTGTCATTGTTGGAAATAATCTTTGGACAGAAGGGAAGACAATTTTAGTATTATATGTTCCCCCTCCCATACTGAGGCAATTAGCTGGGCTTCACCTGTGGGAACGTTATATTCATAAGATATTCCAATGGTGCTGTTCATACTGCTGCTGAGACCTTTGCAAGCCATTTCATGCACAATGGCAGCCCCTGTACTATCTCTGCAGGATATGCAACACTGCTTGCTGGAAATGCTAGAATGGCAATAGATGGGGAGCAGCTGACTTGTACAAAACTGACTTTGTAGTGGTGATGGCTTCTGTTATGGAAACTGCAGCAGCACCAGGGACAGAGCTTGTGTGGAACAGCTGGCCTGCATAAGCAGGATTTCCCAGTAATCACAAGTTTCACAAAAGATGTCCAGCTGTGAAGGGGTCATTATAATATATGTTATAATGTGGCCCTGAGAGACTTTAGATAAAGACTGACATTTGACATGTTGGATGGTGGATGGTGGCTTCAGCATACATACTGTGCCCTGAAAACAGATGGCTCAGAATGCAAAGAACTTGTGCTGAAACCATTTTACTGCATTTTAGAATATATATGTGTATAAAACAGTCTTTGCCCTTTGACTCTTCAGTCTGGGAATTCCTCTTAGAGCTATGGCCTGTTAGACTTCTTTCCTGCATTCTTAGTTGCAACAACAGCATGTCTGAAGTTTCAGGATCTAGATCGCATTTGACATCTTTTTCAATTTGTGCGAGGCCTTTGGAAACAGCAGGGAGCTATTCACACATTAAAACCTGTATGCTTCAACTGGGGCAAATAAGGATAAAGGCAGCCCAAAAAAAGGCTCATACAAGTTACTAGAAACTGGCATACACATATACATGTGTGCATCATTATAGCCTACAAGGGGGAAAAGCAATTTTTAAAGCATTCTCTGCCTGGTCGCTTGGGAGATTATTTTATCTTGCCACTGGTAAATGAATTAATATTAAAAGACTGTGTAAAGGATGTAAGAAAGTACCCCACATATATGAATACGGCACTTTCAGAATTGGAACAGGCATTTCAGCTTGTTCTTAACAGAAGGCGGTGTGGTTCAGATGCCCTTGTATTTGGTGCACTGCAATTGGCCACGGAGATATTATGAAGGCACAGTGTTCGTATACCTCATAGTATTAACTCAGGGACGTTCACTTGGAAATCCGTTCTTCCGTAGAGTGTATCTTCTGCGAAAGGTCTTGTTTCCCAGAGTGAAGCAGAGAAGCTGCAATACTAGCCTCTTTCTGCATTTTCTGTATGCATTTAAAGGGTAGAGGGAGCCTTCTGGTAAAAAGGCAACTTAAAATAAATGAACTGTAGCTTTTTTTAATTAAAAAAACCCACCACCACTTCTACCTGCTTCCTTGAAGGTAGCAACTGCACTACCTTGAGGAGGTTTTCTGAAATTAGGGCAGTAGGAACTAAGGATATTTTCCCTCCAAAATAAAGGAATAGGTAATCTAGAGTTCTTAATTGCATGTAAATATGAGGTGGTTGATTCCCCTATTGCGTTACAGATACAAACAAGGACAACAAAACACACCACAGTAACATCTGCACCCAAGACAATCTAACCAAATTAAATCAAAGCACTGTGGCACCGTCTCTCAATAGCGTAACAGTGGCTGTGTTTTATTCTTTTATCTGGATCTGGAGAATGTGCAGCTTTCCAAGATAAAAATGTAAACTAGGCAATTGGTCCTTTTGAATAGGACCTTTTCACATGTTGCATTTTAATGCACCTCACCTGCAGACCAAAGACATTTTAAGTGCACATCTAAAGATGCAAAGTGTGAATGCATTGAGAATGCTTGCAGACACCTATAACATAAACAACATTCATCACTTTTTGGTTGTGGCCCCCTGCTGAATGTTCGTTTGGTGTTGAACCCTGATGCCTTGCATAATATATGAAACAGACCATAGTCTTCTGCTTCTTATTTTGTTCCTTTCTCACATATTGGAGAAAGACCTTCAGCTTCTGCGGTTAATGATTTTTTTTTTACCTTAAAACTGCAGCTGAACAAGATAATTGATGGAACTGTAGTTTTATTCAGATCCCGTTTTTGTTCATATGGAAATGGAATTCCTTCTTTGTGTTGGTTGTACATTAACGATACAACTTGGTAGCCCAGTCACTAGCCAATTATGGCTCACAGACAGGTCTGCACTTGCAGTTTGGGAATCACCAAATCCCAATAACCAGTAGTAGTAATAAACTCACAAGAATAACTTAAAAAATTAAGTGGTTTAAAAATACAGCAGCTTCTGCTTATTAGAACACTGGTTTAGCTTAAAGAGATTTCTAGTGGCAATTTTGCCCTCTTATGTAAAGCAGCTATGTATATATAGAGAGAGAGATATATATATATAGTGGTTTGAAGCTATGCTAACTAAGTTTGGCAAAACTAGTATTTGTTACATAACATCATCACTGGACAACATATCTGGAACCTGGCTAGCCTAACTTAGACACATGTAAACAAGTAGGCTTTGACAATACTTACAAACGTAGCCAAGATTCCACAGACAGTGGCCACACAACCAAACCTTGATGGGGGAAAGGTAGGACACATAGTGGAATGAAGGTGCACCTGGTTTAATTTCCCTTCTTGCTGACTTCGTTTTTACTTGTGCTCAAGGTCTGACCAGTGACCACATTTGAGGTCAGGAAGGAATTTTCTCCAGGTGACATGAGGGAATGGGTTGGTTACAGTCCTTCATACAACACATACCCTGACTTCTTCTGTGATTATTCTTACAGCTACTCACTCAAAGAGTGCCTTCCTGTGGTATACCTGTTCTATGTTTATGGCACTTTGTAGTCTGGTTTTTTGTAAGTTGATCTACTGGGGTGTTGGTGAAGGGGGTGCTCCTACATTGCAGCGTGAGGTTGGTCCAAATGACTTCTTGGTCCC
This sequence comes from Heteronotia binoei, assembly GCF_032191835.1. NCBI lineage: Eukaryota > Metazoa > Chordata > Lepidosauria > Squamata > Gekkonidae > Heteronotia > Heteronotia binoei. The sequence goes on from NC_083241.1 coordinate 27,793,715, forward strand.
TTTCAGCGTTATAATTGTGATCTGCAGAAAGTGCTGCCCAGTAAGGCGAGTAGTGCTTTAAAGAGGTGCAGAACGATGCTGGTCCTAGCATGGGGACAAGGTGAGATGTCAAATATTAAAGGTGCAAAAATAGAAGACAGACACATCTGACACAATCCAGGGGGCTGCTCTCCATTTTAAAGGGGCTTGCTCAGGAATCCCCAGCATCTCCAGTTAAAAAGGACCAGGCAGTAGGTGATGTGAAAGACCTCTACCTGAGACCTTGGCAAGCTGTTGCCAGTCTGAACAGACAGTACTGACCTTGACGAACCAATGGTCTAATTCAGTATAAGGCAACTTCATGTGTGTGAGAGTTTCCCAGTAGATTGTGCCCCAGGTTAACTGTGAGGGAAGGGGGAGGCGGGTAACATCTGGCTTGCACTTTTCAAGCACCAAAATTTGGGCAACCTGCATTCACAATGAGACTGTAGATTGCTGGACTAGAAACCAAGAATGCAGCACAGCAAATATTTCTTTGCACTGACTGCTCCTTACATAAATAGAATTTAGCAAAGCAATTCCTATGAGAAAGGCCTATTCTATTCAGTAAGGCTTTGAAGCAAAAGGACCCTGTTTTACATTTAGCATCCTTTTAACTTGTTTTGTTTTTACAAGGAGGGAGGGAAAGGGCAAAGAAAGGCTCATAGTGGTTTCGGAAGTTCCACAATAAAGCCCATTTGACCGGTATGGAGGGTGTATTGGTTTTGAACGTCAATCAAAACTTGATGTTGTTGTTGCTGTTGTTAACAGATGTTTAAAAGAAAATCAAACTTGATTGTTTTGTTTAAAAAGAGAGAATGAGAGTAATGGAGCAGCCTTCTTCTAAAGGCTTTCCAGTGTCTTCCCTTCAGAGCAGTGAATTTTCTGAGATTGCTGACTGACCCGTTCTTTTCGATGGGCAGCTGATTCATGTCCATAGAGGCAAGGCTAGTGGCGTTCTCCTTCCACTCGTTTCTTGCGAACTAGAGAGCATGAGGGGCAAAACACAGTTTGATCAAAGTCTAGATTCACTTTTCTAAACTTACAGCATTCAAAAACAGAAACTAGGGTTGTATTTATTGTTGGAAATATGTATCTGTTTTGTATGTCCTTTGCAATGTTCTAAAGTTCCAGTCATTATAGGGTTAACACTGTGCCTGATTCCCTATTGTCTTCATGACCTAGGAAGAAGATACTGACTGCTGTCAATCAAGGTCTAGAAGCAGGAAAACCTGTTTTGTTTGTTTGGTCAGTTAGTTAGGTGACTTCCTTTGTTCAGGCAGAGAGGTCAAGAAGGAGGAGGAAGCAGTCTGCATTAAGCATGTGGTTCTCAGTGTGTTAGCATGTAGTTCTTTAGTGTTTGTTGTTTTATCTCCCAGTAACCTTTCCCTGTAGAAATAAATATGTTTTTGTTTTTTCATGTTAAATGCCTCTCAATGATTATTTGATCCATTGATCCATCGCACTGTTTGAGATAAAGAAATAAAATTGCATTTGTGAATGCAGGGAGGAACGGTGGCTCAGTGGTAGAGCATCTGCTTGGTAAGCAGAAGGTCCCAGGTTCAATCCTCGGCATCTCCAACTAAAAGGGTCGAGGCAAATAGGTGTGAAAAACCTTAGCTTGAGTCCCTGGAGAGCCACTGCCAATCTGAGTAGACAATACTGACTTTGATGGACCAAGGGTCTGATTCAGTATAAGGCAGCTTCATATGTTCATAATTTCAAACAGAATTTCCTTAACATTTATCACATCTGCATCCTTCTCTTTCACCAAGTAGCTTCAGGCATCTTACCTGGGATTATAATACTCATTCTTACAACACCAGCAGCCTTGAGAGGAAATTTAGGCTGAGGTATGGTGAGTAGCCCTCAGCTGGCAGTCCCATGTCAGAATCTTAGATGGGGGGGGGAGAGGAAGTTGGTTGCTCAAAGTATCATGTTGCTATAACCCAAAAAGACATAGAAGAGTGCTTTGTCTTATTAGCATCTCTGTATTTTGAAGTGTGGATACAGTAGGTGGATTTTCAAAATTATAACTCTGAAAAAGTGTCTCTGCATCTTAAAGCTACACTTGGCCTATTAACACCAACCTAGTCCCCCAGTGAGGCTTTGGGATGTTCCAGCACTCTTGCTAGCATGATGGATACAGTGACTTACCTAGGTCATTATTTTTAGTGATGGCTGCTGCTACCCTCGTTCTTGGACCTTGCTTTGTAAACTGGTACCCAAATTTGAGGATCTGGGAGTTTTCCTCCAGCATCTGAGCAATCTCCATCTCCACTGCTGTGCCAAGCTGCTGCCTCTAAGGAATGAATTAAAATGAGAATCAAGCATTTACTTCCAAAGGAGAGGGAAGCAGACCTTAGTTGACACCACACACATGCATCACTTGGTATCTCATCATTGTATTAATGGTGGTGCTTTAAAGAGCAACAATAAGTTAAAAACAGAGCTCTCCCCAAAGAACTTACAGTCTAAATTTAGTCATGGAGGGAGTGGGGAGAATTAAAAGAGGGGGGAGAGAGGCAGAGGTAATAGGGAATGAGTAGAGAACAAATGTAGCTAACACTTATTAAGGCTTTATTTTAGTTGGAATGGCATAATGGATTATAGCAATCAGTGTTAAAGGAGAGATGTTTGAAAAGTCGGGCACCATAGTTCAGTGGAAGCCAACAATATTGGAGCTTGTTCACACATGCTCATCATCCAACAATGACTTGCATTTGTGAATGAACCATCAGCAATGAAATACTGTGGTCAAATGCGAGACTCGATGAAACTTTGGTTTCACTGAGTGACACAGTTCCATAGCACAGGTTAATGGCTCAGCAGCAGAGCATCTATCTTTTTTGCATGCAGTTGACAGCATCACCAGTTAAAAGGACCAGGTAGTAGGTGATATGAAAGACCCACTGCCAGTCAGAGTAGATGATACCAACTTTGATAGACTGCTGATCTAACTCACTATAAGGCAGCTTCAAGGATCATTTAATAGTCTGAGTGGCCCAGCTTGGAGGCAGAGTGCTGGACAAGAAAGAACTCTGGTCTGACCTAACACCACAATTTTACTGTTCTTCGTATTTTGCTTTTGGTACCCAGTTTTCTCCACATGTTTTCTATTACATTTCTGAAGTTGCAAGGAAACAAAAAAAACCCCAAGTCCTACCACTCTCAGGTCTGTCTTCTTTCAGAAATATCTCACAACCAGTGTTCCCTCTAAGCTGAGTTAGCATCAGCTAGCTCACAGATTTTTGTCTTAACTCAGGAAGGATAACCCCAGAGCACAATAATTTATGCAGTAACTCACAACTTTAATACCAGTAGCTCACAACTTTCATGCAAGTAGCTCACAAAGTAGAATTTTTGTTCACAAGACTCTGCAGCTTAGAGAGAACATTACTCACAACCACATCTTGACCACCTCCTTACTGCTTATTGTATGTTTATTTATATATTAGTCTTACATCCCGCCCTCCCTGTTGAAGCAAGCTCAGATACCAAGCTATCTCTATAGCCAAAGCCAGCTTCCAGTCCACAGTCCATTCCTTTACCTGATTGTCAATTTTGATCTCTGTCAGTGTCTTATTCACTTTTAGGGCATCAACCAGGGCCAGGATCCCAATCCCGGTGATAAAGTTGGATTCTGTATTTAGACTTTTCAATGTCTTGTTCACTTTTAGAGCATCAGCAAAAGCCTGAAGGCATAAGAATAGTTGCATTAGTTAGTATCTCAAGATTATCCACAAACAACAGGTGAAATATATGTACCTACCATGGCACATATATTTGGCAATGTCCCAAAGATAAAAATCTTCATTTTAACGTTCTCTTTTACAATTTATTTTAACACATTTGGAGGGTCAGCATAATTATATGATTGGATTTATTTCATTTTTACCATGCTTCAGCACTGTATTGGTACATATAAACAAAATTTCATTTCAGCTACATGTCATGTTTAACCAGAAGTAGTTTCAGGTGTTCTCTTGTGACTCAGGTTCGGGAAATGCCTTCTGTACCAACCCAGAAAAGAGAGGAACAAGTCATAGCTTTGGTTCCTGCATCAGAAGTATGGAAAGGGGGTGTGCAAGCCACTCAGTGACCCAGCTTTTAGCACCGTATCACCTAAAGCCACTCCCAGACTAACTTTTAAAACTAAGGAATGAAGCATTACTTGTTCAAGTAATACCAATCGCTTTCCTTCACAAACAAGGCATTCCTTTGTTTTCCAGAAGACTACAGTTCACACAGATTTTTTCAGGTAAGAAACTCTAGAATTCTGGGATCACAACGGAGAAGGCCCACAGCTGTTAATCTCCCCCACCTTCATCTTGCATACATCATATTCTATGTAACATGTGATCCTAAAAGATGAGAAGGCTCATAAGACATGGAGCAGTGATGATATACCCAACAGGAAGATTTGGGTGCCTTTAATAACAACATAGTAAGCAATAATTTTAGGGGGGCATTGCAACAGTGGGAGTGTTTCTAGTGTCCTGGCCCCACTGGTGGACCTCCTGATGGCACCTGGGAGTTTTTTTGGCCACTGTGTGACACAGAGTGTTGGACTGGATGGGCTATTGGCCTGCTCCAACATGGCCCATGTTCTTATGTTCTCTTATGTAATACAACAAGTGAAGTTTTCTTGCCATAGAAATATAGGGATAGGGAAAGCTGCATCTGTTGAATTTCTCCTTGTCTTGTACTGGTTAAAAACAAAGGAGTCCAGCCAGAAAAATGATAGCAATACTAGAGAGTATATTCCTCAGACAGAACAGAGGAAAGAGATTTACTAAAGAGATATTTTATAAACAAAAAATGTCAAAAATGGTACAGCCCTAAAGCTATGTACAAATTTGTATTCCCTCAGACATTCTTCAGCATTTGCAACTCTACATCTTGTAGAGACAAAGTTTTTCAAGGAATGCTTTGTTCAGCTTACAATTGCAACAGGATCATTGCTCCGAGTAGCTGCCAGACTGAATTTCTTCACATATGTATTGGTTTCCAAAGCTTTTGCAAACTCTTTCAGTGTTGGAATTGGGATATTCTGCATTATGGGGAGAAAATGCAGCAATTTAGGACATTAAACAGACACTGGATTTAAATGTAAATAAAAAAATGAAGTTTTTTAGCCGGGAAAAGCAGATTAGGTATATGGGCAGCCTCCATTATGCCAAAATTTTCAAATATTGGCTTCTAGTGGCAGCTTTGGAGTCCTGAGAGCCTGGATAATGCCAGACCATGGTTCAGCATTACACAATGAAGCATCATATGTAAGCTTGCAACCTCCAGGTGGCACCTGGACAGATCCCAGCATTCAGAAAATGGCAGCTTGCGAGGTAGACTCCATGGAACTACACTCTTCCCTGGCTCCACCCCCAAATCTCCAGTAATTTCCTGACCCAAAGTTGGTAACCTTACTCATAAGCCTGCACTCTTTTCTCTTCCTCTCTCCTTCTGACAGATGCTCCAATTCCCTCCCTCTGGCAGTGAGCCATTATTTGTTTTTACATCTAAACTGGCAAATTGTGGTTTGAGTTTGTCCTACAAACTATAAAACATTTCAATTTGTTATTCATTGGAGCTGACTCTCTTGGCCTGGTGGGTTCAGCATGTAAATCTTCCAGTCTCTCCAGAAGGTTGCTGAGATATTAGCTCAGGACCTTCATGCATTGCTTTCTTACTGACATTACCTATTCACAAAGATTTTAATGGTGGGGGTGGGGAATAATTCAAATATGCAGCCCCTTCGTGCGCATCCATACCATATTAGAATAATCTCTTAGGGTTCTGCTCTGTCCTTCCACTGTGAATGAAGAAATACTCCAGAAAACAAATTAAACGCAACAGAATGCATTTCAGTACCTTTATATTGTTCAGATTCACTTCCAGGAGTGTAGGATCATTTGCCTTAATCCTTTGCAAAGTGGCTTCTACATTGGTTGGATTAGGTGGCTCTTCAAAAACTGGTTTGACCTTTTCACCCTTGACCACATCTGAAAAACATAATCCAAACCAATTCCTTTTTTTTTCTACCAAACGTTTTATTTTTGCAATATATTGAAATAAATTCATCTATTCAAATTCAAATATACTTCTCCAATACATTACATATTTTCCTCCCCCCCCACTCCTCTTATTCATGACCTCTGCCAGTACTTAAAACAAATTCAAAGCATATTAAAAGTAAATTCACAATTATGAAATCTTTAGAAAGAAAAAATTATCATTCACTAACCGTTTCTCTAATAATCACTTAGTTCTTATTAAACACAAAGCTCATAATTATTAAATCAATTCCAGAGTTCCACCTATCTTAGTCTTATCTTAACTCTCATATATATATTTACCAAATAACTATGTTCTACTAATGCTTTTATCACAATTCCTCTTTATCATTTAAATTTCAATTAATATTGTCATACACTACTAAATATCTTTTCACCATTATAAATTTTTACACAAAGAGTTATCTTTCATTAACCTTTTCTCTAACATTCACTTAGTACTTATTAAACATAAAACTCATAGTTATAAAATCAACTCTGGAATTCCAGCTGTCTTAATCTTAACTCATATATGTATAATTACCATGTAACTATATCCTACTAACTCAATAATCACGATTCTTCTTTATCATTTATCTTTCTCTATCAAGCTTTTAATTTGTAGCAGCTGAAACCAATCAAATTTGTCCTGCAGCTCTTCAACCGATTTCATTTCAACTTTGCCCCCCTTGAACTTTAGCAGTTGTTCGTATGATACCCATTTCCCTTCCCTTACACTTTGCGGCATACTTATTACTTCTGTTGGCACAATCCAAAGTGGTTTCCTCTCATCTCCATACTTACTATATTCTTTCCAAGTATTCACTATATCCTCCTTATATAGTGATGTGAAAAAACCATCCATCTTCTCTTTCCCATAATACATATATGCATGCCAGCCAAAGATATTTCCATGTCCTTCTAGCACCAATAATTTTTTGTTGATCAAAGTCATCCATTCCTTAATCCATACCAAACAAACTGCATCATGATATAGCATTAAATCAGGTAATTGGAAGCCACCTCTTTCTTTCGCATCTGTTACGATTTTCATTTTGATTCTTGGTTTCTTACCCGCCCAAATAAACTCTGAAATCTTTCTTTGCCACAGGTTAAATTGTTTCTTATCTTTCACTACTGGGATAGTTTGAAATAAAAACATCATCCTTGGTAGAACATTCATTTTAATTGCAGATATCCTCCCCAGCATAGAAATGTTTAGTTTATTCCATTTTAACATATCATCTTCTATTTTATGCCAGAGCTTTTCATAATTGTTCTTATATAAGTCAATGTTTTTCATTGTCATTTCCACATCTAAATATTTTACTTTGGAAGCAACTTCACATCCAGTGGCATTTTGTAATTCTTTCTGTTTGCTTAATGTCAGATTCTTAGTAAGGATTTTCGATTTTTCTTTATTAATATAAAAGCCAGCTATCTCACCATACTCTTTAATTTTCTTTAACAACAAAGGCATCACTTGTACTGGGTTCTCATTAATGAACATCACATCATCTGCAAAGGGTCTGTATTTATAGGAAAAACCTTTCAACTTCAATGCCTCTATTTCACTATCTTCATCAATTTGAGTCAACAAGACCTCTAGGGTCGTTATAAACAACAACGGAGATAGAGGGCAACCTTGTCTTGTGCCTTTGCTGATCTTCAGTTGTTCAGTTAAGTCAGTATTCACACAGCGTTTTGCCTGTCGTTCTGTATATATTGCTTTAATCATCCTTATAAAATCTCCTAATTTCATTTTCTCCATCACTGCAAACAAAAAGTCCCAGTTAAGATTATCAAAAGCTTTTTCTGCATCCGCAAAAAATAAAGCTACCTCCTTTTCTGGATGTTTTTCATAGTATTCAACAATGTCTATTACATTTCTGATGTTATCCCTTATTTGCCTCCTAGGGAGAAAACTCGCTTGTTCTTCCTGAATAGAAATGTTTACATGCTGTTTGAGTCGTTCCGCTAGAATTTTAGCAAATATTTTATAATCATTATTCAGTAGTGAAATCGGTCTATAGTTTTTAACATTCGTGGAGTCTCTTTCTTCTTTCGGTATTAATGAAATAACAGCTTCTTTCCATGAATCTGGTCCCTTCCCATCTTCTCTAATACAGTTCATCAACTTTTGCATTTTGGGCATTAGTACATCCACCAAGACTTTATAAAATTTTGCTGAAAAGCCGTCTGGACCCAGAGCTTTCCCTAATTTCATTGAACAAATCGCTGCTTCAATTTCAACCTTCTCAATTGGATTATTCAAGATTTTTTCCATATTATCAAAGGTTTCACCTTTATTCTTTGCAAATAGGCATCAATTTTTTCTTTTTTTACCTGTTGACCTTTAAAATCTCCCATTAGCATAACCTGTTCATAAGTCACTTGATTAAGTTGTTGCAAAATGTCTTTAAAGAAAACATCCTTCGCCCCGTTAGGGACATACAAGCCCACCAACAACGTGTTTTTTTTCTTTCACTTATCAACACCTCCACTGCAATGTATCTGCCATCATTGTCTTTAAAAACCAGTTTAGGTTTCTATATGTCTAACAGGGACTCTATATGCATAATCACATAAGCGCTCCTCTTCACTCCACACTTACTTCCTGACTCTCTAGCACTGAAGTCTCGTTCTCAATGGTTGTAAGCCTCGCAATGATTGCAGGAAACGTCACTTCCTGTTTTAAGGAGAGAGTCTGCAGCTTTGTTATGACTGGGTTTTTTTTCAAAGCCACAAGAATTCATAACAGCAAGTATTTTTCTGCACTTTTCTGCTTTCTTTTAAGTCCAAAAAAACCACTTCTACCCCCTTCCACTTCTTCTTGATTTCACACTTTGAAAAATAGTTCTGGGTCCTAGATCTTCCCTTTTAACAAGCTTAGATTAAACCCGGAGTAGCAGATAAGGATCTTTACCTTATTAACAACGTCTATTCTCTCGTTACACCATCCATTTTATCTCAGATGTTATTATAGTCCATAGGAAGCATTAGTGAGTTTATGTAAATTTAATGACTCCAAAGATTCTTTGTAGGCAATAGAATGCAATTCTTCATCGGGGGAATCTTCAAAGCCGGAAAAAAACCCTCCTGGGATCGTTTGTCAGCCAAAGTGAATCCTCCTCGAAAAAAACATGCATGCCATAGACAAGTTCCTTTACTGGAAAGAGTAGACAGTAGGCTTTAAAAAGCCTTTTCTGTCCAAAAACAAAGATCTTGGTCTGCTCCAGACAAGGAAACAGGTCAGCCCACCAACCTTCAACCCCGGAAGCCCAATCCAAACCAATTCCTAATGGGAATGCCATCAATGCATTAGTGGAAATACATATGATTTTCTTTTCATTTTCCCTGATATCTTCCTCAAGACATGTTAGATATACATTAAAAACCATGCTCTGGTAGGGTACAACTAGATTGCCCCAAAGGGACAAACAGCAATCGCCACCCCCGCCCCCTTTTCTTGCACACCATAGTCCCAATCCAAGTCAGGATTTTACAGACCTAGGAGATTTTTCAGCTTGGAACTTGTAATACAAGTTTGAGATTGTGGGGACACTGGGAGAACATAACTTGCAGTTTGGCCCTGAAGCTGTTGCCTTCTCAAGGCAACCCATCCTCAACCAGTGACAACCAGAACCAGGGTCATTTCCAGCAACTTCTGTAACATTAGGGCAGTTCAGCCAATCACTGCCAGAAGCTTCCTCATCATCAGCGCAAAAACTACCTTAGAGCATTACATGACCATCTGACAGCAATGCTGATTCTGTGAATTAGGCAGATCATGAGAAGGAGGGTAGGAAGGGTTGCATCAGTGCTTAGTTCTCACAGCCCTTTCTTACACACCCAGGGAAATGCTAATTGGCACTTTGGGGTCAGTCAGCAATTTTTCTCCAGGCCAGTTTGGCAAGGGATCCTGGAGGTTTTTGCCATCTTCCGAACATGGAGCAGGGGTCACTGGGGACGTATGTGTGGGGAGGAAGGTATTTGTGAATTTCTTGCATTGTGTAGGAGGTTGGAATAGATAATCCTGGAGGTCCCTTCCAACTCTATGGTTTTATGATTCTAAGACAGGTAGTGCAGCTCTAGTTAATCTCAGTCTCATTATGGAAACCGATGAATGGCATCATTCTATAAAGGGAATGAGGGGCGCTCCCTTTGCTCTATAGAGTTCTGCTGTTTTCAGGTAAGGAACAGCTATTCACTAAATACAGGGAGGATCTTCCCTCATTACCCATCTCTTACATTAGCAGACCATCTGCACATTCAATTAGTGTTTGTGAAACTGCAACATCTGCACATTCTACACAGTAGTACCACCAAAACAGCTCCCCTGCCAGCCCTTTGATTTATTAAGTCTTTACAGAGTAGCCTTACTTGAGACATACAATTCCCAGTGCAAGCAGCAATGCACTGTAGATGAGCACTGGCTATTCCTGGATAGATATATAAATCATGGCTTCCAACGCTAATTAGCAATTATGGTGTTTCAGCATTAGACTAATGGAATGAATAACAAACTGGCTTAGACCACCCAAGCTGTCTAAGAAGGAGGCTATCTGTTAGCAATTCAGCAATGGGCGACACCCAGCATGAACAGGAGGGATGCTGGCCACCAACAAAATCCTCCCCTTGCTCTTCTCATTGAGCTCCGGTATGCGAGAGAGTCCATGCAGTGGTTCTGATGATTATTCTTCTGGTGACTGTGTCAGAACAGTTTAATTGGCTCAAGAAATTTGAAAGACAGAAGTGCTGCTACAGGCAATGCTAGAGAGAATCAAAGCCCTGATTTAAAAGTGATGCCAGAGATGTACAAGAATCCATGCAGAGTTGCATGCAATTAACATCTCATTCAGACAGGGATTTGTTACATACATAGGTTGTGACTCAGTGAAAGAGCATCTGCTTGGCACGCAGAAGGTCCCAGGTTCAATGCCCAGCATCTCCACTTAAAAGAATCAGGTAGCAAGTTATGCGAAAGACCTCTGCCTGAGACCCTGGAGAGCCGCTGCCTATCTGAGTTGACAGTAAGTAAGTAAATTTTTATTTATACCCCGCCCTCCCCGCCAAGGCAGGCTCAGGGCGGCTTGATGGATCTGACCTTGATGGATCAAGGGTCTGATTCAGTATGAGCAACTTCATGACTATACTGTGCTGGATGGCTAATGCTATGTCAGCGAGCTAAGAAGCCTTTTTAAATATGCGAGACGAGATTCCACACAGTTAAAGTTCACTTTTGTTTTTAACATGCTCAGCATGTTAAGAGCCAGGAGTCAAAGCTGATTGTCAGTTACAGCACTACTTTTGTTGACTGTACTGACTCACTTTGTGTAATCCACCTCCAGTCCTTGGGAGAAAGGTGAACTATAAATATAAGCTTCGACTCTCCAAAGCTTATATCTTGAAAAACTTGTTGATTTCTTAGGTGTTACTGGACTCAGATAGTACTTTTAAATAATGTTTGAGACAGTCATGGCCAGGAGCACCTTTGAACAGCTGTGTGTCTGTGTATGCAGTGCTTTTTATTGCTGCGTGCATAGAGCATGATAGAGATTCCCTTAGACTTGCCCAGCTGCCTTAAGGAAGCAGAAGTTCACATGTACTGCACCAGCAAGAGATGGCGGCATGCATTCAGTCAACATGGAAGGCACCCTTGTTTAGCCATATGTGGAAATCTAAATAAATCTAGGCTTTAAGGTGCTGCTGGATCTTTGTTTTATTTTACTACAAAACTTTTACTACAAGAAGACTAACGTAGCTACCTTTTTGCAATGTGTGGAAACAGCCATCGAAACACTGCGAACGGAGCGTTCCTATCCACTCAATTACCAATGAAGGTGATTGTCATGTTCAGTCAATAGGTACATACAAGCTAGGGGTGCCAGCTTCCAGGTGGGACTTGGGGATCCCCTGGAATTACAGTTCATCTCCAGACTACAGAGATCACTTCCCCTGGAGAAAATGGATGCTTTGAGCATAAGAACATAAGAGAAGCCATGTTGGATCAGGTCAATGGCCCATCCAGTCCAACACTCTGTGTCACACACACACTGTGGCTAATAGCCACTGATGGACCTCTGCTCCATATTTTTATCCAATCCCCTCTTAAAGCTGGCTATGCTTGTAGCCGCCACCACGTGTGGCAGTGAATTCCACATGTTAATCACCCTTTGAGTGAAGAAGGATTTCCTTTTATCAGTTTTAACCTGACTGCTCAGCAATTTAATTGAATGCCCACGAGTTCTTGTATTGTGAGAAAGGGAGGATGGACTCTGTGGCATTGCACCCCCCCAGAGGGCCCTGTCCTTTCCAGCTCCACCCCCAAATCTCCAGGAGTTTCCCACTCTGGATCTGGCAACTCTGCCCCCGCCCCCAATCACCTGCCAGTGAGAAAAGGAGACCTGGAAACCTTTATTCAAACTGTCCTCTTTTTTCAAAGATTTCAGGTTTTCAAGGCTGGTAACATCATTAGGGGTTGTAGAATCTTTCCGGCTCAAGTGCCGTGTTCTACTGGAGAAAGTTTTCCTTCCAGACGTTTCGTTCTCAGCTGCGGAGAACATCCTCAGTGGCGTTGCAGCCGGAGTAGGCGCTCTGACCTTCTTGGCTGCTGTGCAAAGCTGAGAACGAAACGTCTGGAAGGAAAACTTTCTCCAGTAGAACACGGCACTTGAGCCTGAAAGATTCTACAAACCCTAATGTCCTCTTTTTTGCTTCTCTCTCTCTGTCTCTCTCTCCACGCAATCTTTCCAATGCATGGGATCAGAGGGAGACATCTCAACATGAACTGGGCTATTGCACAGAGACTGGCCACAGCTATTGCCATGATTTATAGGTTACAAAAATTGCTACCACAAGGATAAAAATGGGTGTGGGCTTTTTCTCTGTATAGCTCAGTTCACACTGAAGTTCTTACACATGGCAGAAATGGTAAGGCTCACATGGAAAGGGGAGAGAAAGTTGCATGTGTAAACTCATGGCATTCGCCCTATGGGAGCCACTGCAGTGTAGTGACTACAGTGCTGGTCGTTGACTGGAAAAGACTTAGGCTCAAATTCTCACCAGCCATGATGTTCATTGGGCAGGGCCATAGCCAGGATTTAAAAAGAGGGGGGGTTTAAAAATCAGGGGACACCCTTTCCCATCCACTGCAAGGGCTTGCTGCTTCTCAGAAGCTTTCTGAGATAGAGGTAAAAGCTGGAGACTCTGAAAGTAGACAAGTAAAGGCAGCCAATCCTAAAACTTTGGATTCAAGAAGGGACTGAACCTTGCATGCAAGCAGGGAGGTTTCCTTCCACCTCCCTCTCCCCCATACCAGCACTTTGCAGCCAGGAGGTCCATCTGTTCCCCCCAACAGCCCATTCCATGGGGCTTCCTCCATTTCCCACTCCTCTGTCTCCCTCTTCTCTGCTGGCTGCTTTTGCTGCTGCAGTACACTGTGCCCTGCTCAGCTCTCCTGGCTCCAGCTGCCGCTGATGATGTTTCGGTGGTTCAGCCATAGCAAAATAGGAAAAAAGCAGGCTGCCCCCATGGAGGACCCCCGGGAGGTCAAGGGGCAGTGCCCCCACAGGCCCCCCTGTGGCTGCGGGCCTGTCATTGGCTGACCTTGGGCCAATCACATTAATTCAGCCTAAACTGCCTTATGGGTGGTTAGGAAGAGGGCTTGGCTAGGTTTCAGGTATGCATCTCTGAGCTTTTTGGAAGAGGAGTTGGGGAAAATGTGATCGATCTGGCAAGGTCTCCATGGCCTCTTCAGAAAGGCAGCTGATTGCCTTTGTGCTCCAATTTGTTTCAAATATTTCTTTATTTACATGAGATTTTACAAAATTCACACAAGTGTTTGTTAAAAAGTTAACAAGTCAGGATTTTATAGATAAACATGGAGATTGGTGAAATCCTGGAGTGTTAGTGAGGTCACTTCCAAGTTTTAGCTGGAAGCAATACTTGTTAATTACGATAATCTAACAGAACTTCTTAACTGATTTACTGTGCAATTCTAGAAGTTTCACTGAAAAGTAAGTGCCGCTTTATTCAGTGTGGCTTAGTCCTAGATAAGCAAGCCTTTGTAGCTTCTGTGTTTTCTTGTGGGTAATTAGCGGCGGCTCCTTTGCCCCGCTGTGCAACCCCACATTACCTCCTATGTTTTTAATCATAATTCTTGAATCACTGCAACTCCTAAACTAAATACTCCATCCCACCCTGTTCTAATTAAAAAACAAAACCCGAGGGGCGAGGGAAAGGTATTCTTTTTGGAACAAAGTGGCCTGACAGAGCAAATTCCTGGTTGCTGCATTCCTGACAGCAGCTTAGTTTGGCCAAACCCACCAAGCTGAAATGTTGGCCTTGTTTGCAGAAATAATCACAGAGACACGTGAATTAGCAGTGTAAGCATCCGGGGGCTGGGGCTTGTTGGACTCCAGCTGGGAAGGCTAAAGCTCAGCCTCAATGCAGATGGAAAAGGCAGTTTTTTCTCCCACTCAGTCCTCTCCCTCCCTTGGGCATCTTCATTAGAAGTATGGGGGGAGGGAAGGCCGCCTTGACAGCAACAGCCTTTGCAATCAGTTTTCACAAGATGGGCATGCAAAAGATAAAAGTTAGGCTTTTGATATGAATAGAACTTACAGTGATTATTTTGTCCACTAGTTTCAATGGGATTGACAGGTAATTGTCTTCCTTTGTACTGAAACCCAAATGTATACTTTTTTTTCCTGCAGGTGCCTTTCCTAGTGTATTCAATATAAGTCTTCCTAATTTTAGAATCTAACCCAATAATCATTGAATTATAATAATAGCAAGCACAATAGTAATAATATGCAAAAAATATAGAACTGTGTATATAGAATGAGTCAGTCCAATGGATCTTACCTGGATAGTCCAGGTTCACCCAGTCTTTCAGCCCTGGTTAGTACTTGGATGGGAGACCGCCAAGGAAGTCAGGGGTCGCTATGCAGAGGAAGGCAATGGCAAACCACCTCTGAATGTCTCACTTTAAAAAACGCCCTTGAGGGGTTGCCATAAGTTGGCAGTGACTTGACAGCACTTTCCACTACCACCAGTTCAGTAGCCCGTATAGCCCAGAACCATATTACTCTGAGCCTGAGTCTGGGTCCTAGAATACCATTTGCCTGCTATTGATGGCAACCTTTGCCAAACTATCCCTGTTCTCTGCTGGTGCTCATATGGACAATAGGAGAAAATGGAAGAAAGGATGTCGTTTATGTCACTTCCAGCTAAAACCCATAAGTAACATCACTGACGCTCTTGGATTTTACAGATAAACATGGAGATTGGTGAAATCCTGGAGTGTTAGTGAGGTCACTTCCAGGTTTTAGCTGGAAGCAATGGTGAAATCCTAGAGTGTGGCATTGTCACTTCCAGGTTTAAGGTGGAAGCAATGTCGACGTATAGATGAAGTCCTCTGTCTCATGCCCCATTCCACCAAAATCTCCCAGAGATTGCCTGGCAACCCTACCTGGTCTATACATGAAGAATGAGATGAGACTGAGTTACCAGAACCTTGGTAGAATGAGCTGTCCCACTTCAAGTTGCCCGTTACGGATTCCGTTTATTAATGCTCTCCTGTGTAAAAAAGAAATATCCCTATACATAGAAAACTAAGCACATTATGGAGATAGCAAGGCTAGAATCTTTATCCCTGATGTGCTTGGCATTTTTTTTAAATTGCAGGGAGTATTAACATGGACAAGCATTCAAAGTGCTATCCTGTTGCCACAGTTTAAAGCAGTACAATCCACTTTAACACCTCATTCTACTGCCTGTGTATACCAGGCCTCTGTTAGACAAATGATGCTAAGAGTCCCAGACTAGAACCAAATCCCCAAAGCAAGCTACAGAGTTCACTGATGGCTATGGATAGGCCACTGTCTCTCAGTATAGCTTACCTCACAGGGTTGTTATGAAGATAAAATAAGAAGTGTACTTATGTCCCCCTGAGTTTCTTGGAGGAAGGATAAAAAGTTAAAATATCCAAGTAACTTTTTACTTCCAAAAGCAAACAGATTAGCGACACAAAGATAGCTAAGCAAGTTTCAGCCTAAGTGTGGCAACTGTGGACTTGTGTCATTGCACATTTCAGCACTCCATCTATCCTCTTGCATGTCTTGGACCAGGTATATAAAGGATATTGAGGAGCTGCACTCACTTTTCACAATTTCTTTCCCATCTTTACTGATGGTTCCCTCATCAAATTTTGGGTTGTTGACCAGGTTGTGCACGCCAAGAACAGCTGTAAGCAAAAAACAAAAACAAGTAGCTAAATCTAATAATTTTGAAAGAAAGATGCAGTGTTCAAAATAGCATTGTTAAGACTATATTGACAATCATTGGACAATTGCAAAACAAAGATCATGATAAGGTTAGTTGAAATAATTTTTAAAGGCAACATTAGAGAACATTTTTCCCTCCCTGCCAACTGTGATGAATGTGGGAGTACAGGTTGAGGTAGGGTGTTTAAACTCCCATTGTACTCTAAAGGCTGCTTCAAATGTTTTTTATTTGTTACATGGAGAGCCATTTATTGAAAAAAGAGTGGTGCATATCAGCACACCTTCATCATTATCCTTTTTCAGAGATTCAGGGACTGGAGGAGAGAGGAAATCAGGATGTCATACGCTGTCTTTACCAACCCCAACCTCCACAAATTCATCTGGAGATCTAAACAGAAGCTGCAGTGTGTACGGCTTGCCAGCTACTAGGCCTTCCCTCCCAGATTTCATCAGTGAATGATCAGCTATGCTGAAGAAACTGAGGGAGGGAGAACAAAGCTCCTTCTAGCAGACTATTTGGCCAACTATCACCAGGCCTCTTCCTCTCTGACTTCATCAGCTACCAACCATTCCACAGACAAAGCTGTGACTGAAGGGAACCTCCACACTCAGAGGCAGTCAGCTTCTGAATCTCAGAGCCAGGAGGCAACATCAGGGGAAGGTCTCAGCCTCTGTGCTCTGTTGTTGGACCTCCAAAGGGATTGAATGTCCACCATGTGATACAGGATGCTGGACTAGATGGACCACTAGTCTGATCTAGAAAGGCACTCCTTCTTATGTTAACCTGGGCCCTTTTGCTGAATGGGAGCCAGAATAATAGGCACTCTCATTTAATTTCTAATTGTGTCATGTATATTTTCTGTAGACCACCTCTTGGAATGAAATGCTGAAAGATAGGCTGTAGGCTCTGTAATTCTCAGGCAAGGATTCTGCCCTTTCTGGTATTTTGGATGGCCTTTGTGCTTAGATGTATAGACTGGATGTTGAATTCAAGGTGACTAAATGAAAGCTGGGAGAGAGGACAGCAGGTGCATCAGGAATTGCCCCCCACTCTAAACATAATCCCCTCCCCATGCCACAGCTCACTGGTTCTAGCTGCATAGCATAGAGTATAGGTGAGCTTCTGGCATCCAAAAAGTGCGACATGAAAGTGTACAAGTAAACACACAAGAGGCATATCAAAAGTCAAAGACCAAAGATTTTAGTTGAAGCAATTATTCCCTGCTATTTATATAAGCCTTGCTGGGCAGGGGAGGCCAGGTTAGAAATCAAATCAAATAAATAAATAAGCAAACTTGAACAGTGTAAACACAGTGCATGAATGGCGATGGGGATGCCCTGAAAGTGGGAGATCGACTCCACGGGTGAGAATGCCAGCCATTCCAAAGTAGGGATGGCCCTAGACTGTCTGGCACCCTAGGCAAGGCTAACTTCTGCCCCCCCTTCTGATAATGTCACTGAGTCACATGGGGGCACCCAATTTGTCACCCCCAGAAAGCCAGCACCCTAGGCAATCACCTAGTTTGCCTAATGGCAGGGCCAGCCCTACTCCAAAGAGATGAAGTCCGTCTTGAGATAGCTGCAACTGCTGCTAAAATGGAAATAATATAATAGCCAGATATTATAGTTTAAGGATAAGCAACAAACCTGCCAGGTCATACAGCTCGGTATCAGAAGCACTGGCCAAGGCTTCTTCTAATTCTGGATCCAGGGTCACCTTCTCTTCTGTGCGGGTTTCTATGGGCTTTTCTTTGGGGATGAAGACTTTCCCTTCAGTAGATAACAAATAAAGAAAATTAAATATGGCACAGCCACTAAACAATGTCAGTGGTACTTGGACAATTAATCAATTCTATCTGACAGAACCTATTCAGGGAAAGAACCTAACTGTATAGTGTGAACTTCCAAAATTTGATCAATATAATCATTGAGGAGGGGCCATGACTCAGAGGAAGTGCATCTGCTTGGTATGCAGAAGGTCCCAGGTTCAATCTTATAAGCATAGACAGCTTCAAAAGGGGATTAGATAAACATAAGAGCAGAGGACCATCTAGATGGAACACTATGTCTGGGGTAGTGATGCTCTGTATTCTTGGTGGTAGGGGGGAGTGGGAGGGCTTCTGGAGTTCTGGCCTTGCTGGTGGGTCTCCTGATGGCACCTGGGTTTTGGCCACTGTGTGACACAGAGTGTTGGGCTGGTTGGGCCATTAGTCTGATCCAAGATGGCTCCTCTTATATTCTTATGCTCTCATCCCTGGCATCTCTAGTTAAAAGGACCAGATAGGAGATGATGTGAAAGATCTCTGGCTGAGACCCTGGAGAGCTGCTGCCAGTCTGAGTAGAAAATACTGACTTTGGCCAATGGTCTGATTTAGGATACAGCAACTTCATACATGTCCATATGTATTCCCAAGTGAACGCTAGCAGCCCTGCATTAATTTTGTGACAGTCCAAACCCCACCCCCACTACCTATTTTAACCACTGTCTATATGTGCACACTTGCATTTAGTGGATTGTCATTATTCATCAGTGGACACTGAGTTTACAAACAGCAACACAATTTCTTTGTGATCATCAACACTTTTGTGGGAAGGGCAGGATACAAATCATAAATAAATAAATAAACTTTGAAGTTCACCAAATTTTGGACAACTATTGTAACATATAAACCATACAGAACTGTATTCTAAACATCACGTTCATGAATCCCAATTTCTAAAGACCCCACACACATTCAGTCTTTCAGAGAAAACTATCAAAACCCCTTCAGAATCAGACTGATGTAATTTCTTGCCTGTGTGCCAAATACTTAACATCTGGTTTTTATGATGAGGATTTTCAGAGAAGTTAAGATTTGGCCTAGCTTCTCCCTCTGATGCCACCCCCATTGCGTTTGATGACAGCAGAGTTAGGACAATAACACTGAATGCTATTCGACTTCTACTTCACAGAGAAATGCTTTCCAAGGATCTGGCAGCTGTACAAGAAGTGTCCCTCCACAGGAACTTTCCCACTATACAGAAGCCTGTTAAAAAGCCACACAAGCACTCAAGAATTGTTCCCACGCAATTGCCTGCTGATTGCTGCAATCCAGAGAAGCCTGATTTTGCAAAGCAATTTGCCAGTGCCAAATGAAACCCTGTGGAGGCCCCTAGGCAGTAAAAATCTTGGGGAGCCCCCTTGAAAATTATCTCTGAGTCGGAACGACAGCCCCACTGCCCATAGCCCCCGCTGCAGCCTGCAGGCATCTTCTCAAAAGCCCCTTTGACAAAGCTGCAGAGGAGAGGCAAACTTGGTGACAACGCCAGCAGCAGCCGTACCAGGCAAATCAGGCAAAGAGCAGCTCAGTAGCTAGCTGCGCATGCAGGCTGGGTGGGCTGCAAGCAGGGGAAAACGGGGGGGGGGGGGGGGGAGCCAGCCTAGGGCCCCTAAAGCCAGCCCAGGGCCCATAGGCCAGTGCCTACTTGGCCTAATTGTTAATGCAGCCCTGCAATCTGCAGATGTTTAGTATGTGAACTAAGCTTACATGATTCCCGCCCCCCTTTAAGTAAAAGGCAGAAACCCAGGCCGTCAAATCAGTTAGAGGTGTCCTACTGGGGAAAGGGGGGTGGGTAAATGAAATCTTCCTTCTATCCTGTTTGTGTTTGAAAGCGCTCCCCACCTAGATTTGTTTACCTCCAGTAAGGGGGGGTGGGGAACTATACCCATAAAAATGATCTAGGAGTGTCATATTTTTAATCAGGAAAACAGCACAAGTAAATAAGTTTGAAACATCTCTTGCACAGAGAGCCCTCCCTCCCCAAGGCTACTTGTAAAGTCCGAACACATCTGTATTACCAGTCACAGAACACCAGCATCACATGTAACTTGCTAAGAGTCCCAAACCAGGAGCTACTGCCTATACCTTGATTCTGTTTTAGTGGCACAGTTGTATATATTTAAAAGCACCAGTTGTAATTAACTATTGTAACATCAGCAAAACAGTCCCATGAAAGTAATTTGTGGCTTTTGGCCATCCCTACCTAGCTCATTGACCCAGTCGGTCTGCAACAACAGGTGGGGGATACAGCACAATAGACACATCTGTGATTTAACTATAAAACTTCACACAAGATCCAGGCAAAAACAATGCTAGGGTTACAAGATGTCCTCTTTTTAGAGAACATGTCCTCTTTTCCAGTGTCCATCCTCTTTGCGACTCTTTAAAAAAAACAAGATGACAATGTTCTCTTTTGGGATTGGAAGGTTAGGAATACTCCTAGTTAGTAGCAATGATCACAGCTTCAATAGTAAAGGTAGTCCCCTTTGCAAGCACCGAGTTGTTACCGACCCATGGGGTTACGTCACATCACGAAGTTTTCGTGGCAGGCTTTTTATGGGGTGGTTTGCCATTGCCTTCACCAGTCATCTACACTTTACCCCCAGCAAGCTGGGTGCTCATTTTACTGACCTCGGAAGGATGGAAAGCTAAGTTAACCTTGAGCCAACTACCTTAATCCAGCTTTTGCTGGGATCGAACTCAGGTTGTGATCACAGTTTAGATTGCAGTACTACAGCTTACCACTCTGAGTCACGGGGCTCCTAATAGCTTCAATAGTAGGGGTATTTAAAGTGAGATTTGTCATCGTGATCACTTGTTTGAAGTAGTCAGTTGGGAAATATGACCTCATTTTTGCTTTTCAGAAGCAAAAATGATTTGGAGCCTGACTGGCTGAAACCGAAGGCAGTTCATTTCTTCTGACTCATATGGTTGCAATTGCTCTAAAACTACCACAAAGAAAGCTGCTGAAATGCAGCAAGACAGCACAGTAGCATTAAGGGTAAAGAACCAGAGAGGTGACCAGTGATCTATAGGTTAGGTACTTCACTAAGGAATCATTTAATGGGCATTTACATGTAAAGAATTTACTCTCACTAGAGATGACATTATTTTTATGGAGCCTGTACCTTTCAGAACAGCTAGCCAAGCATCGATTAAGCAAATGAAGCTTTCCCGCCATTTAATTCTATCAAAATATTCTAGGAGCTGTGAAATGGAAGATGGTGGAGCTATCCCATTTGAGACTAGGTAGAGCTCGATTCACACAAAGTTCAGTATTTCTGCCTTCACTGCCATAGGCTCAACTGCTTGGCCACATCATTTCCGCTTTGTTATTTTAATAAATGCCAATTGGTATCTGCTCTGCAAACTTATGCACCAGTGATGTCTGGCCATGAACTTGAAGAACCCCATCAGGCTTCACCTTTTAGACCGACATCTTCCGTTTGTCATTTCCTGCAGCTTTCATAGTAGAAACAAAACTCAGTGATTCCCCACTGGATCTTAGCCCGTAAACAAGTATATTTCAAGCCGGTATTAACTAAACCCATTGTTCTAGGGTTGCAGTGACCTTCAGATGCAGGTGAATTGGCTCAGTCTCTAATTCTCTCAACTGTTTGGCAGCTTTTGACATGAAAAATGAAACGCCTGAATACTGTTAGATAGTTCAGACATTGCTGTAAGATTACTTTGTTGTTATACCCCTTGGAGATACTGTTTTTGCTCTTTTGCCGCTTCCCCTTTCCGTAGGAAATGTCATTTTCCCTTTCAATGGCCTTCATTATTGTTTTCACACACCAGACTAATGTTTAGCTATTTCTGTCCTGCTTTCCTCAATATAGCAATAAGATTATGCAGGGCAAATTGGATTGGGACCCCTGTATGGAAGAGGAAACATTGAACTTTTTCCTCCTGCACCATTTTCCCAATCTGAAATGGGCCCCGGGAGTTGCTATTTGCCCCAGTTTTTACTGTCACGCCACAGCTGATTGAAGGCGACCCCTGGTGGGGTTTTCAAGCCAACAGACATTCAGAGGTGGTTTACCATTGCCTGCCTCCTTGTCACAGCCCTGATATTCCTTGGTGGTCTCCTCTCCATATACTGACCAAGGCCAACCCTGCTTAGCTTCCGAAAACTGATGTGATTGGGCTATTCTGGGCAAAAGCAGTGGGTAGTTTATGAAATTGTGAATGGATGCTGTAGTGTATCGGACTCAGCGCAAGCGCCGCGCGACCCGAGCCACCCTCGGGTCGCCGTGCGCAGCGCGGGAAAAGCCACTGCCAATCCGGACCAAGGGCGGGAAGTTTAACTGGCCAGGATTGGGCTGGCCAGCGAAGGGGATGTTCCGGGAGGCATGTATATATTAGCGGACCCGGCCGCGTGTTCTCAGTTGCGTGTGATGTACTAGCCAATAAAGACCTATGCCTTCACCACGTCTCGTCTCCCAGTACATTACACTGGCGACGAGGATGGGATCTAGATAGGTCCGGCCGCCCCGAGGGGAACCTGACCGGGCCGGAGACGAGGAAGGCGTGAGACCGCAGGATCGCACAGCCCGCCGCCACCATGGCGAACTCTACAGTAACGACGGGCCATCTTGCGGAATTCAACCCGGAGCACCCCGAGAGATGGGAGACCTACACCGAAAGGGTCGAGTGCTACCTGCGGGCGAACCTGATCGAAGATGACGACAGGAAGAGAGACGTCCTGCTGAGCGTCTGTGGAGAAGAAACTTTCGAGATCGCAAGAGGCCTCTCCGCTCCAGCTAAGCTGACCGAGAGGACCTACCGGGAAGTCGTGAGACTCCTCATGGGCCACTTTTCGCCCCAACCGTCCATCGTCGCCCGCCGATTCCTCTTCCACAAGAGGGACCAAAAGTCGGGGGAGACAGCGGCGGTCTACCTGGCGGCCCTTCGACAGATCGCCGGGAACTGCAATTTTGACAAAAGGGACGAAGCCCTGAGGGACCGTTTCGTCTGGGGCCTCCGAGACGAACGACTGCAGCAGAAGCTCTTCGCTAAGGAGGAGCTCACGCTACAACAAGCCTTCAACGAGGCGACGGCGTTCGAGAGGGCCACCAAGGCGTTCGGCCAGCCACGCGGCGAAGCAGTCCACCAAGGGGAAACAGAGCTGGAAGACCGAGCAGAGGAAGAAGCGTTTCAGCTCCGGAGGCCTCAGAGAACGGACACACGGGCCCCCGCGAGACAACGAGCGACGGAGAGGGCCACCGCCACCACCGGTTCCAGGTGCGCCAGCTGCGGCGACCCCCACGAGCGACGGGACTGCCCGTACCGCAACCTGGACTGCCGCAGCTGTGGAAAGACAGGCCACATCGCCCGGGCTTGCCGGGCCAAGAACAGCCGCCGCCAACCGTCAGCACATCACGACTCCCTGGACACACACACGACGGCATCCACCAGTCTGCAGGTATTGAACTTGCCCCTCTCGGCCCCAGACAAGGTCAAAATGTCGGTCCTAATCGAGGGCGCCCCCTGCATCATGGAAGTAGACTCGGGTTCCTCCATCTCTATCATTTCGGAGGAAACCCTCAAGAAACTATGTCCCCGCCGCCGCATCCAAACGAGGCCAGCGGACTTCGTACTGAGGGACTTTCAGAAGAACCCAGTACACATCGTGGGGTGGGCCCGGGTGCATGTAGAAAGAGGGGGTTTTAGGGGGCCCCTAGACATCCTAGTGGTCAAGCGCCAACTGACCACACTTCTTGGGTTGGCGTGGTTCAATCCACTGGGGATCCAGCTGGTGGGGGTGGACCAATTGCAGGCCAGCAATTTCGACGGGGTCTGCCGGGAGTTCCCCGAGGTCTTCGACGGGTCCTTGGGGAGCTACAAGGGTCCGCCCATCACCTTACCGATAGACCCAATGGTCAGGCCCATAAGGCTTAAAGCGAGGCGCGTCCCGTTCGCCCTTAAGCCTAAAATAGAGGCAGAACTGGACCGCCTAACAGCCCAGGGCGTCCTAGAACCTGTAACGTATGCGGAATGGGAGACCCCCATAGTAACGCCAGTCAAACCCAACGGGGAGGTTAGGATCTGCGCTGACTACAAGTGCACGATCAATAAGGCGCTGCAAGACAACCCCTACCCAGTCCCGGTGGTTAGCCACGTCCTCGCAGCACTAGCCGGGGCGAGGGTTTTTGGAAAGCTGGACTTAGCACAAGCATACCAGCAACTGCCGGTCGACGCTAAGACAGCGGAGGCGCAGACGATCGTGACCCACAGGGGCGCGTTCAGGGTTAAACGGCTGCAGTTCGGGGTCAGTGTAGCTCCGGGGATATTCCAGAGCATAATGGACTCTCTCTTGAAAGGGATCCCCGGAGTTCAACCCTTCTTTGACGACGTTTTAATCGCCGCCCCCACCGAAGGAGAGTTCAGCTGCCGCCTGCGAGAGGTCCTCAGACGGTTCCAAGCGGCGGGGCTGCGAGTCAAAAAGGAGAAATGTTTGTTGGGTGTTCCGCGAGTGGAGTTCCTGGGGTTCGCCGTGGACGCGGCTGGAATTCACCCGACGGCGGACAAGACCAGGGCCATAGTCCAGGCCCCTGCCCCCAAATGCAAGGCAGAACTACAGAGTTTTTTAGGATTATTGAACTTTTATCATGCATTCCTGCCACACAAAGCCGCCGTGGCGGAACCGTTGCACCGCTTGTTAGATAAACAGGCCCCGTGGGTCTGGGGTAAACGCCAAGCCGCGGCGTTCCAGGCAGTGAAAGATCTCTTGGTCTCTAACGCGGTACTTCATCACTACGATGAAAACCTACCCCTGATCCTGGCTTGCGACGCCTCCCCCTACGGAGTAGGAGCGGTCTTAGGGCACCAACTCCCGGACGGGAGAGAGGCGCCGATCGCTTACTACTCCCGGACTCTGTCCCCTGCCGAGCGGAACTACGCCCAGATCGATAAGGAGGCCCTGGCGATCGTGGCGGGGGTGCAAAAGTTCAACGACTACCTCTACGGTAGGCGTTTCACCATCGCCACTGATCACAAGCCGCTCCTCGGCCTCCTAGCCCCCGATCGTCAGACCCCCCAGATTCTGTCTCAGAGGGTTTTAAGGTGGAACCAGTTCCTGAATTCATACACTTACGCTCTGATACACCGCCCCGGTAAAGCAATGGGTCACGCAGATGCCCTCAGCCGCCTGCCGCTACCCACAACGGACCCAGATCCCGCCCCGGCACACGGGGTGATGCTCATTGAGTCGCTCCCCGAGCACCCACTGCACGCGGACGAGGTGGCTCGGGCGACTGGGAGAGACCGCATCCTCGCACGGGTCAGGGACTGGGTGGGAAGGGGGTGGCCCTCGGGCAAGGTGGAAGAAGCATTTCGGCCGTTCGCGTCCAGGAAGGACGAGCTATCGACACACAAGGGGTGCATACTCTGGGGGAGCCGGGTGGTGGTGCCCCCCCCCCCTGCGCAGACAGGTATTGGAGGATCTCCACGAGACCCACCCGGGCATCGTGAGAATGAAAGCCCTGGCCCGGAGCTACGTGTGGTGGCCGGGCATGGATGAGGAAATAGAGGGGTGGGTAAGAAGGTGCCAACCATGCCAGGAGTCCAGACCCAATCCGCCGTCCGCCCCGGTCCACAGGTGGGAGTCGAACGGGCGGCCGTGGTCCCGCCTCCATGTGGATTTCGCGGGGCCGTATCAGGGCCAGATCTTCTTTATACTTGTGGACGCATATACAAAATGGCTAGAGGTTATCCCGGTGGCCTCGACCTCCACCGCAGCAGCAGTCAGGGCGCTCAGAAGGGTCCTCTGCACACACGGGATCCCTGACACCCTGGTGACGGACAACGGCACGGCATTCACCTCCCGGGAATTCCGGGAGTTCACCGACCGGTACCTCATAAGGCACATAAGGTCCGCCCCATTCCATCCAGCCACCAACGGCCAGGCGGAGCGCATGGTGCGGACCACCAAAGAGGCCCTTGGCCGTATAGTACATGGGGATTGGGACCACCGCCTCTCAGCATTCCTGTTCCACAACAGGATCAC
Source organism: Heteronotia binoei (assembly GCF_032191835.1). Lineage (NCBI taxonomy): Eukaryota > Metazoa > Chordata > Lepidosauria > Squamata > Gekkonidae > Heteronotia > Heteronotia binoei. The sequence continues at coordinate 27,819,906 of NC_083241.1, forward strand.
CCCAAACCCTGTAACCGGTTTCAGCCCCGCAGAACTGCTCATGGGGAGGAAACTGACCACTCGACTAGATAGGCTACACCCGGACCGGGCGCCGGATGTCCGCGGGTCCCCCGAGGTCCGGGAAGCAGTGAGAGGATTCTTTCCGGGCGACCCAGTGTATGCGAAAAACTTCGCAAGCGGCCCCGAGTGGTTGGCGGGAAGGGTTCTGAGGGTAACAGGCTCCCGGTCATACGAGGTAACCACCGCCGGAGGCCAGGTGCTGAGGCGGCACATCGACCAGCTGCGCCGCCGCACCCTACCCGAGGAGACAGAAGAGGCAGTGAGTAGGGAACCGCCAGCAACGGAACCGCCAGAAGGGGCCCCGCCAATACAGGAGCTACCCACGTACGAGGCCCCCGCAGCCGCGGGACCAGAACCGGAGCCAGCACCCGACCCGGGCCGGCAACAGCCAGAAACGGCGCCACCCACGTCGGGATCGGGCCCCACACCAACGGCAACCCCGAGGAGATCAACACGGGAACGCAGGACGCCAGCGTACCTACAGGACTATGTAGTTTAAACTAGGAGGGGAGGAGTGTAGTGTATCGGACTCAGCGCAAGCGCCGCGCGACCCGAGCCACCCTCGGGTCGCCGTGCGCAGCGCGGGAAAAGCCACTGCCAATCCGGACCAAGGGCGGGAAGTTTAACTGGCCAGGATTGGGCTGGCCAGCGAAGGGGATGTTCCGGGAGGCATGTATATATTAGCGGACCCGGCCGCGTGTTCTCAGTTGCGTGTGATGTACTAGCCAATAAAGACCTATGCCTTCACCACGTCTCGTCTCCCAGTACATTACAGATGCAGAAACAAAAGAGTTGAGATCACAGTACCAGGCTAAGATCCAACCTCTACATTATGATGAAGGATATATTTTATCACCTTAAAAAATACAGATACCTAAAAGCCCCTGCTACTTTGAACTGGGGTGTTTGACTTTATATTTTCTTAATCCTTTCTTCCTTAGATAGCATAACTGGGAATTCCATGGACCAGACACAAAGCATCTGCTCTGCTACTGCATCCATTTTGCCAGTGAATCAAAACGGGTTATCTCAGCAGTGTAGCTACAACGAGAGCCTTTAAGACTCAGACAGAGCCAGAAGCTAGTGGCAGAGCATCTGATTTTGCATCTACAAAATCCAAGGCTCAATTTCCATCATCGCAAATCAGTTTTAAAAGATCTCAGGTGGCAGGTGTTCAGAAAGACCCTTGTCTGTCTGAGATCCCGGAGAGCTGCCTGCCAGTCACAACAGACAATATTGGATTAGAAGGACAAGTGACCTGAGCTGGTAGAAGGCAACTTAAAAAAACAACAAAAACAGCAACTCAGAATCACTATGCTATTTAGCTGCTTGTGTTGTATTTAGGGAAACAAAACTTGATTTTCAGCACTTGGAGCTGGCAATAGCAACAAATCCCACAGAAAAAGGAATCTCCACATAGGAAATCCCCACATAGTTGGGTTACTCTTTCTCCTCATAATGTGTCGCTGTTTATTAAGTTACCCACATATTTCATGCTCAGGTGCACACATTTCATTATTTTATTTTACACTTTTATCCTACTCCACCAATAGCTCCGTGTGACTGTCTCTCAGATGTAGTGTCTAAAAAGGTGACAGGGTTTGTCCTTTACATAATATCCTTTACATAATAACTTTACATAAATTATTTCTGTAATCCTTACAACAGCCTTATCAAGCAGAGCAGGCCAGCATGATTATACCAGTATTATTTATTCCATTTTTATCCTGCCCTACCTCTGAAGTGCTCTGGGCAGCATCCCTGCTTTCCCAGTTTTCTATTAACACTCCCTCTGTGAATAGGTTCAGCCAGGGATTCCCAGCCTTTTTGAGCCTGTGGGAATTCTGACACAGGGTAGTGGGCAGAACCACAAAATGGCTGCTACTGCAGATGCAGCTAACCACAACATGGCTGCCCCCGGAGATGGAGCTGTACACCCAGAGGAAACTCAAGTGCAGGGAAGAATAGTAATTTTAAAGGTACACTGGGAAAGAAGAGAGAGAGAATAAAGTCCACTGTGGTGGAGGCTACCACCAAAACAATTTTAATCTGCACAGCCAATCAGAAGCCTGGCTGACAAGACCTCCCCATGTGGCCCCTCCCACTTTCTAAAAATACTTGGTGTGCACCAGGAAAGATTTCAGCAAGCACCATATTACCACATTGGGGCCCCAGTTAAGGCTGACAGAATGACTGTTCCAACTTCACCCAGTAAGTTTTACAACACAGGAGAGGTTTGAACCAAAGTCTTCTCAGTTTTAGTCCAGCATTCTAACTGATAAGCCACATTGGCTCTGCAAACAGATATTACAGATAGGGGATGGAGGATGAGGCATTATGTCTTTGTCTGAGGTTAACTGGTGTCTTTGTGGCTGAGATGAGATCTCAATCAGGGATTTTCAAACACCCTCTCAGCCACTATAGTGAATTAGCTCTCTAGACACACTGTTTCCTGAGGCCATGGTTTTCAAAGTGTGAAATAATCCTTCCTAAGAAGATGTGAGCGGTTGCTAGGAAAGATGTTAAATTCCTTCCTGATTCTACTGTCTCCCTGCTAAGCTTTGGAATTCACCCCGTACACAATATACACACACAATCTCTCCCCTCCCTTTCTTGCTTCACAACATAATTGAAACCATGCAGCCAGCTTCAACATATATAAAACACCACCCCAAGCAACTGAATTTTTCATCTTTCAGCCAGCTGGTTGATGTGGGATAGTTCTTTTGTTCAAAAATTCCCTAGTGAAGCAATCCATTTCAGACAAAAGGCAAATGAACTGGGTTAGGGGAAAATATAACTGCAGATTTTTCCATGAAGAATTAGAGGAACTGGGATTTAATGTCAAGTCTCTGGTGTTCTTTCCATTTCCCTCTCACTGGCGAGCTACACCAAACTTGGGCTTTACTCCCAGGGCTTCTTTGAGCAGGAACGCAGTTCTGGCTGGGTTGGTGTCAGGGGGTGTAACCTAATAGGCATTAGTTCCTGCTGGGCTTTTTTTAATTTAAAAAGCCCTGTGTGAAACAATGGTGATGCCAAGGTGTGGCCCAATATGCAAATGAGTTCCTGCTGGGCTTTTTCTACCCCCAAAAAAGCTCTGTTTACTCCAAAGTAAGAAAATAAGAGCCCTGTGGTGCAGAGTGGTAAGCTGCAGTACTGCAGCCCAAGCTCTGCTCGCAACCTGAGTTGGATCCTGGTGGAAGCTGGCCTCAGGTAGCTGGCTCATACTTGACTCAGCCTTCCATCCTTCCATGGTCAGTAAAATGAGTACCCGGCTTGCTGGGGGGAAAGTGTAAACGACTGGAGAAGGCAATAGCAAACCACCTTGTAAAAAGTCTGCCATAAAACATTGAGAAAGCAACAGCACCCTAGAGTTGGCAACAACAGGTGCTTACACAGGGGATTACCTTTACCTCTACTTAAGATTTGGTGTGCATGGCTTGCTGTGAAGGCAGGTACATTTATCTCACATGTGACGGGCCAAACCTTTTAATGCCCATAACAAGGAAGAATTTTCTATCTCCTTCCCTGTTTCAGATCACCCATACCTATTAGGTTTCTCAATTTACCTACAAGCATGGCTTAGAACAGAAGTATTGCAAATTTATTTTGCTGCCCCCTGCTCCTGTGTCCTTAACTGCACCTTTCTCTTTAGATACTGTTGGATTCAGACTAAACTGGCAATTTCCACTGATTCTTCCTTCTCCCTGCCCGACCCCACCCCATTCATGTTGCCCTTCAGGCTCCCCTGTCCCTCAGGAACAACATTTTGTGAAGAACAGTGAGGCGCAAACTAGAACATTTGTCCCCCTGGTCAGTTGACAACAGTAATTGGAAGAGTGGGAAATGTACCCTTCTGACCTTGACCTTCATTGTTCCCTCTAAGCTGAGTTAGTGTGAGCTAGCTCATAGTTTTTTAGCCTCCAGTTCACACATTTTGGTCTTAGCTCAGGAAAAAATAGCCCTAGAGCAAACTAATTTATGAGCACCTCACAGCTTTAATGCAAGTAGCTCACAAAGTAGAATTTTTCTCATGAGACTCTGCAGCTTAGAGGGAGCATTGATGGCAGAGTGTTTCAAGATCACAGTTGCCAGGTCTGGGTGGGAGAATACCTGGAAATATTGGGGGTGGAGCCCAGGAAGGGCGGGGTTTGGAGAGGGACCTCAGTGGGGTATAGTGTCATGCAGTCTACCTTCCAAAGCAGCCATTTTCTCCAGGGGAACTATCCCTGTCATCTAGACACCAGTTGTAATAGCAGGAGATCTCCAGGCCCCACCTGGAGGTTGGCATCCCAATTCGAGAGGTACTATGTAAGCTGCCAAGAAAACACTGTGGAATAGGCTACTAATGTAATTTCTCTGCATCCTATATTTCCAGTGGATCCCAGTCAGGGATTAGCTGTAATAAATAACTGGTCCATTCTAGCCATCACTGATCACGTTCCAGGCTCCTTGTTTCAGAGATATTTAAGCAAGTGCTGAAAGTAGCGAGGGATTAAAACTACAATCCTTGCCTATTTTACTTACATAGCACCCGCACTTTACCCCCAACGGATGATTAGAGGGGCTTTGAATGAAAATAATGCAATAAAAATATAATCCCCCTATTTGCATTACTTCAAAGCTTCATCAGAATCAAAGTGAAAGTGTTGGCAAAGGACCGTGCATTTTATATTCTTACTTATTAATGCAGACTTCTTTGAAGGTTAATTTAGAAAATACGTGTGTGTGTGTGTGTGTGTGCGCTCACAGAAGAAAAAGGGCAAAGAGCAGGGAAGTGTTGAAAAACTGCAGCTAACTGTTGATGCGGCTCAAGCCTGGTAATAAACAGTCAGCTCTCTGTGGGGGAAATTGTGCAGAATGAGCTCATATCCTTTTTCACACACATCTTTTGCTTTCAATTGTATAGAGCAGTGGTCCCCCAGGCTTTTTGGCACCAGGAACCGGTTTTGTGGAAGACAGTTTTTTCATGGACGGGGGGGAGGGGGGGCGGAGTGTGCGGCGGCGATGGTTTCAGGATGATACAATAGTGCACTTTATTTCTGTTAGATTGGAGTGGTGGGTGAAGTGTGCAGACTCTTATCTTGGAGAACCAGGTTTGATTTCCCACTCCCCCACTTGCAGCTGCTGGAATGGCCTTGGGTCAGCCATAGCTCTCACAGAGTTGTCCTTGAAAGGGTAGCTTCTGTGAGAGCTCTCACAGCTCCACCCACCTCACAGGGTGTCTGTTGTGGGGGAGGAAGGTAAAGGAGATTGTGAACTGCTCTGAGTCTCTGAAATTCTGAGTGGAGGACAGAATATAAATCCAATGTCATTGTATTGTTGTTATTATTACTACTACTACATTGTAATATATAATGAAATCATTATACAACTCATGACCCGGTTGCTAACAGCCACGGACTGGTACCGGTCCACGGCCTGGGGGTTGGAGACCCCTGGTATAGAGCCTCTGGAAAGTGTGCAAGCTCTGCTTGAACCCCTTGGAGGAGCAATCTGTAGAGTATATATCCACGGCCACAGAAAGATCTAGCGGACCTACAGTATTATACCTGATGACCCTGCACAAGATATGATGAACCCATGGAAAGCAGAGGATGTGTGATCCCAATCACCAGTAAGCATGGAAATAATAATAATAATAATTTTATTGTTATATCCCGCCCTCCCCCGCCAAAGCGGGCTCAGAGCGGCTTATGTGCATAGGCTACTACTAAGTGAATAAAGGTTGCATATATACTCAGAATAGAGTCCTGTTGGTATCAACAGGCTGTGCTCAAGCCATATGATAGAACATAAGAAGAGCCCTGTTGGATTAGACCAGCAATCCATCTAGTCCAGCATCCTGTCTTACACAGTGGCCAACCAGTTCCTCTGGGCAGCCAACAATAGGGCATAGAGGCTGAGGCCTTCCCCTGATGTTGCCTCCTGGCTCTGGGATTCACAAGATTAGTGCCTCTGAATGTGGAGTTCCCTTCAGTCACCAAGGCTAGTAGCCATTGGTAAATTTATTCTCCATTAATCTATGTAATACCCTTTGAAAGCTGTTTATTCCTGTGGCCATCATTCCACCTTTTGACTTCCACAGTGAATTCCACATTTTAACCACTCTCTGTATAAATCAGGATGTACAAAAAGAAATACTTAATTTACTGCCCATCAGCTTCATTGGATGCCCGCAAGTTCTAGTGTTTTGGGAGAGGGAAAAAAATTTTCTTTGTCAACTCTCTCCACCCCATGTATAATTTTATAAACCTCTATTGCCCCCCCCCTTTAGTCGTCTTTTTTCTAAACTGAGAAGTCCCAGACTCTACAGCCTTTCCTTATGGGGAAGGTTCTCCAACCCCCGAAACATCTTGGTCGTCCCATCTGTACCTTTTCCAGCTCTGCTATGTCCTTTTGGAGATATGATGACCAGAACTGTACACAGTATTCCAATTGAGGCTGTACTATCTCCTGAACTCCCAGTTGAGTTCCACCTGGCCCCCATAAAACCTGTGCAGCCTTCATGCAGACACAGACGGAGCATCTTCCAGGCTGTGCCAGATTACATGCCAACCTTTCTATGGTCAGAAAGGACCTGTTTGTATTCCATGTTTCAATTGGTTCTCTTGTGTATATGCTCTTGGAATGTTCTTTTTATTCTTAGATTGCGTTACATTATTCCTCTTTCAATTGATTGGCCTGGATTATCTGTGTCTGAAATAATACCCTTTTTATTGAGTGGTAAGGATCCTGAAGTTACACTGGCAGCTGCAAAATTTATTTCAGTCCTTATGTAGAAGGAGGAGATTGAATTTATACCTCAGCCTTCACCCAGAGTCTCAGAGTGGCTTACAATCTCCTTCCCTTCCACTCCCCTCAACAGACACTCTGTAAACCGGGTGGGAACAAATACCTAATAAAGGTTTCAGTCAGTCAGTTAGGTGGGGCTGAGAGAGTTCTTTGAGGACTGCTCTTGAGAGATCAGCTGTTAGAGTTCTGTGATTGGCACAAGGTCACCCAGCTGGCTGCATATGGAGGAATGGGAATCAAACCCAGTTCTCCAGATTAGAGTCCACCATACCAGATTGGCTCTCTAAACCATTCTGCTGCCCAAGATCTATGGATGAAGTCACTTCTAAGGGATAAAGGAGAGGAAAGCTCTCATGCTGCCTTGCCACCATTTACCTGCAACCTGACTAGCCTGCCTAACTGGTGCCAGTTTGCCACCAGAGCACTAGTCCTGAAAGCCACAGCTTGGTTCCCATTTACAAGAACAGCCCACGGTGTGAACTGTGTCAAATTGATTCATATGAAGCTGCCTTATACTGAATTAGACCATCAAAGTCAATATTGTCTACTCAGACTGGCAGCGGCTCTCCAGGGTCTCAAGCTGAGGTTTTTTCACGCCTATTTGCCTGGGCCCTTTTTTGGAGATGCCAGGGATTGAACCTGGGACCTTCTGCTTACCAAGGAGATGCTCTACCACTGAGCCACCATCCCTCCCCAAATGAGAATTCCAATGAGAATGAGCTGTTAAGCTTCCAAGATAATCATCCCATAGCTATTGTATGCAACAGCACCAGCCAAAGTAAAGGCTGGAGTCAGAAATGCCACATCTTGGACATACAGCCAGCCAACCCTCACACTTGACCTTCACACAACAATTAAGAACATAAGAACATAAGAGAAGCCATGTTAGATCAGGCCAATGGCCCATCCAGTCCAACATTCTGTGTCACACAGCGGCCAAATATATATATATATATATATATATATATACACACACACACACACACACACTGTGGCTAATAGCCACTGATGGACCTCTGCTCCATATTTTTATCTAACCCCTTCTTGAAGGTGGCTATGCTTGTGGACGCCACCACCTCCTGTGGCAGTGAATTCCACATGTTAATCACCCTTTGGGTGAAAAAGTACTTCCTTTTATCCGTTTTAACCTGTCTGCTCAATTAGGACATGTTGCAAACTTTGAATTAGAAGGCTCATCTTATAACAACCCAGAGGTTTTCCACAAGGCTCATTTATATGAGGGGTGGGGGAAGGTCATCTCAGTAAGGCAAGATTCACTGGGATCCAGTTGCAGAGGGCCTGTCCTTGGATATGCAGCTCAAGCAGAAAAAGGGAACAAGCCAAGATCTACCATATCTGGAAGGCCAACAGCACGATCTGCAGGTTCAGCTAGTCATGTCTGAAGGACCAAACAAACAGACTCACAGTATGAATACCATAAAAGTATCCTTTGCCCTTTCCCCTGGCCTGGGAAGCACATCCCGAGGACTCTGTGAAGTGGAACATCTCCTGATAAGAAGTTGGGTTATCAATAGAGTGATGAATATAATAGTTATAGTTATTAATAGAAACTGCAGTTCAGATGAAATGCCTCAGAAATACAGATATGTCTGGCCAGTTCACATATATCATTAGCCAATTACTATTGTTATAGACAATTAAATTGGGCCTCCATACTAGGAATGCATGCCAAAGGCCAACAGGGAAAAAAGAGGGGGGCCTGTTTGTCCTGTGTTAGTAACATTGCTGTGGTTACTATGATGCAGTAAGCATGCAGGCATGCACGCACAAGCAATAAATGTTCTTAAAATACACTGGGTTTTTTTAATTAACCTTCAGTGTTTCAAGGAGTGTACCCTCATTCCCCCCCCAAAAAAAATCTGTTAACTCACACTGAAATGTGAGTTGGGATCTAACTAAGCATCTAAAGTTATTAGGCTCTGTATAACGGATATTAAAAAGACAACAATCAAATCACATTTAAGTTTATAATCGAAAAAGGAAAAACATACAAGGGAGGCAGGAGGAAAGGGAGAGAAAACCAAGGAAAACTAGATGAAGGGAAAACAATCAGTTTAGGACAGCGGTGGCCAAACTGCGGCTTGGGAGCCACATGTAGCTCCCAAGTCAGCTGGCTTGGAGAAGGCATTTCTCTCTTTAAATCACTTCTCCAAGTCAAGTCAACTGGTGGCTTGGAGAATGCAGTTAAAGTTGCTTTATTTCCATCTCTCCCTCCACTCCCCCCATCTATTTGCTTTCCTTCCTTCCTCCTTCCTTCCTTCCTTCCTTCCTTCCTTCCTTCCTTCCTTCCTTCCTTCCTTCCTTCCTTCCTATGAAGAAAGGTTAAAACGCTTGGGGCTCTTTAGCTTGGAGAAACGTCGACTGCGGGGTGACATGATAGAGGTTTATGCATGGGATGGAGAAGGTAGAGAAAGAAGTACTTTTCTCGCTTTCTCACAATACAAGAACTCATGGGCATTCAATGAAATTGCTGAGCAGTCGGGTTAGAACGGATAAAAGAAGGTACTTTACCCAAAGGGTGATTAACATGTGGAATTCACTGCCACAGGAGGTGGTGGTGGCTACAAGCATATATATATAAATTTTTTGGCCACTGTGTGACACAGAGTGTTGGACTGGATGGGCCATTGGCCTGATCCAACATGGCTTCTCTTATGTTCTTAAGTCAGGGCTTTTTTTCTGAGCTGGAGCGCACTGGAGTCCTACTCCAGCTGGCTTGGCCTAGACTCCAGTTCAAAAAAAGTGTCTCTGGCAGAGGGAAGGCAGCTACATGCTCCAAGGCCAGCAACACTCACTGGCCGGGCTCGCGGGGCTGAGCTGCGTTGCAGCTTCCTGGGGCCCAGCTCACCGGCCAGGCTTGTGGAGTTGGGCCACACTGCAGCAGCAGCAGCTTCCTGGGGCCCAGCTTGCCAGGCAGACTCATGGGGCCAAGCCACACTGCAGCTTCCTGGAGCCCCTGCTGGGCTTTTTCAAAGGGGGGAAAAAAGCCCTACTGCTGGTTAATATTTATTTGTTAAAAATACACAGGAACCACGGAGAAAGCGCAATCAATGGACCTAAAGAAACACTGTGAAATACAATAATCATTGTTCTCCCAAATATTAATAAATTTTATCTCATAAATTCTGTGTGTGGTTATTATTCATTCTACTGTTCAAATACACAATGTATTCCATCCAGTGCAAACATAACGTATGTAACTACATATATTCTCATCATAAATAATCAAAATATTCATCTCATAAAAGCGGAATATTTGAAGAGCTGGGAACCATCCATATTTTAATGACCCCCAGTGGATTAAATTTCCTATATATAGTCTGTTTCAACCACACAGTCTTTTATCAAGGGTTAACTGAGATGGTTCTCAATGTCCATAAGCTCACCATCTCGCTGGCTGTAAATAAACTGCGTAATTCTGCTATTTGGCTCTATAAATTTCCGGAGAAATCAGCAACTAGCTACAATAATACCAGTATCAAAAGTTCAAAACTCTATAAAACTTTTTAAAAGCATATGGAAAGCATATGGAGGAGAGCACCTTCCCGATGAGGAAAGACTGAAGAGTCTGGGATGTCTCGGTTTAGAAAAGAGACTATTAAAGGGGGGGCATGATAACGGTTTATAAAATGATGCATAAGGTGAAGAGAGTTGACAAAGAACATTTTTCTTCCTCTTCCAAAACACTACAACACAAGGGCATCCAATGATGCTAATGGTTCGGGACGGACATAAGGAAATACTACTTTACATAGAGAGTGATAGGAATGTGGAATTCACTGCCAGGGGATGTAATGATGACCACAGAAATAAACAGTTTTAAAAGGGGATTAGATAGATTGAGGGAGGATAACTCTGTCAATGGCTACTAGCCATGGTGACCGAGGGGAACTTCCACATTCAGAGGCACTAAACTTCTGAATCCCAGAGGCAAGAAGCAACATCAGGGAAAGGCCTCAGCCTCCATGACCTGCTGTTGGGTATCCAGAGGAACTGGTTGGTCACTGTGTGAGACAGGATGTGCTAGACTTGATGGACTACTGGTCCGATCCATCAAGGCTCTTCTTATGTTCTCACGACTGGCAGTTGTAAAGCAGATGAATAAGAATACAACAGGTAAGGAACACACTGCAGGGCGTAAGAAGTGCATGCTCATGTGCTCAGCCACTGATCCTTGGTGTGAGAATATGGCTATTTCCATATGTACCTTTCTCTGTTTTCATCTGTGCAGTGTTGGAGGGTATGGCTCTCATCTTTGAGCTGGCTCAGGGTAAAAATACCCTCCCCTGCCAGTAAGAAATTACCGGCAGGGGAGGGTATTATAAGGCGTGGACTACCTTGCACCCCCATTACCACCTGCTGATTTCCCTTTAAAGTGCATCCCCCATCCCCTACATATCTTAAAATGTAAACTGAGGCTAGAGATCCTGTTTCTAATTTATATTTCAGATACCAAAAACATTAAGACACTTGCTGATGAACTACAGTCCTGAAATTTTATATACACGTAAGCAAGGAACACTGCTAACCAGGAAAAACTTGAAAACATAAAAACTGCAGTAGAAGATTACAGAAAAGCCAGGACAAAAACACACACACACACTAAACCCCTTTGGTGTAGTTGGTTTCTGAACTAGCAGGCAAACCACAGGCTAAACTAGCAATTTATCTGGGTTGGCTTACACAAATTGCACATAAAGCCCTGTAATTTGGCATTTTAATCTTTCTTCAGTAGGCACCCAAGTAGCATAAATTGCTTTGTTCACATCTCCAGTCATTTCAAGCATGCTTGTAGAGGAATGGTTACCTTTCTTTTCTCCAGTAAAAGGCACAAAGTCTTCCCGGTCTTTGTGTTCTAATGCTTGCTTTTCCAAATAGGACAAGAGTCGTTCTCTGTCAAAGGGCCCCGTGGCGGATTTATTGGTCTGGTCCTTTTGTCGGTAGCCTGCTGGCAAAAGTGCATTCTACCCAAGCGAATGTGAGAGACAGAAATGGTTGCTGGATAAGTCATTTCTACACAATCTGTTTTTTCTTCCTAGATCCCACACCTGTTTGATTGGGAATAAGGGCCAGAACACATGGAACTGTTGTCATGGGACAAATGCAATGAGTTATTCTTAATGGCTACTAGGGTTCACAGTGGTCGCACCCATTAGTCTCCTGATAAGCTAGGGTTGCTAGCCTCCAGGTGAGGTCTGGAGATTTCAGAAATCAGCTCCCCTAGAGAAAATGGCTGCTTTGAAGGTGGATTCTATGGCATTGCACCATGCTAGAGTCCCTCCCCTTCCCAAACCCCACCCTCTCCTGGATCCATCCCCAAGGTCTCCAGGTATTTTCCAGCCCTATTATAAGATCAGCCTATGGGTTTGAGTCTTGGAGAGCAAGAGGCTATATGCCACCCAAATTCTCCTTCTCTTCCTCACATCTGGTGGGTCATTGATTTGCTGGACCATGTGTTCTTCCCTTTTGAAGCGTGTGTAACAAGCCACACATGTCCCCTGAGGTCACCTGGTCTCTTGTGATAGCAGTTCTTCCCTTTTGAAGCGTGTGTAACAAGCCACACATGTCCCCTGAGGTCACCTGGTCTCTTGTGATAGCAGGGACACCTGGGCAACTGGACCATCTTGCACCTGCTTCACAGAGCCTCACCTCAGTCCACAGCAAATCACATTCTGAGGCACTGGAAGGCCATACAAGCAGGGCCACTAAAGGGGGATTCCGGGGGACAACATTCCCAAGGCCCAAGTGAGCTGGAGGGCCCCTGAAGCCAGCATCATGCTGCATCTCCATTTATTTTACTTCTAATGCAGTTCTGCACTGCAGCCACTAGGGGCACAAGGAAGGCAGAGCACAGTAGATAGCAGCCGCTTTGCTCTATGTGCCTTTTTGCAAGACTTACTACAAGGAGGTGAACACTTGCATGTCTTGCTAAAGCCATTAGCCAGGCCAGAACAGGAGTAAGGCAAAACTAGGTTGCACAGCGCATGGCTGTTGCAGTCATTGCCCAGCTGCAGCCTCCTAACAAGGTTGTTGTTTCCATCAGTCTGTTTCCCTCTTCCTTTTCTTCCACAGTTTTGTGTGCTCAACCAGATCTTCCTCAGTGTGTTGCAAAAAGCAAAATAACCTTTCCTCTTTAACTTCCCTCCCTCTTTCCTACCTTTTCCTCCTTCATTTTTCACTCCTTTATTATTTGCCTTCATTTCTCTCTCCCCACTCGCCCCCCCCCTTTATTTGTCAATCATAGTCTCAATGCCTTCTCATCCCTGATTGAAACATACTATTAACAGCAAACCCTTGTTAATATTATGAACAGAAGGGTGTGTGAGTATGTGTGTGTGTAATATTCCCTGTGATCTAGCAAAGAAGTAAAAGGATGTTTCCCTTTCCACTTCACATTTATGGTATAGAATTGTTAATCTGTCTTTGCGGTTACACCTGTGGAACAGATGTTAGAACTCCTTCTAACCCACCCACTTCCAATTAGATTTAATTATATTTTAAACACTGTTCAGGCAGCAGGTTGTTCTACTGGTGGGATATCTCATATCCCTTTGTAAATGCTACTTTGCTGCTGCAGACATTAATCTACATGTTATATGGCAAATGACAATCTTTTTAGCAAATATGACAGCAAAATCAGCTCCAATGATCCCAGTACTTCTCATCCAGCACCACTACATAATACATTTGGCTCTACTTTGTGCTAGGTAAAGCTGCAAAGGTAAACTTAGACTCAGGTGGGTAACTATGTTGGTCTGAAGCAACAGAACAATGTTAAAGTCCAGTGATACCTTTAAGTTTTATTCAAGGTATTAGCTTTCAGGTGCACGCACACTTCTTCAGATAAACTTAATTAGATTAAACTTGGATTTCTTGCTGATTTAGTTACTACAGATTTATTGTGATATGTAGCTTTTGTGAACTACAGCCCACTTCATCAGATGTAAGAAGGGTGTCCTATATTGGTACATGTAGGGATGTGTGTACAAATGTAAAATTACAAAATTAGACACATGGTTTGGATCAGGGTCATACCAGGGGGGCAGGTGGAATCTTTGTCCAAGGGCCCATGGAGGCTCTCAGTAGCCCTGCATGCAAGGTACCTCACAAGTTCCATTCTCTGTGCCTTTATCTTCAGAGGTGAGCCGGGTGGCAACCAGAAATAACAAGCAAAATGCTGTGCGTAAAGCTCCCCCCAGTTGTATTTAGATTCAGAATTCCTCAATATAATATACATGAACATATATAGAAAGCATCACACATACATAATTCAGACTCCCACTTGTAACATTTAAAAATATGCCAAATAGGTATTATATATAGCCTTTTTCTAGAGCCCATTGTATTTTTCTTCACTATGGGCCTTATTCCTAGTACATACATAATTCAGATTCTTGACTTGTAACATTTACAAATATGCTAGCTTGGCATTACATATTCCATACATTCATTAGGAACTGTACAAAATAGACACAGATGGTGCTGTATCTGTAATTTTCAGTCCTGAGAACTTCAAAAGACTGCGGACAATCCAAACGAGATCCCAGTGACCTTCTTGTTTCATTTGGAACTTCTTCAATGGAGAATCAGTCAGGTCTACAAGCTATCAAAAACCAGATGATTCCCTCAAAGCTGTTCACCACCCTACCCAGGAGTAATGGCAAAGTATGGGAATGATACTGTGTACAGATAATGATCTGATGTGTACAAAATGAGATAGAAAGTAAACAGTTTGTTGGTCAAACATTAAAATAATTTAGGGGAAAATGTTTTTACCCAGAATAGTTAATTGTCTATGAGCCAAAGACAGGAACTGTAGTAACAGAAAGGATTGCAGAACAAACAATTCTGAAATGTTTTTGGCTTAACAGATGATTTTTGATAGCTTGTAGACTTGATTCTCCATTGTAGTAGTTCTAAATGAAACAAAAAGGTCACCAGTATCTTGTTTGGATTATCCACAGTCTTTTGGAGTTCTCAGGACTGAAAATTGCAGACTGAGGAAAGTCTACATGTTCTGTTGTTTTGAGGACTTGGTTGAGGTACAAACCCAGCACCATCCGTATCTGTTTTGTACAATTCCTAATGAATGTATGGAATATGTAATGCCAAGCTGGCATATTTGTAAATGTTACAAGTCAAGAATCTGAATTATGTATGTACTAGGAATAAGGCCCATAGTGAAGAAAAATACAATGGGCTCTAGAAAAAGGCTCTGGGCAAATGCCCTCCCCCTTGCTGTTTCAACAGCCACCCAAGGGAAGGCATTCACTCCCTCCCACACTCCATGGGAAGCTGATGTCTGCCATTTGGAGAGCAGCTGTAATTTTGAGTGATCTCCAGCCCTCACCTGGAGATTGTGTAAATAAAAAAACCCGCTAAGAGACACCATAAATTTTAAACAACAAGACAGTGTAATGTAGAGGTCAGTGGTGTACTGACAAAACGTGCACATAGAACTTCAAATAGAAAGCATGGAGCAAAAAAACAAACAGAAGACAGTTCAAAAGCAGTCTTTCCAATCACAAAGGAATGACAATAATCCAGGATTTAGTTCATGGAACTAAAAGAAGCCCTTCCAAAGATGTCTATTCTAGATATCAAGATGTTTCATCAGTCTTCAGTTTGGAGGCTTATTTATCACTGGAACCCAATCTTTATAATATATTCACAGGAGACCAACAAGGTTCAGAACATGTCTGTAAGATTTCCAGGTTCTCAATCTCTCTCGCTTTCCTTTCCTCCCTGTATCTGGTCTGCTGCCAGGGGACACCATTCCCCCCTCCCCTATCTCTGGCTGTTTCCCTTCCAGAGGAGGAGAGGGAGGAGCTCAGTCAATCAAGGGAAGGCTTTCTCCTGCTGTTTCCTTCCCTCAGCCAATCAAGGGAAGGCTTTCTCCTGCTGCTTCCCTCCCTCAGCCAATCAAGGGAAGGGTTTCTTTCTCTCCTCTGAGAGAGGAGTGCAACAGGCAGCTCAGCCAATGGGAGAGTAGGGAGAGCCAGCAACTGCCAGAACCAAGGTTGGTTGCCTTTTACTGACAGAATCAACTTAGCTGGCAGGCAACAGCCACTCAGGCGGGAGCAGACTCAACCAATGGCATGCAAGTACTCTAGATTGATGGTTTGATGGGTCAAAGGTTGATGCAGCGCAGTCTCAACCAATGAAGAAGCTCAGTTTTGACAAGATGAAACAGCATATATCGGAGTGTGGCCTAATATGCAAATGAGTTCCTGCTGGGCTTTTTCTACAAAAAAAGCCCTTGTGTGTGTGTGTGTATTACAATCAGGGGGAGCTTTATGCACTGGATTTTTTTGCTAGTTATTTCCAGTTCTATGGTGCTGTGAGACTCTATTGTTTACCTGGGTGGCAACCAGAGGCAGGAGTTTTTGGGTGGTGCTACCTCAGTTTGTGGAATGCCCTTCCTCTTGAAGTTTGCTTGGCACCTACATTCTGTGCTAGGCCAAAATGTTTGTTCACCCAGGCTTTCAATTAAGAAGTTGATCTTTTAAACACTATTTTATTTTGGAAACTGCTATTTTAAACTGCCTGTGGTCTTGGTTTTTTTAAAAAAAATTTCTGCTAGGCTGCTTTTTAAATGCAGGATTTTAATTGATATCTTTAAATGTTTTGGTTTTATTCTTTTCCTTGTATAAGTTGCCTTGGGCAGGTTCCTGGAGAGGCAGCATACCAATGTTCTAAGTAATTCAATACATAAATGTAGCTGATGAAGCATATATAGGAAAGCCCTGATTTCAGTCCTTGACATCTTTTTTTAAAAAAAGATCTCAAGTCACAGAGCTGGGAAAGGGTCTTGTCTGAGAGCTGGGAAACTCCAATACTGGCCCAAATAGATCAAGGGTCTGTTTCAGTATCAAGCAGCTTTATGTAATTGCTGAGACTCCCTGTGATCTGAAGATTGCTTCAGAGCTCCCACCCTCTAGCAAGCAGAAAATGATGCTAAGCAAGCAGATGCTTCTACAACTTACTGCAGTTTTGAAATCCAGCTTTTCCAGCCACTGTGTCTGGGTTATTTCAGAACAGATTGTGTGTGTGTTTTAAAAAATGCTAAATATACACCGCCCTGATACTTTCTATGCGTCCCTTTGAGCCTTTCTGAAGATTTTGGAATGTGATTCTGCAGCTTTGTTTAATACACACCTCTGGATCCAGGTCATCAAGAACACTTTCCAGCTGTTTTAGCTCATCCTCTGAGAGTTTGCTGAGGATTTCATCTTCATTGATGTTCTTGTATTTCTCTAACTCTTTCCGGAATGGTACCGCCATGGCTGCGCCTAAACTGCGTCCCGTGAAGTTTGCCTGCCCACCATTCAGGAATCAGTCTTCTGAATCCCTGTAAGAATGAGAAGTTGTCTGTTCTGTGAATTGCTGTTTGTTCAAGATACAAACAATTCCACATTTTTGGAGACAATTCCACATTTTTTAATATTCACACTACATATTTCAGAGCTAAGAAAGAAAACACTTCAGGGCTTAATGAGTTAGAGCTACACGTTCAGCTGTAAGGCAGAGCCTTTGAAAGCAGGTAAGATTAGAGATGTTGTGCAGCATTTAGCAAAAATAAGGAACAATAAAAAAAAGTATTCCCCTGTGCAAGCACCAGTCGTTTCCAACTCTGGGGTGACATCGCATCACAACGTTTTCTTGGCAGACTTATTGTTATGGGGTGGTTTGCCATTGCCTTCCCCAGTCATCTACATGTTACCCCCAGCAAGCTGGCACTCATTTTACCGACCTCGGAAGGATAGAAGGCTGAGTCAATCTTGAACCGGCTACCCGAACCCAGCTTCCACCAGGATTGAATTCAGGTCGTGAGCAGAGCTTGGACTGCAGTACTGCAGCTTACCGCTCTGTACCAAGGGGTTCTCTAAAGAACAATAACTTTGGTTGAACAAAAAGAAGTGGGATAGCAGGCATGGAAACCTTGAGCCAGATTTTAAAATGTATCTTATTGCAATGATGACTTATTAACACATACGCTTCCAAAAAAATCCCCAGCAACATGCCGAATCTTATGCGTTTGTAAAAATATCCTTAAAATAACTATTGCAAAATTGCTTCTTCACTGAAGGTCCACACAGCAGCTGAACACATTTCAGCTATCGGGCTTCGACGGCTTGTGTGTAAAATTCCATTACAGAGCACATCTGAAGATACCTCCTAGCAGAAAGAGCTGTCAGCTTATTTGACAGTATTCAAGTGTCAAGCCTTCATCTGCTCATTCCCATATAATTTAAACATCACTTTTAAACTTCACTTTATGCATAAATACATAATGGACCCAAATTATGGCATTACATATATACATGTGCATTTGTATAAAGTGCTACCAAGTCTCAGCCAACTTATGGTAACCTGCTTGGGTTTTCAAAACAAGACACATAAAGAGGTTGTTTGCTCTTGCTTTCCTCTATATAATGAGCCTGGAGTTCCCTTGGTAGTCTCCCATAGAAATGGGAAGCTGACCCTACTTAGCGTCCAAGACCTAACAAGATTGGGCTAGCCTGTGCCTTCCAAGTCAGGGTGTACACACACACACTCATAAAAACCCACTCCATTCCATTCTCACAGGTAAAATGAACAGCCACAGATAACCTCTAGACTACACAGTGCAGTAACATTTGAGTACAATTCAACAATCTTGTTATTAGGGGTGAAGTTAAGTGTAATAGGAGTGGGCCTTCTAGGCTATTTGTCCTAGAAAAGAGCAAGATAATAAATGTTCACAAATTCATCTATGACAGGCATTCCGTCTAGAAATTCTGCCAAAATTATTTGTCTAGGGCACAAATATAGTGGGCAGCACAATGGAGAATGGACAAGATGTTCTACTGCCTGAAGGCCAAAAATCACACCTTCATTGTGAAGAACAGAAAGGTTAGAATGCAACAGTAAACTGCCCTCCCATCGTGCCCCTCATTTATTTCAGAAATCTGGTACATGGGCATTCAAAAACTGCCATTGGATCTTAAATTTGTACCATTTTGCATTCTAAACCACTGCTCATCAGTTAAGTTTAGCTCTGCTCACTGTACCTGATTCCTCATCTGATGAAGTGTGCTTAGGGTACACAAAAACTTTGTTGGTCTTAAAAGTGAAATTTGACTCCTACTTTGTTCTTCCCTTCTGTTTTTCACACACACGCACTAACAGTTGGAGTCAGAGATAAGTGGAAAACCACTCTTAAGTGGCATATTCAGTCTAGAGGTCTTTTCAGGCTGTCCCTCCAGATAGGCAGATGGAAGTAATTAAAAGTGGAGAGTCCAAATCTTTGTTTGTGAACCACCCTGGGCAAAAAACAACAGCCAAGGAGAATTAATATAATCCTTTGCCATTTTCTGCTGCTAAACACCAGCATTAGTGTTGCAAAAGCCGAGTTGATCCATATTACAGCCAAAGCTGCCCTTGTGAGCAGTAATATGTTTTCATATTAAAGAGAAGAGTGCTGAAAATATTACATTCAGACTGCTAACAGCCAAGCTGGGAGAGGGGAAATCACATCTAGACTAAATCTTCAGGAACCCTTCTTAAAAAAAAAAATCTAAATGATTAATACCTTTGCATAAATATAATTAAGTGCTAGTCTTCTAGACAGCAGTCCTTGCCAGGGCTAAAAGGCTTTAGAGAAGATTATGGCTTTTCAGAAACGTATTAAATGGTTTGTAGGCTTTCATTGCACTTTAATAACATTTCCAGATAAGTCAAAACAAACTTGACTCAGAAGATATGGGGACCAGGGCACATGCAGCTGAAGAGCTCCCAGTCTGCAGGATAATAAGTGAAAGCCCTATCATGTCAAACAAGGTCTACAAGGAGGGTATGGGTACCAACCTCCAGGTGGGACACGGAGTTCTCCTGAAATTACAACTAATCTTCAGGCAACAGAGGTCAGTTGTGAAGGGCAGACTCTACGGGTGGATTCATACTGCACTAAATAACGAGTTTTGCAACTGGATTTTCTTACAACAGTAAAAATCCAGTTGCAAAAAACACATTATTTAGTGTAGTGTGAACAGATCCTATGACATTACATTCCTCCTGAGCTCTCTCCCCTTCCACAGGCACCACCGCCAAAACTCCAGGAATTTCCCAAGCCAGAGTTGACAACCCTAGTGCAAGGAGGCTTAGACAAGGATCTCAGTTATGTCACTATTGGGGGTCCGTGGGCACATTGCACCCCCCAAAGAACTCTCTGTGGGGTAGGAGTCAAAGCATCAGTTGTTGTCAGTAGCCTTTGCTCTCATTACGATACTGTTCTGCCTTTATTACCCAACACCCCCATTTGTGAGGACATGAAGGTGGAGATTTTTAGACCTTCCTGTCCACTTTGGCAACATTTTCTTTCAGTCTCTATGCACCTTCCCCCCCACAACCTCCATCAGTGGGCTTGTTGCTGTCTTTAAAAAAAAAATCATCAGTTGATATAGGTTTAAAACACTATAGTAATACAATGTCTACTTATTTTAAAAATCCCAGCAAAATGCCCTCCAGCAGTATGGGAAGGGAGAACCAGTGGGCACAGAATCATAGGGTTGGAAGGAACCTCCAGGGTAATCTAGTCCAACCCACTGCAGAATGCAGGAAATTTGCAAATACCTCCCCTCCCACACATACATCCCCAGTGACACTGCTCCATGCCCAGCAGATGGCAAAAAACCCCTCCAAGATCCCTGGCCAAACGGATCTGGAGAAAAATTGTTTCCTGACGTCAGAGTAGCAATCAGCACTTCACTGGGCGTGTAAGAAAGGCCCATGAGAACTAAGCACTGATGCAACCTTCCCTGCCCTCCCTCTCATGAGCTGCCTAAGGAAGAAGAAGCAGAAGACGACAACTGCAGATGTATACCCTGCCCTTCTCTCGGAATCAGAGACTCAGAGCGGCTTACAGACTCCTTTATCTTCTCCCCCCACAACTGACACCCTGTGAGGTGGGTGGGGCTGAGAGGGCTCTTACAGCAGCTGCCCTTTCAAGGACAACTTCTGCCAGAGCTATGGATAACCCAAGGCCATTCCAGCAGGGGCATATGGAGGAGTGGGGAATCAACCCCGGTTCTCCCAGATAAGAGTCCGCACACTTAACCACTACACCAAACTGGCTCTCATTGCTGTTGGATGGCCATCTAGCCTCTGTTTTAAAACCTCCAAGGAAAGAGAGGACCAAGGCAAGCCAGTGGCTATAGGGGGCCTGTGGGGGCCATGCCCCGGCCTTCTCTCCCTCCCTCTCCCCCTGCCACCACAGCAGGGGTGAAAACTGAGAGACTGGGGGCTGCCTCCCTCCCCCCATAATTTAAATTGCATGGGGGGCACCCAGGAGCAGCTGCTGCCCCTCCCATGCCATTTAAAGGGCCATCAAGTGGTGGAGTGTGGGAAGGAAGGTCAGACTCCCTGCGTTGGCCACCCTGAGTCAAACAGTGGCAGCCAGGGGAGGGGAGCCACTAAGTGCCCCCCCCCAACCTTTAAAATCCTGGCTACGGGCCTGACCTGAGGGGATCCTGAAGAAAACACTGACAACCCCTCACCATGGGTGTTCAGTTTCTGCTGCAAATGCCTCTGCAGTTGCTGTAGCCATGAGTGCCCAAAGGAGAATCTTGCTCGTGTGGAAAGAGGCCTTGGTCAGCAAGAAAGAAAGGCAGAGAGGACAGAGCAGAAAATGAGTCGGTTGTAAAGGAATAAACAACAATGACAGGGCACCAGCAATGGAGGGAAGCTGCGTCATGGCAAGGACAAGATGAGCAATGCAAAAGGAATATGGATGGACACCACTGTCATGGTGGCACTGGGGAAAACAACAGGGTTTAGAGCAGAGAAGACCTTTCTTAGGATATATTCACACTATGTGCTGACCTGCAAAATATTGATGGAGTTCCTTTACATCTTGTCTTACTTCCACAGAACTCAGGGTGGCATATGTAAGGTCTCAGGGGATTTCCCCACTAGTCATGAGCTTGAGAAGTCCCACATTTGTTTTGCCCCAGCAAGCCTGCTGCATAGTATACTCCAGATCCCAGTCTGGAAGACATCATTCTTGCAGTTAGGGTTGCCATTTTTGACTTCTACACAGCCCACCAGAGCCCCAGATACCCATGGATCAATTCTCCATTATACCCGATGGAAGCCAGTCACCATAGGATAGAATGGAGTGCCCACAGCAGACATTAAGCCCCCCTCCTGCTTTCTGATAACCCTGAAGTGGGGGAGGGCGTCCAAACCAGGGGATCCCCTGTCCCCAACTGGGGATTGGTAACCCTACATGCGGCCTATGACTTTACTTTCTGCCTTAAATAAATAAATACCGAAAGCTTACTTATACATTTTCAGGTTGTCTTGGATTGTCATCCTAGTGCAAAAGGGCCAGTGACATTTCTTGTAAAATGCATTTTTAAGCAGCATGGTTTAAAGGCCCTACAAACAGGGCTGCTGAGAGTCGCCATGGGATCCCAGACAAAGATTTTCTTTGGGCCCCTCTTCACATTCAAAAGAACGCACACAGTATTCTTCATTAGAACAGATAGCAGCAGCTTATCTCTTCAGTGGCCAGCCCCCTGGAATTTTGTACCCACATTCCTTCCAGGCTGGGAGCCCTGCATACAAGAAAACCTATCCACATACCCTCCCTCCCCCCAAAAAAATCAAAACTTGGAAATACACTCAGGCAATTGCCCTCCTTAGAATAACTATCTTTGTTCAGAAAGAACCACTGTTTAAAACAGCAACAAAATGCATAATAACCAAGGTCGCCGTCTTGGAATCACTTCTTCAGGGAGTGTCCCATATTGTACTAGTCACTTCCCCCTATCCTTCAGCAAAGATAACATGGGAACACAGACTGGTTTTATTGCCAGCATATGCACACACCCTATAAGAAGTGCAGCTAACAAGAATGATAATTCACATCATTTCCCCGCTTCTTCAGTCTAATGAGCACAAACTACTTAAAAGCAAACCACTTCCTGGTCTTTTAAACCTGTAATCCTCTGTAAACACTCTCCACATAGGATGGAAGAAGACTCTGTCTATGGCAATAAGTAATGTTAGGCGACAGGCAGCCATAATGATGGGTGCTGATGGATGATGACAGGAGTTTATTTTGGCCTCTGATGTTGCAACAGAGGTGGCCATAAGGGTCAAACGCATGGCAGTATCTAATGAGAGACGGTTCTTCATTTCACAAGGCCTGTGCACTAACCAAATCTTAGCTTTTCTTCCTGCAGCTTTCTGCCAAAGGATTCAGGAAAGCTTTTTAGTGAGGAAGACAGCCCTGTTCACAGGCTACATTGAATACACAAGCCCAGCTCACAAGTTACAGGGAATGCATGTACAATCCGTGCGCAGTGAGGAAAGGATATTTCTTTGCATGTGCATTGAGTAATTCCTACATTGCATTCAGCGCAAATATAGCAGAATGCTCATGGACTTTGTCTTAAGGCATGGGAAAGGGAAGGAGGCAATTAGCATTCAGTATACAGGCTGCATGCATGTCCTTTGCAGAGAACGGACAGGGAAAAAAGGAGCTCATCCTTCTGTAGAAACACCATTCCTGTTTGCAGGTATGTCTGTATGTGAACTTACTTGCTCAGAGTTGCCTAGTAGGCTTCATAGCTGAACATGAGTTTGAAGCCAGGCTTTTAACATACAAGCCCAACTCTCCAGACTGGCTGCCACACCACACTGGCTTTCCTAAAATGCCACCTAAACCTTGCTACAGTCTTTCAGCATGTTCTCTTTCACTGACTTCAGAAAAAATAAGTGACTCTGAAAAGAAGTTCCAGCCATCTAGAACGGGAGTGACCAAACTTGTTTAATGTTAAAACCACATAGCATAAATGTCAGATGGTTGAGAGCTGCAGGACATGAACAAATATTACACCCATGTCCTTTTTAAAACTCTTAATACTTTCTTTGCAGATAAAAATAAAATACATATGTATGCACTTTACAACACAACAATGCTAGAAGGAGACTTTTTTAAAAACAAAAGCTGGAAATAACAGTCCCCATAAGACCGGTACAGAGAAAGGTTAGGGAATTAGTTTTTGGCACTAGTGGGAGAAGGAAACACACATGCACTATATAAATCACTGACCACCAATTGCACCATTATGCATCTCTCTTTGCCTGGACACCAAGATCAGTAAATACAGCTCCTAGAAGAGCTATGAAACTAAAGGGGAACCCTGCACCATCCTCTTTAATTCCGTCCCTCCTTCCAGTGACTGTGACTCCCTTGGCTCTTGTGCTCTCTTTTGCCACTCTAGGTCTGGGGCGACCTCTGCAGTGGAGGAGAAAAGCCTGCCTATTTTCCTCTCCTTCCCTGCTTCACACAGGGTGAAAATAGTCGCCTACCTATAGATCAGCTCTCAGAGGCTGACTGAGATTCCGATGCTAAGCATGCTTTACTTGAGAGAAAGCCTGCATTAAGTTCCTTGACCTCCAGGAGTTGCATAATATGTAAGAGCCACATGTGGCTCTTAAGCCACAGTTTGGCCACCCTGAACTAGAATGAGGCTGGCTGAGAGTAGGGGCAAAAAATGTTCTATGGAGGCCTCAGCTTTATGGATCAATCATTTATCAAGGACAGAAGAATGGTCCACCCACTCCAGTGTTGTTTCCAGTGGTGGCCCAGATGCCTCCAATGGAAGACATTAATAGCATGGAGGCCCACAACACTTCTTTGTTTGTCCCCAAAATATAATATATGATGTGAGTTGATCTGAAGCAACTCCTTTGGGCTTACTCGATAAAGAAGAAATAAACAGAGGACCACAAAGCGTTGACTGATGAAATTGGGAAGGAACAATTGAAGACACTGGGAACCCACAGTACCAGGAACAATTAGGAGGGGATAGTGGGCTATAGAGCCAAAGAGCTCAACAAATACAATACAGAGAAAGGCAACACTTCAAAAAAACAGTTAAGAAGCCATGTTAGTATATTATAGGAAAAAACAAGGGGCCAGAATATTCCCATTTGATCAGTCTAAAATTACTGAGCATCTGTTGGCCACTCAAAGGATGAGCAAATACTATCCAACAAGGCCCGCAGATTTTAAACTATACATTTTGTTTAACATGAAATTAGATACATGAAACCCACCATTTGAAAATTCAGATGATAGTGAAATAATTCACACGATCTCCCCACCCCAATTTCTTTTATATAACTATGAAAGAGAAACATTTTGGATTCTTTGGGACCAGAA
The DNA here is from genome assembly GCF_032191835.1 of Heteronotia binoei. Taxonomy (NCBI): domain Eukaryota; kingdom Metazoa; phylum Chordata; class Lepidosauria; order Squamata; family Gekkonidae; genus Heteronotia; species Heteronotia binoei. The sequence goes on from NC_083241.1 coordinate 27,844,999, forward strand.
GTAAGCTCTATTGATAATGAGTGGATTCTGATTAAACACAGGAACAGAATGTAAACATGATAGTAATTATAGGCAGGGGTCATTTCATAGAAAAAGAGATGCCGGAGCTCATTAGCACAACTCATTTGCATAACAATTTTGTATATGCCACACACCCATGACATCACTGGAAGGTGTACTAATCAGCGCAGGATCTACCTTAAAATGCTTCTTAAATTGTAATTGTCGTAATCTTACTCCCATTATACCTTTTAAATTACATTCTCCTATGTGGCCACAGTAGCATGATGAAGATTTCCACTTGCCTGCTTTATTTATTTTGGTTATTTCCCCATTTTTTGTGGGGGAAAATATTAGAAAGTTTGTCAAATCTTAGAGTTCAGCAAAATTCTCACAAGGGGGGTTGAACAATGGAGCCAGAAGCAATTATCTGAAGGGGGCGGGTAAGAAAGGAGCACAATAAAGTGAGAGCTTCCAGAGCTCCGCTCCTGTGAGCTCCTGTAAGCTCCTGCCCAAAATGAGGCCTGATTATAGAAGAATCATAGGGCGTTTTCGCACTCACCTTAATCAGCAGCGACCTCCCCTCTTCACCGCACAGGATCTGCGCGGATTTCGCACTAATTGCCGCAGAGCACCCGGAAGAGCCGGAAAGTCCCGGCGCTTTTGCGGCGCAAACGGAAACCGCCAAAAACCAGTTTCCATTTGCGCCGCAAAAGCGCCGGGACTTTCCGGCTCTTCCGGGTGCTCCACGGCAATTAGTGCGAAATCCACGCAGATCCTGCGCGGTGAAGAGGGGCGTCGCTGCTGATTAAGGTGAGTGCGAAAACGCCCATAGAGTTGGAAGGGACCTCCAGGGCCATCTAGTCCAAGAAGATGACTGCAGATTTATACCCCACTCTGCTCTCTGAATCAGAGTCTCAGAGCAGCTTACAATCTCCTTTATCTTCTCTCCGCACAACAGACACCCTGTGAGGTGGGTAGGGCTGAGAGAGCTCTCATAGCAGCTGCCCTTTCAAGAACAACCTCTACGAGAGCTATGGCTAACCCAAGGCCATTCCAGCAGCTGCAAGTGGAGGAGTAGGGAATCAAACTCAGATAAGAGTCCACACACTTAACCACTACACCAAACTGGCTCTCATGTGTTGCTTGGCCATCTTTCTGCAAACTATGCAAAATTGAACTATTCAGGAGGGCTTTTCTGCAAACATAGAAGAGTTGCACTGTACAAAAGGGTTCACAAACTTAATTTGGATAAATGATGGAGCTGCAGTCTTGTACAGCTGTGTTCAGCTTATTGTAAGCAGGAACCCATTATGTAATTTTTGTACCTCTTGATCTGTCATGTGAATACTTATGCTATGCTTCAATTCATTCTGGTGGTTCCAGACATCCAAAATTCTAATGCACTAGTTACAGGTCTGTCCCATTTTGTTGACTGTACTGACTCAGTACATGTAACTCCCATCAGTTCCCTGTGAGAAAAGTGGATATAGATAACAAAGAAATAAAATAGTGTATATGTGTTTTTATGAACTTCAAGAGACTCTTGCAGGGCTGGGAAGCAAAGAGCCCTTATTCTCGCCTCTGCTGTCAGATGTCATAATTAAAAATCACCTGCTCTGTCTGGTCTACTGGAGAGCAGCAGGAGGGCAGGCATCTGTCTTCATTCTTTGCTTGCAAGTTCTCCTGAGGTATTCAGTTGATCATTTTGGAAGACAGAATGATGAAACAGATGGACCCTTGGTCTGTGGAAACTACTTACCTCTGTGTGTGTGTAAGAAAATGTAAGCTTTCATTATAAACACTTAAATGGATCTGTCATTTCCTGAAACTTTTCCCTCCAAGCTCAGTAAAGGACACTCAGCTGTCCACAAACAAATCAATTCTCTGCCTGCCCTCTTTACGCATATATCATCACCAACTTGACCCTTATTAAATCTTATTTATTTACTGACTTTACTAAGCTCACCTTGCTCATTGACAGTCAAAGCAGATTATGTGGTCTAAAGCAACACATCTGAATGGCAGGATTGCACAAGAAATCTAATAAACAGTGCAACAGGACTAGAAATTTAAGAATCAGAAACAATGCAATTGTTTCTGGGGAAGTATGAGCTGCGATATGTCAAACAGTGCAGAGAATGGAACATAATGGTGCATTCAGAAACATTTGCTCCCGTTCTGTCATAGGGTATGGGTTAAAAAGTAAAGGTAAAGTCCCCTGTGCAACCACCAGTCGTTTCCGTCTCTGGGGTGACGTCACATCATGATGTTTTCATGGCAGACTTTTTAACGGGGTGGTTTGCCATTGCCTTCCCCAGTCATCTACACTTTCTCCCCCCCCCCCCCAGCAAGCTGGGTACTCATTTTGTTGACTGTACTGACTCAGTACATGTAACTCCCATCAGTTCCCTGTGAGAAAAGTGGATATAGATAACAAAGAAATAAAATAGTGTATATGTGTTTTTATGAACTTCAAGAGACTCTTGCAGGGCTGGGAAGCAAAGAGCCCTTATTCTCGCCTCTGCTGTCAGATGTCATAATTAAAAATCACCTGCTCTGTCTGGTCTACCTCGGAATGATGGAAGGCTGAGTCAACCTTGACCTGGCTACCTGAACCCAACTTCCACCAGGATCGAACTCAAGTTGTGAGCAGAGAGTTTGGACTGCAGTACTGGAGCTGTACCACTCTGTGCCACGGGGTTGCTAGGATACGCTTCTCTATAGAAGGACATTCTTTGGCTTTTGATAACATTTTTGCTGTGGTCTGTTTGCCCTGAAAACCCCAATGTTTTTGAAAAACCCGTAAGTTGGCTGCAACCTGATAGCACTTTCCACCAACATGTTTAATTTTGGTCATGGTTAAATACAGTCAAATAATAGGTAGTCAGTTAACAATATTTGAAAAACGCAGTTCTAAACCAATGGCTTGCAAGCCCCCACTTTCTGAGATGGGGCCTGGAAACTCATGGGCACAAAGCCCATTTTACCACTGAACTCTGAATCCCCTCCGCTGTGAAATGGGAAGGTTTTGGGTGAAGATTAAGCAGCTTACAGCTCTGTGGATGATCTGCTGTGCCCATCCTAAATGTACTCTTCTAAATGTGACTCAAGAGAAGCAGGGGTTTCCTTAATGTGTGAGATCAGGCACGGCCACATTTGAAGGGGGAGTAGGAAGGAACTCTGCCTCTTGATAGGCTGGCCGCTTCTTCTGAAAGCATCTTGCTTTCCCCTGCAATGCTGGCGTGATTCTTCTTCTCCCCCCTGCCCTTCTCTCACCCTGTCCTTTTTCCTTCTTCCCAACTAAGCTTCCCGCACTCCTTCTGGCACGCTTCTTTTGGCATGGACATCTGGCAGGCTGCGCTTCTCCCGGATCTGAGCCTCTGCTGGTTATACAACTACAGTCTAACGTGCTGTGGAGGGAGGGGGGTTGTCATCTGTTAAGGATGCTTGGGTGGAGAGAAGCCTGTCTCAGCGTGGGAGGGGAAGCTGGACTGCATGACCACTGGACCTCCTTTCGGTCCCCCTCTTCCCTCCTCCCACGCAACCCTTTTAAAAACCGATCTTCTGATTTTTAACACATGACATCACTGTGTGCTTCTTGGAAGAGACAGGAGGGTGGGTACTGGAACCGATATATGGATTCCCGCGCACACACCCAGCTACACAGAGACTGTGCAAAGGCTGAGCGGAATGCCAAAAGGGGCAGCCTTTCTCGGGGAGAGGGGCTACGAACAGCGTCCTCCTCGGGCACCTGAAAGGCTAGCGAGCCTTACAGTGACACAAACGTGCTTCCAAGAACAGCTCCGTCTCAAGCACAATCCTGCAGCTACCGCCGATAGCCCCCCCCCCCCCATCCCCTTGCATTGTCCGCCTCCCTCCGTTTCCTTGCAAGCCCGGGGAAAGGCCGCTCAGGCGCGCACAGGCTGCTGCCCTAGTAGTGCCGCCCTGGCAAGGCGCCGATGCTCAGTCCGGCCAAGCAGCATCCCGCCGTTTCCGCGGCAGCCGCTGCTGCTAGGAGAGCCGGGGACGCTCCTCCCGGGCCACGGGATGGGGAGACGCGGGGATGCTCGAGGCGCGGAGGGGGGTGGAGGGACCACTCCCGGGCTGGGGGAGATGCTCTCCGCTCGCAGGCATCCTGCAAAGAGGGAGGGAGGGAGGCGGCCGGCGTGTGCTCACTCAGCTTGGAGGAGAGGCGCTCGCAGGCTTACCCAGCACGGCTGTCTGCTCGGACTCTTGCAAGGGGCATGCACGAGTTCGCCGCCCGCCAGTCTCTCGCCCGCTCTCTCCCTTCGCTTCAGCCTCCCCCCGAACGGAGGGCTGTCAACAGGCAGGTCGCGCTCGAGCCAGGCGGCTGCGCAGCCTCAATCCCGGCCTGGAGTGCTGAGCACTGTGGGACTCGTAGTTCCGCCGGGCCTCTCCGGCTCCAATCGCGTTCTCTTATCAGCGGCATCCTTCCCCCCGGGGAAGGGTGCGGCCGCCTCGGTTTCCTGGCAAGCGCTCGTGGCTTCAGCAAGTGGTCTCCATCATCTCTAGGCCTAGGAAAGCTGCACCTGTTGGATTTCTGCCCAGCCCATCTATGGCCAGGCCGCTGGAGGAGGGGGGAGGGGAGGCTAAGCGTAGGGTTATCAACTCCTGTTTGGGAAATACCTGGAGATTTGAAGGTGGAGCCTGGGGAGGAGGGACCTTTGCGGAGGGGTATATTGCGATAAAATCTAACCTCCAAAGTGAGCAGTGACTCTCCAGATCTCTTACCCTGCCACAGTTTTTTTGCTAGTATTGAGAATCCTCCTGGACTCTTTCTCTTTTCAGATCTGAAGAAGGGAGCAGTGCCTCAGGAAAGCGCCTACCCTGCCACAATTTTTCTTAGTCTTTAAGGCGCTATTAGACTCTCGTTCTTTTCTACTGCTACAGACAGACTAACATGGCTACCCATCTTGATCAATCCCCAAAGCAGCCATTTTCTCCAGGGGAACTGATCTTTGTTGTCTGGAGGTCACTTTTAATTCCAAGGGATCTCCAGCCCCTACCTGGGCAGATTGGCAACCCTAACAATCACATTTTATCCTCTCACAAGTATTTAGGTAAAAAGGCATGTCTCATTGGGAAGGGTTGCGATGTTTCAATAGATGCTGTTGTAAATCAGTTCAAATTCTTTTCAGTGTCGGTATTGACAAGAAATGCCTTAATGCACCTGCAAGGTTACCAACCTCCTGGTGCGGCCTGAAGGTCTCCCAGAACTATAATTTACCACCAGACTGCCAAGATCAGCCCCCCTGGAGGAAAAGGCCACTTTGAGGTCCCTCCCCTCCCCAAACTTCACCCTCCTCCAGGAATTGCCCAATTGAGAGCTGGCACCCTTAGCCTGCAGGTTTATTTTATTTATTTAGTTAGTTCGTTCATTCACACCCACCTTTCTCCCCAGAGTGGCTTACAGGGCTTTTCTTGAGCAGGAACGCACAGGAACACAGTTTTGGCTGACTTGGTGTCAGGGGGTGTGGCCTAATATGCAAATGAGTTCCTGCTGGGCTTTTCTACAAAAAAACCCTGGTGGCTTACATCACTCTCCTCTCCTCCATTTTACCCTCCCAACACCCCTGCAAGGTAGGTTAGGCTGAGAGTAGCCCAGTGTCACCCAGCAAGCTTCCATGTGCATATATCATTGAAAACAAAACAAGAGAGAAAGGATGGGGTCTATGAAGTGAGACCAACTTGCTGAAAGTGAACAATTCAGGGTCTAGTCCAAGGGTGGCCATACTGTGGCTCAGGAGCCACATGTGGCTCTTTCACACATATTGTGTGGCTCTTGAAACCCCCACTGCCCCATCAGCCAGCTTGGAGAAGGCATTTGTCTCTTTAAATCACTTCTCCAAGCCAAGCCAGCTGGCAGCTTGGAGAATGGATGTAAAGTTGCTTTCCTTCCACCTCTCCCTTCCTATTTGCTTTCCTTCCTCCCTCCCTTTCTTGCAGCTCTCAGACATCTGACATGTATTCTGTGTGGCTCTTACATTAAGCAAGTTTGGCCACCTCTGGTCTAGCCTGTCCTGCTTGGATAGGAGTCCCATCCCTCCACCAGAACCCTGTGGACACTGCCTTGAGCTTCATGACAGAAGATGGAATATAAATGAAATCGACTCCTACGGGTGAATGTTGTCTTGGCCGTATGAAGCTGCTGACTCACAGTGAGTCGGAAACCACTGATCCATCTGGCACAGAAGTGACTATTGTGACTGGCAAATACCCCTCTGAGATTTCAGGCTGAGAAGAGATTTTCCTAGAATCCACCACCTGAAGGCTTTTCCCTGGAGATGCCAGTGATTGGACCAAGGACCTCCTGAATGCTAGACATGTATCGTACTGCTCAGCCACACCCCCACCACCAACCTTGGAACTGATTATTCTGCTACTTTACAAATATTATCCATTTCTCAATCCGTTTATTTATTTGAGATGAGAGCAATTACTCAAAACAAATTAGGTTTATATTATAACCACTATAACAATTCCATTCAAACAGCATAATGAGATAGCCTCGGGGCCATACCATTGATCCATCCAAATCTTTTCTTTCCAAAAGCATTGCATAATGCGGCACATCCAAAATATATGCTTTAAAACCTGCACGCCCCAGTAGCAATTCCATATCTAAGAAGAAACAACATGTAAAACCAGACTGGCAAGCATCAAAGCAAGCCTACCCTTTCATTTATGCATAATGAAGCATGCATTCATTTAATTAAACAGTGTGCATCTTTATAGCATCACATTATAAATGACATGATTATGAGGAAGATATTGAAATAGAATATCTAGGATTTATGGTAAGATATACATTGCACTTCTGTCATCATCACCCATGCAGGTTTTCAGGCAGCAAGAGGTGTGCCTGTTTAGGAGGGGGTGATTTGCTTAGTGTGCCCAGTTCCTCCAGAACACTGGGGTGCAGCACATGGATAGTGCGCCAGTCCCTAGTGGCTTGCTTGTTTGTTTCTGAAGACTTGTATGCTGCTCCTTAACCACCAGGCTTCCAGGACAACTTAAAATAGAATTGATTCAAATAGAATCAACCTAGCAGCATGAAAACAACAGCAACCAGGATTGAAAAAATTATAAATTCAGTAGCCCTGGAGAACATAAATGCATACAGGAAATTCCTGGATAAACACCAATGATGGAACCCTGTGCTATCTAAGAAGCTCAGGTGCCAGGCAACCTGCTGAGCGGAGGCCACCCTGCTGGGGGAATCTGTCTCAGGTAGCCATCTACTTCCCATTCTAAGATGTGGGCATACTTGGAAGAGCCTTAGCAGATGGTCCAGTTTGTCAGGCAGGGACAGGTTTTCTTTAATGCATTAATTTATTCAAATGCTCCTCTTGCCGTATCCTCCTCTTGCCGTAACCATGCGTTCAAGATAACTACTCTAAATGCAGCCAAGGCAAGCAACTCTGGGGACTGCTGAAGTGTCAAATCTAAATGTAGGAGACAGGGAGATTCACATATAATGATGCGCGTCACATGATGGTCTACAATGGTCACTTTCTTAAATGTACTTTTACCATGTACCCCCTGCAAAAGTAATAATAAAGTGTGTGTGTGTATGCGTGAATGCCATCAACTTGCTTCCAGCTTCTGGTGACCTCATGAATTCCATCCATCCAGACCTTTGGCATAACATACATGTGTGGACATATACAGAACAGGAAAAGACACTATGAATTAATGTCTTCCAAAACATCCTATTAACAGCCTTGCTCAGGTCTTGCAAACTGAGGGCCATGGATTCCTTGATTCAGTCAATCCATCTCATCTTGGGTCCTCCCCTTTTCCTGCTGCCTTCCACTTTTCTTAGCATTATTGTGTCTTTCAGTGATTCTTGTCGTCTCAGTAAGGTTCTCAGGTCTCTGTTGGAATATACCTGGATACTTTGGGAGTGAATCGAGGAGAAGGAGGGGTTTGGGGAGGGGAGAGGCCTCACCATGGTACAATGACAAAGAGTACACCCTTCAAAGCAGCCATTTTCTCCAGGGGAGCTGATCTCTGCCAGTGGGAGTTCAGATGTAAAAGCTGTAGATCTCCAGTCCCCACCTGGAGACTGGCAACCCTTCTTCTCAGATGGGTGCTTACACACATACTAAATAATGCACTTCCAATCCACTTTCAATGCACTTTGCAACTGGATTTTACTGTGTGAAATGGCAAAATCCACTTACATTATTCCACATGTGTGAAAAGGCCTAATGTGACCAAAGTACAATAGCCTCACTCAGTTTAGTTGTTTTAGCTTTTAGGGAAAGTTCAGGCCTGATTTAATATAGAGCCCACTTAGATGTCTTTTTGGTGGTCCACAGTATCTGAAAGACTCTCCTCTAATACGGTAAACCAGAATATTATCTTCTTCAGTAAGGCTTGAATGCTGAGTGGTGGCTGATGCCCTCTGGTGGTCCTCTGAACTCCACCAATCCCAGCCCTTCCCACCAATGCCAGCTCTTTCTGCCATTCAGACGTCTTAGAATGCTTTGTTAGTACAAAGAGGAGCGTCCTTTTAAATATATTTCTCTATTTTCTGGACAGGGGCTTGTGACATTGTGGTGTTGTGGTATAGTGGCCATCAGCCACACATTGACTGATGCCCTCCTTGTGAGAAAGTAGCAACCTGGATGGTGGGGAATGCTTTGGGAGCAGCTGTCACTGCTACTGTGCTAGCACTTGTTACTTTGCTGCAGGGAGCACATAGGATTGCAACTGTGGGACCAGAGGATCAGAGAGGCTGGCTGAATTCAGACAGCTGATTTGAGCCAACAGAGGCACGGACCCCAGGCAGATTAAAAAAGCAAGGTCCAACAGGCACAGCTGCCTCCTGTCCTGCTCCCACACCCACCCCGTCCTCCAGCATCTCTGAGATGGATCAAATAGCTACCACTTGGGAAATGGTAGCAAATTCTTCTGCTGCACTCTATCTGTCTTTCCAGGCATCTGACCACAGGAGCGCACAAGCGAGGCGGATTGGTGGTGTGAACCCGCTAATCCACTCTAGGTGCTCACCAGTATTCTTTAAAAAAAAAAAAAACCTGCTCAGAGTGCATGGGCACATGGCCACTAAAAATGTAAAGGAAAAAAAGAAACCCAAGCTGCACCAAGGGGGTGGCACACAACAGCTGTGTTGAATGCACCAAAGCGTTCCATGCATGATATATGGGCGCATAGCATGGGAGCATATGATCGGGATTTGGTCTCTCCAGCTAGGAGCAGCACAGTTTGGGACGCCTCCGGTGCAGCCAAAACTGCCCATCTGTACCCTGCCACTTTGTGTCAAATAGCACATTATAGTATTATACTTTATTTCTATGCTTCTGCTTTCATCCTTTAAAACAGGGGTGTCGAACTCATTTGTAATGAGAGCCAGGTCTGACATAAATGAGACCTTGTCAGGCCGGGCTGGGCCGGATCATGTGTGTACCTATTTAAGATTAGGTAGTAGAGATATAAACTTTATAAAGGACACAAACAAACTCAATTAAAATTTAAAAAAAACCCTTAAAACATTCTTACACATTAACATTCGTTGGTTTTAAAGGTGCTTTCTTTGTATTTCTTTCATGGGATCCTGGGAACTGGGCAAAGGAAGCTCTGGTTCTTTCTTTCCTCAGAGGAGGAGGAGCCTCAGGCAATAAAAGGAAGAGAGGCTTGGCTCAGTAGCTCTACTGTGCAATTGAGAGAGCCTGGCAAAGCAAGCTCTGCCTCCCCCCCTTCCTCCCCAAGGGAGGAGCTTCAGCCAATGAAGAAAACGAAGGTTTTGCTCTGTAGCTCCTGAGTGATTCAGCAAGCCTTGCAAAGCAAGCTGTTATGTGGAAGGAAGCAAGAGAGAGGGAGAAGGAAGCAGATGACAGCCAGTTGCTCGGGGGCCTGTTAGGAGCCCTCCAGGGGCCTCATTTGGCCCCCGGGCTGCAAGTTGGACACCCATGCTTTAAAAAGCGTATTTCCAGTTAAGTGCCATGTGATTTGTTGAGGGGACTGGTCCTAAGTTTTCTGTGAGGGTCATCTGTGAAAGGAAGTTTATGTTCATTTAAGGCCAATCGAGCCATTCTGGACCATAGCCCATTCTAGGGATGCCAGTCTCCTGGTGAGACTAGAGGATCCCCAGAATTATAGCTCCTCTCCAGACTACAGAGATCAGTTCCCTTGGAGAAAATGGATGCTTTGGAGGGTGGACTCTGTGGCCTTGTACCTCATCTTTTTTCCCCAGGCTCCATCCCCAAATCTCTAAGAGTTTCCCAACCAAGATCTGGCAACCCTACCTCCCCATTCCCCCTCTGATAGCCAGGGGAACCTGGCAACCCTAGCCTGTTCCTTTCTGCTGCACACCGTCCCCCTGCCTTCTCAGTAGGATTGCCAGCTCCAGGTTGGGAAATACCTGGATATTTTGGGGGCGGAGCCAGAGGAGACCGAGGTTTGAGGAGGGGAGGGACTTCAATGGGATATAATGAGTCCACCTTTCAAAGTGGCCATTTTCTCCAGGTGAACTGGTCTCTGTCGCCAGGAGATCAGTTGTAATCCCAGGAGATCTCCAGCCACAACCTGGAGTTTGGCAAATCTACTTCTCAGTCATCTTGCAACCCAGAAAAAAATTAAAAGAAAAGGGAAACAAAAATGCCTCCACCAACACAGGCTGTTTCCCATAATCCTTCTGGCATTTTTCTCACAACACCCCTGAGATGTTAAGCTTCTACATTATTTATATTTGCAGATGGGAAAATAAGCATAGGCGCATGCTTACCCCCCTTTCTTTTCTGGAATAACTCCCAGAAACAGCTGGTGGAGTTCACACTCAATGGGCTGCCAGGTCCAACTCAGGAAATATCTGGGGACTATGGGGGTGGAGCCAAGAGACTTTGGGGGTGGAGGCAGGAGCAAGGTTGTACCAAGCACAATTGAACTCCAAAGGTAGTCCTGGCCATCACATTTAAAGGGACCACACGCCTTTTAAATGCCTTCCCTCCATTGGAAATAATGGAGGAGAAGGCACCTTCTTTTGAGGTTCATAGAATAGACACCCTGGTTCAATCTTTTTGAACTTGGTGGGTTTTTTGAGGAGAGGCACCAGATGCTATGCTAAAAATTTGGTGCCTCTACCTAAAAACAGCCCTCCCAAAGTCCCAAACACTCACAGATCAATTCTCCATTATACCCTATGGGGACCAGTCTCCACAGGGTATAATGGAGTGCACAGTGGACATTCAGCCTCCCCCCCCCCGCACTTTCTGATAACTCTAAACTAAGTTATCAGTAGGTAAACACCAAACTAGGGAGGGACGGTGGCTCAGTGGTAGAGCATCTGCTTGGGAAGCAGAAGGTCCCAGGTTCAATCCCTGGCATCTCCAAAAAGGGTCCAGGCAAGTAGGTGTGAAAAACCTCAGCTTGAGACCCTGGAGAGCCGCTGCCAGTCTGACAATACTGACTTTGATGGACCAAGGGTCTGATTCAGTATAAGGCAGCTTCATATGTTCATATGTTCAAACTAGAGGATCCCCTGCTGTCCCCAACTGGGGATCAGCAACCCTAGCATCATCTTGTGCTCCACTTCTAGGGCCGAGTGTGGTCTCCAACAGCTAAATGAATAAATACATTTATGCCCCAGCACCGCCCCCCCCCCCCCACATATTCCTCATGGCAACCCTAATGAGACTTGCAGGCTGGGAAGGCCCCACTCTCTTATTTCAAACAGAAACCTTTCCCTCTATGAAATCTGCACCTAAAAGCAGATTGTTGACGGCAGCAGGAGGAAATTGGATTTATACCTTGACCTTCACTTGGAGTCTCAGAGCGACTTACAATCTCCTTTCCCTTCCTCTCCCCACAACCGACACACTGTGAAGTAGGTGGGGCTGACAGAGCTTTTTTGAGAACAGCTTTGAGAGAACTGTGACTGACTCAAGATCACACCAGCAGCTGCATGCAGAGGAGTAGGGAAACAAACCCAGTTCTTCCTGGTTAGAGGCTGCTGCTCTTAACCACTACACCAAAATGGATAGAAAAGATTTTTTTTCTAGCAGCAGGTAAGATACCTGTTAGACCATTGAGTAAGCATACCACCCCCGCCCCCCCCCCCCAGTCTGCTGCTTCAGAGGAAGAAAGTGAACGCTCCTATCATGCATGCCCAATGACTTGGGCGTGTCTAAAACAGCTCTTTGCCTCCCAGCCTAACCATGCATGGCCAATGACTTGGGCGTGTCTAAAGCAGCTACTTTGCCTCCCAGTTGCTTGCATTGCCATCTAAAACTGAGGTTAATATTTGAGGACCTGGGAAGCTGGTTCAGGTAGCTGGCTCCAGGTTGACTTAGCCTTCCAAGGTGGGTAAAATGAGTAAAAGTGTAGATGACTGGGGAAGGCAATGGCAAACCACCCCGTAAAAAAAAAAGTCTGCCGTGAAAACGTCGTGAAAGCAACGTTACCCAGAGTCGAAAACAACTGGTGCTTGCACAGTTGCACACTTGTAACTTGACCTTCCGTTCCTGATCCCATCCATGCAATTTTGTGAGTCATGAAAGAAAAAAAAATATTATTTTTGAATGTCACCAATAGTCCACTGGGCCTTGCAGCCCCTTCCTGGTGCCATGTCATTCAGTCCCTTCTGCAGTCTTGGTAAAATGTACTTTTCCCCGCTGTCACCCCATGCTTGGGCCCTGTGTGGGGTGGGTTGCCAGCCTCCAGGTAGGGCCTAGAAATCGCCTGGAATTACAACTGAACTGTAGGTTACAGAGATTGGTGTCCCTGGAAGTAGCCGCTTTGGAGGATGGACTCTATTATACCCTGCTGAGGTCCCGCCAAACCTCCTGGCTCCTCCCCCAAACCCCCAGGCTCCACTCCAACTCCCCCCCCCAAGGAATTTCCCACGGCAACATTGGCAACCCAACCAATTGCAGATATTTCCTGTGTATTTTAAGTATTTTGCATTTCCCAAGAATTGCTGTCTCCTGAAAAGGAGGGGTTCCAGGAACTGCACTAGTTTTTATGGGAGAAATGTTGTATTCATCCCCTCTTGCCGGAGCATTTATCTCCAAGTCTGTGAAAGGCCAGCCTTCGAAGGAGCACTGCAGAATTATAATAGAGCTCCATACAAAGGCCAGCATGTTCTCGGGCATACAAAAGTCCCTGTTCATTCAAGCCATAGGCAGGGTGCCAGAACTACTCAGCTTTGCTTTATGGCATCTCTCACCCCCGATCATTCTCAAGTGAAACTCTCACAGCCATTTTTACAATACATGCAGATCACTCCTGGTAGAGCACTCCTGGTTTTGCATACAGAGGATGTTTCATGCCCAGAAACAAAGCCGCTCTCAGATAGTTTGGTCTTTCATGTTGGACACTTTCATTCTGATCCCACAGAAAGGGGGAAACCACGTTTTTCAATGGTAGAGTCCAGTTTGTTGCATATCCTCTCCCAACAGATCTGTCCAGAACCAATACTATTCTCTTTTAGATGCCAGATTTAAAGTTCTGCATTCTGTATGGCTTTTTATGATGGGACGGGAGTTGTGCTTCTGTGTTGTTTTTGAATCTGATGCTAATTGCTTTTTCACACAATGCTACTTTGCAACTTCTGCTGGTTTTGTCCCCTTAAAATTGGAGACACATTCATTGCTCTTAGTTTTTTTGTGATTTGGGAGTCACTTTTAAAGTAGAGAAACTACATTACACAGTTAAATCAAACCAATCACCTTGACTTCAGCAGTGTTGTTTTTCCTTAACATTGCCGCCATTACTCATCAGCAGATATTCCATTTGGCCATACATACCATTGGGGGAGGTAAAATAGCAAGGCCCGCGCTTTGTGGGGCTGGCTATGAGACTTTTGGGCTTTGCCTCTACCAGAACTCCTTCCTTCCACAGCCATCTCAGCTGGCTGCATCAGAAGAAGAGGTCCTAAAGTGCTCCTTAGGTCAAAAAGGGCAAAATAACCAGGGACAACTTTGCAATGGTTAGGCAGGTTCAGTGGCTCCATATCCAAATTTTCTTAATTCTGTATTTCTAGAGCAGAGGTCCCCAATTTTTTCGAGCCTGCAGGCACCTTTGGAATTCTAACACAGGATGTTGGGGACAATCACAAAATTTCTGCCGCAGGAGGTGAAGCCAGACACAAAATGGCTGCCACAGGAGGCAGGGCCAACCACGAAATGTCAGGAAATCAAATGAGGTTATGCACTCTAATAGTAACTCTTGGACACTTCAGGCAGAAGCTCTGCTAAGCAGGATGCCTTTTTAAATTAAAACCTTGTTCATTTTCTTGCTTACACAAAGCTAACCTTCAATCACACCGTGAATATTCTTGTGTCGTGGTGGCAGCTGCTGCTGAAGCAATTATTTTTTGAATTTATGCTACAGTCAGATCTCCAAAGGCTAATCAGAATTCTTGCCGGGCAAAAGCCCTGCCCACTTTCTAAAAACACTTGGCAGGCGCCAGGAAAAAACACTTGCTTGGCACCATGTTAGGGACCCCTGTCTTTGAGTGCCATAAGGTAGCTGGTTTTCACAGACCTGAAGTAAACTATAGATTGTATGGTACTGCATTGCCTACTCTGACTGGCATGAGCTCTTCAGTGATTCAGGCAAAAGTCTTCCACATGCCCTGCCTTATTCTTCTGTGTTCAAAGCAGATCCTCTACTTTTGACACATAGCTCTATCCCTAAATGACACCTGTGCAGCAACTAAAAAAAAAATTAATATTGTTGCTTGTCCTCATGCAAATCAAACCAATTAATCAATTGGCGAAAACTCATATAGGTCATCTGCCAAGACTTGGATGGCAGCTCAAACAGGAACAGTAGCCAGCAGCTTCTACCTTCACTCGGACTGGCCTTCAGTCTTAACCTTCTGCTTTTCAGATACAGTTTAACCCAGCATTTAATTACTTTATTGTTGCCTCGTTTTCATCTGGGGACCCATGTGAAAAACTGCAAAGTTTGTCAGAACATGAGGAATGCTGGACTGCAAGCCCTTGGAACGAAGTCTGACTGAATTCAGTTAGATTGACTCCCAGGCAAGCTTTTAATCTTTAAAATAGGCAATATAAAATCTCACATAGAAGGCACACAAATGAGTAGCGAGCACCACAAACAAAATCTGTCTATCATAGGGGTGGCCAAATTGCACTGGAATATCATTCAGTCTGCATTGGGAGACATTCAAGTTCCCTGTGATTGGCTGGAAGCAGGGTTGGAATTTACAGGACTCTTCTAGGAGAGCAGCCACTTATGGCCAGTGGAGCTTGGGTGGGGGAGATGCTCAAAGGCGACCTCGTATGATGGGAGGGGGAAATACAGTTCATCAACCTAGTAGACAAGTGCACCTTGATGAAGTCTGCTTAAGAGCATACAAAAGCTTACATTCTGAATAAAACTTAGTTGGTCTTAAAGGTGCACTTATCTACTACTTTGTTCTATTGCTTCAGACCAACACGGCTGCCTACTGGGATCTAGTTCATCAACCTGTTCGAACAAGAAAAGCGAATTTGAAACTGCCAGGTCCCATCTCCCCAGCTACCAGCAGGGAATGGGGGATAGGGTGGCCAGATCCAAGTTGGTAAATTTTGGAGGTCTGGTGGTGAAGCCTGGCTGGGTGGGAGGAAGGGACTTCAGTAGGGTACAATATCATAGAGTCCACCTTCCAAAGCATCCCTTTTCTCCAGGGCAACTGATAGCTGTAGCCTGGAGATGAGCTGTAATTCCAGAGGATCCCCAGGTCCCACCTGGAGGCTGGCATCTCTAACAAGCTTAGCTCTTCGGGCACAAAGACGTACACACAGAGAGAAAGCCAAAGGGCATTTTGTAACCAAGCGGCGGGAGGAAGGCCGACAAAGGAAACCCCGAGTCCACGTGTAACAAGCGACCGTGGGGAACTAGAAGCGCCGAGGGGGGGCGGGGTATTCAGTAATTTTAGACTACAATTCCCGTGGTGCTTCGGAAGTCACAGTGGGAGGGCGCGCAGGCGCAGTTGCCGGGTGGAGACTGGCAAACCGCTGCCTTCCAACTCTCCAAGGCTGGGCAGTGGAAGTCGGGTTCCTGGTCGGGTGAGTCTGTCGGGCAGAGAGTCTGGGGGTTTCTGGAGGGGTGTGGCGGCCAAATCCGAAGCGGGGCTTGGCAAGTGGGGCCAGATCCTGCCGCTTGGCTCTAGTGGAGCGAAACGTGCAATGGGGCAGAGAGGAGGAAACTTGGATGCAGGGCAACAGGCAGCTTCTTTTCCTCCTTCCCATTGCTGTGAATGAGGGGTTGCAATAAAGGCGGGTGGAAGTTTTGCGGGGAGGGGGTGAGTCTCTTTTGCTGGGGGCTGTAAATGTGCTTGCCGGAAGGATCGGCACCAGGGCTGTATGGCTTCGTTCTGTATTTAGGCTTTGGGGGATTCATGCGGGAAACAAAAGTTTCAGCGGTTGGGAACAGGAGTATGGTTTGGGAGGTTCGGGTTCCGGCACCTCCCCCCGCCCTTTAAAAAAAGTTCTCTCTTCACTTTAATTCTTCCTCCTAAGTCGGAAAAAATGTGATCAATCCCCACCCAGGAAACTCTCTCGCTCCGCCCCCTTGTCATAGTGAGCAAACTTTTTTCTCCCTCCTTTCCTCCATTTCTGATTTATCATGAATGCCTTTCCCCAGGGAAACTTCACTTCTCCCGTTTCTAACGTTTCTGTGGTTTGGATGGATTTTGATGCTGCCCTTTTTTTAAAAAAAAGTTTGCGTTGGTTTTGTTTTCTCCTTTTCTGAAAGAGACGAGTCAGACCTTTTAGATGCCTCTGGACTCAAACTCAGTTCTCACCTCTGTTTGTTAGCTCTTGTATTTGTACGCTGATTTACTGCTATTCACAGATCTTACCAACCGCCTTAATCCAATGTCAACCATAATTGTCCAGTTACTTATGCATCGTGACTATAACTAGTCCTTCCTGACAACTAAATCCCCTTCCTCTCCACATCCTCTCTCTACTTACATGTGCTGGTTGAAAAAGTTTTGCTTCACTGTTTGAAGAACTGTGTGTGCATATGAAAACTTATACCTTGAATAATACTTTGTTGGTCTTAAAGGTGCTACAGGATTCAAACTTTGTTCTGAGCCACCCTTCAGTATCTCATCAGTGTGTATCTGTCAGAATTGTCAAATCAGATGTCCTCCCCCTCCACCAAAATAAGTTGTATGCAATTCATTGGTTTTGTGATCCTTTTATAATGCATGATGTCTCATCAATCTGTGTATCCTTACTTCTGGCTTTATACAGCTGCTGTGGCCCTTCTCTCTCAGGTGCTTTTTAACATGGATATGCGCCCTCTCACCCAGCTAGTCAGGATGCTGATGACACCCAACTATATCTGTTAATGGATGGCCAGCCAGATACTACCCAGAAGATCTGGCCAGTTGTTTGTGGGCCATGGTGGGACGGATAAAACAGAGCTGCCTGAAGATGAACCAATCAGAGCCAGAAGTCCTGTGGCTGAGTCGGGGGAGGGGGGACAGGGATGGGAATTCATCTTCCCACTCTGGATGGGGTACAGCTGGTACCAGCTTCCTCCATCAGGAGTTTGGGTGTGACAAGGGCTTTTTTTTGTAGCAGGAACTCATTTGCATATTAGGCCACACACCACTGATGTAGCCAATTCTCCCTGGGTGTGACTCTTGATGCCTCCCTCACTTTGGGGGCACAGGGCACAAATATAATCAGCATGGCATTTTTCCTCCATTGCTAAGCCAGCCAACTGGTCCACTACATGTCCCATGAGAACCTCGCTACCGTTATCCATGTGACGGTCACCTCTGTACTGAACTACTGTAACTCACTCTATGCAGGGCTGCCTTTGAACTTGCTCTGGAAACTTCAACTGGCCCAGAATGTGACTGTGTGGGTCCTTATGGGGAGCACACATGCCACCTGTGCTGTCAGTAGCACCAGCTCCAGACTGAATGCCGAATCAAGTTCAGGGTTTTATTATAGACTTTCAAAGCCATAAATGGTCCCATATCTGTGGGACCACCTCTTCCTACATGCCTCTCAGAGCGCACTATGCTCCGCTGGTGCCAATTTACTGGTAATCCCTGATCCCAAAGCAATCTGGCTGCCCTTGGCCTGGGCCAAATCTCTGCCTAGTGAGATCAGGGCCTGTAAAACTGAGCTGGGAAGAAGAGGGGGAGGAGGTTGGATTTCTACCTTACCCTTCACTTGGAGTCTCAGAGCAGCTTACAACCTTCTTTCCCTTCCCCTCTCTACAACAGACACCCTGTGAGGTAGGTGGGGCTGAGAGAGCTCTTGAGAGAACGAGCTACGGGAAGGACGGGCTAAAAAATCAAATAAATCTCTGAGGGAACTGTGACTGACCCAAGGTCACTGAGCAGGTGCTTGTGGAGGAGTGGGGAATCAAACCCGGTTCTACAGATTAGAGTCCACCGCTCTTAACCATGACACCAAACTGGCTCTCAACATGATTGAGGACAGCAATAGTTAGAGAAATCAGTGGCCTCCCAAGTTCTTAACCCCCGCCTGCACTTCATATTATTTCCCGTCCCCTAAATTAAGATCTCTTGTGAGGGAATATCGATTGTATTCCAGCCACCCCCACCTAACTGTGGGACAGACATATGACGCCATCTAATGTAACTGTTTTATAGGTATTTTATTAACATGTAGTTATTATTATGATTTTACGTATACTGCATGCCGCCCAGAGTCCTGCTTATTTATTTTATTTTTTATTTTATTCGATTTATATCCCGCCCTACCCCACCGAGGTGGGCTCAGGGCAGCTTACAACATAAAAAGCTAACAGAAATCAGTTTAAAATACATTAATAATTATACAATAAAATACATAAAAACACATAAAACTCGCTTCAATATGTACTATGCTACCTTTCCTTAATGCTTGTAGGAAATGGAGCAGGACAGAAATCAAATGAATAGCATTCTCATATTGTCATTCCCCATTGAACTAAATGGAACGATACTGTCTGTTTCTGCCCTCAGAACTACGTGGGGAGTGGGAAGATTCCTACCAACAAAATGATTCTAAATAGATTTAAGCTTTCAAGCAGCCTGAACTCAGTTGGGCTTCTAATAGACAACACCCTGCAGTCAAACTATGCAAAGCCTCTTGGAGCTGCTGTTGCCGAAGGACATATGAAAGGGGTTTCCCACCCTGTTTGTTTCAAGGGAAGGAACTTGGCTTGCTAATACAACCCTGGCATTTTGTAGTATTTGTCACATTCCCTCAAGAAAATGCCACAGTGCCCTTGCTGGATTTGGAACCCTTTGTGCAACTGAATTCCAACAGACTTGCTGAAGCCATCTGTTCATATCCCTGTTGAAAGTGATGTAGCCCACAGACGTTTGTGCATCACTGAATGTGCTTTAGTTGACAAACTTTAAAAGTTTGAAGTTTGACTGTGTTCCCCTCTCCTCTGAAAGAAATTGTCAGGTTTAAAAAGCGTGTTGCATGCTCAAAGTGACTTATCATGGATGTCTTCTGTCCCTCTACTCTTTTCTGTTCCAAAATGAAGAGCTAAGAAACTCACCTCCTTGAGAGGTGGCGGGCTCTCCTCCTTTGGAGTTTTTTAAGCAGAGACTAGTCTGACAGCAATACTGATTCTGTGAACTTAGACAGATCATGAGAGGGAGGATAAGGAAGGGTTACATCAGAGTTTAATTCTCGTGGTCCTTTCTTACATGCCCAGGGAAATGCTGATTGCCATTTTGGGGCCAGGAAGCAAGTTTTCTCCATGCCTGTTTGGCCAGGAATCCTGGAGGTTTTTTGCCATCTTCTGGGCATGGACTAGGGGTCACTGTGTGTGTGTGCGGGGGGGAGGTATATATATTTGTGAATTTCCTGTATTGTGCAGGGGGTTGATGACACTATGATTCTATGTCCTGCCTGAGATCATCCAGTATGGGTCTTTTTGTGAGAGAGTGGATTACAGAGTCTTCTGTGTGGCAATATATGGATTCTAAGGGTGTAAGTAGGAACAGCCGCCCTGAGCCACTTGTGGGAAGGGCGGGATATAAATCTTAAATAAATACAAATAAATAAATAAAAAAACAGCTTCGTTAGTGCTGTGGCCCAAAATGCAAACATATGCAATCATATCTAGGACTTCTGATAACATTCCAGGCAAAGGTCAGGAGAAGCATAGAAAGTAATAATAGCTTTAGTGTAAAAGAAAGTACTTCTTCAAACAGTGTATAATTAACTTATGGAACTCACTACCACAAGATGTTCGGCTGGGCACTAGCTTAGAGGGTTTTAAAAGTTAATGAGACAACTTCTTGGAGGATTGGTCCATCAGTGGCTGTTAATGATATTCATAGGGAACCTCTGTGTTCAGAGACATTCTATCCCTGAATACCAGGTACTGTGGGACAACTTTGGTTTCTGTGCCCCTTCTAGGGCATCTGGTTGGCCTCTGTAGGAATAGAAAAGACTGGACTAGATGAACCATTAACCTGATTCAGCAGGTATCCTTTGTGTATACCCAACACAGTTTCTAACTTCACCTTAAGCACCTTGAGTCCCTGTCTCACTCTGTATTCCCCCGATATTTCTCCCTGTTTTAGAAGGAGCTTCTGTGATGTTTAAGAGCCCCGTGGCGCAGAGTGTTAAAGCTGCAGTACTGCAGTCCTAAGTTCTGCTCACAACCTGAGTTCAATCCCTGGTGGAAGCTGGATTTTCAGGTAGCCAGCCCAAGGTTGACTCAGCCTTCCCTCATTCTGAGGTTGATAAAATGAGTACCCAGCTTGCTGGGGGGAAAGTGTAGATGACCGGGGAAGGCAATGGCAAACCACCCCGTAAAAAGTCTGCCGTGAAAACGTTGTGAAAGCAACATCACCCCGGAAACCACTAGTGCTTGCACAGGGGACCTTTCCTTTCCTCTGTGATGTTTGGGGGAGGGAATCAGTGTTTAGAACAGAAACTCAGAAGCCTTGGTGTGGACAGGATAAGTGCCTTCAATTTTGTCACCTTTTAACAGGAAGCTGGAAGTCTGTCTCAAAGCTTACTGAAAATGTGAACCCCCTAGACTTTAGACCAATCAATCGAAAAGTGTGCTCTGTATCTAGGGGTTGACTCCAATCTTCATAGTATTTGTGAGTGAGACCGTACTTTGTCAGGTGCGTGGCTGTATACAACATGCATCTGATGGTTTAGTGAAGCTCACAAAAGCTTGCGCTCTTAGACTTGAAAGTGCCCTCGGAATCCTGTTTGTTTTTACTGCAACATGTTAACCCTGCTATCTCGCTGAGATTAGTCCAGCACAGTTGCCGATAAGAGCAGACTGAAATGTTTGGGAGGAGAAGTGGTATAGTCCTCACTCCTACAACTCTATTATCGTCTAGTCTTTTCCAAATGTGAGAGGATGTTGCTATCAAAGCAAGATCAAGCAGAGATCTTCCTGTTCCCTTTTCCCTCCCATCAAATGTGGGAGTATGGGGGCAGGGACCAGGGGTGGAATTCTAGCAGGAGCTCCTTTGCATATTAGGCCACACGCCCCTGATGTAGCTAATCCTCCAAGAGTTTACAAGGCTCTTTTTTTAAAGCTCTTGGAGGATTGGCTACATCAGGGGTGTGTGGCCTAATATGCAAAGGAGCTCCTGCTAGAATTCCACCCCTGGAGGGGACTATATCACATTTGAGAAAACATTGAAAACATGCAGGTTTATTTACCTGACTGCATCTTAAGAGGCTGGGTGTGGCTTCTCAAATTCCTGACCCCTACTTGTATTATGTTTGTGCAAATAACTTTGAGCCTGATTCAGTAGCCACATGTTTTCCTTGGGAGTTAGAGTTCTGAGAGATGGTGTGCTGTGGATCTTGAACTGAGATTCTTTTTGAAGGGGCGGGGGAGTTGTATCTTTGTGTGTGCGCACATGCACCTAGAAGTCATGTTGATCTCTGGTGACTGACCCCTACTAGGGAGGATAATCAAGGAGGTGGCTGAATAGAGCCTGTCCTTGTCCTCCTGACTGCTAGTATTCCAAGGAGGTCTCCCATCCAAGCATTTGCCAGCGATGACCCTGCTTAGCTTCTGAGATCTGACAAGATTGGGCTTGCTTGGGCTATCCAGGTCAGAGCCTTGAGCTGAGCATTCTTAACATTTCATTAAATTATGGTTCTTAAGACCCTCTGGGGCAGTTGTGACTAGCATTTTGGGTATGGGGGACTCACCAGGGCTTGCCCAAAGTTTTGGGCACCCTAGAAAAACGATGACCTTGACACTCATCTGGTTCCGTATTTTATGCGTGTATGTGTGCATGCGAGTGTGTGTGTGCATGCATAACTGGAGGTCATGGCAGCCTCTGGTGACTGACCCCTGCTTATATTCAGAGAGATGGCTGAATAAAGCCTGCCCCTGCCCTCCTGACCGCTGGTATTCCAAGGAGGTCCCCCATTCAAATACTTGGAAGAGTCGACCTTGCTTAACTTCCGGGATCTGATGTGATCAGGCTTGCCTGGGCTATCCAAATTGGAGCTGCATGCCTTTTTACTCTCAACAGACTTCCTAGACTTTAGAATCTCCAAAAGACTTCCTAGACTTTAGAATCTCCAAAATCATCCTTTTGGTCAAGTGTTCTGTAAGTTTCTACTGCAAGGGACGGGGAAATGCAACTTACAGGCATTATGCACTGTCTCATCTTTATTCATTCATGTTTTAACCTCGCTGAGTCTACAAGTGTTGTGTTTCATGCCACCTGACTTTTTTTTTAAAAAAAGAAGAAGCTGCAGAGGTATGCAGTTTTTAGAAGTATCATTACTGAGGAATGATCATCCAGTGTAATTTGTGGCTAATAAAAGGTTAGGCATGCAACGTCACTCCTAATACTAAAGCCCTGACGAGTGCAGTAAAACTCGTCTAGGGAGTCGAAACAGGAAGTAGGGTTTGTTTGCATCCAGAAATGGCACTAGAGTGACATTGACTCCTTTGGTAAATACGGACCTATTCAAAATGTCTCCATGATACGCAGGACATCCCCGCCACTAATGTGTTTGCTTTGGCTGCCGGAAAATAAATTCACTGGGGCAATATAAGAAAAAGGAAAAAAGCAAGAGCACACTGTCTTTAACAAAGATTCAGGTGAGTAGCCGTGTTGGTCTGAAACAGCAAAACAAAGTTGGGGTCCTCTGTCACTTTTAAGACCAACCAAGTTTGATTCTGAGTATCAGTTCTTGTGTGCACGCGTGTATCTGAAGAAATGCGTGTGTACATGAAAGCTTATGCCCAGAATGCAAATTTTGTTGGCCTTAAAGGTGCCCTTGGACTCAAACTTTGTCCTATCTTGAATAAACAGGTTTGTGAGAAGAAGACTGGGGAGCCAGGTACGCTTGCAAATACGGTCTGGAGTCTCTGGACTTATCTTAGTGCTTTTTCAGTTTCTGCAGAAATGTTTGGCAGTGTGTGCTGGATGGTTTGTTGACGCTAAAATAGTATGGGGCAGGGTACCTTGGGTTATCTCATGCCGATTCCCATGAGCAGTCTGTCCTCAAAGGAAAGGCAGGAAGGGGAGAAACTAGTTTGTTTCAACTGAGAATACACATCTATAGTGTTTTTATCCTCTTCTGCATTTGTCTTCACTATGTGCATGCCAACTACAGAGAAACTTAATACGTTTTTTATCCTGAATTTTATCCTTAATACGTTTTTAATACATTTTTACCCACAGAACTCAAAATGGCAGGTGCAGTTCTCTGCTTCTCCCATTTTTATTTTCCCTAGAACCCCTCTGAGGTATGTTAAGACGAGAGACAGAAAGGCTAACCCAGGCTTGCTCTGTGAGGTTCCTGGCTGAGAGGGTTTGCATGAAAAAACAAAGAAACTTGAGGCGAAGGACCCACCCAGTTAAATATCCTAAGTTCATTTGTGCTATGTTTTATCTCTACTAACAACTCTTAAGTGACGGTTTTAAACCACTAAAAGACTAAACCGTTTTGGGTTTAGGCTTTGGTTTAATTCCTTAGTCTGGCTTCCTAGATGAAACAAACTGCGTTTGCTCGTATTCCTTGGGAATGCCATTTTGGGCGCTGTAGAAGCAGAATGGATCAGAGGATCATCTATGATCTGGGAGATCCCCGATTCAAATGCAGCCTCTGCCACAAACTCACTGAAAGGTGGCCTAAGGATAGCCAGCCAGCCTGGCTCCTCCTCCTCTTTGATGTGGGGATAATAATACCAGCCTGCCTTAAGGGGCTGTTGTAAGCATTTAAGGCCTATAGTTATATGTGACTTGCTTTGAACAGTGAAAGCGTTCCGTAAATGCCACTTATCATTATTGCCTTCCTCTTCCTACTCCCACAGTGGCTTTAATATTAGATTGTAAGCTCCTCAGGGCAGAGATCAGATGCTGTTGCTCTATAAATGATGTATACCACACCACCCAGAGCCCTTCAGAGGAGGGCAGTCTATAAATTTAATATCATTAATAATAACGGATTCACATACCCTTTTTTCTGTTTCCTGGTCCTAGCGTTAAACATTTAATTTGTGCATTTGTTGGTTGGCTTGTTTTGTTCATATGGTGCTGTCCCTCTATACAGAGCTCTTTATAGAATAGCTTGGGGAAGTGGGGGAAGGCTTGGAAAAATCTGCAATCTTGCCAATGCTGGAGGCAGCAAAAGGAAGAAAGGAAAGAGAAAGGCATATTAGCATTGTAGCATCTAGCTGCTCAAGCTGGCAAGTCAGAAACTGGGTGGTGTGAGGAGCATACCTTACACAGGGAATCTTGGATATGCAAATCTCAGCACATTGAGCCTCCCAGCATTCGAAGTTGGAATATTTTGTGTGTTTTTCCGTGATACTGAGCAAAAATTATTATATACAGTCCCTCCCCTGCCCATCCTTCCACCTTGAATCGCAGCCCTTCCCATCCAAATTGGTCTCCCCCTAAAGCTGTAATGGATTGATTGACCATTTGAACAAATAAAACCTTGCAGCCCTAACAAGGCCCAGAAGAGGGCCAAGTCATAATTTCGATACAGAACCTAAGTACTGAGAAGAAACACCCCCCCCCCACCAGGTCCCATTTCAGCTATTGTTCCTGTGGGATAAGGGAACTGCAAAAGAAGACTGAAAACGTTTGCCTGTTTAAAAGGCAGGCCAAAAAGCATTGCTGTTTGCCTCGGTTCGGCTTTGAGACTACATTATGTAGCCAGACCTACTTGGCTCCCTGGTGACATGGCATCACTCTTTCTCCCATGATCCCTGATTGGATGGGATTTCCTTGGAATTCAGTAATTGTGAGTCGGGAGTATATCACTTTTCTTGCTAGTCTTACAATGGAGTGCTGCTTTTGATATGTAGGGCAATCATCTATGCCCTGACCTGGATAGCCCAAGCTAGTCTGATCTCATCAGATCTCAGAAGCTAAGCAGAGTGCCCTCGTCAGTACTTGAAGGGAGGCCACCAATGCAGTCCGGAGCTGCTATGCAGAGGCAAATAATGGCAAGTCACCTCTGGATGTCTCTTGCCTGGAAAACCCTGCATGAATGAGCTGCAACTTGATGACCAAAAAAATGTATTTTTTTTATGATGGTCAGACTAGGATTTAATGGTGTTGGCTGGCTCCCAGTTATTTGATTATGCTCGTTTTGAGGTTATTAATTGCTGTTTGAAATCGTCTTTTATAATACCCCTCCAAAGCTTTTAGCTGGGCAGGTACACAAAAGTTATTGCAGTACTTTAGAAGAGGTTTAACCTAAATATCAATTTACAGGGGATTCTGTTGATACTGTTAGACCATAGAGAAAGCATTTTCTTGGGGTACTTCTGAAAGCCTTGTTTATGAATCGGCATATATATGCATGCAGTTGTCCATGGAAAAAGCTTTCATATCTGAAATACATTAGACATGTTTTAGTAGCCCTCATTGAGATCTCTTTCTAATACCAGAAGCATTGATCTTCTTTTCCAAATGCAAAAATACAGTAGCCTCACAACAGAAGTGCAGCTCTGCATGAAAATGTGCAAAATTGGTGAAAAGCAAATGTAAATTTTATTGGGCGAATCTGTTGGGGGGGGGGATGCCCTGTTTGTGTAGCAAGAGAGCTGGAAAGTTGCTGCCATTATTAGGATTCTCTGGAGAGAAAGTTGAAATTCGTCTCCCTTAGGCAGTTGGAACTATTTCAAGCCTGTGATTGATGGTTGGAAAGCTGATAAACTCTGCTTCCATGGCCCTCCCTTCTCTGGTTTGGGTTCATCCAGAGGCCGATTTGGAAGAAGAGTTGAGCAAGAAATAATGGATCGAGCTTAACTTGCTTAGCACTGTGCCCAAAGCCATTTGCTTTTGTATGATGTAATTTCTATTTTAAAATATGAGTAATGAAGATCCATTTACAGAGACCACTGGTAAATCTCAAGTCTCACCCTCCTACATTAAGAAACTTGGTGGCAAGAAGAAGAAACAAGCCACTAAAACGGCAGCTTGCTTTCCCCGATAACCCCTTCATAACAGTCTTGACAGTTCTTCAAGTCATGAGGTCCCAAGAATACATGAATTTTGCATATATCTGCTAAAATATTTATTTTAGGTTTTAATTAAGGGCCAATAGCGGTTCTGTCCTTTATTATACGTAGATTTTTTTTAATTTTTACAGACTTAACAAGTTTCCCTCATTTGTTACTAAGGAAGAAAAACATGAGGCTGGGTGCGGTGCTTCTTTTTACAGCACTTCAAGAACGCCATGGACAAATGTGTTTGCTGTGGCATAAACTTTTTGAGATCGTCAGACCTATGAAGTTTGTTCTCAGTTAGAGATATGAGTATAGAGAGAAATATTGCAAACCATGGAGTCAAAGGGCAACAAAACACAAGAAGTGCTGTCTGGGCAGAGTTCAGAACCAGGCAAAGATAAGCACATCCAGTGTGCCTTTCATAGCTTTTTGACCCAACTCTTTTCACTGTGAGCATATGTAATTACACCTAAAATCTGCCCATCAAGCATTTGATATTTTTAAGGTGCCTAGTGGCACCTTTAAGGCCAACAAAGTTTTGTTCAAGGGATAAGCTTTCATTTGCATGCACGCTTCTTCAGATACATTGAAATGGAAGTTACCAGTCCAGACATATAGATAGTGATAAGCAGCAAATTAGCATGCAGCTTAGAGCCAGTTTGAGCACCAGTTTGGTGTAGTGATTAGGTCCCCGGACTCTTATCTGGGAGAACTGGGTTTGATTCCTCGTTCCTCCACATGAGGGGAATGCTGGAATGACTTTGGGTCAGTCACAGTTCTTGAAAGCGCTGTTTTGTTCAAGAGTAGTTCTTGGGAGAGCTCTCTCAGCCCCACCTACCTCACAGGGTGTCTGTTGTGGGAAGGGGAAAGGAAAGGAGATTATAAGCTGCCCTGAAACTCCTTTGGGTAGTGAAGGGCAGGGTATAAACCCAATCTCCTCCCCCTCCTACTCCTCTTCCTTGTCTTCATCTTCTTCATGTTTAACAGATGCAAGGACAGCTAGCCTTCTGGAATTTTAAAAAAGGCTAGCATCTGGTTGTCGGTTTCAGTGGCTGCAGCAGAAAGACTTCCCCAGTCAGAGGAGCAGCTCATCATTCTTCTCTCCTTTCCCTTCCTCTTGCACTTTCATGAATCCCAAACTTTCTTTCCCAGCCTTTGACTTGAAATACCACTTCTGTTGTTGTTGTGATCCTCACTGAGCTGGCTCTGGACTGTGACTGGGGAGCCTGAGACACGGTGTGGAGGAGAGCAGGAAACTCCAGAAGATCCCTGCAGGGTAGATGCCCCTGGCCCGTCTGCTCCAGAACCTGCCCCTGAGGAACCTACAGTAAGAGTTCCTCCAGCAGAATTTCCCTCTGTCCCCCCAGGTCATGGGGCAACTGCTCAGTCCACAAGCCTACCAGACTCTGCCTCCTCCTGGCAGGAGTGGCAGAAGCCAAAGGCTCCTGCCAAGATCACCTAGTAAAGGTGCAGTGCCAGGCTGTGACAGCCCACACTCCACCTCCTGGGCCAGAACATGACAGATCAGAGAATCATAGGGTTGGAAGGGACCTGCAAGGTAATCTAGTCCAACCCCCTGTGGAATGCAGGAAATTCAGAAATACCTCCCCGCAGTGACCCCTGCTCCATGCCCAGAAGATGGCAAAAAAACCCCAACAACAACAAACTTCCAGGATCCCTGGCCAATCTGGCCTAGAGAAAAATTGCTTCCTGACCCCAAAGTGTCAGCATTTCTCTGGGTGTGTAAGAAAGGGCCACAAGAGCTAAGCACTGATGCAGCCCTTCCTGCACTCCCTCTCATGATCTGCCTAATTCACAGAATCAGCATGTAATCTTTTGCATGATTCTGGCTCTGATAAAGCCTGGACAAGATGTATCCCAGGTGCTGCTTAAGCCTTGTGCTGGGAGGGGAGTCCTGCTGGATCAACTGGTCCACTTGATACAAGCCTGCGTCACTGTTCCAACTCCTATTGACACTCAAGGCCGAGGGCACTGGCACTCGAGGAGACCTGACTGGCCCTGCCTGCAGAACACAGGACAGTTGAGCTGGTTTGACCTTTCGGCTGAAACTGCAGAGAGCAGCTGACAGTTATCCTTGCATCATTGATCCTGGAAGGTAGATTATGCTGAGACAGTGACTTGCCCAAAGTCTCCCAGCAGGCTTCTTTTGGCAGAGAGGAGGTTTGAATCTGGGTCTCCCAGATCATAGTCTGGCGTTCTGATCACTGCCCTTGGCTGGCCATGTTCAACGATGGCAACTGGGATATGGTAGGTTTGTTTGTTGTAGGATGACTTAATGCAATTTTATCTTTGACTAGAATAGTGGCAGAATGGTCATTTTAAGTACTGCCATAGGCCGTGAAAATGTTATGAAAGCAACATCACCTCAGAGTCAGAAACGACTGGTGCTTGCATAGGGGACTACCTTTACCTTTTTATAGCTGAACACCTGCAGACTCTGGAATATGTTGTATGCTGAAATCTTATTGCATTTTAAAGACTCAGTAGGTTTTTCCCCCTTTTTTTTTTGAAAAAACTACTCTTTTTTGATTTAAAAAGATAAAGTAGATACAAAAGAATAAAACTATTGCCATAGTCCAGATATAGACTGAAATAAGAATAAAGGTTCAGGGGTTTTTTTTAACAGCGGTTTAAATTTTCATAGACTCCAGGTGCAGTAGCATGTCAGAGACAGAAAGGTGTGCTTAACTCTTCCTTATTTTAGTTGGATCGTCCCATGGGTATAAGGAAACCTTTTAAAAAAGCATCCATTCTAGCTACAGAGATAAGAGTGAGCTCATGAGCTTCCTTCCACCCCTCTGCACAAATCCCCCCTCCCTTTCCCAGCAACAACCAGGACATAGCATATAGATAATTTCTGTCAGGTGTTCTAGTGTGTGATGATTCAACAGCCGTAAAGCCAGCTCCGGAACTGAGAAAGCAGCAGAGAAGTCTGTGCTTCCGTGAGCAAAGGAGTGAAGGGACTGCGCCTCTGATACTTCAGATTTGCGAGCGGAGCGTGACCTGATCAGTTAGGTGGGCTGCATCTCCATATGACACCCAGTCCCCAGAGCCAGCTGGCCAGCTGAGTGTTCGGCTGGTCACGTGGACATCTCATGAGGCTGGGAGTACACACAGGAAAGAGAGGAAGCTTGGTTCAAGGAAGCATGTGATGGGACCGGTGATCACACTGTGATGCGGTGTGGTAGATGCTGGTATGTCGCCTTTTTTAAACAAGGGCTGCAGCTTGCCTTTCCATGTTATAAAACAGACCTTTGAGTACCATTGTGAGTGGGCTGCAAACTGAAGTTCAGGCCGGCTTTCCCTTGGGAGGGGAAAGGGTGTGTGTGTACTAGGGTTGCCAGGTCTGTGTTGGAAAATACCTGGAGACTTTGGGGGTGGATCCAGGGGAGAGCGGGGTTTGGGGAGGGGCCTCAGCAGGGTGCAATGCCATAGAGTCCACCCTTTAAAGTGGCCATTTTCTCCAGGGGAGCTGATCTCTGCCAGCTGGAGATGAGTTCCAAAAGTGGGAGATCTCCAGGCCCCACCTGGAGGCTGGCAACCTTTGGTACTGGTCCTGTTGAAATGGTGGGGGTCACACAGGGTTGCCAGCCTTCAGGTGGTTGAGCAAAGACTTGGGAAAACACTGCGTAATATTGCTTATCTTGCGTGTGGGATACTTTACACACGTCTACATACACTGTGATACATTATAATGTATTCCAAATCCATGGTACAGCTACAAAACAAAGACACAATTGCAAGAGTCCACAATAAAGACATGTCAGTTTCCAAAATTCTGGTCTGTTTCTTGTGGTGATTCTTCTTGCACTTAGCAGGGGGTGATAATGTGCCTGCCTTGCTTTGTAGAAACAGGAAGGTCTCACTTTTTCAAATCACCCACTTAGAATTGGAGCCACCTCTCTAGCTCACTGTTTTTCACATCTGTTCATCCGTGATACAGGCATTATAGGCCTATACTGATTTGGAAAAGGGAGACCTTCTTGAAGCACTTTCTACTAAACCCAGCAGGTGTTATCACCCCCTGCGAAGTGCAAGAAGAATCACAAGAAACAGACCAGAATTTTGGGAAATTGACATAAAGGGTATGCAGACATGTGTAAAGTATTCCACATGCAAGATAAGCAATATTAGGCTGTGTTTTTCCAAGGGTTTGCTCAACCACACACTGCTAGTTTCGTATTGTTGTCAAGCCTCCAGGTGGTGGCTGGGGATCTCCTGGGATTACAACTGATCTCCAGGCGACAGAGATCAGTTCCCCTGGAGAAAATGGCGGGTTTGGAAGGTGGACTCTGTGGCATTGTAACCGATCCCTTCCCAAATTCTCCCCTCCTCAGGCTCCACCACCCAAATCTCCAGGAATTTCCCACCCAGGAGCTGGCGCCCATAGGATTCGGCCATGCACACAACCAAACACGCACACACTTTTTAAATGTTCTCTGTAAATAGGGGCATTCCTGTTCTGAAGTTTTCCAAAGAATTCTGGTCTCATCTGACTCCAAGGAGATGTATGCAGTGCTGGGGATGGGGGGAGAGACAGCATAATGGTAGCTCGGCAAAGGGAGTCTGCTGCAGGGCTGTGGATGGGGCTGCGTAACAAGTTGCAAAAAGCGATTTCTTTTTAAGATCCTGGCTTGCATTGGAAATTTGCTTGGGAAATGAGGAGGAGAGGGGGGAGGGACGTTTGTGCTACAAGGGTAGGGAAGGCCTGTTTGCCTGTTTTTACGAGAACAACTGCCGTTCCGGTTAAAGAACACAAACCTGACCCGACATGTTGCACATCAGCAACACAAGCAGATCCTCAAGCGCTATCAGATGGGCCTCAAGGACCCAACATGTTGTTGATAGATGTGGGGCTCCTCCTTTTGGAGAGGGATCAGCACATGGAAGTGCCTGGAATCTTTCAGATGAGCTTCTTACTCTAGAGTAGGGGCATGATTCCTAAGCTCTGGCTGCTTACTTCAAATCTGTAGATTCAGGTGGGTAGCTGTGTTGGTCTGAAGCAGCAGAACAAAGATTGAATCCAGGGGAACCTTTAAGACCAACCAAGTTGTATTCCAAGTATCAGCTTTTGTGTGCATGGACGCTTCTTCACATACACTGAAACAGAAGTCACCAAGTACTTATATGTATTAGTTGGTGACTTCTGTTTCAATGGATCTGAGGAAGGGAGGGACGGTGGCTCAGTGGTAGAGCATCTGCTTGGGAAGCAGAAGGTCCCAGGTTCAATCCCTGGCATCTCCAAAAAAGGGTCCAGGCAAATAGGTGTGAAAAACCTCAGCTTGAGACCCTGGAGAGCCGCTGCCAGTCTGAGAAGACAATACTGACTTTGATTAACCAAAGGTCTGATTCAGTATAAGGCAGCTTCATATGTTCATATGTGCATGCACGCAAAAGCTTATACCCAGAATAAAACTTGGTTGGTCTTAATGGTGCCACTGGACTCATGGCCTGCTGATGGATCTCCTGATGGCTTCTGGGTTTTGGCCAATCCAACACTGGATGGGCCTCTGGCCTGATCTAACGACTTCTCTTATGTTCTCCTGTTTTTTAATTTTCATTCAGATCAGTATGTGATTTTCAGCCTTGCTCTGTACCTCCTTTTGTATTTCAGCCCTTTCTCACTCCCAGGTTTTTTCTCTCTCTTGCCTTTTTTAGCCTTCTCCTCTTTCTGGACCACCATGTTCCAACCTTTACTGACCTCTTCCTTCTGCCTTGTCAGTTCCCTTTGTGGTCTTTTGCTCTTCTGCCTCAAGTCTTGCCTTCCTTTACCCTTCCCTTAGGGTCTGAGCAGCCCAGTCATGGGCAAGCAGTGGCCCTTGGAAAGATGGCAGTTCTATTAAAGGCATCCAGAGGAGATTGGGATGGCCAAACCATTTTGTGACAGGCAGGCAGCTGAGCAAATCTCTGTCATGGGCTTTGTCAGCAACACTGCAAAATGTTTGGTGTGTTACACCTTAGGCCGGGGCGTTGAACTCATTTGTTATGAGCGCCAGATCTGACATAAATAAGACCTATGCCATAAAGCGTAATGGCAGGTAGTGGAGATATAAACTTTATAAAGGACACAGATAAGCACAATTTTAAACAATATATATGCTTAAAAGATTAGCACTCTTTCAATATTTTATTTATTTAACAGTCTCTGATAATAGACACCTCTTGCTCTGAATTACTGCATCAAAATCTGGAGACAATGTCTGTGCTGTAGAAATCTTGAGTAGGCTGTTCAGGTGTGTGTCTGTAAGCTGCAAACCTGCTTTAGATTTATTGACATTCATTACAGAAATCTCATGGTCAGTGCTTTGAGCCTAAAACCCAGGGAAATCATGAAATGGATGGGCATTGTGAGCTTTTGTACATAAGTTGTTTCTTGTGCTGGTCAGCTGGTGGAGAAAATAGAGGTTTTGCTCTGTAGCTCCTGTGTGACTGAGCAAGCCTGGCAAAGCAAGCTGTGACACAGAAGGAAGCAAGAGAGAAGGAAGCAGATGACAGTTAGTGGCTCGCAGGCCTGATAGGAGCCCTCCAGGGGCCTGATCTGGCCCTCAAGCTGCACATTTGACATCCCTGCGTTAGGCTCATTTGAACTAGTATGACTGTAGCATTAGGTGCCATGCAAGCACAGTCATCGATGCTTATTCATGAGCGGAATGGACATTCCAATCTGCACCAGAATGCCGGAAATGCTTCACCCTTCTTCAGGCCTTCAGCATTCACTGTCTCAAGGTGGTTTGCAAGGTGTCATATGTCACCATGAGGAAGTGACTTTTGGTGACTTAAGGAGTGCTATTTTGCTGTTTTCCCTGTTCGATGCTTAGCCATTTCATACCAAGCCTATTAACATGAAGGTCAGCCGCTTTTCCAAAGGTGCACTTACTTCCATTTATATGATGCTTGGACAAATATGCAGGATGAGCATTAACGGGCAATTAGTTGATAAATAGTTTGTCTGCATCATGGATCAGTGGTGCTGATCACCTGCTTGGCATGTCGAAAATCCCTGGCTCAGTTCTCAGCATCTCTGGTTAAAGGCTCTTGGGTATTAGATGCTGCAAAAGACTTTCTTTTCTTTTCTTTTGGTGGCTGCAGAGTGGTAAAGCTGCAGTACTGCGGTCCTAAGCTCTGCTCATGACCTGAGTTCGATCCTGGTAGATGCTGGGTTCAGGTAGCCGATTCGAGGTTGATTCAGCCTTCCATCTTTCTGAGGTCGGTAAAATGAGTACCCAGCTTGCTGGGGGAAAAGTGTAGATGACTGGGGAAGGCAATGACAAACCACCCTGTAAAAAGTCTGCTGTGAAAGCAACGTTACCCCAGAGTTGGAAACAACTGGTGCTTGCACAGGGGACTACCTTTACCTTTTTAACTAACCATCAGCAGACAGTGCTCAGCTAGATAGACCAGAGTAGCTATAGGGGAGGTTCATATATCAAAAATATTGTTCCAGCTAATCTCGCCTGGCCATTTGGCCATTTGCTTGGCTTTGAACTAGAATGTTTAGTTGTACTGCGATCCTATAGAAATTTGTCAGGATTTGCCTGGAGTGCTGTGTCATTTATGCTTTGATAATCAGAGTGTTTGCTCTTCCATAGTGATACTATAGTACTGTTATAAACTGCCCAGAGAGCGTCTGCTCTGAGTGGAATAGAGATGCAAGAAATTAAAGAATTGATTGATTGAAGATGGAAGTAGGTGGAATGTGTTTTTAATGTGTGCTTTTTCATCTCTGGTGGTGTTCATAGGTGTACCTTGAATAGATCATGTATTCTAACTATTGTTAGTATACAAGGCCCTTTCAGAGTGCTTTCTGGGAGATGTTAGGAATCATAGATTCGCTCAGTCTCCATGAAGGAAGCATTAGATGTCCTTTAGCAGCTGCTCACAATCTTGGTTTTACTAGTAAATGTCAGAACTTCCCACACTATCCAATGCTCCTGCCCAAGTATCAGGAATTACACCAAGTATCTGATCATTTATTGTACTGTGTATAAATTTGCACAGATATATACTCACGAGATATATATACTTTTGTGAGTTCAATATATACTCTCGTGAGTTCAATCCCGGCAGAAGCTGGGTTCAGGTAGCCCGCTCAAGGTTGGCTCAGTCTTCCACCCTTCCAAGGTTGGTAAAATTAGTACCCAGCTTGGTGGGGGTAAAGTATAGATGGCAAACCACCCCGTAAAAAGTCTGCTTTGAAAATGTTGTGATGCGACATCACCCCAAAGTCGGAAATGACTGGTGCTTGCACAGGAGACCACTTTTACCTTTTTATATATTTGCGGTCCACTCTCGAAGCTCAAAAAACGGTCACATGGGGAGATCAAATAATTCAGCACTTCCTTTAAAGTAAACAATTGGGCTGAAATATTTGGTGTGAGGGGGGGAACGCTCTAATGGAGATGTATAATTCACAGTGTTGGGCTTGACAAGCGGAGGGGAAAAGCTGCTGCATTTTTCTCTAATAAAGCAAGAATAGCTGAACTGAGTTCTGGCTCCCGGAGGGCAACAGTGGGAGGAAAATGTGGGTCACTCCCGAAAAACATCATGGACCCCTTTTCTGCCACAACAGCTGCCGGATGTTAATGAACTGAAATCTGGTGGCAAGAATACACAACAGTTCCTGCAAAGCTCTGGAACCTCTGTAATAGCAATAAAAACAGGGGAGGGGGACTTGGGAATTATGGAATGCCTTCAGGATGTGGAATTGGCCACCATCCCTGCAGAGGCCCCCCAGAGCCAATTGGAGTCACTCCTATTTTAGAAAGTTCTGAAATTAAGTTAAATACAAGGGCGGTGACTATATCCTCAGAATCGTTGAATTTTTTAAAATACAGAGTTGTTTTTTTTGTTTTCAATTATGATTTGTCAAATGGCGGGGGAGGGGGTGGTTTGCTGAGGCCGATGGGCCTAAAAACACCTTGACGGACTGATTAACTGGTAGAGAAGAAGGTGGGATCCCCGTACGGTCTCGTTCACAGGCTTTTTTAGGAGCTGCCCCTGTGTCATGGAGCAGCCTCCTTGAGTGGGTAAGAGGAGGTACCCAGTTGGCATTTCAGAGAGCCTGTGAAACAGATTGGTTCTTGTGGGCAGTTGGGCTCACCTAAAGGGATGCAGTTGCAGCAGTGAAGGACTGAAATGGGTTCAGAGGTCTAGGCAGCTAATTTTTAGGAAGGCGGGGGTGTTTGCATTCCTGCGTGCTGGGCTGAGTATTGTACTAGAAGCTGGTGATGTTCTTATTTGGATTTTTGTTACTCTTTGTTGATGTTGTGCATTGTTTCAAGCTTTTGCCCACCTTGAGTTGCAGGTAGTTTTGAAAGAGAAGTGTGCTTGCTAATCTTCGGAATAAATATATATATATAATGTAATAAAGACAAGCTTATTTCCACCCTTTTCTCCAGTGAGCTCAGGGTGCATCATACACGGCCCCCTCTTTCTGAAGAAGTGAGCAGTGACTCACGAAATCTCGTACTCTGCCACAAATTTTGTTAGTCTTTAGGGTGCTCCTGGAATCTTGCTCTTTTCTTAAGGTCCTCTCTGTCTCTTATATTTTCCAGCATCCTTGGGAGTTAGATGGCCAACTCCAGGTTGGGAAATTTCTGGAGGTTTCGGTAGTGGAGATCTTCAGCAGGTTATAGTGCCATATAGTCCACCTTCCAAAGTAGCTGTTTTCTCCAGGGAAACGAATTGCTGTTGCCTGGAGAGCAGTTGTCATCCTAGGAAACCTCCAGCTACCACCTGGAGGTTGGCAACCCTATGAGTTAAGGCTCCGCTGAGATAATTGACTTGACCCCCAGGCTCTATGACTGAGCAGGGAGTTGAACCCACACTTGTAGGCACCTGGAGCACTCTTAAAGTGAAGAGGTAGCTCAAGAATGCAATAAATACATTTTTTCAGTAACAACCCAATGAAATGTGAAGAATTCACCAAAGACAAACCCCATTATTTGCTATTTACTCACCTTATTTGTGTTCTACCTGCTGAGCACGTAGCTTTGGACTTCTTTGCTCAGGCTTCATGTTGAAGCTGTGACAGTGACCTTGAGCATGGGGGCAGAGGAACCTCTTAAAGATTCTGTACACCTTGCTGGCTCCAGGGCTTATGTATATAGACTGAGTTTAAGAGGAAGCACTTACTCTGCTGTTGTCTTTCCCGCCCAGTCAGACAGGATAATTGTCTCTGTGCTTCCCTTCGATGTTAGCTGACTAACATTGTTACTGCAATAAATCATAGAGGTGCCTTTTTAAAAATGCAGAATGGTGTGAATCAGTAGGGAAAAGCGAAAGTAATTTGAGGTCTACAATGCTCACCTTGGATGCAGCACAAACAAGGGTTTTAAATGAACAAGAAAGTTATGAAGTGGGACTTAGTGAAGATCTCCAACTGTCCCCTTGTAATATTCTTTGGGTGCATTTATTGCTTTATATTCATACATGAGTCTTCTGTGAGGGTGTCAGTTTTAGAGGTCTAATTGATACCTCAGGGAAAACCACAGTTTAATTAAACTAACTGTGGTTAGCACGATTGCTGGAATATGGTACAGTCCATTAACTGTGGTTATTTCGGGGGCATCACACAAGAATCTAAAACCACAGCTTGAAGCTGGTTTATTAACAGCAGATAGTGTTAACAAAGGTTTTGTGTGTCATGCAAACACTGGCATCTTGGCTCGCTTCCTGGCACCAACTCTGCCCACAGCGTAGGCTAGAAAAGGCAGGGATGATAACTCAAACAGCATCTGTCGAGGCAAATCAGGGTTTAAATGGTCATTTGTGACTGGAATTCCCAGTTTCATAAACTAACCACAGTTCAAATAAACCACAGCTTCATGTTACGTCTGAACAGAGCCAGTGTCTGGAAATGAATGGACATCTAAGTAATCTAGAAGAGACAGTGTAGTGTTTGAGGGCCTTCCAGTGACTGGGGAGACCCAAGTTTAACTCTTGACTTGGCCATGAAGGGGGCTGTGTATCCTTGGATTTGCATCTCTCATCCCGGCATGCCTCTTATTCCAGTCTTAGTTTCTTGGAGGAAGGGCGGGATATAAAATCTTAATAGAGTATTTATAAAGGATTCACACACTTTACATAAGAAGTACCATGTTGGATCAGACAAGTAGTTCATCTAACTCAGCACCCTATCTCAAACTGGCCAACCTCTGGAGTTCCTCTGGAGGGCCAATAACCTCCAACCTCTGGAGTTCCTCTGGAATGCCAATAACAGGACACAGAGGTTGAGGCCTTCAGAAGAGCCCTGCTGGATCAGACCAATAGTCCTTCTAGTCCAGCATCCTGTCTCACACAGTGGTCAGCCGGCTCTTCTGGAGAGCCAACAACAGGGCATAGAAGTTGAGGCCTTCATAACAATGTAAGAAGAGTCCTGCTAGATCAGACCAATGGTCCCTCTAGTCCAGCATTCTGTTCCACACAGTGGCCAGCCGGTTCTTCTGGAGAGCCAACAGTAGGACATAGAGGTTGAGGTCTTCATAACAATGTAAGAAGAGGCCTGCTGGATCAGACCAGTGGGCCATTTAGTTCAGCATCCTGTTTCACACAGTGGCCAACCAGTTCCTCTGGAGGGCCAACAACACGCCATAGAGGCTGAAATCTTCCCCTTATGTTGCCTCCTGGCTCTGAGCTTCCCCTCAGTCACCATGGCTGGTAGCCATTGATAAACACCCATCTTCCATGAATCTCTCTAATCTTCTTTGAAAGCTGTTTATTCCTGGGGCCATCACTCCATCCTCTGGCAGCAAATTCCACATTTTAATCACTCCCTGTGTAAAACAGAATTTCCTTTACACTTCTCAGAGCCTTTGCATAGTTGAGTTTCTGTAGCCAAAACAGAGAACCAGAAGCTAATTGTTTAGTTTGATTTCTGAAGGTGGCTGCATTAGAACAGCTCAGTTTGAATCTAGTAGCACCCTAGAGATCAACAAGAGATTCAGGGTAGAAGCTTTTGAGAGTCAACGCTCCCTTCTTGCTGCTCTGCAACATCTTGTGTGCTTGTAGCCCAAAATGAGTTCCAGCGAGCAAAATTTGGCTGAAGAAATGCATTTGTGTGATGCGGGTTGCTGAGATGAGGGGCAGAGGTGCAGGAGATGCCTTGACAGTTATGATCACGGAAAGCATCCAGGTGTCTCTGTGGCCAGGCAGAAGGGGAGAAAGGACTCTTTGCTGGAATCAGAGAACCCTTTTCCAACAGGGAGGGATCGCACACAAGTCCTTTGATGCGTTAACACTTCTTGATAGGAGAGTCCCAGTTTGGTGAGGTTGAGCCTCAGTCTTTAGCACCCAGTCTCTGCCATATTGTGGGGCAAGACTAGCCACTGTTTTGCTCCCCCCCGCCTTACTCTCACTGCCACCACTCTGGGTAAAATTCAGCCCTTCTGTCTTTCAGGTGAGTTGCCTGAAACCAACCTCACGAGGGCTGCTGGACTCAAATCTTCCGTGTTTAATTTGAGGATCCCAAATGACTGTGGGAATAATGCCTATTTTTATATTTAAGCTGGAAAGGTGTCACAAATATGGTGGGCAGTAGTGGTATAATTTTAGATCACTCTTGATGTGCTTTCTTGAGGCATTCTTGTGCAGCAGTGTGGTTTTGGGCTATTTTTGCTTCAAGTGGATGCCATAGAAATTCAGCTTTTGAAAGACCATCTTCTCCGACGCATTAAGACAGCCTGCATATACAGATACTGTTTGGGATTCTGTGCCTTCATAATGTGTGATGACGCCGGTGCCCAAGGCAATTTTAGCCAATGTGATATAGTGCTTAAGCAAGTTGGGCTAGGGTCTGTGAGATCCAGGTTCAAATCCCCAGAAGCTTGCTGGGTGACCTTGGGCATCCCTTTGCAGCCTAAGCAATCTCAGAGGGTCATTGTGAAGATAAACTAGAGGAGAATTATGTCAGCCGCTTTGGGTCTCCATATGGAATGCTTTATCCCAAGGGATCTGTCCGGCACTCTCGCTGTTGACCTTTCAGGGGCCCATTTAAAACTTTTTAACTTTACTCAGGACATTGGTGACCTTTGACACTTATACTGAGGATATTTGTGACCAGCAACTGTTGCTTGCTGTTTCCTTTCTTTGTTTCCCTTTCTTTTGTTTGCCCATTTTCCCAGTCTGATCGTAAACTGCTTTATGGAAATAGTTGTAAGGGCAGAGTGCAAATGTTTTCAGTACATAAATTTTTTAAAACCCTCCCTCTGCCATGGTGGAATTCCGCCACCAAAACTTGCTGCTTTGTGACATCCTGTGTGTTTGTAGCCCAAATGAGTTCCATTCACTGTCCACCAGCAAGCAAAATTTGGCTGAAGGAATGCATTTGCTAATGAGCATCTCTCTTTCTGCCCTTTCTGCAGTTCCAATTAATAAGTCTGCAGTCTTGGCGTTAATCCCTCTGCTGCCAGAGTTATGGAGCTCCCCTTCCGGAAAGAATTGGAGAAGTACAAGGACCTTGATGAGGATGAAATCCTGGGGAAGTTGTCGGAAGAAGAGTTGAAGCAGCTGGAATCTGTGCTGGATGACCTCGATCCAGAGGTGAACGTTCAGCCAACCGGACTCACTCCTGGCCACTAAATTAGATTATCCTGTTCAGGGGCAGGAGGGAAGCAGTGTGCATATTAAATGGCCAATCTACAATGCCATAACTGGCTTTGCATCCAGAGTCTCTGCTCACTGGTATAAAAAGGGCATGCAAGTGAGCTTTGCCAAAACTATGTAGTGATAAAAATGATACATTTTTCATGTGTGTGGTGCACAGATCCTGCAGCCACACAGCGACAAATGCATGTTATATGAAATATTGTGCAGTATTTACATAACATGTTTAAGTGTTGGAAGCATGTCAAATATGCTCTCTTGGTGTAACCCTTACAAATCTTTTAAAGCCCTTCACGCTCCGGGACCAACATATCGTCTGTACTGGCATACCTCCCAAACAGCATTATACTCGATGATGATGATGATGATGATGATGATGATTAAAATTTATAGACCGCCCTTCCCCAAGAGCTCAGGGCAGTGCACCACAAGTTAAAAGACACAGTAAAATTTATTTCAGTTTACAATAAAACCAACAGAACTTAACAATGGCCTTTTGTCCCTCTTGGATGGGTCAGGGACCAGTCATGGAGAAGACCATGAGAGCTGCAGTGTGTAACAGCACACTAATAATCCTGGGACCACAGAGTATTCGCCAGGCTTCAACTAAACTAGAGTCAGAGCCTGTGGCTCTTGCTTGATGGAATGCACTTCCAAGTGAGATCTGGGTCCCATAGGACTTGGTACAGTTCCACAGGGCCCATAAAATGGAAACATACCACCAAGCATATGGGTGAGGTCAGGAGAACCTAACTATACAGTGCTCCCTGCCTTTTCCTCCCCTTTTCTTCTCTTAGGACAGCGTTATAGTATAGTGTTGCTCTGTAACATCTGATCTGATAAATTGTAAATGGCTGAAAATGCTTGAATTGTTTTAAACGGGTTGGTTTTAATTGTATTCTAATATTGTTATTGTATGTTGTGGTGACCCACTCGGTGCCCCACAGTAGTGGAGGACAGCAGGGTATAAAATGAAATGACTACAATAACAGCTTTGAAGAGTTAGCTAATATGAGCTCAGGGTTAGGGGAGACTAACTGAAAGAGAGACAGTGGCTTGCCTGCTAACTCACTAAGTTTGTGACCGAAATGAGACTTGAACCTGGGACCTTCCAGGTGGTGTCTTGTTCCTCTTCATTACTATACACAGACTCCCCTTAAGGTAAGATCTGGAAGTCAATGCCTTAAAAGTACCCAGGAAATAGAATGATTCTGAGATGCTGATTAAATATGTGAACGAAGGAACAAAGCGCAGTCTCTGTGGTTGAGAAAAGAAATGGTTGAGAAATGGTTGAGAAAAGATTCTGAGCACTTTGCCTTTCAATAGATGGCCACTAACTCAACCAGGATACCTGCCCAAACTTTATCCTAGTGAACATCCAAGGTAGTCGTTTCAGAAGGCGGCTGTGTTTGATTGCAGTAGAAGAAGCCAGTTTTGAGTCCAGTTGTAGGAGAGCCAGTTTGGTGTAGTGGTTAAGTGTGCGGACTCTTATCTGGGAGAACCGGGTTTGATTCCCCACTCCTCCACTTGCACCTGCTAGCATGGCCTTGGGTCAGCCATAGCTCTGGCAGAGGTTGTCCTTGAAAGGGCAGCTGCTGTGAGAGCCCTCTCCAGCCCCACCCACCTCACAGGGTGTCTGTTGTGGGGGAGGAAGGTAAAGGAGATTGTGAGCCGCTCTGAGACTCTTCGGAGTGGAGGGCGGGATATAAATCCAATATCTTCTTCTTCTTCTAGAGAAGGGGAGTTCAATACAAGAAACAAGAAATGGTTGAGAAAAGATTCTGAGCACTTTGCCTTTCAATAGATGGCCACTTACTCAACCAGGATACCTGCCCAAACTTTATCCTAGTGAACATCCAAGGTAGTCGTTTCAGAAGGCGGCTGTGTTTGACTGCAGTAGAAGAAGCCAGTTTTGAGTCCAGTAGCATTGTAAGAGACCAAGTAGATTTTTGGGGTATGAGCATTCAAGAATCAAAGGTATCTGATGAAGGGAGCTTAGCATCTCAAAAGTTTGCTTGCAGGAAGGGCAGGGTATAAATAGAAAATAAATAAATAAACCTCATACCCCACCCCACCCCAAAAAAAACCTGCTTGGTCCCTAAGGTGCTATGGGACTCGAGTCTAGCTATCCAGGGAAGATAAATCCACAACCTTCAACAGCAGCTTATTCTGTTGCTAAATTGTTGGTTTAAGTTTTTCTTCCCAGAATTCTAGTTCACTGTAGAGTGCAAGAAAACAGTCTCTTCCCTGTTGTCTTATAGGAGCAGCC
This sequence comes from Heteronotia binoei, assembly GCF_032191835.1. Taxonomy (NCBI): domain Eukaryota; kingdom Metazoa; phylum Chordata; class Lepidosauria; order Squamata; family Gekkonidae; genus Heteronotia; species Heteronotia binoei. The sequence goes on from NC_083241.1 coordinate 27,887,351, forward strand.
CTTGAATGAGCTGTGGGTGTGGTTAATTCCTTCCTTAAGAGTTGTGCAAACATGTCCCAGAGATATAACTCTCCCTCTTCTCCCTCTTTTTCTTGCAGAATGAGCTGCTGCCAGCAGGATTTCGGCAAAAGGACCAGACGGTCAAAAAGCCTTCTGGTCCTTTCGACAGAGAGAAACTCCTTGCGTATCTGGAGAAGCAAGCACTGGAGCATAAAGACAGGGAAGATGTTGTCCCTTACACAGGAGAAAAGAAAGGTAATTGTTTACGTGAGTGTACCTCACTGCCTCCCACCAGGCGCATATTGTCACTTGTGATGCGGGCGCTCCGTATGAGAAAGAAGTCCTCTGCACATGTGATCTCCCACAGTTGTGCAAAATTTAATGCCATTCAGCTGCATGCTGGAGTGGAACACTTGGCTCATAAGTGATACCATGTGTACAGTGTGAGGAATGTCACATGCTCCTTCAACATACAAGCTTCGTCTTAACCATGTACTTCATGACAGGGCTGTGTGACTTGTGGGAGTGGCATGGAGCCAAAGAATCGTGTACGTTATTCCACATGCACAAATGGCTTATTCAGAAAATGCCCTACTTTAGCCAGTTTGGTGTAGTGGTTAAGTGCATGGACTCTTATCTGGGAGAACTGGGTTTGATTCCCCACTCCTCCACTTGCAGCTGCTGAGATGGCCTTGGGTCAGCCATAGCTCTCACAGGGTTGTCCTTGAAAGGGCAGCTGCTGTAAAAAGCTCTCTCAGCCCCACCTACCTCAAAGGGTGTCTGTTGTTGGGGGGCGGGGGAGGTAAAGGAGATTATGACCACTCTGAGATTCAAAATATAGGGCAGGATATAAGTCCAATTTCTTCGTCGTTGTCTTCTTCATCTTCTTCCCCTACTGCAAACCCCTTGCAACACCCAACAGCTAATCTGAACAAATGGGGGACATTTCACAACATCACATCCTGCAGGACAGGGGAGAAGCTGGCAACAGTGCCACATCTGGCGGTTCTCCCTTTGCCTGTACCCAAGCAGAAGCAGCTGCTGCTCCTGGGAGAGCCATTTTGTATTCAAGCCAATGTATTTAGAGGAATCTTGACTAATAAGTTCCTTTAGTATAGATTGGGGTCCCTAACATGGAACCCATTGGCACCATTGTGTCTGCCTTCACTTCTTGGTGCCTGCCAGGTGTTCTTAGAAGGTGAGCGTGTTCAGGTGGGCTTCTGATTAGCTGTGCACATAGTGGTTTTTTTAATGTTGCTTTGGGAGCAGCTGCTGCAACAGCACAAAAATTTTTGCCATGTGACTGAAAGTAAGCTGTGTGTATGTACAAGAAAATATTTTTAAACAATATATTCATTTTTTAAAATTTGTGTGCATGTGTGTGCGCACTTGGGAGTCAAGGCAATCTCTGTTTTTTGGTATTGGAGACCCAGAGGATATGCAGGGAGGTCATTGAATGAAGCCTGCCTCCACCTCCCAACTGCTGCTATTCCAAGGAGTTCTCCCATCCAAGTACTTGCCAGAGTTGGTCTTCCTTAGCTGCCAAGATCTGATGAGACTTAGCTTTCCTGGGCTACCCAGGTCAGGGCAACAATATATTCATTTGAAAAGGCATGTTAGAGCTTCTGTGTAAAATGTGGAAGATTTACTATTAGATTTTAGGCATGACTTCATTACCTGACATTTTGTGGTTCATTCTGCCTCCTATGGCAGCCATTTTTGTGGTTGCGCCCGTCACGTTGTCTTGTTAGACTCTAATCTGGAGAAGCTGGTTTGATTCCCCACTTCTTCTCCACATACAACCATCTGGGTGACCGTGGGCCAATCATAGTTCTCTCAGAGTTCTCTCAGCCCCATCTATCTTACAGGGGGTCTGTTGTGGAGAGAGAAAGGGAAAGGAGATTGTAAGCTACTCTAGACTCCTTTGGGTAGCAAAAAGTGAGGTAAAAAACCCCAACTCTTGTTATTCTTCTTCTTCCTCGTCCTCATGCACAGTTTGGTGTTGTGGTCAAGAGTGTGGACTCTAATCTGGGAGAACTGGGTTTGATTCCCCACTCCTCCTCCACATGCAGCCAGCTGGATGACCTTGGGCCAGCTACAGTCCTCTCAGAGCTGTTCTCTCAAGAGCAGTTCTTGGAGAGCTCTCTCAGCCCCACCTACCTCATAGAGTGTCTGTTGTGAGTAGAGGAAGGGAAAGGAGATTTTAAGGCACTTTGAGACTCCAAGTGAAGGGTAGGGTATAAATCCAATCTCCTTCTTCTCTTCTTCTTCCTCAAGACATAAGAACAAATCATAGTTTGTTCTTATAACAATGAATGAATGCCCCCGGACTTCTAGGCATGCTTTTTCTCCCCAGGTGTGAGGCTCTGGAATTCAGTATCCTGGTTTGCAACAAACCACAGTTTGTCTTTGTGAGCCACAAATGGATAGTTTCTTGCCACTGTTCAGGATCTATTTCAGGGGTGGCCAACAGTAGCTCTCCAGATGTTTTTTGCCTACAACTCCCATCAGCCCCAGCCATTGGCCATGCTGGCTGGGGCTGATGGGAGTTGTAGGCAAAAAACATCTGGAGAGCTACCGTTGGCCACCCCTGACCTATTTTGTAATTCAGGCATAAGACCTTCCAAAAAGTGGAATATCGTCACAAATCAGCATTCCAGAGCATTGTACACTTTCTGTTTCTGTGCAACAGTCTCATTTTGCTGAGCATAAAATGTTTTCAGTCAGTTTTAAAAGTTGGCTTTAAGGCGTTACAGAAGCTTTTCATTGGGCTGTTTATGAGGATTGCTATGTTCCTGAAAGAATATATTTGTGCTAAAAGGTTAAGAGAAATTTTTGCGAGCAGTAACTTTTTCAAGAGTTAACAGCTCCTGGATAAACGGTAGAACTGGGTGCCATCCGCATATGAAAGATACTGAGTGCCAAACCTCTCTAGACAATTTCTTTCCGGTCTACTGGGGCCTTTATGACCATTCCCAGCTGAAGGAGACCTATACTCCATTCAGAGCCTTGCATCATCAACTTAATAAGATTCTATCCAGTAAAACTTTATAGAACTGTGTCTGGTTAAAAGATTTTTACTCCTGCCTTTCCACCATACATGGGATTGGATCCTATGGAAGAATTCAACAGGCATAGCAGCCGTGGCAGAAGGCCTAAATTTACTCTTTGCTGTCTGCTTGGGCTAAGTGAAAGCAACTGCTGTTATTCACTGACTTCATTCATACTCCATCTTTCTTCCCAGCTGAGACCCAGAGTGGCTGACATCATTCTCTTTTCCTCCATTCTATCCCGTGAAGTAGGTAAGAGTGTGATGCTGTCCCAAGGTTGCCCAGCACACTCCTATGGCAGAGGGGGGATTTCAGCCTGACTCTCCCAAATGCTAGGCCAGGGGTGGCCAGACTTGCTTAGAATAAACATCAAATGTTTGAGAGCTGATAAAGAAGAATTAGTACCGAAACTTCAAAAACTAATGAATACGATAAATGGGAAAATACCTAATACATGGAAAGAAGCTGTGATTTCATTAATTCCAAAGGAAGATAAGAGATGTCACGAATATAAAGAATTATAGACCAATTTCATTATTATATACTGATTATAAGATTTATACAAGAATCCTGGCAGAACGGCTTAAACAATATTTAATAAATTTCATAAAGGAAGACCAAGCGGGTTTTCTCCCCAAAAGGCAAATAAGAGACAATATTAGAACTGTTGTAAATATTGTAGAATATTATGAAAGACATCCAGAGAAGGAAGTTGCATTATTCTTTGCGGATGCAGAGAAAGCTTTTGATAATCTGAACTGGGACTTTATGTTTGCAGTAATGGAAAAAATAAAGTTGGGGGAAAACTTTATAAGAATGATAAAGGCAATATATACTGAACAACATGCAAGGTTATGTATAAATGCAGATTCTAACAGATGAAATGATAATCAGTAAAGGTACAAGACAAGGTTGTCCGCTTTCGCCATTGTTGTTCATAATGACTCTTGAAATCTTATTGATGCAAATACAAGATGATGAAGAAATAGAAGGGATGAGAATTAAAGGATTTGCTTCTAAATACAGAGCATTTGCAGATGATATAATGTTTATAAATGAAAATCCTACACAAGTAACACCTTTGTTGTTAGCTAAAATACGAAATTTTGGAGAATTGGCGGGATTTTATGTTAATAAAGAAAAATCAAAACTTTTATGTAAAAATATGTAAGTAAATAAGCAAAAGGAATTGCAGAGACTAACAGGATGTGAAGTTATCTCTAAAGTAAAATATTTGGGTGTGGAAATAACAATGAAGAACATTGATTTGTTTAAAAATAACTATGAAAGGTTATGGCGTAAAATGGATGAAGACATGATAAAGTGGAACAAGCTTAATTTGTCATGGCTTGGAAGAATAGCTGCAATTAAAATGAACATTTTGCCGAGAATAATATCCTTATTTCAAACTATTCCGATTGTTAAAGACAGTAAACAGTTCAATAAATGGCAAAGGAAGATCTCAGAATTTGTATGGGCTGGAAAGAAACCAAGGATTAAAATGAAAGGTTTAATAGACGCTAAAGAAAGAGGAGGATTCCAATTACCAGATTTAAGACTATATCATGAAGCAGCTTGTTTAGTGTGGATAAAAGATTGGGTGACGCTATTGAATAGAAAGCTTTAACGTTGGAAGGTTATGGAAATAAATTCGGCTGGCACGCTTATATGTACTATGGGAAGAAAAAGATGGATGATTTATTCTCTCACCATTCCATAAGAAATAATTTGCTAAATATCTGGATGAAGTATATGAAATATGGGGATGAGAGAAAACCACTATGGATAGTGCTAGCAGAAGTAATAAGAATAACAGCTGTTTCAGGAGAAGGAAAATGGATGTCTTACAATCAACTATTAAAAATACAAAGCGGTAAAACAGAATTGAAAACTGCTGAGGAATTGAACTATAAATATGATTGGTTTCAAATGCAACAAATAAAGAGTTTGGTGGAAAATGATTTTAAAACTGAAGGAATAAGACGAGAACAAACAGAAATGGGAAAAGTTCTGCTCGGAGATAATGAAAAATTAATCTCGAAAATTTATAAGTTACTTTTAAAATGGTCTACGGAAGATGAAGTAGTAAAATCGCAAATGATTAAGTGGGCAATTAATGTAAATAAAGAAATACAGATGGATACATGGGAATATTTGTGGAAGAACTCTATGAAACTCTCAACATGTCAGAGTATTAAAGAGAACTGTTTTAAGATGATGTACAGATGGTATATAACTCCTAAAAAGTTGGCAAAGATGAACAATAAGATGCCAGACAGATGTTGGAAATGTAAAAAACATGAAGGTTCTTTCTACCATATGTGGTGGACTTGTGAAAGAGCGAAGAATTATTGGCAGATGATTCAACAAGAGATTTCTAAGATCTTGGGATATGGATTTAATAAAGTTGCAGAGACTTTTCTGTTGGGATTACAAATGGAAAAATTTTCAAACGAAGATAGAACTTTAATCTGGTACTTGCTCTCAGCTGCTAGGACATTGTATGCGCAGTTGTGGAAACAAGAAAAAATACCGGAGAATTGGGATTGGATTGTAAAAGTTATGACATGGAGTGAAATGGACAAGTTAACAAGAACCTTAAGAGACTATGATTTGGAAGTATTCAAGATGGAGTGGAAAAAGTTTAGAAGTTACGTAGAAAAAGAGTGGAAAATAAAAGGACATTGGACAATTTTTGATAATGATTAAGTATAAGAGGGAGGAGGATATGAATTTTGGTTCTTAATAATTAAGGGTACCTTTAATATTAATATTTTAAGTTTAGTACACCGGCGGGGGTCAAGTATCGGGGGGAGGGGTGGGTAGAAAGTAATATATGGGATAGAGGAAAGTAATATATGGGATGATGTGAATTGACTATGCTACCATATGTTACTAATAAATTGTTTGAAACACTAATGTTTGAGAGCTGCAAGACATGAATATCGGAAGGAAGGAAATAAATGGGGGAAAGGAGGGAGAGGTGGAAAGAAAGCAACTTTAACTTTAAATGCATACTTCAAGCCAGCCAATGGGGTGGTGGGGGCTTTGAGACCTACATATGTGGGAAAGAGCCACATGTGGCTCCCAAGCCACAGTTTGGCCACCCCTGTGCTAGACCAACATTCTACTCTCTCCACCACACGGATTGTATCCCTTCTGCCTTTTTCACATGCATGAGACTTTTCTCGCAGTTCATTTTCACAAACCAGTGGAATCATGGAGACCGTCGGTTGCCCTTTCCCTTGCTCCATATGGACATTGCTGTTTGTTAAAAATTAAAACGTGCTACACGTTGTTGCAGCCAGGGCACAAGTAAAACTGCGCTAAGTGCTTTTTCCTTTCCACAGACGCCTGGTTGGATCCAAGCCACGGCTTCCAGCATAGCTTATCGAGTTCCTCAAACAATGGAACTCATTTGTAATACAAAAATAAACCCGGGAAGCAGATGCTGCTTCCATGTCTTTGCTCCCATCCTACAGGTTTTCCTGCCGTGGCTGCTCTGACCACTGTTCTTCCTTTGGGTCATGACAGATACGGGGTGAAAAGTCATCTCTTTCTCTTCCCCTCCACTGCCAGAATAGACTGCAAATTCAAATTCAGAAACCTGATATTATCAGTTGGAGGGGCTGCTCTTCAGGTTGTCAATAGCAGCACTGTCCAAAAGGGTGTGTTTGCAAGTGTCAGAACTCTCTATCTTCCATAGTTTCTGTTCTTGGAAACTCTTTATTTTATTTAAAACACTTCCACCTGAATAGGATCCCCAAGGTGGTGGACGTCAAAACATTTCAATATTAAAAAGCATTTAAAATGAAGTATATATAAAACAATTCAATTATAAGCACACATAACACAACCAGGGAGGAAGCCCAATTACCATGATTGGGGGTATGCCAAACGAAATGAAAGAGTCTTCAGTTGCTGGTGGAAGACAACAAACAGAGGGAGGCAGATAAATCTCCCTGGGGAGGGAGTTTCAAAGTTTTAGTGCTATGATTAAGAAGGCCTTTTTTCCCTTGGCTGTCACCTGTCTAAGCTTAGACGGCAGAGATGCCCAAGGACAGGTAGGTTCATATGAAAGAAGGCAGCCTTATTTATATAGTGCCGAGAGCATCAGTTACATGTAGTGAGTTGTACCTTGCTTCTTGTTGACTTGAACATTATTATAGCCTTATCCCAAAGCAGACCATGGGTTTGCCTGGCTCTGACTGGCAGCTGTTCTCCAGATGTTGTGTACATGGACTTTGTGTTTCATGGAGAATGATAGTTCCTGCCTGGCTCATCAGAGCCTTTAGGACCGGGCTTGGGAACTTGGGAACAACGGGAAGCAGGATCCAAATCTCTGCTTCCCTGGTCCAATCACCAGCCCCCTGTTGGTTCAAATGACCCAATGGCGTTCAAGTGCGGGAATTTCGAATTGTATATAGTTGACCCAATTGGCCCAGTTTAGCCGTCTTAGTCTGCATATTACCATGCTGTAATCACAATAAAAGAGCTTTGATTCACCGCCTACAGTCTCCTCATGCATCGAACCCACTACTTAGCACCAGGTTTTCAGACAGATTCGGGGGGCGGGGTGTGTGTGTCTTTGTCAGTATCTGTTATCTGAGATTTCCTAAGTGGAGCTGTCTGGGGTTCTGCATTTAAATCAGGTGCTGCACTGTTCCTAGGGGAGGATTATCTTCATGCTGTGTCTCTTCCAAACCCATGCCAGCAGCCAGATTGGTTTACTAAAAGCAAACGTGTGTGTTTTTTCGGAGATGTTTTATGTTGGTTTCCAATTACTTGCTCAATTACTTTTCCTAGAAAGGGGAAATTAAAGACTGGGCTACATTGGAAGCATGATTAGTGGGTACAGATTGCTTTTTCAGAAGAGGCTTAGCTATCCACCCATACACTACTTTTGCGGAGTGGTTTTCTCTGGAAACAACTCTGCTGTTCTTAGTCACCAATGGTGCTGTACTAACTGTGAATGTTCCAGTTGTGTTGGTGATTCCTAGACCCAATGAAAACCATGTGGGCAGCTGCAGTAGATGAACAGCTTCTATCTCTAAAGATCTTGCAGACCTCTGGGTAATGGCTGTAGTCTCTGGAAATGTTGCTTTGCGGTTCTGAAAACCAGACAATTTAGAAAAGCATCTTCTGTAAAATGTGCTAAAATGTTGCTGGACTCCACTCTAATTGTTCTGCTGCAAACCAGCATGGCCACCCTCTAAGACACGCAGACTATAACTAGGGATGGGCACGAACTGGATATTTGCGGTTCTGCTCGGTTCACAGCTGAAACACGATCCAAACCACGAACTTATATGAACCAGGCAGCTGGTTTGCAAGCTGACCCAGTTCATATTGGTTTATGAGCCATTTAAAGTTTAAACCCCTGTTTCCTGGTCCTTGGGGCTTGTCATGGGGAGCTGAAAGTATGGCTTTCCAAACAGCTGAGCAGCAGGACTGCCGCTCTGGTTTAAATGGCTGTGAGCCATTTAAACCCTGCTTTCGGCTCCCTGCAAAAAGCTGCGGGGAGGAGAAGGCAGGGGTTTCCAAACAGCTGAGCAATGGGGCAGTTATTTTTGCTCTTCATGAGCCATCACAAACTGTACAAAAATTCATGGAAGTATGTGGTGATGCTTCATTTTGTGAACATCACTTGTGAACATGAACCAGCCACAATCTGTGATGAACTTTAGTTTATCAGCCAGTTCATGCCTATCCCTAACTATAAATGTAGTTTGGTAGAACTGGGGCAGGGGGTGGGGAGTTGTATAGCCTTGTTTTCCAGTTCTTGGCTCGTGCTTCCCCAAGGGTAAAAAACTCCATATCATTGTTATTAACCAGTTGCAACAACTGGTACTGCCCAGTTGTTGATTAAAAAACACAATTGCACATTGTTGCCCAAGAGAGAACTGATGTAACCAACTTCCTTTCATGAAATGACATTTTTAAAAAATATAAATTCCATTCATGCAACAATGGTAGCATTGTGGCTTTGAGGTCAGCAATATCGGTGGCGTGCAGAGTTCACTGTGAGCCACAGCTGAGAGCTGTGCAGTTTGCAGCCCTAGCCTCTCTGTCTGTGTCTGCGTGGAAGCGAGTCCCACAAAGTTAGTCCCGCATAAGTAAGCAGAAGATTGTCACCAAAGAAGTGTTAGGTTAGTAGGCTGGCCAGCAGTCTCTTTGGCCAAGCCATTGTCACTGAAGCTGTACCCAAGTTGACCAGGCGCAGAAACTGAAGCCTTGTGCATTTTGAGATTGGCCATCTCCAAAAATTAGGAATTGTTCTGGAAAATCCCCAGCTGGCAGCTATAGCCAGGATTCCACTTCTGCCACATGGAACTTTAAAAAACAAAAAACAAAACAAAGCCTTCAGGTAACTTGTGAAATCAGAAAGATGTTTCAGTTACAGTCTGCAAATCACGCTTCTTCAGTGGTTTCCTTGCTTTTAGTGGCTCATTTCTTTCACGTGACATGTAGCTGATAGGACTTGCTGTTCCAAAATATGCTGGTTGTTAGCCCGAGTCCAAACTGTATTACGTTTGTAATGCAAAAGACTGAAGTTCTCCTAATCTGACGCTGAGGTGAGTTTTGAGTGGTGGGGGGAGGCTATGGCATAGAGACAGAAGGGGCTTCAGCCTCCCAGCCCATGCATATTTCATGATTCAGAACAGACCCCTTGTTTGCCCCATTGAGGGACTCAGCACATGTACAGATAGTCCAGGGGTGGCAAACTCATTTGTTATGAGGGCCAGATCTGACATAAAGGAGCTGGGCCATGTCAAGTTGGACCAGACCATGTTGGGCTGAGCCATGTCAGGCTAAGCCATGTGTGTACCTATTTAAGATTAGGTAGCAGAGATATAAACTTTATAAATGATGCAGACAAACACAATAAAATATTCTTTTTAAAAAAAAAAAAAGACTTAAACTATGCTTAAAATGTTAGCACTCATTGGTCTTAAATGTGCTTTCTTTGTATTTCTCCCATGGGATCCAGGGAATCAATCAATCAACATTTTATTTATATCCCGCCCTCCCCGCCGAAGCAGGCTCAGGGCAGCTAACAACATCAAATACAATAGGTTATACAATAAGTATTCAAAATCAGTATTTAGCTTTAAAACAGTCTGATTTAAAATTTAAAACTGGAACTGGACAAAGGAAGCTCTGACGGGACAGGGGAAGGAGTAGCCTCAGCCTATAGAAGGGAGAGAGGCTTGGCTCAGTAGCTCTGATGTGCGATTGAGAGAGCCTGGAAAAATGAGCTCTCATCTCCCCCCTTTCTCCCCAGGAGAGGAGCCTCAGCCCATGGAGAAAATAGAGGTATTGCTCTGTAGCTTCTGTGCGATTGAGCAAACCTTGCAAAGCAAGCTGTTATGCAGAAGGAAGCAAGAGATAGGGAGAAGGAACCAGATGACAGCCAGTTGCTGGGGGGGCCTGATAGGAGTCCTCCGGGGGCCTAATTCGGCCCCCGCATGCTTGACACCCCTTATCTATACACACAATGACCCCATGGGGCAAATAATTCCTGCCTAGGGCCATTACATTAGGAAAAGAGAGGGAGGGATGACAGATGCATTTCCTCCCCATGTCCTGGTCTTAATTAAGGCCATAGGCACTTGAAAAACAAGTTTCCCCCACTCCTGACCGTTCACGGTAAAGGTTGCGGGGAGCCCCAACCCATCACATTACAAATTCTAACTTATAGTTCAACCCCTCTGATGGCTTTCAGAGAAGATTAGGCAAATTTTTGAGGTTAGAGCTAGCCATGGTTGCTAGCCTTGATGGCTAAAAGGACTCTCCTTGTTCAGAGACATTGTATCTCTGAATGACCGCTTAGTGGGGTCTGGGGAGGGGCGCTGTTACCTTCATGCATCTGGTTAGCTGATGAGAGGGAAACGAGGGCTGGACTAGAGTCTCATAAAGCCAAGTCAATGGTAGTAAAATGTCAAATCATTTGATGGGCTGTTCCAGTTCACATATTGCACTGTTTCTCCTGTCTACAAGGCCTTGCTTCAGATGCTTCCCACAACATCTGTATCCCGCTATCTTTCTGAGCCTCGCTTCTCTTAAAATTAAGAACTGCAGCACATTGTTGAAAGCCTTTCTTGTGTATGTTTGAATATCTGGCGTGACCCAATGTCAGCTGGCTTAGCATTTGATCCATTTTTAAATGTTTTAAGCATTAGGAATGGTTCTTCTGGAAAATTCCCAGCTGGTAGCTACAGCCAGATTTTCTCTTCATTCTCTAAACTGTGTTTATGCACTCACTTAGAGTTGTATTTGCTTTCCATCTATGTGTAACCTCCCTGGTACTCCACAACCTCTTATGAGAAGCTGTTAGACTCTGCAGTGTTTTGCCAGTTTCAAGCTAAACAAGGCATGCATCCCCATGTGATCTCTCGAAGTAAATGAAATGTTCTGAAATAATGGAGGGAAAAATAACTTCTATTGCACCTTCTGAGCTCATGTACAGATCAGTGTTCCATCTAAGTTGAGTTAGCTTCACAGATTTTTAACCTCCAGGTCATACATTTTTGTCTCAGCTCAGGAAGGATGACCCCAGAGCAGTCACTCACAACTTTAATGCCAGTGGCTCACAAAGTAGAATTTTTGCTCACAAGACTGCAGCTTAGAGAGAACAGTGGCACAGATGTATCCTTTTTGAAAATGCTTATGCTGGTATGTGTGGGGGGGGGGGGCATCTTCCAAAGTGCTCTTGGCCCTTTGCCCAAAAGTTAAGTCATTATTTCCAAAGACTGAAGAGATCTTACCCCTAAAACGGCTGAACAATACGTTGAAGTTTAACTATGTCATTACCCGGAAAGGAAGATGGTTGAGTGTGAATGAGATGTGAGTGGAACCAGCGGATCTGTCCTGTGGACAGCCATTTTCTGTAGGAAGCAATGAAACCACCTCCTAATAGGTTCAATTCCTGCATTTTTAAAAATGTCGTTTGCATTACCTATAGTCCAATCCTGTGCATGTCCATTTGGAGAAGGTCTGCTCAGTTCAGTGGTATGCATAGGATTCCAGATTTAAGACTCACCTGGTTGTCAAATGGCAAGGGAGGGCACTATTTTTCAGATGCTGTTTTAAAAAAGAAAAAGAACAGAGCAGCTGTGGATGCCTAGAAATTTATTTAATGCTTTCCCTGCAAGCTGTTCCCCCACCACCATCTTCTCAAGGTTACCCCTTGGGCCCAAGCTGCTTCTCCACACTTCTGCTTGGTGGGGACAAGTAGTTGTGGGATTGAATGGAAAAAGCAGGGAAAGGTTTGGGCAGCATATCCTGTATTCACCCCAACACACACACACACACACACAAGCGCACTGGTCCTTCATTTGAATTTGCAGGTATCTGTGACTGCTGTTCATTTTTTAAAATGAAAGCAGGAGACTGTTTCAAAGCTCTGCCATGTTGTATTTGTTGTTGGCTTATAGTTTGTCTTTTCTCCTAAGGAGCTTGGGGCAATATATTCCCCCCCCCCCCCCAGTTATTGAATTGGATAAACATATAGAGCAGAGGTCCATCAGTGGCTATAAATATAGACGGAACACTCTGTCTGGGGCATTGATGCTCTGTATTCTTGGTGCTTGGAGGGCAAGAGTGGGAGGGCTTTGGGGGCTCTGGCCACTCAGGTGGACCTCCTGATGGCACCTGGGTTTTGGCCACTGTGCGATGCAGAGTGTTGTACTGGATGAGCCATTGGCGCCACCTGATCCGACAGGACTTCTCTTATCCTCCTGAGATCCCTAGGAGATAAATTAGACTGCGTGTGAATGACAGATCCAGGAAGCTTTACAGCAGAGAGGGGATCTAAGGCCCCACAAGCTCCTAGTTTGGCTTTCCAAACGGAGGCATGCTTGGCAAAGACCTTGTGGCTTTCTGCAGCTACCACATGCCTGGTGTTTAGGCATTCCAGGCCAGGGCAGCAAGAGACACCAGTCTCGGTTCCTTGGATGCTCTGGGCGAGAGAATTCTCAGTGGTGCCCTCTTTCCCCGTGAGCGCACCTCGTCCAAAGGCTCTCACTCACCTCCGGTTGTAGAGCTGACTCTGCAATGATGCAGATTACTTTTTTTTTTTATTACTTGGCAAGAAGTGGGGCGGGGTAGGAAGGACCTTGCCCACCATTTCAGGTGCCCTGTGCCAATAGCATCCTGTTGTTAACCAGAGCAGATGATGACTGGTTGACAGAAATGCTTTTCCAAGGACGTTCAGAGGGAAAACTGATAGTTCATTGATCCGGTTCATGCGCTCGCCTAATTTACATAACACTGTCTTGAATTTTGCGCCTGTGCAGAGCCTGGAATGCTTTAGCAGGGGAAAGTAAGAAAGGGCGCAGCAGAAGATTGTGAAACTTCCGTTCTTAGGGAGCAGTTAAGGCAGTGCCAAATTAAATAATGGAAAGGAATCAACAGGAAAAGCGTACGTCTGGGTGCTGGCCGTTGTTCCTGGAACGAAACTTCCCATGTTCAGCTGCACCGTTGCCATCCGGTTGCTGAGGGGTTGCTTCGTGTGTGTGTGTGTGTGTGAGAGAGAGAGAGAGAGAATTGCCTTGCAGCAATCCTTTTCTTAAGCTGGTTTTCTTTTAATAATGGAGCTCTTCCCCCTCGCAGATCATATCAGCTCCAGTCAGATGGGACAGAGAAACAGTTCTTGGGGCAGCTGCACACAGAACAGGGAGTGGGAGAGGAAGAAAAAAGCAAGTGCCCAGTCTTCTTGAGCTCAGCCATGCATAACCTTGAAGCAAGAGGCAGCAAGTTCCTATGTGTAACATACGTAACAGATCGATCAATTGATTTACTTGCTTCATTTTTACCAGGGGTGGCCAAACTGCGGCTCGGGAGCCACATGTAGCTCTTTCACACATATCATGTGGCTCTTGAAGTCCTCACTGCCCTATCGGCTGGCTTGGAGAAGGCATTTGTCTCTTTAAATCACTTCTCCAACCAAGCCAGCTGGCAGCTTGGAGAATGCATTTAGAGTTAAAGTTGCTTTCTTTCCACCTCTCTCTCCTCCCACCCCCATCTATTTGCCTTTCTCCCTTGTCTCACAGCTCTCAAACATCTGATGTTCATGTCTTGCAGCTCTCAGACATCTGACATTTATTCTATGAGGCTTTTATGTTATGCAAGTTTGGCCACCCCTGATTTATACCTTGCCTTTCATTCCAGTTGGGGGGGCCCAAAGTGACTTATGTTGTTCTCTTCTATGTTTGATCCTCGCAACCCCCCTGTGATGTAGGTTAGGCTGAATGTGTGTGAATGCCCCCGCCAAGTTTCCCTGGCACAACGGGGATTCAAGCCTATGTTTCCCAGATTGTAGTCCATCACTCTAACCACTCCACCGCTCTCGCTGTTCTTTTGTTATGGAGAATGCTTCATGACCTTTGTGCGCCATTGCAATACTTGCAAGCCAAGTTCAGGATGGAACACATGAACGTGATAGATGGATTCAAGCCATCGGTCCATCTAGATCAGTTTCATCTCTTGATCTCTTGTCCTGAGCTTGGCAGGCGATCTTCAGGGTCTTTGCCAACACCTGCTGCCTGCAGTCCTTTAATTACAAATGCAATTAAAGGGAGGGAGGGATGGTGGCTCAGTGGTAGAGCATCTGCTTGGGAAGCAGAAGGTCCCATGTTCAATCCCTGGCATCTCCAAAAAAGGGTCCAGGCAAATAGGTGTGAAAAACTTCAGCTTGAGACCCTGGAGAGCTGCTGCCAGTCTGAGAAGACAATACTGACTTTGATGGACCAAGGGTCTGATTCAGTATAAGGCAGCTTCATATGTTCATATGCAAGGGATTGATCCTGGGATGTTTTGCATGCAGAGAACGGCCTTTCCCCACAGCCTCTGTGCTGACAGATAGGACCCAAGCATAAGCCAGTGCCTCCTCCATGGTACAGGTGGGTCTTGAACCGATTCTCCCAGAGGCAAGTCCAGCTTCTGTATCTCATCAGCCACCACTTCCAGCACCAAGTGTTCTGCAGGCTTCCAGCACTGTAAAAATGCCAGAAGGGTTTTTTTAAAAAAAAAAAAAATCTTTGGATGTTTTCTAATCTTTATGCTGAATGATGATGGCTAGTTCTTGCCAAGGTATGTGCTGTGCAAAACTAAATATCCAACAAACCAAACCAGATGGTGGACAGCTAGAAGGCAGGCTCAAAGCTGTGTCTGCAGTTCCCTTCCCCCCACCTCCCCATCATTTCATCCAAAGTGAGGTCCATTCTGTGTCTGAAATGCAAAGCCAGATATCCCTTATAATTAAATTGTGTTTAGCAGAGAACATGAAAGCTAGACTGCAGAGAAATTCCAAAAAAACACAGGTTGTGCAATATCAACCGGAATAACACAAAATTGTGTGCAACAGGCAATGGCATGGAAGATTTTATGCTCCCTCAATCCATCAGGTTGCATGTTCAGTGCACAACAGAGAAAAAAGTGGGGGTGGGATGAAGAAGAGAAAATGAGATGATGTCAGGCATGTTGGCAAAGCCTCAAAACTGAACTGCTATCCTTAAAATGGAATACAGGATGGACCGAGGACGAAATGGGAACAGATGATACTGGATACAAAACAGGCTTTCAAGTTGCACCAAAGACTGCTGTGCCAAAGGAGAAGGTGGGAGGAGCTGGTGTATCTCTTTACTGAACAACAGAAGGCAGCAATTAATCTCATCTCTTTCCAGCACTGAAGGAGACACATAGGTCCATCATAAGACAGAAGAGTTGGTTTTTATGCCCTGCTTTCCTCTACCCTAAGAAGTCTCCACGTGGCTTGCAACCGCCTTCCCCTCCTCTCCTCACAACAGGCACCTTGTGAGGCAGGTGGGGCTGAGAGAGTTCTGAGGGAGAGAACTGTGAGTGACCCAGCAGGCTTCAAGCAAAAGAGGAGTGGGGAATCAAATCCAGGCTAGAGCCTGCCACTCTTAACTGCTACACCACGGTGGCAGAGGTAGAGAGCAAAAGGAAAGATATGCTGTATCCTTAAACATTTTAGTATCTTGTACATTAAAAGTCAGTTTGGTGTAGTGGCTGAGTGTGCGGACCCTTATCTGGGGGAACCAGGTTTGTTTCCTCACTCCTCCACTTGCTGCTGCTGGAATGCCCTTGGGTCAGCTGTAGCTCTTGCAGAGCTGTCCTTGAAAGGGCAGCTTCTGTCAGAACTCTCTCAGTCCTACCTATCTCACAGGGTGCCTGTTGTGGAGGAGGAAGGTAAAGGAGATTGTTAGGCCACTCTGAGATTCAGAGTGAAGGGCGGGGTAAATCCAAAATATTTTTCTTCTAAAGAGGCCTCTTCCAGTTCATAAAAATCCCTCATCTGAAGCTAGCTAATTTTCTTCCCTGACTCAAAGGATGAAAGTGTAATCTGTGCTATTTTTAAATGCTTGCCCTTTCCCACCCCCACCCCTTCTGCTCAGCACAGTTCCCTCATCATAATTTGCTTAGCAGAAACATTGATGCCTGCTCTCCTCCAAGAAAGATGCAAAGTAGCTTAGTTAGAGATGGAAGAACTGAGCGTGGGCTGGTGGAAATGGGATGCTGGCAAGGCAAAATAACCTGCTCACCTTTGTACACATGCAGCTTCTAATTTAAATTGGGCTGCTGCCTCTGCAGACTTTGTGCTATATTAGCATGATGGTGTAACACTCGGCCAGGAAAAAGGTTTCTAATGTTCTAACGAAGCACCCATAGTTGCTCTGCCCAGATGCAATGAGATGCCAAGTGAGGATGACGTATAGGCCGATGGGTGAGACTGAGAGGGGGAAAGGTCTCGGGGTCATAGTGGATAGTTCAGTGGAAGTGCCGGCCCTGCATGCTGCAGTGGTGAAAAAGGGATTGAGAATAAAATGGCCAATATTGCAATGTCCCTGTATAGATCTACATACATACCCTGTGGCTATACTGATGGAACCCTCTGTCTGGGGCAAGTGATGCTCTGTATTCTTGGTGCTTCGGTGCGGGCTATATTGGGAGGGCTTCTGGTGTCCTGGCCGCACTAGTGGACCTCTGATGGCACCTGGTTTTTTGGCCGCTGTGTGACACGGAGTGTTGGACTGAATGGGCCATTGGCCTGATCCAACATGGCTTCTCTTATGTTCTTATCTATAGTGTCACCTCATTTGGAATACTGTGTACAGTCCTGGTTACCATATCTCCAAAAGGACATCGAAGAGCTGGAAAAGATACACGGGAGGGCAACCAAGACGATTAGGGGGTTGGAGCTCCTTCCCTAGGAGGAAAGACTGAAGAGTCTGGGACTTTTCAGGTTAGAAAAGAGGCAACTAAGGGGAGACATGATAGAGGTTTCTAAAATTATGCATGGGGTGGAGAATTACTTGAACTCCAAGGAAGCTGATGGGTAGTAGGTTCAAGATGGGCAGAAGGAAATATGACTTTTTTACAGCACACTTTGCTACCAGAAGATGTAGTGATAGCCACATGAATAAACAGCTTTCAAAGGGGGATGTGGTAGATTCATGAAGGATAAGTCTATCAATGGCTACTAGTCATGGTGACTGAGGGGAACATCCACGTTCAGAGGCAGTATGAATCCCAGAGTCAGGAGGCAACATCAGGGTAAGACCTCAGCCTTTATGCCTTATTGCTGGCCTTCCAGAGGAACTGGTTGGGCACTGTGTGAGACAGGAGTCTGGACTAGGTGGATTATTGGTCTGATTCAGCAGAGCTGTTCTTAAGCTTTCATAAGAGTTTTTTAATCCAGATCTGTCTGCGAGACCATAAAGTTTGAACAGGCAGTTCATGGGATAAATTCAAAACAGCGGAAAAGAATAAAGGTGACATCTGTTAATTATACATAGGCTGGTCTCTTGAGCGAGAAAAGTCGGCTGAATTTTTTAGCTAGGTTGAGAACAGGACAGCCCTCCTGCCCCACCCCCCTTTTTGCTGTCAAGTCGCAGCCGACGTATGGCAATCCCATAGGGTTTTCAAAGCAAGAGACATTCAGGGGTGGTTTGCCATTGCCTGCCTCTGCATAGCAACCCTGGGCTTCCTTGCCAGTCTCCCAACCCAATACTGACCAGGGCTAACCCTACGTAGCTTCCAGAATCTGACAAGATCAGGCTAGCCTGGGCCATCCAGGTCAAAGTACCACCTTATAAAAAGGTAAAGGTTGTCCTCTGTGCAAGCACCGGGTCATTACGGACCCATGGGGTGATGTCACATCATGACATTTTCTTGGCAGACTTTTTGTTACAAGGTGGTTTGCCATTGCCTTCCTCAGTCACCTACACTTTACCCCCAGCAAGCTGGAACCTCAGAAAGATGGAAGGCTGAGTCAACCTTGAGCTGGCTACCTGAACCCATTTTTCTCCAGGATCAAATTCAGGTTGTGAGCAGAGCTTGGACTGTAGTACTGCAGCTTTACCACTCTGCACCACGGGGCTCTTGTCACCACCTGCAAAACGAGGTAGGCGTCGGGTGGTTCAGCCATGAGATGGTTCAGAAACTCTGGTTAAGGAGGCGTAGGTTCTTTTAAGATGCAACACAGGAAGCAATATTATTCAAGCACTGCCAGGTGTACAGTTAAGATTTCTGCAGATGCTGGGGCTTTTTACATTTTTGGTGACAGCACAAAGCCATCACGGTAATTAATATACTTGAGACAAAGTAGGCAACTTCTCAACAGAACAGGTTTCGCAAGGAAAACTTTGGAACTCATATATTGGAACAATCGTGCATAACCATTTTCTCTGTTGGGGAAAGCTTTTGGAAATTGTCAGAAGGGGGGGAACAAATTTGTTGTGTTCAGTGGAGATAAATTCAGGCAGGGCAGCTGTGTTGGTCTGAAGCCATCGAACAAAGTTTGAGTCCAGGGCACCTTTAAGACTAATATCCAAATGCTTATACCCAGAATTAAAATTTGTTGGTCTTAAAGATGCCACTGGACTCAAACTTTGTGTTCAATGGTTAGGATTGTAGATGAGACTTCTATTGTGTTGCCTTTTATACAGCTTGTTGGTTTTTAAAGTTCCTAGAGAATCTCAGAGGAACTACTCCAAAATAATCATGGTATCTGTGAGCATCTTCAGAAGGTCAGCATTGTCTTACAGATAGGGTCAGCTGGCAGTTTTTTTCCAGGCCAGTTTGATCAGGGATCCTGGACATTTTTTGCCATCTTCTGGGCATGGAGCCTGCAGGGGTCACTGGGGGTGCGGGGGGGAGAGGTATTTGTGAATTTCCTGCATTGTTCACATGGTTGGACTAGATGACCTTGGAGGTACCACCCAACTCTATGATCCTATTCTCCGATAGACATGCCAACCTCCAGGTGGAGCCTGAAGATCTCATGGAATTACAATTGATCTCCAGACATCAGAGATCAGGTCCCCGGGAGAAAATAGCTGCTTTGGAAGCTGGATTCTGTGGCATTATAACCCTGCTGAGGTCCCTCCCTTGCCCAAAACTTTCCTAGGCTACACCCCCAAATTTCCAGAAATTCTGCAGACCAGAGCTGGCAACTCTGTTTAAGGACTATGTAGTTGTAACGGCAGTCGCTTGTTGGTATTTCATCGTACCTCTCTCCACAGTGGGAATTGCTCCTTTGCCAGCACTCAAATCTGGCCCTTCTTCGTCTACATCCCACGCTGTTTTGGAAGAGCCTTTCTCCTCTCCTTCTCTTCCCCTCTTTAGAGGCCGTGCCCTCCTCTTCAAGACTTGTATGCATTCCTGGCCATGTTTATGTGCTCCCGCAAAATCAAACAAAGGAGTCTTATGGCACCTTAAAGATGTGAAATAACAAACCGCTCACACTTTCAACTGTTGCAGAGTAGAATCTGCTTTGGGGTCCCTTGTCTTGCTGTGTCTGCGGGCACTTCTGAGTTGTCAGAAGATGATGGTGATGATATTGGGTTTATACCACGCCCTTCACTATTAATTTCAGAGTCTCGGAACGACTTACAATCTCCTTTACCTTCCCCCCCACATACAACAGACATCCTGTGAACTTGGTGGGGCTGAGAGCTCTCCAAGAAGCTGCCTTTTCTAGGACATCTCTGCAAGAGCTACAGCTGACCCAAGGCCATTCCAGCAGCTGCAGGTGGAGGAGTGGGGAATCAAACCAGGTTCCCCCAGATAAGAGTCCGTGCACTTAACCACTACAACAAACTGTAGAGGGAGCATGGGCCACCACATGTGTCTGTTTGCTTTGGGGGAGAGACACGTTAGGAAAGAAGCAAATGGGTGCCTTGGAAACTCAGCAGCGAATGGCATGGAGTCTGCAGGCACCTTTTTGGGAATCAGTGGTTTCTCTCATCACCAGATCCATGGGGGAGAGCCACTGAGACCAGCAAGCTGCTCTCTTCACTGCTAATAAAACAGGTTTGAGAGGGTTGGGTAGAAATAACCTGAACACCAGCAATAGGCAAGTGTGGCAGCTGTAACAGGGGGGCTGAGGCTAGGCATACCATCTGAAAACAAACCAACCAACACCTCTTTTATATTTTCTTTTTGTACAGGGAAAATATTTATCCCCAAACAGAAACCACTCCAGGCTTACACAGAAGAAAAAGTGACTCTTGATCCAGAACTGGAAGAAGCATTGACCAGTGCCACGGACACTGAATTGTGTGACCTTGCAGGTTGGTGGGGGCATTTGGGGTTTTTTTGTTTGAAAGCACACGGCTGTGGTTGTGCATATTCATGAGGCTGCCTCCAGGGAGTGCGGCGTAGAACTTGGGCCAGCGGAGCAAAGAAATTATTAAAGTAGCCAGCTTTACGCCCTGCTCCATTTTAGACCGCAAATGTGTTTGCTGCTGTCTTTCCTGCAGTAAAGCATGAGCAAAATGTTTGAGTGCCCTTTCAATCTGAAACCGACATATACACACACCTGGGAACCGTTGTTATATGCATAGAGTTTATTTTCCCCCCCGTTGCACACACAGCTGGAGCAAGCCACCAGAACTTTTTGGAATGGGAAAATGGCTGTGAAAAAGACAGCATTCATTTTCCTTATCTTTTCCTTTTTATCGTCTGTTTTTTTCTCACCTTTTGAACCTTTATTAAACTTCATGCACTTAACTACATATTTTTCTTTGGTTAATACAAAATGTGCCCAGCTTCCACATTAGAATGAACTCTGCAGCCCACACATCCACTGCATAAAGTGCCATAAGTCTAGGAAACCCACTTGGACCCACCTTGCTTGAAAGATTGTCTTGTTTTGAGCCCCCACCCCACCTGGCCTTATGGCCTCTTCTTTCCTTTTATGATGCCTCGTAGACAGCTTCAGCTGTATGCCACAGCCAGAGAGAAGAACAGGAGAAGTGATGGTGGTGGTGGGAGTGGTAACAGCCTTGCAGTGAATTCAAAGAGACCTCTCAGCTTTGTGATCTGAATTTCTGCACAGCATACCCAGTGTGAGCTGGTGACCATTCCAGCGTCTGGAAATGCAACCTCCCCTATTCAAAACAGCATTGCTTGTTTAAAATCATCAGCTTCCAGGAGTAGTGTTCATGCACATCTCTCTTACAAAAATCACTTGGAATGAATTTTTGTGGCTTACCTTTGAACTGGGAGGAGGCTGCAGGTCAGATTTGGTAAGAGCAGGGGTGGAATTCTAGCGTGAGCTCCTTTGCATAATAGGCCACACACCCCTGATGTAGCCAATCCTCCACAAGCTTACAAAAAAGAGCCTTGTAAGTTCTTGGAGGATTGGCTACATCAGGGGGTGTGGCCTAATATGCATAGGAGCTCCTGCTAGAATTCCACCCCTGGGTAAGAGTATGGTATGAGTCCACTGTTCCCTCTAAGCTGTGCACATGAGCAGCTGCTCATTAACCCATCACTGCCAGCAGCATCTTAACAGACCAAGATGGCTAACTGTTAGTCTTGTCTGTAGTGGTAGAAAAGAACGAGACCAATTTCGCACTCACCCTTATGCCGCTCTCACGTCCATCTTCTCAGTGCCGCGTCCTCCCGATTTCCCACTATTTGCATTGGGGCTGCAGCAAACATCGTGGCTTTCACGCAGCAAACGGAAACTGCTAAAAACCAGTTTCCGTTTGCTGCGCAAAAACCGCAATGTTTGCTGCAACCCCGACGCAAATAGTGGGAAATCAGGAGGATGCCGCGCTGAGAAGACAGATGTAAGGTAAGTGTGACATTGGCTTGAGTGTCCAACAGCACCTTAAAAGTGAACAAAATTTGTAGCAGGGCAGCAGCTTTTGTGAGTCATTGCTCCATTCTTCAGGTATCTGAAGAATGGAACAGTGGCTCACAGAAGCTCCCACCCTAAGGTGTTCCTGGACTCTTGCTCTTTTCGGGTTCTTCAAGTCTTATTAAGTTTCCAAACAGATTGGGAAAAGGGAACAAGAAGAAGGGGGGGAATTAAAATTTGACTCTTTCTCTTTTCTACATTGGTAACTTAAGTCAGCCATTTTGAACTGTCTGCTGACTTTTGGTTGGCCATCCATCATCCTATCTCCCTGCCACACAAAGGCCTTGTGACCTCCCTCCCCACTACTTCTCTCTTATGAATTTAAGAAATGTTGACCATAGCAACCCAGCCACCCCAAGTCTGGTCCCGAGGATGCCACTGCCCTCTTCAATTAATTAGGGGCTGTGGTATCACTTCAAGAGGCTGTTGCAAGCACAGCACTGAGATCAGCTTCATTCCCCCTCTCAAACCCCCCCAAGACAGCAAAAAAAGAGAAAAAAGGCCCATCAGTACCAGTTCTGAAGAAGTGTGTTTGTCCGTAAGTTACATATCCTACATTTAGGTTTGGCGTTTTAAAAGTTCCCACAATGGTGAGATTGAGATTCTGTTGCCAACACACATCTCTCTTGTTCAGAAAACCGGAAACTGCAAAGAATTTTTCTCCCCTTTCTTGATAGCTATCCTAGGAATGCACAACCTGATAAGCAACGCTCAGTTGTGTGACATAGTGGGAAGCAGCAACGGAGTTGGCAACCAAGGTTTCACAAGTAAGTATTCCTGTGGAGGGTTTTGATAAAACTTGGGGTTTTGTTTCTTTGCTGTTGGAGTGTTTGGAGACTATAAACGGCAAAGTACTATAGCGTATTGGGTAGCCCATACAACTTGAGATAACTAGGACTGAAGAGATTTCAGTTCAAGCATTCCAGCTTATGTGATTTCCTAATGCAGTGAAGTATACGCATGCTTTAATCTTGTGCTGTGGTCATGTGAGTATGTTAAATATTTTTGAATACTGTTATTAGAATAAATGATAGCATTGTAGCTTCTGAATTGCTCTTTGAGCCAAAGATTACAGGGAACTATAAAGAACAGACATGTCGCTTTTGCTGTAAGGCCAGCCATTATTCATTGGAACACGGCTAAATAATTCGACAGCACAAAGCAGAAACCGCTCTTATGTTAAACATAAGCTTAAATTTTTAAAAGAAAGAATTATGCTTCCTTCTAGATTACATTGGCATGGTGAAATGGTAGTGAAAGGAAAATTTATTTTATATTGCGTTTTTAGCCTGGTCTTCCTCCAAAGAGACTAGGGCTGTATGCATGGCTGTTTCATATCTCTCTCTCTCTCTCTCTCTCTCTCTCTCTCTCCCTCCCCCCCTCCAATTTTTATGCTTTCAAGTGAAGAAAGAAGGGACAGGCCAAAGAATGTTCTATGGATGTGGATGAGTGGGGATTTGAATCAGGTCTCCCTAGTGGTTAAGAGTGGCAGACTCTAATCTGGAGAGTGGGGTTTGATTCCCTGCTCCTCCACAGGAGGATGGCTGGGTGATCCTGGGCCAGTCACAGTTCTATCAGAGATCTTTCAACTCCACCTACCTCACAGAGAGTGTGTGTTGTACGGAGGGGAAGAGAAAGCAATTGTAAGCCACTCTAAGACTCCTTCAGATAGTGAAGGGTGGGGTATAAAATGAACTCTTCTTCTTCAGTCCTTGTCCAACACCCTAACCATTATGCCAGACTGGCTAAGTTTTGCCTTTCTTGCTTTATCAACTTACACTTCCATAGTACAGTCTCTTTTACCACACTCCTTCTTATTGCTGTGAAATAGTTGGAAATGTGATAATGTTAAGGTGGTGTGGTGCCAGGGTCCGCGTTTAAGAACTAGCGTAATTTATTATGTAATTGGCTCACCTTCCTTCTCTCTCAATTCAGATGTAGTCAAAGGGGAAAAGATCGTACCAGTCTTTAATGAGCCACCAAATCCTACAAATGTGGAGGAGAGTTTGCAGCGGATAAAAGAGAATGATCCTCAGCTTCTTGATGTTAATCTAAACAATATAAAGGTAACCACTGAGAGATTCCATTTCTGTGCTCTCTTTTTGAGATAAATGTATTTTTAAGAAGGGCTTTTTTCCTGAGGGAATGTGGTGGAACGGAGTTCCAGAACCTCTTTGTGGAAATAAAATTCTCAAAAAAATGTTAAAAAATTCATGAGGGACACTTGTGTATTTCTTCTTCATTTCCCTCTTGAGAGTTCCAGTACCTCTTTTTTTCCAGGAAAAAAAATCCTGAGAATAACTCTGCTTTTGTGCTAATGTTTAGCATTAGATGATCTTTTGCCGCACAGTTTTCACTTGTATCGTGGAGAATGTTTACAGCAATGTGTCAGTTTCCCCACTAAAATAAAGATCTAGCATTTTTATCAAGCCCTACTGGCAGGCTTTTCCCCTCTTAGTTTTCTTCCCTGAAAAAAGAGAGATTTGAGATGAGCTGGTGTAGGGGGGGCACATCATACTCTGTGATATGTTCAATGAATATTAATTATGTCCTTATTACAAATTTAAGAATATCCCTATTCCCACGCTGAAAGAGTTTGCCAAGGCCTTGGAAAGAAATACCCACGTGAAGCGTTTTTGTCTTGCTGCTACAAGAAGCAATGACCCTGTTGCTGTGGTAAGTGAGCCTCCCGATGCTGTTGATGTGCTGTGTGTTGGGAGGGGGGCTCCTTAAAACATCTTGAGTTAAGGAAAATGTGTTTGAACCCTGATCTGGATGGCCCAGGCTAGAAGAAGACAACATTGGATTTATATTCCACCCTCCACTCAGAGTGGCTCACAATCTCCTTTATCTCCTTCCCCCACAACAGACACCCTGTGAGGTGGGTGGGGCTGGAGAGGGCTCTCACAGCAGCTGCCCTTTCAAGGACAGAATCTCAGAGTGGCTCACAATCTCCTTTACCTTCCTCCCCCACAACAGACACCCAGTGAGGTGGGTGGGGCTGGAGAGGGCTATCACAGCAGCTGCCGTTTCAAGGACAACCTCTGCCAGAGCTATGGCTGACCCAAGGCCATTCCAGCAGGTGCAAGTGGAGGAGTGGGGAATCAACCCCAGTTCTCCCAGATAAGAGTCCGCACACTTAACCACTACACCAAACTAACCCAAGCTCGTCAAATCTCGGAAGCTAAGCAGGATTAGTGCTGGCCAATATTTGAAAGGGAGCCCACCAAGGAACACCAGGGTCATGATGCAGAGGCAGGCGGTGGCACACCACCTCTGAACGTCTCTTGCCATGTAAACCCTACCTGTGACTTGACAGCCAAAGTGTATTAGATACATGTAGAGTCGGGCTATTTTTTCCTTGTTAGATGGAAGAATTTACATCTGGCAAGGGCTTTAATGAAAAAATGGAAAGTCAGTGATTGTATGATTTAAGAAGAGTTTTTATACCCCACTCTTCATTGTCTGAAGGAGCCTCGGAGTGGCTTACAAGCTCCTTCCCTACCTCTCCCCACAATTAGCACCCTGTGAGGGAGGTGGGGCTGAGAGAGGTACTGTTGAGAGGGCAACTCTGAGAGAACTGTGACTGACCCAAAGTCACCCAGCAGCTGCATGTGGAGGAGTGGGGAATCAAGCCCAGTTCTCCAGATTGGAGTCTGCTGCTTTTAACCATTACGCTACAGCTGGCTCTCAGATCAACAGATTCTGATATTCCTCTCGTCAAGAGTTTATATGTATTGTTGCATTTATGCACTGTTAGTGTTGGAGACAGACATGCTTAACGAGAGTGGTTATTTTTATGTCCAGAAGCTTAGGCCTGCTTGCTGTGAACGCTGTCCTTAAATTTTTAAAATTACCTCTCCCTGCTTTCATTGCTCACAGTCATAACAGGGAAAGTGAGACTTTTGTCAGGATTAAATATAAGGTTGCAAGCGATCTTGAAAATGCAACCCTGTGTTGGGAGGAAATTTTAGTGGAGGGAAGCACGAACCATTTAGGGGGTAGGAAGCACCAATTGCAGCTAATTTTTTATCACACATTTTGTTGTTTTAAAAAACAAGTTCTCATTCTCGAAATGGAAGCTGTCACATACTTTAAGACCATAAGAGAAGCCGTGTTGGATCAGGCCAGTGGCCCATCCAATGTCACACAGTGGCCAAAACCCAGGTTCCATCAGGAGGTCAACCAGCAGGGCCAGAACTCCAGAAGCCCTCCCCCTGTTGCCCCCCCCCCCAAGAACCAAGAATGCAGACCATTGTTTCCCCAGACACAGCGTTCCATCTATACCTTGTGGCCAATAGCTACTGATGGACCTCAGCTCCATATGTTTATCCAGCCCACTCTTGAAGCATTCTGTGCTTGTAGCTGCCACCACTACTTCTTGCCACCATTTTTAAAAGCCTACTTCAGAAAAACACCCCAAACCTTCAGATGGGTAGAATCTGGTCCTTCTCTGGCTGTAGTGCTACTGCAATGGAGGCCCTGTTGTATCTGGACCCAATTGCTCTGTGTTCCGTGAGATTTCATTGCAGCATCTCTTGTTCAAAGGCTTTTGCAGACATGCTGAGAGTGAACAAAACCCTGAAGAGCCTCAATATAGAGTCCAACTTCATCACCGGCGTGGGCATGCTGGCACTGATCGATGCCCTGAAAGAGAATGAAACCCTGACGGAGATCAAAGTTGACAACCAGGTAACTTGTCATTCTGCCCCCCCCCCCCCCAGTAGCTGAATGTGAAATACCTATAAAACATGTAGATTAGGACTGAATGGAATGGAATAGTTTGGAGATCTGAAGAAGGGGTGTGGGGAGCTTAGGACTTTACCCCAGAGAACACCTTGCTCTTCCTTCGTGACAAAGCGCTCTCAAAATGGAAGGCTGTTTTGAAAGAAGTTGGAATAAAGCATGGGCCGTGTTGCATTTCTCTTCTTTCAGTCTTCCCCTTGAAATGTAATGGAGTAGCTGTCTTCAGAGGCCATCGGTCCTCTCCAAAGGAACTATCTTTAGCTCATGTAGCACTTTTAGAACAGATAGATTCTGGTGAGTAGCCGTGTTGGTTTAAAGTAGCAGAACTGACTGAATCCAGTGGCCTTTAAGACCAACAAAGTTTTATTCAAGGTATAAGCTTTTCGTGTGCATGCACACTTCTGCAGTTACAACAAAATGGAAGGTTCCAGTCCATACATAGAGGTAGATAGTGAATGGTAAATTAGCATATAGCATAATGAAGATGTGTAACAGATTCAAGGACAAAACAGGAATAACAAGCTTAGTTTATGGGTGCGTTCACAGTAAACTAAATGATGCGTTTTGCAACTGGATGTTTACTATCCTTACACAGTAAAAATCCAGTTGCAAAATGCATTATTTAGTGTAGTGTGAACACACCCTATGTGATTACCATTTGTTGGGCTTTAATTCCAGGGGAAAATATAGTGAAGAAAATGTATTTTTAATCATGGAATGCTGGTAATTAACTGAGACCTTGCGATTATTACACTCCATCCATCTCCTCTCAAGCATGGAGGCGACCTGACAGCATCTCCCTCTTTGAAGTGGGGTGGTTGGTTGTGTGGAGTTATCTCCCCTGTCCTCAGACCAGAGAAACACATTCCAATTTGCCATTCCAAATTACATTACAGTCTACTATTCTAATCTGTTATTCCAAAGAAGAAGTAAAATAAAGAGGACGTATGGCCATTCTAGGGGATTGATGAGAAATACAGATGTAAGGGCTGAGTGGGATAAGAAACCAATATCCTTGTTAAGTCCTGGGGATCCCATTGTTCTTTGCAATAACTTGCAACTCAGCAATTTCCATTTCTAGTCTGTTCCTGAAGTTCTTTTGCAATAAAGTAGCTAGCTTGAGGTCACCCATCAACATATACATTTTTTGTTTGACTTTAATGTCATAATCTTCCTTTGTTGAGCTCGCGGTGGTGTACATGGTTCTCCACCTCTCCTTTTTATCCTCACAACAACCCAGTGAGATAGGTTAGGTTGAAAGAGTGTGAATGGCCCAAAGTCACCTAGTCATTTTGGAACATGGGGATCTGAACGTGGCCTACACCGACAGTCAAACCACTATTCCACATTTATACTGTAAGCCACCTTGAGCGCCATAGGGAGAAAAGCGGTTAATAAAATGCTTTAAATAATATCTCACTGTTCTGCCTTCGTTTTGTACAGTGTATAGAGTTACCAGCTCTGGGTTGGGAAATTTTGGTGGTGGAGCCTGAAGAGCGTGGTGTTTAGGTTAGAAGCGGGTTATGATGCCATAGAATCCAGCAAAGCAGCCATTTTTTCCAGGGGAATGGATTTCTATTGTCTGGAGATCAGTTGTAATCATTGTTCCCTCTAAGATGAGTTAGTGTGAGCTAGCTCACATTTTTTTAGCCTCTGGCTCATACATTTTTGTCTTAGCTGAGGTAAAATGACCCCAGAGCAAGCTAATTTATGCAGTAGCTCACAACTTTAATGCCAGTAGCTCACAAAGAAGAATTTTTGCTCATAAGACTCCACAGCTTAGAGGGAGTATTGGTTGTAATAGTAAAAGATTTCCAGCCAACACCTGGAGATTGGCAGCCTTAACAGCATGACTGATATACAGTCCAAGGAACTGCCTTGCAGATTTATTACCGTTATTTTAAAATTAAAAAACGCACCCAGCCCTGTATAGGTTCTTAAGTGGATGCTTCCACTGACATACTTGAAAATATATGAATAAATCTGTTTTGACAGCCGAGACAGGATGTATTTTTTGAACCTGTGTTTTGCAGCCGCTGCACGTTGGCAGAACTGCCTGTACCTGTCTTCCGCTGTGCCGTTCCTCTAATTAAATGTACGCTCGCAGTAAAAAAGCACATTTAGCACACATGACGAAAAAAATTATTGCAGCCCTTAATGAACGTAGCAAGACTAATTCCTTGGAAATTTTGTGGGCTGCCGTGTGTGATAGTTCCCCTCCCAAAGGCTTGCAAACAGAAGATGAATTTTAAGACACCTGCTGTTATCAAGGAGATCATTATCAAACCTGCTCTGAGTTCTTTCTCACCCTTTTAACGACCAGACCTGTAGCTTTGCCTCATTGCTGCGTAACAGCCCATACACAGGGGGTTGGGAATCCTACAAGGGGCCTACCTCTTGTCACTGACAGATTGTTTGCTACTTTATAATATTACGATAGCTTCTAATTCTATCCAGAGAGCCTATTTGGTGTAGTGGTTAAAAGCGTGGACTCTTACCTGGGAGAACCGGGTTTGATTCCCTACTCCTCCACAGGCACCTGCTGGGTGACCTTGGGTTAATCACAGCTCAATCAGAGCTGTTCTCTCGAGATTTGGAGGGATGGTGGCTCAGTGGCAGAGCATCTGCTTGGTAAGCAGAAGGTCCCAGGTTCAGTCCCCGGCATCTCCAACTAAAAAGGGTCCAAGCAAATTGGCGTGAAAAACCTCAGCTTGAGACCCCGGAGAGCCACTGCCAGTCTGAGTAGACAATACTGACTTTGATGGACCGAGGGTCTGATTCAGTAGAAGGCAGCCTTATATGTTCATATAAGATCTGTTCTTGGAGAACTCTCTCAGCCCCACCTACCTCACAGGGTGTCTGTTGTGGGGAGAGGGAGGGAAAGGAGATTGTAAGCCGCTTGGAGACTCTGAGTGAAGGGCAGGGTATAAATCCAATCTTCTCTTCTCTTCTGCTGATTATAACAGAGGCAGCAGTTTGGAACTCCTGTGGAAATGGAAATCGCGAAGATGCTTGAAGAAAACACAAAGATCCTTAAATTCGGATACCACTTCACGCAACAGGGACCACGAACAAGGGCAGCAGCCGCAATCACGAAAAATAATGATTTAGGTAAAGTATTTCTGGTGGGCTTTGATCATGGGAGGAACAAGCCTTGCAGAGAGACTGGAGTTCTACGCCCTAATTAAAAATATTTAAATAATGTTGTCTTTAAAAGTCCGTTCTTCTCAGTGGTATGCTTCCAAACATACATAATTTGTTTGTTATGAAATAGCCTTGGAAGTCAAGCTTACAGACTCTCCCCCGCCCCACCTTCATATGCCACTCAAATATTGAAGACTTCCTGAAACTCAGGGAACCTCAGTTTGTTATGCTTTCTAAATCAGGCCCAAGAACAAACCACAATTTGTCATTTTCTCTGATTTAGATGTTCTAACAACTGCCAGAGGAGACTTCAAATATCTGAGCCGTGCATGAGGGAAGGTGGGGAGAGGGAATCTGAAAACTTCTGAAGCTTGTTTTTATAACGAACAAACCATGGTTTGTTTGTTGCATGTAAATCAAGCCATATTGTCTTGCAGTATCTGCATAAATAAACAGGAATGCCATATGTAGCCATTTCACACTCTTTGCTATTCGCGACACAAATCATTATAAATGAATTTTCTTCTTGTTTCTTCTTGTTCTTCTTGTTTTGTTTTATGGGCCTCAAATATAAAGATTTAAAACAACTGATTTTGGATGTGGTGGAGTTAAGTAGTAGAATTCTGCTAGCATCTTACTAATAGGATGATTTTTTAAAAAAAGATTTTGTAGAAAATCCTCCTGATAATTTTTGCCTCGATCATAGCCATGCCAAAAATGCTGGTAATTAGCAAAATTGCAGCACTGGTGGTATTAATCTGGGCATTCAGTTAATTTCAATATTGTGTACTTTAATAGTATACTGCCCAGCAGCACCTATTAACAACAGGATATTCTAGGGCCAATTTTTCCTCTACCTGCTGTGCATGCTCTCTGGATTAACTCAGTCAATCACACCAAGGGTAGGTTAAGGGAGCTTCTTGTAACACTTCATATCCCACTTTCCCCACTAAAATTGGCTTCCAGGGCTGCTTTTAGCAGAGTGAAAACAAAACAAAGCCCAACCAGACATAAGTAACGTGAAGATTCATTACATTGCTTCCTGGCAGAAATGATTTCTAGGAATGGAGGATTTTTGGATATAGGACCGATGGAACAGAAGGTGCTTGGCTGCTTCCTTTCTTCCCACTAGAGCCCCATCACTGGAAGAAGGGGGCCCTCCAACAGAGCACCTGACCACTTGTTGCCTTCCCTACAAACTTCGGCTTGGTTTGATATCTCAGTCAATGGAACATGATTGGTAATTAGCAAACCACAACCCATAACTAGAAAGCTGACTCTAGATCATACTTGGTGCTAATAGCAGGTTAGAAGACTGCAGATTTATACCATGCCCTTCTCTCTGAATCAGAGTCTCAGAGTGGCTTACAATCTCCTTTTATCTCCTTCCCCCACAACAGACACCCTGTGAGGTAGGTGGACTGAGGGAGCTATTACAGCAGCTGCCCTTTCAAGGACAGCTCTTGCAAGAGCTATGGCTGACCCAAGGCCATTCCAGCAGCTGCAAGTGGAGGAGTGTGGAATCAAACCCAGTTCTCCCAGATAAGAGTCCACGCACTTAATCACTACACCAAACTAGTTAGTGTGAGGAGGTGTTTTTTTATTTTTTTTGAGGCTCCATTAAATGTGCCCTGTTAATGCTAGGGTGTACTGGTGGAAACATTAGCATTAAAGGTTTTCAGTAGCTACTAGCATACTGTAAATATGAAGGACTTGGTGGAAGGGAGAACAAAAGGTGGGGGGTATCTTCTACACCTCACCCAAAGTCCCAGATTTTGCAGAGCAAACAAATTGGACTTGTGCTTACTGAAAGTCAGTCTCATAGAACTAAGTAGGACTGAGTTCCCAGCAAGTGTGCCCAGGGGTCCTGTCGCTTCTCCTCATTTACCTCATCTCAAAAGGCTTCTCAACTCATCTTAAGCTGTCCTGTATTTTCCACACATTCCAACTTGTTTCATTGCTCGGGAGTTTATTGTTTTAAAATCATCTATTGATATCTTACTTTTTTTCTTTCCCCTTGCTTTCCTAGTCTGGCGTATAGGAGTAAAACTTACATCCAGCGCCCTTTCATCTCTTCAGCCCTGACGCTTCTGAGGCAGGTCATTGCCAATGCCTCTTCGGGTGTTGAGCACTGCGAAAGAAATCCCTTTGCAATCTCTCGCGTCGCCATCTCCGTATGTTTCTCCTGATAAATTTGTGTGTGTCTTTCCTCTGTGCTTTGCTCTCTCTATGCCCCCCCCCCCGGTGTTGTTTGCCAGAAGCCTTGGGATTCATTTCTAATGGCATGATGTCCTAGGTATGTCAACAGCGAATTATAATGACTTGCCATCAAGCTTGTCCTGAAATCAGTTTTGCGTTTGCTCGTGGAATGAATCTTACTGCAGCGATATTTCCCGCTGCTTAATAAGCCTATTTTTAACATTGCATTCAAAGCTTACTTCCCCTGTATTTATATACTCCTTTCTCCACCCCCCAAAGAAACACCTTAGGGTGCTTTTGAGCCATCTGTGCTGTTCAGATAGTGCATGTTAAATCAGGAACTATTGAAGAAATGACAGATACCACAAAATAAAAGAGTGTTTCTCTAGCATATTTGAGCAGGGCTTCCCAGATTTCCAGTAGCCAAGGCATACTTTCTTCTAAAGAAAATCAGCAGCATATTTCACTCCTTAGCCCTGACCTGGGTAGCCCCAGGTGAGCTGAATCTCAAAAGCTAAGCAGGGTCAACTCTGGCAAGTACTTGGATGGGAGATCTCCTTGGAATACCTGCAGTCAGGAGGCAGGGGCAGGCTTATTCAGCCATCTCTCTGAATATCCTCCAGATCTCCAGTTAGTCACCAGAGGCTGACATTATTTCCAGTTTCACACACACGTGCACATTAAAAAAAAATATATTGCACCCTTACATCCTTGGCCTATCAAAGGTTAAACGTTACAATATACCGTATAAAATTATTATCCTTGGCGGAGCCTCCCTTTGTGTAGCTTGCAAATCACATCCTGATTATTTATTTATCCAGAGCAGGGAAGTGCAATCACACCAATGGGAAGTCACCCTAGAGAGTCACCTTTTGCGCTGGAATCAAATCCTTCCTAGAGTCGCTGTAGAGAGCCCCATCTGTGCAGAAGGCTGACTGGATGGAGGCAGGAACAGAGCAATCAATCACGCAGGCGTTCTGAGTCCACAGGAATCCTTCAGTGTCTCGCTCTATCTATACTATGGCTCCCAAGTGTACATTTGAGAGACTGCTTCTTGAATGGCTCCCAGCAGAGATTTGGCCTTTTCCCCATCCTCTGTGAGTCCAGTGTTACAACTGAGGGAGCCAGAGAAGAGAGTCCAGCACTAGTAATGCCCCTGTGAATTGTGAAAGGTTTTAGACAGGGAGCTGTTTAAGGACTACAAGCTAGAGTGAAAGGAGGGAGATGGGGAACGACAGACTGAGACGAGATGGAGAAGCTGTGAGAAGCAGGTGGACGCCGGGTGTTTCTATGACTTCTCAATTGCATGAAGGCTTTTTCCTGCATGACTCTTAAATTTAAGAACTGTCTGTTCCTAATGAGTGGGTAGAGTTCAGGGAAGATAGAGAACTTGAGCATTAACAGTGTTCCATTTCATAACCTTCCCAGTCTTAAAGGCTTTTCACCTGAATAAAGTTACCAACATCCTAGACTGTCCCAATGAGAATCCCTCAATTGTTTTAACTGGTTCAACCTGCCCATGGCCCACCTGTTCTCCTGTTACTCAGCATTATATGCATAAATACAAGCACTACCAAATATACTCTCATTGATTGTACATTACAAATGTTTCTGAAAGGGTAAAAATTCAGGCTTTTCAAGTTGATGGACAATTCACAAGCGAAAAAAGGCTTAATGCCAAAATGGATTTTATGTTCTTCACTAAACCAAGCTTACAGGAATATGTTTTGCTAACCAACGGAAATATAAAAATCCAAACGGTCATGCTTTTCTGGACTTTTGGCTTGTCATTTATGTAAGGAGCCTCATGTTCAATTAATTTTAATATCACACAAAGCTGCCTTACACTGAATCAGAACATTGGTCCATCGAACAGTCTAGCTAAGCCCCAGTGTATCATTTTGCACATTAGTCCAACATGTATATTTGAGTCATGCACTGATGCCCCCAATGGGCTGAACACACAGGAAGCTGCCATATACCGAGTTAGACCCATTGGTCCATCAATATCATCTACTCAGAGTGACAGCGGCTCTCCAGAGTCTCAGGCTGAGGTCTTTCCCATCATGTACCAACTAATGCTTTCAACTGGAGGTGCTAGGGATTGAACCCGGAACCTTCTGCACACAAAGCAGAGGCTTTTCCACTGAGTCACAGCCTTCTGCCCCCCCCCCCCCCTTTTAGTATGCTAGGGATGCTTTGCAATGTTCGGAATCAATGTTTGCTGCTTTAAAAATACTGAGTTTCCCCCAGATTAATATGCCTGTTTAGTAACCTTCCCAAGATATTGACTAAACTGTGAAATCTGAATGTTTTCATACATTTGGCTTTACAGAATAACACCTAGAAGGTTAGGAACGTGGGTATATGCAGTTTTAGCAGATAATCTTGGTTATCTGATTACCTGGGTTTTAGAAGGCATGTTTTGCTTGTAATGTATAGTTAAGAACCAAACGAGAAACGATGACTGCAAGGAGATACTCTGCATTGCTTAATAACTTCCCTACATTTAACATTCCTCATCTGAAATCTGTGCCAAGATGTCTGCTTGCTGGGCTTTTGCATCATTGCATTTTGTGATGTGGTGACTGTAGTTGTGCTGGTGCAGGAAAGCTCTGGCTCTCATGTGGAGAGGGCCAGATGACATCAATTTTAGTTACTGTGAAAAGTGATAAGCACAGGCAAGAGAACTGCAAGGACAGGCTGGTTCCACTTGAGTTCTGTGTGCTAGGACTGGGGTGGGGGGGGGGGGGGGGGGGGGGGGGGGGGGGGGCGGGGAGGGCACCTAAGATGTGTGGGTTTGCGCTTCTCTCTTTCTCTCATTGCTGAACCGCAAGCTGCTTTTCAAGTTCTGTGCATCTTTAAAGATTGGCATGAAGGGGGTCCCCTGAACTGGATAGCCCAGGTTAGCCTGATCTCATTAGATCCTGGAAGCTAAGCAGGGTCAGCCCTGGTTAGTACTTGGATAGGAGGCCAGCAAGAAAGTCCAGGGTTGCTGTGCAGAGGCAGGAAAGGGCAAACCACCTGTTTGTCTCTTGCCTTGAAAACCCTGCCACAAGTTGGCTGTGCCTTGATGGCACTTTCCACTGCCATGAATAGTGGCAGTGATAGTATTAGGAGAAAAACTTTCCAAGCACAAACATCGTTTTATATTTTAAGCTCTACTGGATTGTAACTCAGGGCCATGATCCAGCTAGGCCTCTTAAACTTGCAGGTGCATTGTAGAGGATTTTGTCCTCAGGCCTGTCCCCAAACAGCCCTCTTGTGACATACTTTGGAAAACCCTCTGTATATAAAAAGCATTTTAACACGGGCTGATGGAGCAGAAACCCCGCCGTATGTGCAGATATTTTGAAGTGGCTCTTTACATCCACGGCAGGAACCTTTCTTTACAAATATAGTTGTTTTTATGTGAATGTGTGTGAAGACACATCCCTAAAGTAACTGAGCTGTCGCTGACACCTTTGTGTTTGTTTCCTTTCTTTTGGGTCCAGTTCGCAAGAGAAGAGTGGAAGGAGACCACCAGTAAATCTTCTGGGTACTTGACGTGCGCGGTTTGGAGGATTCAAATCTTCTCGAGGCGTCTCTGCTTAGCTTGGGCAATCTCAAGAGTTCTTTTTTTTTTACCTGGGTAGAAGGGAAAAGACTGGAATCACCATTCCTTTTATTATTATTATTATTATTATTTTTGTAAAGTTGTATTGATATGCGTGGTAACCAACACATGTATGTTTGAAACCTTGTAATCACATATGCCCAAGGTCGGGTTTTGAAAACACTTCAAGGTTTGGGTCAGTGTTTTCTGCCAAGGTAAATACCAGTTCTAACATACCTGTGGTTGCTCCTTGATAGCCAATTTATGATCAGTGGGCAGATTTGGGGGGAGGGTGTCAGGAAACCCGGAGGGCTCGTTTAAATATTGTGGCTTTGTATATTTGGAAAGCAATTTTTATTGAAAAAGGGATTCTTCATATGGACTTTTAAATACTTCCTTTGCCCTCTGCATTCATTATATAATGATAAATCATTTACGTTTAACACCTGTTGTCTTTAATACGCTCAGACTATTTGGAACGCTTTCATGGTAACAGAGATTAAAACTTGAAATTCATAAGAGGAGATTTTTCCGTTTAAAGGAGAGCTTCTGCTCTTTTACCTTTCGGGAGATGCTACGCTGATTAGAATGGAGAGGGGGGGCCTCCTGACTTTTTCTAGCCAACGTGGTTTGAGTGGCTTATTATTATTCTCTTCTCCTGTTAACATGCAGAACAAGACAACTCGGGGCTTTGTTCTGTTGTGTCTGAACTGGATGTATTTATGGACTTTAGTCTTTGTCTTTTTTAATCTTGCATTAACATGGTGTTGGATTATATTCCTAGAAATGTAAAGATTATAAATACCGTTTGAAACTCAGCAATGGCCCGTGAAACATAAGGCTCTCAGGCCAAACACGCCAGTTATGGATTGCGACACTGGACACTTAGGAAGCCCTTTTTCTGTGGTTGGGGACATGGGATCCCTGGTGGTGCGGGTTTTCTGACATGTGTTATCCTGCGTTCTGGAACCCCAGTGACCTGTGGGTGTGCAGGTGCACCTGGCAATTTGCAAGTGAACTCAATGGTTTTACAAGAGGCTGTTTAATAATAACACTTGCTTGATTCAGCCTTTTGAACAGTTATCCTTACAGAGGCTGACACTTAAGAAAGCTCTTGAATTTTATGACTGGAGCTTTGCAGCCCCTGTGAAATAAAACACAGGCGAGAGTCGCCACCACATTCAGGCCCAGCACTGATTTTTTTCAATACCGTTTCACATTTTTTCACGCGGGTGTGCAGGGCACAATCTTGTCAAGCTGGTCTTTAAGTAATACTGGAACACAAGCAGCAGCACGGGTTGAACCCACATAGTGAGACAAATGGAATAAGATTCTCGGGCTGTATTCTGATGAGACAACCAACCGTGGTTTACCATTGCAGGAGTGATCCCTTGAAGATCCCTCGGTGCACACACTCCCTCCTCTTGCCATAAAGCTTGGATAAAGGTTTTCTTTGTTTACTGCAGATTTTGTCCGTTATGCCCAAACCACAAACTATGGTTTGTAGGCAAGAAACTAGCTATAATTTAGGGTTCATTGACTGACAAACTGTGGTTTGTTGTAAACCAGGAAGACATCAGCTCCAGCATTATACATGAGCGGGAGGGAACCCAAGGACTTCCGAGGCTTATTCTCATCTGAATGCAGCCAAAGAATTTGTTCCCATTCACTTAACATTCAAAGTTTTCTTTGGAAAAACTTGTCAACAGATGTGGCCCCTACTTCAAGCATGAGATGTCTTCTTTTTTTCTAGTTAAACGTTTTGACTGTGCTGTTTGATTGCACAGAGCAAAACAGTGGATCATAATTCAAGCATTTTTTGCAGAGAGGAGTTGGCATGTGTTTTTATAATCACTTGATACCTGCCTTTGACTTGCAGTTGCTATTGTGCTAAGTTGAAAAAGTTTCTGATCATCTGCTTTAGTCAGAAGTTCCTTTGAAATCAGTAGGACTTTCTGCCGAGTGGTTGAACTGAGCACTGAGGCAAGAGCTGTTTTGCTCCACAGCCAAGGGCAGGCTGGGGCAAGGTTGTGTTTCATCTTTAATGGACAAGCACATTAACATTTTAAATTTTTGCTGTGCCCGCCTGTGTACTAATCGAAACCATACTTGAGTTTGAAATGATTTTTGGGTAACAACTTCATTCTTCTTTCACTTTTAAAAACAGTCCCAACAAATTAAGTGATACGAAACAGTTCCAGCGCATCAATAAATGCTTTTGAAAGTGTCCAGGGCATCAGTAATAATAGCATGTGTCGGTTAAAAGAGCTAGGGTGATTTCTTCTGAAAAACCAAAGGTTGCCAGGGCCACGTCACACTTGCAGTACCAGGAGGTAGGTCTTTTTTCGGTCTTGATTTACAAAATGCTTGTCAGATTTGCAGGGTGTCCCACTTGTCGGCTGCAGCCTGCCAAGGCCTCGACCATCCATTTTTTGTGACCCAAGAAACCTTATTGTATCAAGCCCTTGTGGACAGCCTGTGTATCGCAGCCGGTGTGCGCAAGAGTCTGCAAAGCACCAGCTCTGGTTGGCAGTTTTTTTTGTTGTCGCCTTACAGGCTGGGTTCCCATATTCCACGCGCATGTAATTTTTTAAAAAGGGACCATGGTCCCAGACCTGGATACTTTGGTGCCCAAGTTTCTTTGAATCATTAGGATTTAACCATGCCTGGGAAGCAGCACGGCACTCAAAGAGTCTCTAACAGGTGGTGCTATACTCCTTTGGCCAAAGGAGGACAGTCGCTTGTACTTTATTGCAGTGTCTGGAAAAGGGAGGGAGAATTCACCGATTACTGCCACAGCACAACTTCCAATGGGGCAGGGGAGGCTCACCCACATGCTACTAAAATCAGCAGCTGTTGCACAACAGCACTCCTTAGATGGCCGATCTTAATCTTGTCGGTGCTGAATACTATATAAAAATTGTCAAAGCAGTGAGTAAATATTTCCCTATGTTCTGTTTTTAGGCAGGCTCTATGTGATCAGTGGATCTTGTTTTGCCTGTCTCGTCTGATCAGCTGTTGGTATCATGACTACTAATATCATCTTTGCAGTTGAAGCAGATGGAAAGTACTTGTTCAGCTAAGCTTTGTCTGAATTATCTGCATAGCACCATAATGATTTGAGAATTTAGTGGCATGCAAATGCCCTCCATAGAGATGGACATAGAGATGTAAGATTTCAGGATCTTTGCGAATGTCATAGTGGGGAAAGACAGCCATCCTTCACTCCAGTAGCTAGGACCACAACAGAGTAAATGGAGATGGAATACAATTTTAGCCATAGAACTGTCCTTCCAAGTTGGGCAGGAGGAGGATCCAAATAGCAGAGATGCTTTTCTGGTTCTGGGTATCTAAACTTTATTTGATCTGTGGAAAAAGAGGGCTCCAAGCTGTTGGGAACAGGCAAACTTATTTTTCTGACTTTTGAACACGTGCTGAGGAAGAAGTAAAGCTTCCTTTTAAGAGCCTCCATGATTGAGATAACCTTGCACATGATGCCGGTTCAGAAACAAAACATATACAAAGCTGGGTCAAGTTTCTCAACAGGTGAAGCACTTGGTTGTATTTCACAGACTAATGAAAAGAACTGTTTTTTGTTTAAAATGTGCTCTTATTCTGTAAAGTAACCTCATATTTTGTTGATCGTCTTAAGTTCTGCTTTTAAAATCATGAATAGAACGTTTCCAGTACTATACTACCAAATAATGTGCTTACACACTTAATACTGTTTACAAATGTTATCTTTCTCTGTTTTTGATAAAAAGCAATACTGTTTGTAAGCTATCAAGTATAGATTCTGTTTTGGATGAAGCGTCTGTTGAAGAAATGGAAATGCATCAGAATGCCAGCACTTGTATGCTGTCGTTATTATAATAAAAGTACCCAAATGAAATTTCTTTCCCAAGCATCAGTACCATAAATGTAAAAGTTTATTTATTCAATGTATTTTTGGCCTGCTTTTCAGACAAAAAACAGTCTCAGAGCAACTTGTATCCATTTAAAATACAGTACATAGTGCTGATGGCAGACACCAAACATCAATGAAAATAAGAACAAGAGTCAAAGGAAATGGAGGATAAAGGAAGAGGAAAGTGAATAACGATTCCAGGAGCCTAAGTAGTTATATATTTTCTTATTAGCCTTGTTGGTAACAAAATGGATTCTGCAGGCTGCATCAAAAAAAGAGGGACAACCCACAGCAAAGGTGTAGGGACTTGCTTCAGATGGAAAACAGAATGATCCAGCTGAGTGCAGGGAAATTCTGCTTTTACAAGAGAATCTCAGAACTCTCACTGAGCATGTGAGGGGCATCCAGAAGTGGGAAATCATGTCAGACTTTGGCCCCCATGGATTTTTTTTTCCCCAGGAAAGACCCATCAATTAGGCAACAGTTTCCTGCTAGTTTTCATGTGTTATGAACCCCCCGGCATCATACCATGGGTGCAAAGATTTTCAGACATATATAAAGCCAGTATTTGTATTTTTTGAATCCCAGAAATTGTACTTTAGTGAAGTGTACAGAATTTTCTTAAAAGGCCCCCATCAATCTCCTCCCCTTCCCAGATACCACAGAACTACAGTTCCCTGGAGTAGTAGGATTAATCATTACCATTTGGATCTGTAAGAGAGATGCCTGCCTACACAGTATGCTACATAACTTATTTTGGGTTTTTTAAATTTAACTTTTCAGCTAAAAGTGGCTTCAAAAACTACTGGAACCACATGACAAAATTAAACGCATAGCCAGGGTTCTCTAGGGAGGTGATTTCCTGTTGTCTTGGATTCAGGCATGACAGAGAGATACTTGGGCAGAGCCTCTCTTCCTTCTGATGGTCTCACTGATGGAGTGAAAACCAGAAATGGGAGAAGACCCCCCCCCCCCCCGTTGCTTCCTTCTAGGGGGAAGGGCAGTAGCTCAGTGGTACAGCATCTACTTGGCATGCAGAAGGTCCCAGGTTCAAACCCTGGTATCTCTAATTAAAAGGACCAGACAGGAGGTGATGTGAAAGGCCTCAGCCTGAGACCCAGGAGAGATGTTGCCTGCCTGAGTAGATAATACCGACCTTGATGGAGCAGTGGTCTGATTCAGTATAAAGCAGCTTCATATGTAAAGACTCCCATCAGCAAGACGTTTCTTTGTAGCAGGAACTCCTTTGCATATTAGACCACACACCCCTAATGTAGTCAATCCTCCAAGAGCTTACAGGGCCTACTGTAAGCTCCAAGATAGGCTACATCAGGGGTGTGTAGCCTAATATGCAAAGTAGTTACTGCTACAAAAAAAAAGCCCTGCCCATCAGTAGCAGCTAAAAATTATGATTCCTGAAATCTTCAGTAATCTCCATTCATACTCTGTAGCAAGGCGTTTTTTGTAGCAGGAGCTCCTTTGCATCAGGGGTGTGTGGCCTAATATACAAAGGAGTTTCTGCTACCAAAAAAAAGCCCTGCTCTGTAGCAAAACTAAAGTTCAAACTATCACTGTGGGTAATTAAAGATACCTTCTTATAACAGAGGATTATAGGAACAAAAAAAAGGGGTCACATTGATATTCATTGCCTGCTTTAGGATTAGGCAGAATTCAGCCAATAAACAAAAGAACGCTTCAACTGGGGGTGGGCAGAGAACCTGGGAAGATTCACTAGGAATACTACTGCAACTTGGTTTACATTCAAATGAAGAGCCCTGCCAGATCAAACCAGTTGTCTGTCTAATCCAGCATCCTGTCTCACACAGCAGCCAACCAGTTCCCCTCAATGGCCTACAATGGCATAGAGGCCAAGACCTTCCCCTGATGTTGCCTCCTGGCTGTGGGATTCTGAGGTTTACTGCCTCTAAACATTAACCCTTTACTTAGTGTATCAATTAATATTGATCCCCAGTACTGTGAATAAGCACAATAGCCAGGGCTTTTTTTGTAGCAGGAACTCCTTTGCATATTAGGCCACACACCCCTGATGTAGCCAGTCCTCCTGGAGCTTATGGTAGGCCCTGTAAGCTCTTGGAGGACTGGCTACATCAAGGGTGTGTGGCCTAATATGCAGAGGAGTTCCTGCTACAAAAAAAGCCCAGATTAGCTGTAATTTTTCCTTTGGTC
The DNA here is from genome assembly GCF_032191835.1 of Heteronotia binoei. Lineage (NCBI taxonomy): Eukaryota > Metazoa > Chordata > Lepidosauria > Squamata > Gekkonidae > Heteronotia > Heteronotia binoei. The sequence goes on from NC_083241.1 coordinate 27,929,353, forward strand.
TCAGCCTCTTGGAATACCTGTGTATTCCATTTTGGCATCAGACATGATCAGCCATTGGTGGCTTATGCTTTTAGCGGAACTGTTTTAATTTTTATGCCTTTGTTTCCATGCCAAAGTTGCAACCTGATACTAACCCCTCTGTGCCCACTGAAGTCAGGTAGTCATCACCTAAGCATACTGACATACAGATCTTGAGATCATCATTTGAGAGTTGTTTTTCTAACATACATCCCGACAAAAATGTTATTGAAGAGCTTGCACACTGTGATGTGTCATAACAAAACCCATTACGTGGCTTTTGTGGTGGCGGTGGTGAGATATCCTAGAAACAGTGGCTGTTCTGGAGTATATGCAGGGGAAAAAATTCTTTGATCAACTCTGTGAGCAAAGTGATCAACTCAGCTTTAATTCTGGGGGAAGACAGACGGAAACCAACCTGGAGGGAATGCTCAGTAGCCTTTACGAAGGTCAGTTATTTTAAAATCCATTCTGTTATGCAACAAGTACACTATGTTAAGTCTCTTGTTATGTTCCTAAAGCGTATGCTTTGAAAGACCCGTTTCCAAGCCAACTTTTTGATGCGATGTGTTACATAATTTGGCTCAATAAAACTTTGAAGTTCTCCAGATGCAGGGGGAGGGGGGAACTGAATAGTTTTAGATGCTCCTAAAAGTTTTTTTTTTTAATGCTGACACATAAAAGGCTGCCTGTAGGCATCTTCCCCCATGCGCTTCTTCCTTGCCATTCTAAAGTGGTTATTATTCCTTGCTATTCAGAAGAAAAATGCTGGCACACGAAAACTCACACCTTGGATAAAACTTTGTTGGCCTTAACGGTGCCGCTGGGTTCTAACTTCGTTCTTCTCACTTTGAAAGCCCCTTGCTGGGGTGGCATGGGTCAGCTGCAACCTGACAGCACTTTACACATTCACAAATTAGACCAGGGATGGCCAAACCTGCTAAAAATAAGAGCTCCATAGAAAAAAACATCAGCTGTTTGAGAGCCACAAGACATGAACATCAGATGTTTGAGAGTAGACAGGAAGGGAGAAAGGGAAATTGATGGAAGAGGTGGTAAGAAAGCAGCTTTAACTTTAAATGCATTCTTCAAGCTGTCAACTGGCTTTGGAGAAGGGATTTAAAGCGTGAAATGCCTTCTCCAAGCCAGCTGATAGGGCAGTGGGGGCTGCTAGAGCCACACAATGTGTGAAAGAGCCACATGCGGCTCCCAAGCAGCAGTTTGGCCACCCAGCAGTTTGGATGAACGTCACATCCTATTGGAGCAGGTCAATACAGATTGCTCACCAGTTTTATCCAGAAGCTGGACTGAGGGGGCAGGGAGCTAACTGGGTGGGACAGTTTCATACCACTTTATAGGAGGCAGCTGAGGGCCTTTTGCCAAAAGTGGGTTGCTGGGTTTTGGTGCTGGGTCTTTTATCAGTTTTTATCTCTTCTGTTAAGTGTTGGGGTGGAAAAACAGCACTAGAAGGTCAGAATTTGCAAACTGCAATATTTCTGTAGATGGCTTTGCAATGCCTTCCCAAGCTTTCTTAGGTAGCATCTTGGAGTGCCAAGCCAGATCTGGTCTCTGTGAATTTTATTCTCTCCCCCCCTCCCCTTTCTGACAGTTGTTGGGAATCAGCAAGTGCAAATATGGTATCAGATTGAGAACGTGAGAGCAGGAGGGGTTAGGGTGGGTGTGCATGAGTGAGTGATGCTTGAGCATATGAACATATGAAGCTGCCTTATACTGAATCAGACCTTTGGTCCATCAAAGTCAGTATTGTCTTCTCAGACTGGCAGCGGCTCTCCAGGGTCTCAAGCTGAGGTTTTTCACACCTATTTGCCTGGACCCTTTTTTGGAGATGCCAGGGATTGAACCTGGGACTTTCTGCTTCCCAAGCAGATGCTCTACCACTGAGCCACCGTCCCTTCACATTTGGGGGCTGCTTCTGCCGCCAGCCTGAGCGTTATTTTACTGGTGGGGAAGAGAGGGTGGCAGTGAGCTTGCCACAGCCCTCCCTTTCCTGACACTAAAACAGCACACGGGCTGGCAGCAGTCGCGGTGAGGGGGGGTGGCAAGTGGGGGAGCAGAGAGCAGTGGCAACGGGCAAGCAGAGCACCACCGTGGCGGGTGGGGGCGAGTGGAGTGCAGTGGCTGGGGGGCGCCGGGGGGTGGGGGGTCACCTGCCTAGGGCCTGTTCACCCTAGAGCCGCTCCTGTTAGCAGAAGGCTTGATTATATTTTGATAGCCGAATACAGATCAGAGATAAATACTCCCAAAATACTGAATAAATACTCTGAAAATACTGATAAGATATTTTTCGGGTATTTCCTTGGCTCGGTATATACCAGTCGCACACCCCTAAAGACAGGTCCCATGTTTGTCTGCTAAGACGTTTGAATGTAGAATTTCACCTTTTTTTCCTATCCTCTGAAATACTTTTAACTCATTGCATTGCTTTGAGTACTGCATAACCACTACACTGGTCTCTGATGCTAAATCCTCACTAAAAGTTACACAGCTACCAAATTATACAGCCATTGTGTTTAGCCTAGTATTTCTGGGTTCCAGTATCCCTTTATGTACTTTTTAAAAAGTATTGGTTTCGCATAAATTAGGCAAAAACCAAATTTGGGAGATATACAAAACTATTTGTTTCCCATTCATTAGTAAGTTTAATTTTGGTATCATTATTATTATTTGTTCTTAAAGACATAAGATTGTGCAGAATTCCAGAAGTTAGTGTTTCAATGTGCCATAATTTTAAAAAATTACTTATTATAGAAGAGTAAGGGGGACAACCTCATCTGATAAATGTATTAGATTCCATTTTTTCTTTTAGCTGTCATATATCTTCATTTTCTTTCTTCTGACCCTTGTCTCTTTCCACTGATTTAATTTCCAGACTGCATCCATAGAATACGAAATATAAAACATGCAATATGAATTTCATTTCCAGCTGTAAACTCCCCCCCCCCCCAACTATGCAATATGAAATTTTCAGGAACTGTACCCCTCACTCAAAGACTCTTCCCGGCTGAATTTAAGGGTCCTTGTTTTATAGGCAATGGGGAGATGCAGGAATCCACAGCTTTCCTTCCATATCTGGTCTGGATATGTTGTTTTCGGAAAGATCATACTAAAGCTTTATGTTTTACCCAGACTCCTGGTGAAATATGCATACGAAAAATCCAATGCATGGTTATAGGATGGGGGAGACTTGTCTTAGTGGTAATATGTGCAAAAAGGATCTCAGGGTCTTAGTGGACCATACGCTGAACATGAGTCAACAGTGTGATGCGGTGGCTAAAAAGGCAAATGCAATTTTGGGCTGTATCAACAGAAGTATAGTGTCCAGATCACGTGATGTGATGGTATCGCTTTACTCTGGTTAGACCTCACCTGGAGTATTGTGTTCAGTTTTGGGTACCACTTTTTAAGAAGGATATAGACAAGCTGGAACGGGTCCAAAGGAGGGTGATGAAGATGGTGAGGGGTCTGGAGACAAAGTCCTATGAGGAAAGGTTGAAGGAGCTGGACATGTTTAGCCTGGAGAGGAGGCAGCTGAGAGGTGATATGATCACCATCTTCAAGTACTTGAAGGGCTGTTATATAGAGGATGGTGCAGAATTGTTTTCTTTGGCCCCAGAAGGTAGGACCAGAACCAGTGGGTTGAAATTAAATCAAAAGATTTTCTGGTTCAACATTAAGAAGAACTTCCTGATCGTTAGAGTGGTTCCTCAATGGAACAGGCTTCCTTGGGAGGTGGTGGACTCTCCTTCCTTGGAGGTTTTTAAACAGAGGCTAGATGGCCATCTGACAGCAATGAGGATCCTGTTAATTTAGGGGCAGGTATTTGTGAGTTTCCTGTATTGTGCAGGGGGTTGGACTAAATGACCCTGGAGGTCTCTTCCAACTGTGTGATTCTATGAAAACAGCATTAGAGAGCTGCGATGAGGCTGTGTTCGGACTGAGAGTCATTAACTTCCAAAAAAGTGAGGGATTTTTTAATCTTACTGCCTGACTAAATTGCAACCAAGGTAGGTCCCCAAAAGAACCTCTGAAATTTGGAAGACAGTGTGGCACAAGAGGTCTTTATAGAAGCAACCTTAAGTTGGAAGAAAAATGGTGGTGGGAATGGGGTTCAGTGAAAGAGCGCATGGGGACACAAGGTTCAGCACCTTTTTATTTAAACATAGTCTCTCCTCTCCTCCCCCCCCCCCCCCGTTTTGTTACAGCCTTTCCCCATAAATTCTAATAGTGTGGGCAGGGGGCTGCCCCCTTTAAAAGTACCTTTTAAAATGAAATTAAAGACATCGAGAATCTCAGATCTATCCTCAGCACTGATCTTTTGCATCTTATCTGGTTATGTTCTGGTTTGTCTGTCTCATGTGTTACTGATTGCAGTATACACTCACTGAGTTAGCACAGCATATTCTGCCTATTTCTGGAAAGGCAGCTAGTATTAATCCCCACCCCCCACCCCAATACTGTTTGCCCTTTCTGTCTGTATGCTAGCTAGCATATGCCAGCAGAATGCTCTCTCCTGTGTCTGGCAGATGATGCTCAAATAGAGACTGGAACAGCAAGCAAGCAGGAACACCTGTGCTTAATAGCTTTCAGCATCAAAGAAACACAAGCATAAAATGGAGAAGAAAGAAGAAAATGCCTCATATCTGCTATAGAGATGGTTAAAAGCTGAATCACGCATGTATAGATTCATCAATTCATCTTATTCATTGGCCATGGCTGAATAGTGCAGCATCTGTTTGGCATGCATTAGATACCGGGTTTAATGTCAGGTTTGTGTCCCTTAATATTTTGTATAGGGACTGAGCTATAAGGACAAGAGGACTTAACACGGTTGTCCCTCTGGAATGATTATTACAAAGATTAATAAGAACATATGTATGAAGTACTTTAAACGCTTAAAAATTCTAAGTGGTGTTATAAATTGTTTGCAAGTGAAATGTATGTGTTTCTGCTGCTTCTGCTCTTGGCTTGCAGGTGAGAGTGTGGGAGATCAGCAAGAGCTGATCAAGAAAAATAATAATGATCAAGATCAAGAAGAATAATCAGGAATGTGTCATTGCCAGCATCGATGAAACATCTGGGATCTTGTGTATGGTCATTTTTCAAACTCAGCACTGCAGTTTTCCTTCCTATACAGAGACTGTTCCACAGAGGTTTTTTCCTGCTTTGGCATCTGAATGGGGACGATTGCGTTTTTTCGAGCTTCCACACAAAATCATTCTCCTATCATTCCCCACCCCCACCCCAATCCTCAGTACACTATTTTCCAAATCTGCTTTGCTATGATCTTTTGGGGGAAAGTGCACTCCAATCATGTTATGCCATCTGGATGAGAAGATGTGCATTTTCAAACGTCCTACTCACATTGGCACCATTTTACTTCTGTCAAGGCCGCTGGTTTTCTTATGATACCACCAGAAGGCTTTAAAAAAACAACTGGTAGTTGCTATAGCATTATAATGGCATTGCACTATAAAGCTATAACTCCTATATTGTTTACTGATTTAAAAAAAAAAAACCCTTCAGTGATGCAGCAGGAAATAACTCAAGGAAAATGGTGGCTCAAAACACTTGTGTGGAAACAAGAGCTGTCAACCAAAAAAAAATTTGGTAATATCCAGATCTGGAAATATTCGGTAATAAATTTTCGGTATTCTGGATATTTCTGAATAGTAGTATCCAGATATATCCGAATATACAGAGATATTCAGATATATCTGGATATTCAGCTCCATTATACCCTGTGGGCCATTAAAGTCAATGGCAACATAGGGTATATTGGAAGCCGCCTGGAGGGGAGGGAGTTTGGGGGAGAGCCCCCAAAACTGCAGGGCAGCTTCAGGAGACTCTCCCCCAAGGAACCCCAAGTCTCAAAATGATTGAACCAGGGGGCCCCATTCCAGGGGCACCCAAAGAGGGTGCCCCCATCCCACCATTGTACCCTATGGGCCATTGAACTCAATGGCAACATAGAGTATAATCAAAGGCTGCTGGGGGACAGGGGGTTTGAGGGAGAGCCCCCAAAACTGCAGGGCAGCTTCAGGGGACTCTCCCCTAAGGAACTCCCCAAGGCCTAAAAAGATTGGGCCAGGGGGTCCCTATCTGTGGGCTCCCCAAAGGATCCATTGCTCCCAATGCTGGGGAAAACCCAATTAGCCACTTCCCCCACTGTAATTGCTGTGGGAAAAGTGGCTCTGGCCAGCAAGGGGTTTGGGGGAGAGCTCCCAAAACTGCAGGGCAGCTGCAGGGGACTCTATCACACAAAACCAACAAGGCCCAAAAACATTGGGCCAAGAAGTCCAATTCCAGGGGCACCCAGCGAAACCCAACTTCAAATCAGAGAATGTCTATAGGACCCAATGTGCTACATCCACCTATCTACTCTATGCACCCTGCTGGCCTGGCACCAATATAAACCCAGTTGCCAACTTTACTGCCACACAAAACACAATCTGTTCAAGGTCTGCTTTGCAGACCTGGCTGCAGCAAACCTAGATGCCAACTCTCCAGCCCTCCCACAAACAACACAGGGACAATTGGCCAAGCACACCAACCATTCTGGTTCTGGGTTTCTCACCCAGATGCCAGCTTCCCTGCCACAGAACACAGTCTACAGTTGCCAACTCTCCAGCCCTGCCACAAACCACACAAGGAGAGTCGGCCCAGCACATCAACCATGTCGGCTCAGTTTCCGTTTCAATTTATTATTATTACGGCCCATGGCAAGCATAGATCAAAACAAACTAATTTACATAAAATACAGAAAGTGCACAGCCAATGAGAGTAATATACTACAATATACAAGGACTTAAGGAGGAGATATTTAAGGGGAGGACATGAGAAGCCATGTTGGATCAGGCCAATGGCCCATCTAGTCCAACACTCTGTGTCACACAGTGGCCAAAAAAATTATATATATGAAGTTGGCTATGCTTTTAGACACCACCACCTCCGGTGGCAGTGAATTCCACATGTCAATCACCCTTTGGGTGAAGAAGTACTTCCTTTTATCCGTTTTAATTCGACTGCTCAGCAATTTCGAATGCCCACAAGTTCTTGTACTGTGAGAAAGGGAGAAAAGTACTTCTTTCTCTACTTTCTCCATCCCATGCATAATCTTGTAAACCTCTATCATGTCACCATGTCACATCCTCCATGATTTCCAATGGAGGGAAGACATTTAAAAGGTGTGCGGTCCCTTTAAATGTGATGACTGGAACTCCCTTTGGAGTTCAATTATGCTTGTTACACCCTCGCTCCTGGCTCCACCCCCAATGTCCCCCAATATTTCTTGAATTGGACTTGGCAACCCTAGGGGGGCATAAGCAGTCCCAGCCTCTGGCCTGAGTTAAAGGACCTGCCGATCAGCTGTTTTGCGGGCCCTTTAACTTGAGGGGGCTGGGAGCCTCTTCTGTTGCTGGCCCACGCACTGTTTTAGTGGCAGGGAAGGGAGGGCTGTGGCGAGCTCACCGCCGCCCTCTCTTCCCCACCAGTAAAATAATGTGCGGGCCAGCAGCAGAAGCAGCCCCCAACCCCACGCGAGTTAATGGCCCGCGAAACAGCTGATGTAGACTACTGTAATGCCCTCTACGTGGGGCTGCCTTTGTCTCGAATCCAGAAACTACAGCTGATGCAGAATGCTGCAGCCAGGGTGTTATTGGGGCTCTCCATGTGGGAGCACATAAAGCAAGGGCTGCAGGAGCTGCTCTGGCTGCCAGTAGTATGCCAGATTCACTACAAGGTGCTGGTCATAAGAACATAAGAGAAGCCATGTTGGATCAGGCCAATGGCCCATCCAGTCCAAGACTCTGTGTCACACAGTGGCCAAAAATACACACACACACATATATATACACATTGTGGCTAATAGCTACTGATGGACCTCTGCTCCATATTTTTATCTAACCCCCTCTTGAAGCTGGCTATGCTTGTAGCCGCCACCACCTGGTGGAAGCTGGGTTCAGGTAGCTGCCTCAAGGTTACTCAGCCTTCCATGGTTGGTTAAATGAGTATCCAGTTTGCTGGGGGGAAAGTGTAAAAGACACACTTTACTTTGCAACAGCACTCAGTGCAACAGGCTGAAGTTGCTGCTAGAAAAACTCTATTTACAAAGGCATTTCAACTTAAGAGTTGACACCTTATATGCATTGAATCTGATTCTTCAACTTCCTGGTGCATATATCACTTCTGAAATTGACTCTAATTTAATTTAATTTAATTGGCTGTATTTTTAATCTTACAGTTTTTAATTTCTGGCTGGGAGTTAACATTTTTCATTGCTACAATTCCAAGCCATTCTCATCTTCCTGGCTTGATTGCTCAGGGCAATGCCTTTGCTGATAAGGTTTAAAAAGTGTTACCTCTCTATTTACTAATCCCTCTAGCTATTTTCACCAAAATGCCAAAAGCATTTGTCAAACAGTTCTCATTACCTTTTGATCAGGACAATGGTCCATCCAGTCCAGCACTGTGTCATACAGTGACCAATATATGTATCAGTTTGGTGTAGTGGTTAAGCGTGCAAACTCTTATTTGGGAGAGCCAGGTTTGATTCCCCACTCCTCCACTTGTAACTACTTGAATGGCCTTGGATCAGCCATAACTCTGGCAGAGGTTGTCCTTGAAAGGGCAACTGCTGTGAAAGCACTCTCAGCCCCACCCACCTTACAGGGTGTCTGTTGTGGGAAAGGGAGATAAAGGAGATTGTGAGCCGCTCTGCAGCTCTTGAGTGGAGGACAGAATATAAATCCAATGTCTTCTTCTATACATACACACACACGTGTGTGTGTATGTGTATATATATATACACACACACACACACACACTGTGGTTAATAGTAACTGATGGACCTCTATTCCATATTTTTATCCAGTCCCCTCTTGGGGCTGTCTATGCTTGTAGCCGCCACATCCTCCTATAGCAGTGAATTCCACATTTTAATACCCTTTGGGCGAAGTACTTCCTTTTATCTGTTTTAACCTGACTGCTCAGCAATTTCATTGAATGCCCACAAGTTTTTGTATTGTAAGAATACAATACATCCCATGCATAATCTTGTAAGTCTCTTATCCTGTCACCCTGCAGTCGACGTTTCTCCAAGCCAAAGAGCCCCAAGTGTTTTAACCTTTCTTCATAGGGAAAGTGTTCCCTAACAAGCTCTGGCAAATGGATGTTACCCATATAGTTTCCTTGAAACCTGGTACTGTGTTCATGTTTGCATAGACAAGTACTCTGGATATCTTTGGGCTACTGCTTACTGCGGTGCAGCCACAAAACACGTCACCTTACTTCTGCCTTTGCAGTAATGGGTTGTCTGCAACTATTGAAAACTGATAATGCCTCAGCATATAGTTTTTCTGAATTTGTTGATTTTTGTGCACAATGGAACATTCAAATCCAGCATAGCATTGCATATAATTCCACAGGTCAAGCTATTGTGGAACATGATAATCAGACATTGAAAACCACTCTTCAAAAACAAAAGGAGTGAAAATGAAGGTTCCTACCCAAATGCAGGTTCAGGAATAATTGAATTTGGTCTTATTAACTTGGCATGGTCTAGTTCCTCTTGTTAACTGGGGGTGCCGGCATGCCGCTGTGTTCTCTCTTACAGGTCCTTTGCGGGTTCTGGCACGTTGTGCTCGTCCAGCTAAAGATGGCATGGCATCAGGGTCTCCCAAATCCGATTCCCAATTTCAATCTCAGCCTCACAAGGGAGATGGTGAAATCCACACACACGTGATGTCACATGGGGGGATGTGAAGTGTCTAACTAATCCAGCTCAACAAACGTTGGAAGAAGCTGGACGAGAGCCATCCCTGGATAACTTGGTGGCTGCTGTATTTGCACAGCTAACAAACTTTGTTGTTTGTGTTTATGTATTTTGTCTCCTGTCAAGGCTATTAGTTTTGGAGATCGTCTTCAGTTTAATATTTGGGAACGCTTAGCTAACATTAACAATGTTTCACATTTTTGTCTGACACAACACACTGATTTACATATATTAGGAGGCTAATTCCTGTTTGCAAGGCTCCAGGAACTGATACAGCTCTTGGTAAATGTTCAAATGAATACCAGATCTCTTATGCACCTTTATCCAATTAGGGCATTCCCACCATAAGCCACTGCACAGTTGCCTGCAAACAGGTGCCCCTTTGTGGAAATGTAATGCAACAATTAATGTAAACAGTAATTATGGCTATATTCCTTTATCACCTGATTGGTTTTTTTCTTGCTTCTGTTGAATTTTTAGTTATATTCCTGCTAATTTATCTCTTTCTGTATGTTGTTTAAGTCACCTTGCCTCATGAACCCTTTAGGCCTTTGGCTGGCCCCCCTCCCTGCTCCCAACCAAAGAGCTACGAAAACTTCAGTTTTCAAATCAACCGACAGCAAAACAGAGTTGCCAACCTCCAGGTGAGTTCCCTTCATCACATTGAAAGGGACCGCACACCTTTTAAATGCCTTCCCTCCATTGGAAATTTATTTATTTATTTATTTATTTATTTATTTATTTATTTATTCCGTAACTTATATCCCGCCCTTCCCACAAGTGGCTCAGGGCGGCTTACAACAAATAATAAAACAATAAAATCGGAACAAATTAATACATTTAAATTCAAACATTTAAAGCCTAAAAACCTTAAAATTTTACATTTTACATTAAAACTGTGCAGTATAATCACAAAAATCTAAGATCTAGAAAGCTACATTTGTCTAGTCAGGCGTAGGCTAACCGGAAGAGGGTCGTCTTACAGGCCCTGCGGAACTGAGTAAGATCCCGCAGGGCCCTCACCTCTTCCGGTAGCTGGTTCCACCACATAGGGGCCGTTGTGGAAAAGGCCCTGTCCCTAGTTATTTTGAGGCGCATGGATCACTGTTGCTAGGTCGTTGGGATCCAGGAAGGGGGCCAACTGCCTTGCCCGTCTAAGATGAAAAAACGCGGACTTGGCAGTGGTCACTATCTGGGCCTCCATATTTAGGGACGGCTCCAGCAGCACCCCCAGGCTTTTGACCCTGTCCGCCGGCCTCAGCGGGACACCGCCAAAAGCTGGCAGGGGGATTTCCCCCCCTGGCCCCCGACGGCCCAAACAAAGGACCTCTGTCTTCGCAGGATTCAATGTCAGTCCACTCAGTCTGAGCCACTCAGCCACGGCCTGTAATGCCCGATCTAAGTTATCTGGAGCGCAGACCGGTCGGCCGTCCATAAGCAGATAGAGCTGGGTGTCATCAGCATACTGGTGGCACCCCAGCCCATACCTTCGGGCAATCTGGGCAAGAGGTCGCATATAGATGTTAAATAACATCGGGGAGAGAACAGCTCCCTGGGGCACCCCACAGTCGAGTGAGCGCCTCCGGGATAGTTCCCCCCCAATCGCGACCCTTTGTCCCCGACCTTCAAGGAAAGAGGAAAGCCACTGCAAGGCCAACCCCTGAATCCCTGTGTCGGCGAGGCGGCAAGTCAGCAACCGATGGTCGACCGTATCGAACGCCGCCGATAGGTCCAACAGCATCAGCACTGCCGAGCCACCCCGATCCAGATGGATAGGGGCACCTTCTTTGGGGGCTCATAGAATTGGACCCCCTGGTCCAATCTTTTTTGAAACCTGGAGGGTGTTTTGAGGAGAGTCGTCAGATGCTATGCTGAGGATTTGGTGCCTTTACTTCAAAAAACAGCCCCCCCACCAGAGACCCACAGATCAATTCTCCATTATACCCTACGGGAATCAGTCTCCACAGGGAATAATATGAACATGTGAACATATGAACAATGGCCCTAACCCTCCACCCCCCACCCCGCTTTCTGGTGACCCTGAAGTGGGGGGAGGGCATCCAAACTGGGGGATCCCCTGGGGATTAGCAGCCCTATTTCTGGAGCAGAGGAACTTCCCATAGTGATTATGACCTAAAGAAAAACCAGCAAGTACATTGGGAAATACCTTCATTTCAATGGCTGTAGCAGCCTTCTCCCACAGCTCATCGAGTGGGAGCCGTGGATCTGCCACTGCAGATGCAGATATTTTAAAAGAAAAACCATGACACGTTAAAAATAATCCAAAGTTTCCACTTCCAGAATGAGTCCTTTTCCTGTAGAACTTAATACCTAATAGTAATTTTGGAATAATAGACTATAGTTAAACATCCATATCTATACCTTATTAATCTTTTCTTCTTTTATGGTAATATATGTTTATCTTGATTGGCTGTATCTCGATATAAGAATTATTGCTTTCAGTTTAACTTTGCATAGATCTTGACCCCTCTCCATGGAAAGATATATTACTTTAAATCAGTCGGTGTGTCTTGTTGCATCTATATAATAATAATAATAATAAAAAAATTATTTTTGTATCCCGCCCTCCCTCGCCAAAGGCAGGCTCAGGGCGGCTAACAAGGCATGGTAAGTACCATGGTTACAATAAAATACAGTCATTACTATAAACAGTTAAAATAGATTAAGTTACATTCATAAGTTAAACTAAAAATTAGATACAACAGTAGACCATTATGATTTATCAATTAAGGTGCTACAATTCAGAGTATGTATAGGATGGCTAGCTGTCATATCCCGGGTTTCATCTTAAAAGCGAGCTGAAAGAGGGTGGTTTTGCAAGCCCTGCGAAACTGATTTAGGTCTCGCAGGGCTCGCACCTCCTCTGGTAGTTGATTCCACCATTGGGGAGCCATTGTTGAGAAGGCTTGCTCCCTCGTTGTTTTCAATCTAGCCTCCCTTGGTCCAGGGATTTTTAAAAGGTTTTGAGAATTAGATCTCAGTGCTCTCTGAGGAACATATGGAGAGAGGCGGTCCCTAAGGTAGGCAGGTCCTCGGCCATATAGGGCTTTAAAGGTAATAACCAGCACCTTGTAGCGAACTCGGAACACAATTGGCAGCCAGTGCAGCTCCCGCAGCCGAGGCTGTACGTGTTCCCACCGAGGTAGTCCCACTAACAGCCTGGCCGCCGCATTCTGCACTAGCTGCAACTTCCGGGTTCAGTACAAGGGCAGCCCTATGTAGAGGGCATTACAGTAGTCTAGTCTCGAGGTGACCGTTGCATGGATCAGTTGCCAGGTCGCTGCGTTCCAAGAAGGGGGCCAACTGCCTCGCCCTCCTAAGGTGGAAAAAGGTGGATTTAGCAGTGGCAGCTATCTGGGCTTCCATTGTCAAGGAAGGCTCCAGTAGCACTCCCAAACTCTTGACCCTGCGCACTGGTATCAGTGATGCACCGTCAAAAGTTGGTAGGGAGATCTCCCCTCCTGGCCCGCCGCGACCTACACAAAGGACCTCAGTCTTCGCTGGATTCAGCTTCAGCCCGCTCAGCCTGAGCCAACCCGCCACGGCTTGCAACGCCCGGTCCAGGTTTATAGGGACATCAACAGTCTGGCCGTCCATCAATAGATAGAGCTGGGTGTCATCAGCGTACTGGTAGCAACCCAGCCCATACCCCCGGGCGATCTGGGCAAAGGGGCGCATGTAGATGTTAAACAACATCGGGGAGAGAACCGCCCCGAGGCACCCCACAATTAAGTGGGTGTCTCTGGGACAGCTCCCCTCCAATCGCCACCCTTTGTCCCCGACCTTCAAGGAAGGAGGAGAGCCACTGTAAGGCTAGCCCCTGAATTCCTGCATTGGCGAGGCGGCGGGTTAGCAGTCGATGATCGACCATATCGAACGCAGCCGATAGGTCTAACAACAGCAACACTGCTGAGCCGCCTCGATCCAGGTGTCGCTGAAGGTCATCCATGAGGGCGACCAGAACTGTCTCCGTCCCATGGCCCGGGCAGAAGCCGGACTGGCATGGATCTAAGGTGGAAGCGTCATCCAGAAATTCCTGTAACTGCAACGCCACAACCCTCTCTATAATTTTGCCCAAAAAGGGCAAGTTTGAGACCGGCTGGTAATGGGCCAATTCGGCCGGGTCTGATGTAGCCTTTTTCAGGAGAGGGCGGACCACTGCCTCCTTCAGGGGTGTTGGAAAGGAACCCTCTGAAAGAGATCTATTTATGATGTCCCGTATAGGACATCTTAGCTCCTCCTGGCAGGCCTTAATTAGCCAGGAGGGGCATGGGTCCAGATCACAAGTTGTTGGGCGCGCAGTGACAAGGATTCTGTCGACTTCCTCCAAGCTGAGCGGGTCAAAGCAGTCCAAGATCAAACCAGAAGACACGCATTGGGCCTCGAGTTCACTTACTGTATCTAAATTGGCAGGGCAGTCGTGGCGGAGCAACTTGATCTTGTCAGCAAAAAATTTCGCACAAGCCTCGCAGCCTATCTCCAATTCCTTAACATTTGGATTGCCCTGTGGCAATGTAGTAAAGTTCCAAATTATCCTAAACAATTGTGCCGGGCGCGAATTTGCAGACGCAATCTTAGCCGCAAAGTATGTTTTCTTTGCGGCCTTGATTGCTATCTCATAGGACCTCATAAACTTCCTATAAATTGTTCTAGTCGCTTCGTCATGGGTGCGCCGCCATTGCCTCTCTAGCCATCTGAGACCTTGTTTCAGCTGGCGTAACTCCGGGGTATACCACGGGGCCAGCCTAATCCGAGGTCGTAGAGGGTGTCGAGGTGCAATCTCATCAATGGCCCTAGAGAGCCAGTATTTCAGGTCTCCACCAGGCCATTGAGAGAATCGCCAGAGGGCCAGGAGTCCTGCAGAGCCATTTGGAACCGTTCCGGGTCCATTTGGCTCCGCGGGCGAGCCATAATGGGCTCGTCGCCTAAACAGGTTTGGGGTGGCATATCTACACGAGCCCTGAGGGCGAGGTGGTCCGACCATGGCACCGCTTCAGCGGGTATGTCGTCCACCGTAACCCCGGCCGCAAAGATCAGGTCTAACATGTGCCCGGCCTGGTGAGTGGGGGTTGTAACAAATTGAGAGAGTCCTAGCGTCGCCATGGAAGACACTAGGTCCGTCGCCTGACTGGAGGTTGGGTCATCAGCATGGACGTTGAAATCACCCAGGATTACCAGCCTTGGGTGCTCAAGCGCCCAGCCTGTCGCCGCCTTGAGTAGGGACGGTAAGGCGCTAGCTGGTGCGTTAGGCGTATGGTACACCAGCCAGATCGCCAACTTTATGTCCTTCTGAGATATTTATTATATGTATGTAAATATTTGTGACTGTATTAACTTGTTTCCATAAGATTTAGTAATTGTATATTCATATTCATACTTATTTACTTACTTCAAAACGAATAAAAATATTAAAAGGCAAAAAAAGAAAAGAATCTCTATGTGTATTGGAGCAAATGCGGTTGTACAAAGGTAAAGGTAGTCCCCTGTGCAAGCACCAGTCGTTTCCAACTCTGGTGTGATGTCGCATCATAACGTTTTCATGGCAGACTTTTAAAGCGGTGGTTCGCCATTGCCTTCCCCGGTCAACTACACTTTTCCCCCAGCAAGCTGGGTGCTCATTTTACTGTTCTCGGTAGGGTGGAAGGCTGAGTCTCAACCTTGAGCTGGCTACCTGAACCCAGCTTCTGACTGTAGTGTGTGTTTTGTAGCTGCTAGATTTGAACTGTCTTTGCACCCTAAAATAAGGCACGCTTTTAACAACCCTTGCAAGGGTATATAACCCGAGCCTCTGCTACCCAGTGCCTGTGTGTCAGTGTCAATGTTGCCTGTCTTAGAAATCCAAAACATGGAGAGTCATCTTTATTGAAGGAAATCTGGGAACTTGACACTTCAAGTTCAAGAGAGTCAGTTTGGTGTAGTGGTTAAGTGTGCGGACTCTTATCTGGGAGAACTGGGTTTGATTCCTCACTCCTCCACTTGCACCTGCTGGAATGGCCTTGGGTCAGCCATAGCTCTCTCAGAGGTTGTCCTTGAAAGGGCAGCTGCTGTGAGAGCCCTCTCAGCCCCATCCACCTCACAGGGTGTCTGTTGTGGGGGAGGAAGATATAGGAGATTGTAAGCCACTCTGGGTCTCTGATTCAGAGAAAAGAGCAGGGTATAAATCTGCAATTCTTCTTCTTCTATTAACAATCTGCATCTTATTAGTGGCACTCTCTGTGTCAAGGGCAAGCCATAGAAATTATGACTCCAAGGCTGAAACTACAAGATGCCAACAATTTTTCTAGCGCAGGGTGTACTGACAGAACAGGCCAGGCTGGAGAGAGATGCCAACTTTATGGGGAAAGGAACCAAGCAGACATGGAGTGCAGAAAGGATCAGGTAGTGCAACAGGGCTTGTGCTGCCAACTTCAGCCATCTGGGCTGGCCAGTGGGGACTGGATTCAAAACCTTGCTCAGTTGCAAAGTACCTACAGATGACTCCAGGCAAAAGTCACAGCATCCTTCTTCCACCTTACCTTTCAGTTCCCTGGCTTTAACATCCAGGACTTGCTTCTCAGCAGAAGAAGAGGTGCCACTCCTTCAGAAGATGCTCCAGCGGATGTTCTTGGATGGCAGAAGACGTGCCACTCCTTCAGGTGTTCTTGGGGGGCAGAAGAGGTTCCATCTAGCAGATGTTTTCGGGGGGCAGAAGAGGCTCCAGCAGATGTTCTTGGATGGCAGAAAGAAAGAAAGAGAGGAAGGAAGGCCTGGGCCTCTTAATGAGGGCTGGGCTCACCCTCTGCCATCTGGACCTCTGTCTCCTCTGGGGAGGAGCAACAGGAAAATGACTGCCAGATTTTTCGCAAAGTACGCCGGACAGCGCTTGCTGCCCGTGAGTACCATCTTGTTTCTCAGATCTTTCCTCCCTGTTGACCCTTCTGGAAGCCACTTCCTCTTCCTGAACTTCTGCCTCGCTGGATGACGAGTTCTGAATGATGGAGCCATAGAGTAGGTTCCTGATGGAAACCTCCCCATCCACCGACCTGCTGGAATCTGTTTGGGACTCTTTTGGCCGGTTCTGGAGGGATGTAAGTAGCACTCGGAGCTCTGCTTCCGCCTCACCCCCCCATGAGCTCCGGACATTCCGCCTCCAGGCTGAAAATGAAATCTTCCAGCCATTGCTAGAAGCCCTCAACTGACTGGATTTCCACACTGGACTCTTTCTTCTCTTGCTTCAGACCAACATGACTACTTACTTCGATGATCTGCTCTCTGAAGATAATTGTTGTCCTCCATTCTATAAGACAAAATAATAGTAAAGAATATCTATCTCCTCCTCCTCTTCTTCTAAAAGGAACAACAATGGGTTCTCGACAGAATAATTTGAAACACTTGTATCAGTTACTGGGATCCCAACAAGGCCGTTTGTTCTTAGACTTAATTTTTTCCTATAAATGCAAGTTCACATCTTGAGTGCTTTTGCTTTAGGGATGCCAGGTTGGTGTTGAGAAATACCTGGAGACTTTGGCGGTGGATCTGGAAGAGGGCGGGATTTGGGCAGGGGAGGGCCCTTAGCAGTGGAGAATGTCACAGAGTCCACTCTTCCAAGCAGCCATTTTCTCCAAACGAATTGATCTCTGCTAGCTGGAGATCAGTTGTAAAAGCAGGAAATCTCTAGGCCTCACCTGGAGGTTGACAACTCTTGCTTTCTTGTACAGAGGAGGGCACTGACTGGCTTTGCTTTCTTGCTCCTTGTCTGGCTTGCCCTTCCATCTCTCTCTCTCTGTGTTATACTGAATAACCCTACTCACATATAGGCTTCCAATTTATTACACTGCTTTGCCATTTGACCCTAACTTCATATCAGTTTACACTCTTAACCCACCAGCTATATGTATTTCAGCTCACTGTACTCCGTTCCCTCGTCTGAACGAGTGCATGCATATCGAAGCTTACATTTTGAATAAAACTTTGTTGGTCTTAAAGGTGCTACTGGACTCCTACTTTGTTCTACTGCTTCGGAGCAACAGGGCTGCCCACTCGGATCTTTCTGAGGGCATATTTGCCTTTTTAGTATTTTCCAATTTAAAAAAAAGCCTGTTACTTGCATATCAGCCTGATTTGGTGAAAAAGGTTTCATGTTATCCCCTCTTGCTTAGCTAAATTCCCCAATCAAAAAATGTTTTTAGGAATCAGTGGATTTTACCCCTTTTACCATGTCTATCATTCAATAACTTGCAAAGGGATCTTATTCCGTATGTTATGCTAGACCAGGGGTGGCCAAAATTGCTTAATATAAGAGCCTCATAGAATAAACATCAGATGTTGGAGAGCCACAAGACATGAACATCAGATGTCTGAGAGCCTCAAGACAAAGGAAGGAAGGAAAATAAATAGATGAGGAAGGGAGAGGTAGAAAGAAAGCAACTTTAACTTTAAAAGCACTCTCCAAGTTGCCAGCTGGCTTGGCTGGGAGAAGTGATTTAAAGAGATAAATGCCTTCTCCAAGCCAGCTGACAGGGTGATGGGTGCTTCAAGGGCCACACAATATGGGTGTCTTTTTCATTGGGACCACACAACATAGCATCCAGACAAGAATAAAAGAACAGGAAAGACATTGCAGACTTGGCCGACCTGAAAAATCAGCAGTGGCTGAACATAGCGTAACTCAAACAGGACACTGTAATGCTGGACAACACATCCAATTACTATATCAGATTACACAGGGAAGCCACTGAAATCCATAAACAAAAACACAATTTCAACAGGAAAGAAGAGAGCTTAAAAACACATCTCCCTACCTAGCCAGGATTCTGTAAATTGACAGGGATTAGAGCAAACTAACCCATCTCCTTCCTTTTGACTGACTCTCAATAATCCATGTCTTCTGAAACAGATTCAGTCAATCAGGCCACCTGGTCTTTTAGTTAACATAAATAGAGTTGCCAAATCCAGTGCAGGAAATACCTGGGGACTTTGGAGGTAAAGCCTTGAGACTTTCCCATTCCATAAAATAAATAAAAATACAGTAGTGCAATTTCTCTGAATAAGGTCTTCATTTCCTCATCTTTTTTTCTTCAAAGGGTTCCCCAGCAGCTACACATCCACTAAATAAAGGTGAACACACACACACAAAGCAGCCAAAATAAACAGTCTGCAAGACCACACTTTTATTATCTCACTGGGGCAATGGTATAAATTACTTTACACACAGAAGTTGCTGAATGCAACAATCTGCTGTATTTCAACCAATTTCTTCAGACTAACACAGGAAAACAAAAGGAAGAGAGAGGTCTTGGGTGGAGTTTTCCCATAACCAGGTTCTAGCTTTACTATCCATTTTACTATACAAACAACTTCTGAAATTAATGCAAAACAGAAGTTCTGTCATCTCTTCTTCCCTCACACACACCTGGGAAGAGCCATGTGGTTGTGCCTGCTCAGCTCCTCCCCCCATTCAGCTTTGCTCCCTGCTGAGATTTAAAGGCACACACACATATTCGAAAACAAAGTGTTTGCAAGCTTCTTCTATGTACCAGATCTAAAGGCATATTATGGCTGTTGGGGGCGGGGGCTTCCTCCTGCTGCCAGCTGGCTGGCAGCAGGGAGCAGCCTGAAAAGTCAGGGGATCCCCCACCTGAACCTAAGGGATGGCAAGCGTAAACATACAACATGTATGGGGTGCCAACTGCCTACTCTTGATGGTGTACCCTTAACACAGGCACAAACTGTCAGGAGTTTGGGTGTGGTTCTGGAAATGTCCTTATCAGTGGAGACCCAGATCATAAATGCTGCCAAACTGGCGTTTTTCCAGTTACACTTGGTGAAGCAACTCGCCCCCTCCCTGTATCACCCTGACCTAGCCATAGTAATTCATGCTATGGTCACCTCCAGATTGGACTACTGTATCTCACTCAGTGCTGGCCTACCCTTAAGACTGATTCAGAAACTCCAGCTGGTTTAGAATGTGGTGGTGTGAATCCTGACTAGAACATTCAAGGACAACGTATATTCAAACTGGTCTGTGTCAGCTGCACTGGCTTCTGGTGGAGTGCTAAGCCAAGTTCAAGGTTTTGGTATTGACCTTTAAGGTTAGCTGTCCTCGACTAAAGCCAGGGCTTTTTCAGCCCTGTCTCCCACCAGGTGGAATTCTAGGCTTCCCAATTCCCAGGTCCCAGTGAGGGATCCTCCGGTTTTACAGGCTTCCCTCCGCCCCCAGCCAGCTGGTCCGAGGGGAAACTCTGCCCCCACAGCCACCATGCACCTCTAGATGTCCGGCAGGTTTAGAAACCTGTAAACAGGTCCCATTTCAAAATGTGTGTGTGTTTGTGTGCCTTTAAAGTTGAGCAGGAAGTACTTCATGGGGAAAGGTCAGCAGCACAGTCCCTCCGTTTGTTTTGCTTTCATTTCAGAGGAAGTAAGAGTGTGTGAGAGTGAGAGAACAGCATAACCCCTGTTCTTTTCAGATGTCGGTGTTGAGGAACCAGACCCAGTAAGTGTGTGTGTGTGAGAGAGAGAGGGTTGCCAGTCCCCAGATTTGGAGGGCCTCCCTCCACTTTAGGGTCATCAGAAAGGGGGGGGGAGGGAAATGTCTACTGGGCACTCTATCATTCCCTATGGAAAATGATTCCCATGGGGAATAATGGGGAATTGATCCATGGGTATCAAGGGCTCTGGGGGAGCTATTTTTGAGGTAGATGCACCAAATTTTCAGTATAGCATCTAGTGCCTCTCCCCTAAAATCCCCCCAAGTTTCAAAACGATTGGACCAGGGGGCCCAATTCTATGAGCCCCAAAAGAAGGTGCCCCTATCCTTCATTATTTCTGTGAAAGGAACACATTTAAAAAGGTGTGCTGTCTCTTTAAATGTGATGGCCAGAATTCCCTTGAAGTTCAACTATGCTTGTCACACCCTTGCTCCTGGCTCCGCCCCAATGTCTCCTGGCTTCACCCCCGAAGTCCCCAGATATTTCTTGAATTGGACTTGGCAACTCTATGGAACTCCCTGCCAAATAACATCCACACCGAGGGATTTAATGCAATTCCACAGGGCTTGCAAGGCAGAGATATTCCACCAGACTTTGGCTGAGGACAGCGATACATACCATCCCAGTGACAATGTCGCCCCCCCCCCACACACCTTTTTCTCTACCTCTCCCACCTGGCAGTGACACAATTTGAAATTTTGAAGTTTTAACGCCTTCTGGGAATGTTTTAATTATGTATTATGTATTTGTTTTTTTACTATCAATTATTTTTTTAAAAAAATTGATAGCAAAAAACCAAAAACAAAATACAGAATTTTGGACACCGCCCTAAGTGTTGTGTACTCAGGGCGGGGTGGTCCATAAATTTAAATTATAAATAATAAACATCACATTGCTTTAATACCCAGAAGTCCTTCAGATATAGAAGGGGGAACTTTGCTTTCTCAGGATAACCTAAGTTACAGCTTTTGAGAAGAGCAGTCACTTATCAAGCTTCCCTCCACTGAAACATGAAACGCCACTTCTGCAGGCTGCATAAAACTGGGGTATTATCTCCTACAACAAAACCTCAGACCTATGCCAGCTTTATATGACTGTTCTGTTGTCTAATTTGATGTAATCAATGCTGCGCCACTCTTTAAAGCCCCATACCCCCTGCGTCAGCACTTCTAGACAAGCATTCCACATCAAATACCAGGGCCCTGCGGGACCTGCCACAGTTTTGCCGGACCTGTAAGACCAAACTATTTAAGCTTCCCTTCAATAGTTAAGGGGAGGTAGCAAATGTCCCACGGCACTGACAGTCCCACTGGACAAATATAGATATTGAGAAACATTAATGTGCATCTTGGATTTTATGATTAAAATGTGTAGAATTGATTTTATTGTGTATTGTTTTTTAGTATTCTATGCAGTTTTTAACTGTTGTTAGCTGCCTTGAGCCCATTAGAGGAGGGCGGGATATAAATCTGATAAAATCAATAAATAAAAGCTAATTCCCTCTGTACTGTAGCCCATGAACACTCTGTGCGTTTGCCTCTCCCTGCAAAACCAAATCCAAGCGCCTAGCCATGGACTAACAGAGTCAAGCCACGCCCACTCCCTCTCCAGTTCCTAAGCATGAGTTGCTGGCTCAGGTCCATGGAGTGCCGGTGCAGTTTCCATAGCGACTAGCATACACAGCTGCTGCGCGAGGTGTTTAGAGGGGAAGCCACCATGGTGACTGGAGATGCTGAGTCGTCCAAGGACCACCTGAACGGACTCCAGCTGGAGGCGGTCATCGGCTTCAATTGTAGCTGCCCCTGCACTAGAGGGAGGACTGGGTTCAGATCTCCATTCAGCCACGGAATTAATGCGTGGGCTGGCCATCCTCGTCCTCACCTACCGCACAGAAAATGGTCATGGGTAAGGAAGAGGAATGAAACACAAATACTAGGAGAAAAGGAGGAACGTGACTGATGAGTTGGGGGTGGGACGGAATGCCTGGGCAACTTCTAAAGCTGAGAGTTGTTTCTGGTTACTCTGTGTACAACAGCCATACAGAAGAGTGAAGCAACTTCTTTACTGAGTTACTTCCTACCTGTCAGATTAACTTCAAGAGAACTTTGAAACCTGGGTCATGTTGGTGGAGAGCCTTCCACAGGCTCAAATCTATGTTGTCCTGCCTCCCTCTAGTGGAGAAGCCAGAAGTCCTTGCCCCCCCCCCCCATTAGAGCTGCAGATGACAAACCGGCTTTAAGTCTGATCTCTGAATTCCAAAGTAGGGGGTCATCTTTTGCTGAATTTTGAATATGTTCCTGACCCTCTTCTCTTTTAGACTCTTGAGCTGGTTTGACACAGTATAGTGTCTGTGTGTGATAGACTAGTTGTCTCGTAGGGAAATGAGAGATAAGTTCCTACAATGCCTGCTGGTCGGAAAAGGGAAGAGGCTGGTGGCCCCTCCTCTCTTGCCACACTTGTCAACAGAACAGGCCAAGCAGGTCCTGGTCACCGTTACAAAGCGCCAGCCTTTCCTTATAAAGAAGGACTTACTGGACAAGTTCTAGTTTGGAGGAAGGGCCAAATGTTTGCAAGCGATAAGACAAAATGGTCTTTGTGCTCTGGGCCACTTTGATATGAGGGTTCTTTGATGCTGGGTATTGGATCTAGACTGAAGCTAGGCACAGAGCTGTTTGTGCAAAAAAATGAAATCTATCTTACATCAGGTAAGAAAAGCTAAATTTTATGTCTTGCACATTTGCAGAAGTGGTTTTTGCCTAATTCGGTCTGCAGTTGTTGGGTTTTTTTCAGACTTTGCCCCTCCATATATTGAGCCAAGAGGTCCTGACTCCCAAATACCAGAAATCGTACTCCATCCATCCAAATTAATCCTTTATTTAGGATAAAACTGGGATAATACACTCAAAGAGCTTACATGAATATCTGCCCCTCAGGAGCTGATCAACATAAATGTGAAACTGAGCTCACAGATGATTTATTGGCTTTAATTAAAGCAAGACAAAGGATGTATGAAAGCTTTAGCTTTTTAAAAATTTGAGAATGCCAAACAGTTATTAGACAACGAACGGCGAGTTATGAGTCCTTATAAAAACAGAGGGCGGGGGGGGGGGGAATGCAAATTCAAATCAGACCCCTACAGCCAAGAATGTAAAACAAATTAAAATTGATGACCCTCCTTCTCCAAGGGACATTGTCAGTGATTTGCCTATCTTTTACTCTTCAAACAGACATGAAGCCTTAGAAACAGGTCTAGAACAAGGCCTAGTATCTCAAGTAAGTATCTCCAGGGTTTTGAGACTTTTTAAGAAACTATTTGACAGGAAAGGGGAAAAAAAACAGCCAGACAATAATGAGCGATGTCTTAGAACATTTCAAAAACTATTTACTGAAATTTGGTAGAG
This sequence comes from Heteronotia binoei, assembly GCF_032191835.1. NCBI lineage: Eukaryota > Metazoa > Chordata > Lepidosauria > Squamata > Gekkonidae > Heteronotia > Heteronotia binoei. The sequence continues at coordinate 27,953,049 of NC_083241.1, forward strand.
AGTACTGTTCACTGACCTCACAAAACAGTAAATGAGATCTTTCAACAACTGAACCACATTTTGGCACAACTAGAACAGCTCAGTTAAAGTCCCAAAGCTCCCATGTAGGAGGCTCTAAGTTCTGCACCTTCAGAAGCCTTACAGAATAACACATCTGATGATTCAGAGAAGATGCTGCAGTCTACTAAGCCTATGAGAGGAAACCTGAGCAGAAATCTGCTTATGAAATGACATATCATCTGCAAAACAACCAGATAGCAATATATGTCTCAGAAAATGACCTAAACTATCGACGCTGGCAAAACAGGCATAATATCAAATATTCAATCAGCCAGCTTTTGAGAACAGTTTCATCTGATAAGATCTTATCGTTGAAAAGCTGGCGAAGTCATGGTCAGGGGTGAGACTGCTTCTCAGTTTCTTCCAGCCAAACATTCAGCAAATGTTATTAAAAATCCATAAATTTCTCTCACGGTTTGGATAAACAGTCACCAGATATCCTCCCATGAATACAAAACACAGACGACAGGCTATTTACTAGTGGTAGCTTAGAAGCAGTTTCCCCTAATAAGATTCTTAATAATTAGTCAAGACTACTCCATGAGCCACCTCATAAAACTGAAAAAGGGACGATAAAATCAAAATTTGCTCCAACACATCGAACAGGTAAGCTCAACAGAGAACCCAATAAGAGAATGGTCAACAGTACAATAGCTCGAACTTTCTTTCTTTCCCAACAAAAAACAGAAGCAGCAGAACAATGATTGACACTAGCTAAATACAGCAACGATTCAGCTCTTCACAAAGAAGAACCAACAGTGTCCCTGATACCAAGTAATTCATTGGACTGGACTGTTTTTCTTTCCCCCCATGAGGTAAAATATAAACTATCCTTCTGGTTAGCATCAAGGAAAAATACAAGTTGCTAATGTTATACTGGTTATTATCAAAACAATAAATACATTACTCAGCATCCTCTCCTACATAGCATCAAAGATTTTGGGAGAATGATATGGGACCACAATGTTCATATCATTGTACTGCTTCCAGATACTTGGAATATGACTGAAGTTGAATCTACTGGCCAAAGAGGACCCTATCAATTATAAGGTTTATAAAGTCACTCTGATTTTTGGAAGAACACAAGGGCTTATCCAATGAAGGAAAGTTTATAATCGAAGACTTTGTTTTAGAAGCTACTTAGGATGACTGTGTTTTAGAAGTGAGGCATTTTCAGTGTCCTAGGTGGTCAAATCCAGATAGCCCAATTAGTAGAACATTTGAATTTATAAATGTCATCAAAGAAACTTTCAACACAGATGGACCCATGATGTCCGTTTTGTTATGCCAGAACCAATTTAATGCGTTTTAAAGACTGAAATTACGGTCCCTCTCACAACATTGCTTTCCATTTCTCTGGTTATATTTTAACTTAAATTTTACCATAACTATAGCCACTAGGAGTTCTCAGCCACAAACACGTCATTTGGAAAAAAAAATCCACCTTAGTTGCTGTTATTCATAGCATTTCTTATATTTGCTATAAATGCGACTTTTAATATGGCAGGCTGTATATACAGTACTGTTATTTTGTAATACTCAACATTTTAAAATTTAATAAAGAAAGTAATATATGTATTTTTTTTAAATATAAGCTTGATCACTGCCCACCTACATGCTAAAAGTCACAATTTTCAGTGGCTCTCCGTTTTCCCCAGAGTCGTTCAGACACGGACAGAAGTAAGGGTAAAGCTTCTCCGCAAAAGTGTCCATGAAAGTGTAGATGTGAGTCAGATTCTCCGCATCGTAAAAGGACACCTGACCGCCCTCATAATCCAGGTACACCCCAATTCGACTAAACTTGCCGAACCGGGTGAGGAGGAGGGGAGGCACATCCACAGCCCTTAACTGGCTCTGGTTTCTTAGCTTGATAAGCCAGTGGCCAGCTTTAGGTGACAGGGGATAGTTGCCTTTACGGTTAATGCTCTCTTTGACGACTCCCAGAGTCCACTTGGTCTTCTTCTCCACCTTCACTTCCCAGTAGTGCTTCCCTGAAGCAAACCCTTCGGACCCCAGTACAGAAACGCTGCAGTCAAACCTCTCTGGTGTGTCTGGCAGAAACTGCTTTGAATCGTCATGTCTTACGCAGGTCAGGTCTCCAGAAAGAACCAGATTCGGGTGTGCTGTTGCAGGGTCGAGAGTCAAGAAGGAAATATCTGGTTAATGAAGAAGACAAAGAATGACTGGAGAAGGGGTCCTCAGCATGGTGCCTGCCCAAACCTTTCCTGGTGCTCATCGAGTGCTTTTAGAAAGTGGATAGGCCTAGGAGGGCCTCTTGAGTGGCCACCGGAAATCCAATTGGGCTGGGCAGATTAAAAGAACGTCGTTTCAGCAGCACCTGCCACCACAAGGATGTCTTTGATTCTTTTAATTCAGTGTATTTTTTTAAACAACCCCTCTTCTCCCCTGTACTCAAGTTTCCTCTGTGTATTTGGCTTCACCTCCTCTGGTAGCAACTTTGGGGTTGCACCTACCACCCTGTATCAGAATTCCAAAGGTACTCATAGGGTCAAAAGGGGCTGGGAACACCTGCATTAAAGTATAGGAAAGGAACTGTAAAATTGTGAATCAGGACTCTGTTGTGCAGTGCTTACAACTCCAGACTAGGACCGGGAAGAATAATAGAATCATCGAGTTGAGAAGGGACCTTCAGGGAGCCATCTAGTCCAACGCCCTGCAGTGTAGGAACTTCATAAATACCCCTCCCCACATACACACCCAGTGAGTGACTCTTGCTCAATACCCAGAAGATGGCAAAAAAAAAAAAACCCTTCAGGATCCATGGAGAAAAATTGCTTCCTGGCCCTTAAGTAGTGATCAGCATTTCCCTGGGCATGCAAGAAAGGGCCATGACGAGTAAGCACTGATGCAACCCTTCCTGCCCTCCTTCCCATAATCTGCCTAAGTTCATAGAATCAGTACTGCTGTCAGATGGCCATCTAGCCTCTGCTTTAAGCCTGAGCCCCTACGAGGGAATGACCGGAATATAAATAAATAAATAATAATAAAAACCTCCAAAGGAGAGCTCACCACCTCCCGAGGAAGCCTGTTCCACTGAGGAACTGCTCTATCAGGAAGTTGTTCCTAATGTTTAGCTCTTTTGATTTAACTTCAACCTGTTGGTTCTGGTCTAACCTTCTAAGGGCAACAGAAAACAATTCCTCACCATCCTCCATGTGATAGACCTTCAAGTACATGAAGATGGTTATCATGTCACCTCTCAGTCATCTCCTCTGCAGGCTAAACATAGGCTCCTTCAACCTTTCCTCTGCAGGCTCCTTCAACCTTTCCTCAAGGACTTGGTCTCCAGACCCCTCACAATCTTCGTTGCCCTCCTCTGGACGTGTTCAAGCTTGTCTATATCCTTAAATTGTGGTGTCCAAAACTGAATACAATACTCTAGGTGAGATCTAAATTCACTTCATATGATCTGGACACTATACTTCTGTTAACTGTATTTGCCTTTTTAGCTACTGCATCACACTGCTGACTCACATTCAGTGTATGGTCCACTAAGACCCCTAGATCCTTGTCACACATACTACTGTGAGACAAATCTCCCCCCATCCTATAATTATGTATTTGATTTTACCTACCTAAATGCAGAACTTTACATTTATCCCAGTTAAAATTCATTTTATTTGTTTAGCCAGTTTTCCAGCCTGTCCAGACCACCTTGTATCTTAACTCTGTCTTCTACCATATTTGCTACCCCTCCCACTTTAGTATCATGTGCAAATTTAATAAGCATTCCTTCTATTCTTTCATCCAAAGCAATTATAAAATGTTGAATGAAACAGGTCCCTGGACAGATCCATGAGGTGCTTGGCAGTTGTCTCCAAGAGGATGAGAAACTATTAAAAGCATTCTTTGCGTGGATTCAGATTCCACGTGACATGGATTCAAATCCCACTCAACCAAGAAACTTACTGTGTGACCTAGGGCTAGCTACTCTCAGCCTAACCCACCTCACAGGGTTGTTGTGAGGATAAAATGGACCAGGAGAGAGCCATACATCCTGCTGTGAGCTCCACAGAAGAAAAGTGGTTTAAAATGCATTACATAATAATTAATTTAGATTAAATTATGTCTTTTGCTCGAGTAGAATGACAGACATCTTTGCCCTGAAACTTCTTTTTCTGAGTTAAATGGGTGAGCTTGATTCCAATTCCATTGTCTTAATGAACAAGAGGAATCCCGGTAGATAGATTCAGGTGGGTAGCTGTGTTGGTTGGCTACAAGCATAGCCAGCTTCAAGAGGGGATTGGATAAACATATGGAGCAGAGGTCCATCAGTGGCTATTAGCCACAGCATATTGTTGGAACTCTCTGTCTGGGGCAGTGGTGCTCTGTATTCTTGGTGCTTGTGGGGGGCAAAGTGGAAGGGCTTCTAGCCCCACTTGTGAACCTCCTGATGGCACTTGAGGTTTTTCTGTGTTTGTTTTTGGCCACTGTGTCACACAGGGTGTTCGACTGGATGGGCCACTGGCCTGATCCAACATGGCTTCTCTTATGTTCTTATCAAAGCTGGAGTCCAGCAGCACCTTGAAGGCCAACAAAGTTTAATTCTGGGATAAGCTATCATCTGTATGAACACTTCTTATAGTTATAACATGGCTTTGCCTTTAATTCACTTTGGTTTAACTATGGATATCCAGGATCCTTACCTGGGTTAAGAATGGATTTCATTTCCTTCCACGCCATGTATTGCATTGGCCCTTTGAACTGTCCTTCGTTCAGAGTTCTCAAGACCAGCTCGCTCAGAGAGAACAGTTCTGCTTTCTTTTCCACCCTGCACAGACCATTAATGCACGCGACCATTAGCAAGCTGTGATAGTGTGTGTGTGTGGGGGGGGATTGTTCTCTAGAAAATATTCATTGTAGTGATTCAAATATTATTACTTGGTTAAAGAGCAGTTTCTGCCATTCAAGCATGTACCAAAGTGCTGTGAAATTGCTGTCTGTATTTTGAACAGGTCTCTTGTTTTAGGGGACTGACCATTCTGTACAGGAGCAGAGACTAGTAATAAAAGAACAGTAATTTTTGTCAATAGGAGGTAACTGTTAGGAAGCAGTTCCCTGATGGCTGCATTAAATATCCATGGGGGAGTCAGGAAAAGGTGAGCTCCCTCCCCCCAAGCTGAAGGCCTGAATGTGTGAATAAGCAGCAGGCTGAGTTTGTAATTGGAATGGCCAAAATAGAGAAATGAAAATCTCCTGTGGGGATGAAGTGCCAGAACCAAACAACTGAACAGGGCTATCTGACTGGAATCATGATGCTCAGCAGCACCAATTGACTGCTCGAGATACCACACCCTTAACCAAGAAGCCATTTGTCATTGCTGTGAATGCTGACTGAAGCAATCAAACATGCAGTCTCTCTCTCTGTGACTCTCTCTATGGATCTGAGGGAGGAGGAAGCCATCCAGATAAGTGTTAGTCTTCTGAACTTACCAGTTGGAGAAGTGGGGTAAGCATAACAGCATAAATGGCATTAAAGCAGCATAAGGACAGAATTTGAAAACACCTGCTATAGACATGCACTTACCAATCCATGAAGACCTCTATTTCCTGTAAGAGAAAAAGGAGAGAGGAGAAAGAAATCAGTTCACTGACTTTCTTTGTGGCCCCCAACCTTTTTGGCACCAGGGACCAGTTTTGTGGAAGACAGTTTTTCCACAAACTGGTGGGGAAGGGGGATGGCATTGAGGTTTTTGCTGCCACAGGCTGCTCTCAAACCACACCCTGTTTCTGCCCCCCATGGGGGTCTTTAAATGGGGCAAGACTGGGGCTATTTCTGCCAACTCCCCACTAGGTGGCCAGGTAGCAGAAGACCAATCTGCCTTCCCCTCCCATTTAAAGACCCCCATCAATCAGCTGATCAGCGAGGGTCTATAAATGAGGGATAGGCTAAAGTCACAGCAGTGCTGCCCCTTCTGCCAGCCCAGGATCTGGATGGACAAGAGGTGGTGTGGCCTCACTCCACAGCCTGGTTGCTAGCAGGCCACGGACTGGTACTGGTCCATGGACCAGTGGTTGGGGACCCCTGGAGCATATAACCTAGCAAATGAAGTGGCTGGTTTTTAGGGTGCCAAAAATGCAAATCTTTCCTCAAAACCCAAAGCACTAAATAAAGGCAAATGGCCATCCCTTCTGTTTGTCCTCTCTCCACCACAGCAACTGCTATTTGCTGGTATACTGCCTCCAAACATGGAGGTTCTGTTTGGCCAACCGTTTCCATTGACAGTTTGTGGACAATCCAACAATAAAACTTGATACAAAACTTGATACAAAGTCTGGGTTCTTTACTTTTAAGAAGTTAGCAGAATTCTGCTGGTAGAGCCGGGACTGAATGTGCCCCAGCGTATGCTTAGCATTCTGAGAGCGGTCTTCAAGTTGGTTTAGATTTGTCTGCATTTCCTGGAGGAGGATTTCACTCTCTTCCTTTAACTGTTTGATTAGTATTTTCTCCTTGCCGTGAAGAAACTGATGCAGTTTTAGGAATTCCAACGAGATGTGGTATTGAACTTGCAACTTGTTCTCCTGGAAAAACACATTAGGAAATATATTAGGCATGAAATATATTTGGTGAAGAGAGTAACAAGCATATATTTGCTTTTTGGTAGTTAATCTATTACCTATCTTGTAGAAATTCTGAGACAGCAAAATTTGCATTGCAGACAACAAAACTGAGTTTGGTGTATATTTCCTACATCCTACAATGGGTACAATCAAGAAAAAGTTAAGGTTTTCTAATATGTTTATTCTTATTGGACTCCATTTGCACAACTGCAAATTTGGCAAGATTCCTTCAATCAGTTTTGCAAATTACTGGTGGCTTAGCATGGGTTGCATATAGATTTGTATGTGATTTAGGTATACTGGGACTCTGAAAACACAGTAGAAACAGTGATGCCCTTTTATCATATTGATTTAAAAGTGGCATGAGGCCAAACCACTCTTGATGCTGGGAATTTGTTTGGATCCCCAGATGTGTAATAAAAATTGCCAAACAAAACAAAACAGCCATGGAGGGAGCCTAATAAGGATTAGGACTGCAATGTTATCTTTATTGTGTCTGTCTTTTTTTCACTTCCTGGGTGGCATTTAAAAGCAGTCCTGGAAGAAGCATTTGTGATTGGCAAAACAGGGAGCGGTGTGGTGGGGGGAACCTGAGGGTCTCCAAGGAGGAAGCGAAGTGGACTGCCGCTTTGGTTCTTGCCATCCTATACAAGATATTTAACAGTTCCTCATTCTGCTAGGACATTTGCTCTGGCTCATCTCAAATGCTAACCCTTCTGTATTGTATGGAAGGTTTTGTAATATTTTGTAATATTCAGATCATCTTTGACCTTGTGGCCTGGGTAAGATTGATACTTTATTTCATAAAATTCTGGAAATACTTCCTTTTATACTGTTTTTAGGAATCAATGGATTTTACCCCTTTTACCATGTCTATCATTCAATAACTTGCAAAGGGATGTTATTCCGTATGTTATGCTTAACGCAAGAGCCACATGGAATAGTGTCAGATGTTTGAGAGCTGCAAGAAGGGAAGGGAGGACAGAAAAATTGAAAGAAAGGTGGAAAGAAAGCAAATAAATGGGGGGGTGGGGAGAGGTGGAAAAACTTTAAATGCCTTCTCCAAGCTGCTGGTTGGCTTGGCAAAGTGATTTAAAGAGACAAATGCTCTCTCCAAGCTAGCTGACAGGGTGGTGGGGGCTTCGAGAGCCACACAATATGTGTGAAAGAGCCACAGTTTGGCCACCTCTGTGCTAGACAGTGATTTGAATAGAATCTTATCAGTTGCTAAATTTCTGTCCATCATAGTTTCCTTCAGAACCCAAAGGAGTACATTTTTAGTCATTTCTCAAGATCTATTGAAGCTCTGGAAAGAAAGAAGTATTTAGAATTTCCCTAGTAGCTAACTAGGAGCCAATGCTGTTGGTAGAATATCAGAATACACATGCTGCTCACACTATATTCCAAGCAGCCAGTCCTAGATAACAAGGGGAACAACAAACTAACAGAATCAGTACTGGGGACTCCTGTATTGATGTTACCCACTTTATGGTTAGAAATCTTTTCCTCTTGAGTGTTCTTCAACATCTCTAGATCCACTAAGATGGACCTCAGCTGAATTCTCTTGGAGATCAGTTTTTCCTGCAGAGAAAATGCCACAAGGGTTATTCTGGGAGGTATCCTGGGAAAGTGGTCTCCCTTCTTGTTATCTAGGACTGGCAGCAGCTCTCCAGGGTCTCAGGCTGAAAGTCTTTCTTATTGCCTACTGCCTGGTCCATTTAACCGGAGATGCCAGGGATTGAACCAGGGATCTTCTGTATGCAAAACAAAGGTTCTTTCCATTGAGCCACAGCCCCCTCATAGGTCACCAGCTTGTTTCCATTTTTAGAAGATAACAATATGTGGGGACTCTTCAAAACAACCTACTCTAGGAAAGGATGCAAGTTCTCTAAATGCTGAGATTTGAGTGCCAGGAAGCAGGGATTATCGCTCAGCAAAAAAATACCTCAAATCATTCAGCTATGGTTTTGGCATGATTTATCATTATTTGCAAAGGGGCGAATCAATAGGAATCCTCTTTTCACAAAAGACCTGCAAATACTACTGCACCTGTGTTGACAACAGATAGTTTCTCTTTCTCTCAAATGTTAAAGCTCCATTCAGTGCTTTATGAGGGGAGACTGATACCCACATATAAGGTTGCATTTATTTCCACCCATTCTCCTCAGCACTTGGGAGAACTCCCCAGAAAGGCATCACACAATACCAGTGAGCACTACCCCTAGGGCTTTTTTTGTGGCAGGAACTCCTTTGCATCTTAGGCCACACTCCCCTGATGTAGCCAATCCTCCAAGGCTCTTAGTACAGGGCCTACTGTAAGCTCCAGGAGGATTGGCTACATCAGGGGTGTGTGGCTTAATATGCAAAGGGGCTCCTGCTACAAAAAAAGCCCTGACTACCACACACAAAAAAGTTTATACACAGACCCCATTAATTCAGTTACAAATCAACATGGCACAATGGAACTTTCCTGCATTCCCGTTCCTGCTGATGCACCCTTCTACTTGCTTGCCTTCCCACTGCCCGTGCTGTTGCCTGAACCACCTGACACTACCAACGTGCACCACTCACATGCCCTTCCTTAATGACCCTGGGCAGTTGGAAGCACGGTTACAGGCAGCAGGGGGGAATGAAATGGACAAGCTTACAAGAATCTTAAAAGAACAAGACTTAGAGAAGTTCAAAAATGAGTGGGGAAAGTTTCAAAAGTGCATTGAAAAACAATGGAACGTTAAAGGATATTTGGCGATTTTTGACGATGGTTAATCTCTAAAGAAACTTTATATGGATTATAGTAAAAAAGTGAGATCATTGGACTACATCTTTTTCGTTTCTTTGTTAATGACTAAAGGACTTTTATGAAGATGGTTTATAATTATAATCTATGGGGGGGGGTTTCTATGAAGTAAGATTCTTTAATAGATAAGTTTATTACTTTTTTAACAATTTAAATAAAATGCACTGCCAGGGGTCACCAAAAGGGGGGAGGGACGGAGAAAATGTAATATATGTGTATTAACTTTTAATAACAAAGGATAATGTACTATTACAATATGTTACAGTATAATAAATTGTTTTAAATGCAGGCAGCAGGGGGATGTGTGTGAACAGGGGGATCAGCAGCAGGGTGTGTGAACACGAGGATCAGCAGCACAGGCCCTGCACTGAAGCCCACTGATCGACACAAAATGCTGCTGCTGGGGGCGGGGATAGGAAACCCTGGGGAATGACAAAGAGGTGGGCAGAGAGAGATAGAGGAATCAGTGGAAACTGCCACTTTGGCCTGCGTCCACTCCAGGTATCTGAGCTGCCCTTTGTGTTTTCAGTTACCGTATAGATCTGCACAGCGTCTGGGATGAGGAGGAACTGGGTGCTTTGGTCGTGGGGCTTCTGAGCTTCTCTGCAGCTGAAGCAGGCAAGTTTCTTCTCCGTCTTCCAGTAAAGCGTCACTGGTTCATTGTGCTCCAAGCATTTCGGCTGGACGCTCGCCAGATGATAGCCCTTGAGCTTCTTCTCCACCATCTTCTGCAGCACAGTGTTCTCGATGTACTTTTTCTCTGAAAACCTCGTCTGGCATTCTGGGCAGACGAAGCCCCCCCTTTTTAGCCATATGTTCTCAATGCACAGTTTGCAGTAGTTGTGGCCGCAGGGCAGGATCATGGGCTCTCGGAAGAATTCCAGACACAGAATGCAGGTGAGCTCCTTGGAGTAATCTTCCCTTTCCACCTCCCACGAGGAGTAAGATGAGCTGCCGAAGACGGGGCTCGGCTCTCTTTCGGGGCCAGAAGTTATCGTGGTAGAAGAAGAAGGGTCTCTGCTGGTGGAAGAAGACATTGTAGTGCCAACGTTCACCTTGACAACATCCTGACAGAAGAAAAAGCATCAGAATGAGACTTCCATTCTTCCCACGAGGCACAGATGCTGAGACATCAGAAAGGCGGTGCAATAGCTCTGTGGAACTGTAAAATACCTAGCTCCCACTGAAAGTCTAAACAGGGATGCCAGCCTCTAGGTGGGGCCTGGGGAGCCCCTGGGATTACAGTTCCCCTCCAGACTACAGAGATCAGTTACAGAAAATAGATGCTTTAAAGGGTGGGCTCTATTGCATTGCTCCTCGCTGCAGTCTCTGTCCTCCCCAGGATTCACACCCTAATCTCCAGGCAACCCAACCCCACTGGTGGCCAAGGGAGACCTGGTGACTCTAGCTCAAAAGCCTGCATCTCATGGACAAGGCTGGAGTACCGCCATACCTGGAGGTGCAAAAATAAATAAATAAAATTGCAGCTTTCTAAATTAGCTCAAGGAGGGAAAACAGCATGGTACAGATCAGGGGTGGTCTTTCACACATGATGTGTGGCTCTCAAAGCCCCCACCACCCCATTGGCCAGCTTGGAGAAGGCATTTAAAGTTGCTTTCTTTCCACCCCTCCTCCCCCCACCTACCTACCTACCTTCCTTCCAGCTCTCAAACATCTGATGTTAATGTTTTGCAGCTCTCAAGCATCTAACATATATTCTATGTGGCTCTTGCGTTAAGCAAGTTCAGCCACCCCTGGTACAGACAGATTTAACCAGATCTTGGAAGCTAAGCAGGGTTGGTACTAGGAAGTGAGGCCACCAATAAAGATTTTTGCAGAGGAAGGCGATAGCAGATCACCTCTGCTTCTCACTTTTCAAAAGCACCTGGCTGCAATTGCCACGGGTCACCTGCGATTTGACAGCGCTTCACACACAAGACAAAGAATGGTATGTAGAGGACTGAGAATGTGCCATGTAATGTGGTCACTGAGAGAAGCAGAACAGAAAAGGGGAGGGGGAGGAAACTTGCTCATGCCCTGCAGAGTTTATAGAATCCTGGAGGGGAAAAGAAATTTATGATAACCCTGACCCTGTCTTTTCTATTTCTTACACTGAATCTAGTCATTATTTTGTTCTGGTGTTTTTTTGTTTCACTTTTTCTTTTCATACATGCTGTGTTAAAAAAACCTTAATAGAATTTTTAAATACAAGGAGAGGAGTTCCAGTTGCGGCTCTCCTACTTTAAATGATGATAGCAAAACTCCCCTTAGGTCTTTCCAGTCCTAAATACATTTCACCTAGCAGCAGCATGGCCAAATCTCAACATGATGCTGGCAAAGTCAAAGAACTCACTGTGGCACGTTACACAAACATTTAAACTTGGCTGCTACCCAGAGCAAAGCAATTCTGCTCGCGCTTCCTTAGCGTGCCAGCACAAGACCTGTCTGGGCTACTACTCTCTTGCATGATAAGCTAGGGTTGCCAGTCTCCAGGTGGGGCCTGGAGATCTCCTGGAATAACAACTGGCATACAAATGGCCGAGATCAGTTCCCCAGTCGAAAATACCTTGCTGAGGTCCCACCCCTCCTCACACCAACCCCCTAAATTTCCAGGGATTTCTCAACCTAGAGCTGGCAACGTAGGGTTGCCATCTCAGAAGTGGAAAATCCCTGGAGATTTTGGAGGTGGACCCTGAGGAGGGCAGAGTTTGGGGAAGAACGGAACTTCAAGGTGGCATAACGCTGAGAGGCGATATGCTGACTCCTCCTTCTGTGTAGCGGTTGAACGTGAACAGTACACAAAGGTGGCACAGAGACAAGCAAAAGGTTCATTGCCTAGGCTTGGCAGCTGCCAGCCAAAGCCTGTAGAGCTCCTGGAATTGCAATATATCTCCAGTCCACAGAGGTTGGTTCCCCTGGAGAAAACCGCAGCTTTGGAGGGTGAACTCAGTGGCATTATAGCCCACTGAGCTCCCTCCCCTCCCCAAACCCTGCTCTCCTTAGCTCCACCCCCAAATCTCCAGGTATTTCCTAACCTTGTGGCTCCTCTGAATAGGGCTCGTGGTTTACATTGGTTATTCCAGCACCCACCCCTCCCCATGTCTTGATTGATTAGCCCATCACACCAATGCTGCCCATAAACTTTTTAAGATCTGTAGTGAATCAAGGCTCCTCCCTTCTTCTGGAGCTCAGCTGTCGAAGGAAGGAAGGAAGGAAGGAAGGAAGGAAGGAAGGAAGGAAGCTGGCACATCTTCTGGGGACAAGGCAAGAAGCAAGGGCCTCATGGGGCTTCAAAGTCTGGCTTATTAACATCAAATCCAACTTTTCTCCCCAATGGTGACTTGATGGGCTTTAGGGCACCATTCTCCCTCCTTTTTCTCCTCACAACAACCACCACCCTGTGAGGTAGGTTCAGCTGATAGACTGACTGGCCCAAGGTCACACCACAAGCTTTCCTGGGAGAATAGGGTTTTCCAGATCCTGATCTGACACTTGAACTCCCAGGTGTTCCCCGCTGCCACCTGTCTCCAGAATGTCCCGATGATCATTTGTGTCCTTGGCTGATTCTTATTCACTGACCTCTTTTATTGAATCCATGGCTCTCGCACCAGCCCCTGTACTCTTTCCAGCACACCACATTGGCCAGCTGCGGAGACTGCAGCCAGAAATTTCCTGTTAGGAGGGCAAATGTTGTGTTAAGTGGGCAGTTTAGGACAGTGGAGAGTAGCCCATTACCTCTTGATATGCATACCGAACAATGTTAACAAGTAAGAGACAACACACATTTTCAGCATCGTAACACCTTCTCCAGTCTGCCTGATTTTATAAATCTCAGTGAATAAAGCAGAATAAAAATTAAAGCATACTGACCATTAGAGAACTGGGTTACCACTCCCCCCTTTTCAGCCTATGGAATAATTAAAAGGAGAAGTCGGCGTGACTGGGCACAAAATTTGTCTATGACTGCATCCATAAATGCAATTTGTGAATGATTTCTCATAACCTAGGAAATGAGAACAGAGAGCAGAGCGGATCCTATTCTCAGCAGAGGGGAGGCAAAAGGAGACGATCTGGTCAAAGCGACCCATCAACTCCCACACATCCGGCTTCCTGGCCCATTGCTCCTAGGGTGATGGCAGGAAAGCCCCCCCAGAGTATTCCCGCCCCCCACGTGTACCCGAGGGAGCCAGGCCAGGGCCCAGCCACGGCCTTGCAGACAGGTGTCGTGAAGGTGTTGGGAGTGAAAGATGCCACTGACCCACCTCCCTGCGCTCAGAGCAGAACCCAGAGGATTGTGCTACTCAGCAAGGATGCCTCCATGCACCCCACGGAACTGGCTTTCAAGGAAGGCCGCCTTTCAAGAAGTGCAGCCCTGCAGAGGGGCTCCCTCTGGGCCAACTGTGTGTCGTGGGGGCGGCAGGAAGGGGGGAAGTAGGGGAGGCAAAGAAGCATTGAAGTCCAGGCAAGAAGCAAGAGCGCCAACTGTAACATCACAGGGCCCTGGATGGCAGAGCAATGCGGAGCAGCATAAGGGCGGGCGGCAAAGAGGGAAGCACTAGGGTTGCCAGGTCCATTTCAAAAAATATCTGGGGACTTTGGGGTTGGAGCCAGGAGCAAGGGTGTGACAAGCATAATTGAACTCCAAAGAGAGTTCTGGTCATCACATTTCAAGGGACTGCACATCTTTTAAATGCTTTCACTTCATTTGGAAGTAATGAAGGATGGGGTGCCTTCTTAGGGGGCTCATAGAATTAGACCCCCTGGGTCAATCCTTTTGAAACTTACTGGATACTTTGGGGAGAGGCACTGGATGCTATGCTACAAATTTGGTGCCTCTGCCTCAAAAAAGCCCCCCAGACACCCACGGATCAATTCTCCATTGTACCCTATGGGAATCGGTCTCCATAGGGAATAACTGAGTGCCCCGAAGACACCCTGAAGCGGGAGGAGGGCCTCCAAACCCGGGGATTGGAAGCGGCCCTTCCCCCCGCCTCACCTCCCTCCTTTTTTGTGTGACCGATGATGATGCGAGCCGAGCGGCCCCTTCTAGCGCTGGGCAGCCACCGCCGATCCGCAGAGGCGCGGGAGAAACACCCACGCAGAGACTAGCCCGCCAAAACGTCCTTCCACCAATCAGAGCCGGCCCTGAGATGACGCCCCGCAAGTGAGGGAGGGGGGAAAACCCCTCCTCGTGGCTCGGCGCCTGCGCAGTGGAGTCCTCCGTAACTGTCCAACGGTTCCCTTCCTCCCGAAGCGTCAACCGGCGACGCGCGTGCGCGACGGTTTCTTCTCGGCTGCTGCGAGGAGGCTCTTGAAGTAAAAAGGAGGAGGATCCAAACGAAGGTTTGGGTCTCTCTTTGCTGTTTTTTTTGAGACCTGGAGGCCGGGGCTTATCTTTCTCCATAGGACCCGCAGAATGGGCGCAGGATACTGTCCCGAGCTCCAGTCTTCTCTGCTTTGAGGACCAAACTGGGAGCCCTCTGCCTCAGTTTCCTTCCACAGATTCTGTTTTTGTTTTTATAATTACTTCATGTATATCCTGCCATCCTCCCTGGTGGGAACGCTGAATGGCTTGCATTGTCCTCCGTTCTACCCTCACAACCACCCTTCGAAGTTGCTGAGGCTCTCTGAGAGTCTGTGACTGGCCCAAGGTCACCCAGCGAGCTTCCACAGCAGACTAGGGCAGGGGTGTCAAACTCATCTGTTATGAGGGCCGGATCTGACATAAATGAGACCTTCTCCAGCCAGGCCGGACCGTGTTGGGCGGGGCCATGTGTGTACAGGTTTAAGATCAGGTAGCAGAGAGATAAATTTTTTGAAGGGCACAGACAAACACAAAGATTTTTTAAAATACTAAATAAAACATACTTAAAACATTAGCACTTGTTAAAGGTGCTTTCTTTGTATTTCTCCCAGGGGATCCAGGGAACTGGGAAAAGGAAGCTCTGGCGCTTTCCCTCCCTCCTCAGGGGACCAGGAGGCAAAGGAACCTCAGCCAATGGAGAAAATCAAGGTTTTGCTTTATAGCTCCTGTGTGAATGAGCAAGCCTGGCAAAGCAAGCTGAGACGCAGAAGGAAGCAAAAGAGAGGAAGAAGGAACCAGACAAGAGCCAGTTGCTCGGGGGCCTGATAGGAACCCTCCAGGGGCCTGATTCGGCCCCAGGGCCACATGTTTTGACACCCCTGGACTAGGGCTTGGAACTGAGAGCCAGTTTGGTGTAGTGGTTAAGTGTGGGGACTCTTATCTGGGAGAACGGGGTTTGATTCCCCACTCCTCCTTTTGCAGCTGCTGGAGTGGCCTTGGGTCAGCCATAGCTTTCACAGGAGTTGTCCTTGAAAGGGCAGCTGCTGTGAGAGCTCTCTCAGCCCCACCCACCTCATAGGGTGTCTGTTGTGGAAGGTAAAGCAGATTGTGAACTGCTCTGAGACTCTGAGTTCAGAGAGAAGGGTGGGGTATAAATTTACAGTTTTCTTTGAGTTGGACCCTCTAACCACTCCGCCACACTTGATTGGGTCTTGTAAAGCTACAAAAACGATTGTTGGTTGCAGGGGTCATTTTGTAGGGGAAAAAAGATGCAGGAGCTCAGTAGCAGATCTTATTTGCATGTGCCCCAGGATCTGTGTGCAGCGGGGAAAGAACGCCCCCCCTGGCTGGAGGTTCAGGAGCTGCACTCCTGTGAGCTCCTGCTGAATTCAAACCCTGTTTGGTTGTAAGGATCATCAGGAGATGCAAGCATCCCAAACTAACCGCTGGCCTCCTCTGGTGCCTGGACTGCATAGACCTAAACAGCAGCCCTCTACAGTGCCAGATAAAAAGCTGAGTCTCTTTGTGCATTTGGTTGGGAGACATATTTCTGTCCATCTCTGTGCCCACTGGGGTTGGGAGGTCGTTTGCAAGGTTCCCCTCTTGACTCCTCCACAGGCATCAACCCTGTGAGTAGAGCAGCCCCCATGGGTGTTGTGGTTAGGGTGCCAGACTAGGATATGGGAGACTCTGGTTCAAATCTCCATTTGGCCATGGAAGCTCACTAGGTAGGTGACCTGTCTCAGCCTAATCCAACCTCATAGGGTTGTTGTTGCAGGATAAAATGGAAGAACAGAAAACAATGGTGGAAACTGCCTTCCCCCCACCTTGTGTTTGATAATCACAGCCTCATATGCACACAGATTGTGAATTCCCACAATATTACCTCTCTGAGAAGTCACAGACAATATTCCTCACTACACACACACACAAACCACAAGGGTTCCTAAGGTTGCCAAGCTCCAGGTAGTGCAGAAACAGACTATGCACTGAAAAAATGCAGTAATGTGCAAATTTGCTGTCTTGAAGCACTGAAAATGTATACTTGTCAAGACCTTTTACAATGTATCAACACATATAACTGTATAACAATTACAATAGCCACACTCCAAGGTTCATACAGGCAACATCTACTTAAGACCTGGTGCTCTAACACTCCTTTGTAAATTTCAATGTCCAGAACAAAGTCTTAATCAATATTGATCTGGAATCATGCACCTTGAGGAATTTCAACAAAAGTCCACACAAAGAGAGAAAGAGAACTTGCCTCTTCCAGAATTTAAGGCAGTTTCGATGCTCTTCTTCTGCTCAGTCTCTCATACACATCATTTCTAATTGAGCTATTATAACACAAAAATACACTATAAAGACACCAGATGTCCTTTTTTGAACTTTCCCCTACTGAACATACCTAAAGTTAATTTTAAAACTTAGCGCATGTAGACAATTTTATACCAGGGCTAAGATTATTTTGTAAAATTAGCTAAATGGAAAATTTTGTTGCTGTTATTCAGAGAGGGCTAATATAAGCATTCTTGTCAAACTAACTGCTCTTCTCCACTTTCACAATTAGGAAGAGACAGACAGATGACAGTCCTGCTTTAATTCTCAAGACAGATCCCAGCATTAAGTCCAGGAATGCTAGTTGACCTTCTATCTATAAATCCTTCTGTTTGTAAATCTGGAGCAGTTTACCCACTGTGTAGAAGACAGGAATTGTTGGGTTCCAATATTATAGCCATCTGACCTGATAAAGGACACTGAAAAGATGACTGGAAACGCATCTTATTCATCTTCAGCTCAAAATAATTTTTTAATCATATCCAGACCCACAAATTGAATGAACATGAACTTTTTATGAACTGATTTTGAGATGTGTGGGATCTAGGACATGACAGATATGAAGGAACTTTAATTGTGTACTGCTGATTAATTGTATATTGCTCTGTGAAAGTGATTTAAGACACCCAAGGGTGTTTCCCAGTTAAGCGGAGCTGTTGCCACCAGCTCCACATAATGGTACTTTATAAGAGTTTTCTATTAAAGATTATATAATATGTATAAAAGTAAAGGTAAATGTAATCCCCTTTGCAAGCACCAGTCGTTTTCGACTCTGGGGTGACGCATCATGATGTTTTCACAGCAGACTTTTTACAGGGTGGTTTGCCGTTGCCTTCCCCAGTCATCTAGACTTTCCCCCCAGCAAGCTGGGGACTCATTTTACTGACCTCTTTCACACATATTGTGTGGCTCTCAAAGTCCCCACCATTCTGTTGGTCAGCTCGGAGAAGGCATTTCTCTCTTTAAATCGCTTCTCCAAGCCAGTTGGTGGTTTGGAGAATGCATCCAGAATTAAAGTTGCTTTCTTTCTACCTCTCTCCCCCTCCTTCCCCTATCTATTTTCCTTCCTTCCTTCCTCCCTCCCTCCCTTCTTGTCTTACAGCTCTCAAACATCTGACAATGTATTGTGGCTCTCAAACATCTAATGTGTATTCTATGTGGCTCTTAAAATTAAGCAAGTTTGACCACCTGGTGTAGCAGCTCAACAGATTCAAACCATAAGAAGCTTGATCACAGCCCATCTACATGTCAGAAGTCACAATTTTCAGCAGATCCCGAAATGCCCTGAAGTAGTTTAGACACAGAAGTAAGGGTAAAGCTTCTCTGCAAAAGTGTCCATCAGGGTGCAGGTGTGAATGAGTTTTCCCATGTCATAAAAGGACACTTGACCTCCCTCATAATCCAGGTACACCCCAATGCAACAAAGAGTGCTGGGCAGTATGAGGCAGTGGGGAATCATATCCACAGCCTTTAACTTACCCTTGTTCCTTAGCTTTATAAGCTAGTGGCCAGTTTTTGGCAACACTGGACGTTGCCTTTATGGTTAATGCTCTCTTTTATGACTCCCAGAGTCCACTTGTTTTTACATTTCTTCGCAATCTCCACTTCCCAGTAATGCTTCCCAGATGCAAACCCTTTGTATCCCAGGACTGAAAAGCATACGTGGAACCTCTCTGGCATGTCTGGCAGCAATTGCTTTGAAATGTCATGTCTTACACAGGTCAAGTCTTTGGAAGGAACTTGGTTCAGATATGCTGTGGCAGGCTGTGATAGTGTGTGTGTGTGTGTGTGTGTGTGTGTGTGTGAGGGGGACAAATTGTTCCCTAAAAAATATTTGTTGCAGTGATCCAAATATTATTACTTGTTGGTTAAACTTAAAGGGCCATTTCTATCATTCATGCATGCACCAGAGTGCTGTTAAATTGCTATCTGCAATTTATGCCTCTCATTTTAGAGGATTGGCCATTCCATACAGGAGCAAAGACTAATGATGAGTTTTGTCAATTGGAGGTAACTGTTAGGAGGCGGGGCAGTCCCCTGATGGCTGTGTTAAATATCCATGGAAGAGCTAGGAGGTGAGCTGCCTCCCTGACTGAAGGCCGGAGGCAGGTGTTTCAATGTGTGAATAGGCAAAGTCAAGCACAAATACTGACAACTGACACATAGCTAAATGTATAAGCCAAATCGCAAGTATACTTTAAAAATTATTTACCTCTGCAATATGTTAAATAAATCCTGTTCAATTTATTAATTGAGTAATTAATAATAAAGGCTTAATTGAATCTTGTATAGTATCTTGTTATTATTTCTCAGCAATGTACAAATTCTTTTCATCCTTTTACACTTATTACTCATTCAACAACTGTATAGAAAAATCTCCACTTGGTCAATTCTATAATGAAAGGTCCAGTAACAATTTGCAAAAATAGTAATTTCCAAAAAAGTTTCTAAAAAATTCTCTTTCATACCCTTTTCAGGGGTACCCCCACCCCGATGCAGCGTCTAAAATTTGGACTTGCAGCACTTGAATAAGATGCCATCAGGATTTGTATTTTGTTTTTAGCTGAATTGATTTTATTTGTTTAATGATTATATTTTATATATTGTTGTATGTTGCCTAGAACCCAGCACTGGCTGGGATAGAGGGATCCAGCAGGTGGAATAAATAATAATAACAACTTTCAAATTTGGTCAAAATGCATAGAGGTGACTGTTTTCTTTAATGGGGTTTCAAGATAAATCACACCTTTCAATATCTTCATTAGATAGTCTTCCTCAGAAGAACATTGGATTCAACATATCCAAATGATAAACACCAATCTCCAGCTCTATAAAAGGGCAAAAGCTCCAGAGCTTTCATGTGCATGCACACTTCTTCAGATAGTTTGTGAATGAATGAACTTTGTACACAGCCAACTCATAGCTTGTTTTCTGCACTTCTGCAAGGAAGCCAGTTGCTGTAACAATTAGCATTAATGATGGGTTAGATGCTACCAATGTGTTGGAACACACTTTATGTTAGTCCTGCTACATTTTGTTCCTGTGGATAACTGTCACCCCAGCTGACTCCTGCTTCTGCACAGCAACTGGATGTGATCAGTACACAAAGGTGCCACGCAGACCAGCAAAAGGTCCATTACCTGGGTTTGCCAACCTCTAGCTGGGATCTGCAGATCTGGAATTACAATAGTTCTCCAGTCCACAGAAACCAGTTCCCCTGGAGAAAATAGTAGCTTTGGAGGGTGGACTCTTTGGCATTATAGCCCACTAAGCTCCCTCCCCAAACCCTTAGCTCCACCCCCAAATCTCCAGGAATTTCCTAACCCAGACTTGGCAACCCTGTTGCCCCTTTGAATAGGGCTTACATTTCACATTTGACTTTACTTTTGTCAAAGGAAGGATGGAAACTGGTACATCTTCTGGGAAAAAGATCAAACAGGAGAGGCCTCATGGGACTTCAATGTCTGGGTTATTCATTAGAGTTATATCCTGCTTTTCTCTCCGGTGGAGACACTTATGGCACTATTCTCCCTTCTTGTTCTCTTCACACCAACCCAGTGAGGTGGGTTGGGCTGAGAGAGTCCAAGGTTACACCGCAAGCTTTCATGGGAGAATAGGGACTCCAACCTGGGAGAAATGTCCCGTTGGGGAGCAGCATTTTTGTTGTTATTAACTGAATAGTTTAGCACAGGAGTGCCAACCTCCTTTGTTATGAGGGCCGGATCTGACATAAATGAGACCTTGGAGGGCCGGGCCATGTTAGGCCGGACCGGGCTGTGTGTTCCCATTTAAGATTAGGCTACAGAGATGGAAACTTTATAAAGGACACAATCATAATTAAAATTTAAAACAAAAAACAAAACCTTAAAACATGCGCCCTTGTTGGTCTTAAAGGTGTTCTTTGTATTTCTCCCATGGGATCCAAGGAACTGGGCAAAGGAAGCTCTGGTTCTTTCCTTCCCCAAGGGACCAGAAGTGTGAGGAGCCTCAGCCAATAGAAGGAAGAGAGGCTTGACTTAGTAGCTCCAATGTGCAATTGAAAGAACCTGGCAAAGCAAGCTCTGCCTCCCCCTCCTTCCTCCCCAAAGGAGGAGCCCCAGTCAATGGAGAAAATAGGGGGTTTGCTGCAGAAGGAAGCAACAGAGAGGGAGAAGGAAGCAGATGACAGCCAGTTGCTCAGGGGCCTTATAGGAGCCCTCTGAGGGCCTGATTCGACCCCCAGGCCAATGCTTGACACCCCTGGTTTAGCATGATGGAGAGCAGCCCATTATGGTCTGTACAGAATTGACATTTTTATAATAAAGTCAAGTGGTATATCACACAAAATGTTTCTTATTACAAAGATATTTACATGTAGAACATATTGAGCACTCTTTTTCTCTCTTGGGGTATTTTTTGTTGAAACAATGGTGACATCAGGGTGTGTGGCCTAATGTACATATGAGTTCCTGCTAGGCTTTCTCCCCAAAAAAAGGCCCTGCATATGTGTAATATTTGTTCACATCTTGCGGCTTTCAAACATCTATATGGCTCTTACATCAAGTGAATTTGGCCACCCCCATATTAGAGTTATGCATGAGCTCACTCCTTGACATTTTTTGTTCCCCCCCTCCTCCTGTATCCACCACCCCGTGTCAGATTTGAAAAGGTGCCCAGTGGCTGAAAAAGTTTGGGACCTCTGGATTCAAGTGCAGGACCAGGATTCCAGTGTCTACTCAGGATCAAACCTCACACAAAATGGGGCCAGTTACTTTCAGCCTAACCTACCCCATAAAGTGGTTGTAAAGAGAAATGGGGGGGACCCATTTATGTTGTGCTGAGGTTGTTGGAGGAAGGGTGAGGTAAACAGCTTAGGCTTCGAAGCCTTGCTGTAACATTCCCCCAGCAGCTGAAAATTGAAATAGCACCCCTGGTAAGTGAGTGTAAGAAACAAGTGGATGATACTGGTCTTGATATGGGATAACCACTTGAACAAGAGTTGTTCTCTATTGCTGTAGACCCTAATGGCCAGTCAACATTATTAACAAATCTCAAGGCAGGCGATTAATCATGCCAGAACATGGGAGGTATCACAATAGTAGGAGCTTCCCCAGGTGAACAGATCACAAAAGCTGGGAATAACAGTCCCCATTAAATGAGCAAAGGGAAAGGTTAGGGAATGATTTTTTGGTACCAGTGGAAGAAGGAATCATATATATCATATAAATCACTGACCACCATTTGTGCAGCCTCCATGACTGGCTGTTGACACCATGTGGGTGGACACATCTCATTGTAAAAGGGGAGGGGCTGCTATGGTATAGCATTTGTTTTGCATGCAGAAGGTCCCAGGCTCAATCCTCAGCATCTCAAGTTAAAAGGACCCTGGAGAGCTGCTGCCAGTCTGAGTAGACTTTGAAGGACTAAGGGTCTGATTTAGTATAAGGCAGCTTCACGCTAGTGAGACCTTATGAATGCAAAGCAGAGGCTCATCCACTGAGCCAGTCACCCCGACCCCCCAACAAGGCCATCTAAACAGGCAGCAAGTGTGAAGGTTGCCAACCTCCAGGTAGTACCTGGCGATCTCTAGCTATTACAGTTGATCTCCAGACAATCAAGTTCAGTTTGCCTGGAGAAAAATGACTGCTTTGGAGAGTGAGCTCTGTGGCATTATACCCCGTTGAGTTTCTTCCCTTTCCCAGGATCCACTTCCAAAATCTCCAGGTATTTTCCAATCCAGAACTGGCAACCCTAGTGTGAGTTCACTACAAGGTTTCATCAATCGCAAGTGTCTGTGGTGTAGGGTTGCCAGCTCCAGGTTGGGGAATTCCTGGAGACTTTTTTGGGGGGAGGGGGAGTCTAGGGAGGCCAGGGTTTAGGGAGCGACCTCAGCAAAGAGGTCATAGAGTTCACCTTAAAAAACAGCCCTTTTCTCCAGGGGAGCTGATCTCGTTAGTATGGAGATTAATTGTACTCCTGAGATATCTCCAGCCATTACCGGGAGGTTGTCAACCCTATGGTCAAGAGAAGCCCAGCGTGTATAGCCGGAAGTCGTTTCTCAGAAAGGGACACCGTAGAGTTAGCCACCGCCCCAATCCAAGACGGCACTTCCCGTTTTCGCCGCTATTTTTTAATCGGAAGTGCGGGCTCTACGTCGCTCTAGCTATGTCCTTTCCTGTCTCTATAGCTTGGGTTTTCAGGAACGACGATTTCATTCAACCCACCCCTTTTTCCCCTTGTCGCGGTGCTTTTACGTCACGGACGGAGCCCGCTTCCGTCCCGTTGTTCGGTTCAGGGCTAGCAGAAATTGGCCGGTGATATCGGTTGCCCTCGCCATGGCGGACATGGAGGAGTTGTTCGGAAGCGACGCCGACACCGAGCCGGAGCAAAAAGGTAGAAGAGCCAGGAGGGAAGGGGGAGGGGTAGTGACTCATCTCGCGCATGCGCGGGGGGCGGCTTTGGTTTCTCCCGGCAGCCTCCCCAGATGCGACTTCCATTACTGTCGCCCACGTTTAGTGACAGGGTGCCCCAAGCCCTAGAGCGAGAAAATAGCATAAAAGCAAAACCTTTGCATTTTACTATATTGATTTACAGGGTTTCCTCTGTACAGGGTTTCCTGCAGGTTAATTTGTATTCTATGAAGTAATCCCATTAAGGTAGATCCAGATGGGGAGCCGTGTTGGTCGGAAGCAATAGCACCGAGTTTAAGAGTGGCATGTTTAAGACAACACAGTTTCATTCTGGGGATAAGTTCTTGTGTGCATGCACACTTCTTCAGGTAGATCCAGATGGGCAGCCGTGTTGGTCTGAGGCAACAGAACAAAGTTGGAGTCCAGTAGCACCAACAGAGTTTCATTGAGAAGTCTCAATAAAACTTTGTTGGTCTTAAAGGTACTACTGGACTCCCAACTATTTCAAGTACTTTCAGGTGGGTAGCTGCGTTGTTCTGAAGCAGCAGCAATAAAGTTTGAGTCCAGGGGCACTTTTAAGACCAACAAAGTTTAATTCTGGGTATAAGCTTTTTTGTGTGTGCACACTTCTTCAGGTACTTTCAGGCGGGTAGTTGTGATGGTCTGAAACAATAGAATAAAGTTTGGGTCCAATGGCATTTTTAAGACCATCAAAGTTTAATTTTGGGCTTGCACATGAAAGCTAATACCCAGAATTAAACTCTGTTTGGTCTTAAGAGTGCCACTGGACTCAAACTTTGTTCTGTTAAGATTGTTTCAGGTGGGCAGCAGTAGAACAGAAATTCCAATCCAAGTAGTGCCTAAATGACCAGCAGACTTTTGCAGAATAAATAAACTTTCAGTGAAGTGAACCTTGACTCACAAACACTTATGCTCTAGATAATTTGTACTGGTCTTTAAGGTACTGCCAGCTCATCTGTTCATTTTGATTAATAGTTAGGGTTGCCAGACTGTAACAGGGGCCTGGAGATCTCCCGGAATAGTAGCTCCAATCTTCAGAGATCCATTCCCCTGGAGAAAATGGCTGATTTGGAGGATGGACTCCATGATATTACGCCCTGCTGCAATCCTTCCAGAAACCCCTCCCTCCCGAGGCCTCACTTCCAAAATTACCAGGAATTTTCCCACCCAGAGCTGGCAACCATGCATTCCTGTTCTGTTTGATTCCTATATCGTGGATTCTGGGGTGGAAGGGGAGGGACTGGAGCAGACTCTCCTGTGTAAGACCACCTCATGCCTTCATAACAGAGACAGAATTTCAAGTGCTTCCCACTATTATGCTGTAGCCTTTGTAGGGCGCAAGACAGTTCGGTGTCATTCCTCTGGGGGCCAAGAGAGAGTGTCTTGCCTGAGATTGTTAAGTGCAATTGTAAGACTAGGACTTTTTATCTTGGTACATTTTTTTTTATCCAACCCGCTCTCCAAGGAGTTCAGGAGAAATGCAATTGTTTTTCACTTCCCTTTCTCCCTTGCAAAACGAGAGTATGTGGCGACCCTGATGCAGGGAGCTTTGACTCTCAAAAGCTCATACCCCAAAAATGTTGTTGGTCTCTATGGTGCTGCTGGACTTGAATCTATAGAATCATAGAGTTGGAAGGGACCCCCAGGGTCATCTATCCAGTCCCCTGCACAATGCAGGACATTCACAAGTATTTCCCCCAAAGTTCACAGGATCCGCATTGCTGTCAGATGTCCATCTAGCCTCTGCTTAAAAACCTCCAAGGAAGGAGAGCCCACCACCTCCCGAGGAAGCCTGTTCCACTGAGGAACTGTTCTGACTGTCAGGAAGTTCTTCCTAATGTTGAGCTGGAAAGTCTTTTGATTTAATTTCAACCTGTTGGTTCTGGTCTGACCTTTTGGGGCAGCATATGACAGCCGTTCAGGTACTTGAAGATGGTTATCATATCCCCTCTCAGACACCTCCTCTCCAGGCTAAACATCCCCAGCTCCATCAACCTTTCCTCATAGGACTTGGTCTCCAGACCCCTCACCATCTTTGTTGCCCTCCTCTGGACCCATTCCAGCTTGTCTATATCCTTTTTAAAATGTGGTGCCCAAAACTGAACACAGTACTCCGGGTGAGGTTTTACCAGAGCCATAATACTCCAGGTGAAGTCTAGCTGTTCTACTGCAAACCAGCAGGGCTACCTTCTCAAACTGTGGCTACCCTGTAGTCACCCAGCAAGTCACACAGTCGCGATATCCTACCACTGATACCCGCTTAAAGGGTTTTTTTTAAAAAATGTTTGTTTTTGAGGTGGCCCAAATGTCACTGCTAGGGCTGCAGTATCAGTACTCAGGAACTTTTTAATAATAATAAATTTTATTTATACCCCGCCCTCCCTGCCGAGGCAGGCTCAGGGCGGCTTACAGGACATGGCAAGAACCATATTAAAACAATAAAACAAGATTATACAGTTCAATACAGTTAACAATTAAGTATTTAAATAATCTAAAAACAGTCTAAAAATATAATCTAATAGTGCTGCTATCTCAGTTATATTAATGATGGCGTGATGTTTATTCCAAGCTCCATCTTAGAAGGCTAGCCGGAAGAGGGCGGTTTTGCAGGCCCTATGGAATTGGCCAAGATCCCGCAGGGCCCGCACCTCTTCCGGCAGCTGGTTCCACCATTGGGGTGCTTTTATAGAGAAGGCCTGTTCTCTAGTTGTTTTTAGTTTGGCCTCTTTTGGCCCAGGTACTTCCAGAAGGTTTTGTGAACTGGATCGTAGTGCTCTCTGGGGAACATATGGAATAAAGAAGCTAAAATGGAACGTTTCTATTAATACCTTATGAAGTGTACCAATTTCAAAAGTACAGCATTACCACCAGCTAGGTTTGCAGTTCTTACCCTGCCTCCATTTTTTGGTCACAAGCCAAAGCAACTGCCAGGCTGTTAGCTTCTTTTCCATTTTAAAATTCTAGTTATGGACAGGTTGTCCTTGCACTCCCATACCACTTCAGAGGGCATGACAAGGAGGAACAGCATCTTTGTACAATTCCAGGAGTAGTTTTCATTTCTTTCAGGGCATATTGTGCTCAAATAGAGATTGATTTCATTACAGTGAACTATCGGTAGTGCACTTTTAAAAAAAGAAACCCTATTTCTCCAATCAGTTTTTTAAGAAGAATTAATTCCATCTAGCAGAAGGAATATAAAATGATTGACTGATTCTTGACATAATATACATAAATGACGTCCCTCTGTCATTTCTGTCAATGGGGAGTGACGGTGGCTCAGTGGTAGAGGAGCATCTGCTTGGTAAGCAGAAGGTCCCAGGTTCAATCCCCGGCATCTCCAACTAAAAAGGGTCCAGGCAAGTAGGCATGAAAAATCTCAGCTGGAGAGCCACTGCTAGTCTGAGTAGACAATACTGACTTTGATGGACTGAGGGTCTGATTCAGTATAAGGCAGCTTCATATGTTCATCAGGCCAGTGGCCCATCCAGTCCAACACTCTGTGACACACAGTGCCCAAAATTCAGATGCCCTCAGGAGGTGACCCATAAGACCATAAGAGGAGTCCTGCTGGATCCTGGTGGGAGGGACAGTGACTCAGTGGTAGAGCATCTGCTTGGTAAGCAGAAGGTCCCAGGTTCAATCCCCGGCATCTCCAACTAAAAAGGGTCCAGGCAAATAGCCATGAAAAACCTCAGCTTGAGACCCTGGAGAGCTGCTGCCAGTCTGAGTAGACAATACTGACTTTGATGGACCGACGGCCTGATTCAGTATAAGGCAGCTTCATATGTTCAATAACTTGGATTTATTTCGTTCATTGCAGATTCCGATTCTGGGTCTGATTCGGACTCTGAACAGGAAAATGCAGGCTCTGCTAGTAACATTTCTGGCAGTGAGAGCGATCGAGATGATGACCGAGAGGCCGTGAAGCCTAGCAACAAAGAACTGTTTGGCGACGACAGTGAAGACGATGCTGTTTCTCACCGCAGCGGCAGCGATAATCGGTCCGAAAGGTCCTACAATCGCTCAGAGGGCTCAGGACATTCCGACCACGATGATAACAACCAGTCAGATCTTGAGCAGCACAGTGGTTCCGAAGTCGCTCGGGATGAAGACGAGGATGAGGATCACAGGTCCGATGAAGCCAGCCACCACTCTGAAGCCGAAGGGTCTGAGAAAGCTCACTCGGATGACGAGAAGTGGGGGAGAGAAGACAAGAGTGATCAATCGGATGACGAGGAGAAGCTCCAGATTTCGGATGACGAGGAAAGGCCGCAGAACTCCGATGAAGAGGAGAAGATGCAGAACTCAGACGACGAGGAGCACGTTCAGGTCTCCGGCAAGGACAGGCTGCAGCACTCGGACGAGGAGAAGATGCACAACTCGGATGAAGAAGAGCAGCCGCAGGTGTCGGACGAGGAAAAGCTGCAGCATTCTGACGAGGATGAGAGGACTCGGAATTCTGACGAAGAAAACCTGCAGAACTCAGAAGATGAAGACGAAAGGCCGCAACATTCTGACGAGGAGAAGATGCAGAATTCAGAGGATGAAAGGCCCCAGCGCTCGGATGATGAAGAGCACAGGCTGTCAGATGAGGAAGAGGAGCAGGAGCATAAATCTGGTAAGAAAGTTAAGGCATGCTGATGCCTGAAGTGTAAGCCCCCTTTGTTTAGGACCCTCAGGTAGATTGTCTGGTTGTACCTGCTGGGTCATGAGTCTCTGGGTTTTTGCTGCTTTCTAGGAGGACCTTCTGCTAGTGTGCATGTATAATATCTTCTGGGGGGTTTTGGCTTGTTTTTCCTGTTGTTTGGGTTTGACACTGGTGCGTTTGTAACCCTGGCACTTTCACTTCCTGTCATATGGCTGATGTTGTGTGATTGGAGTTCATTCAACCCCACATTGCTGCCTAGTGGTTAAAAACAGGTTGCAGAAGGGTTGGAGACCGTGTCTATATCATCTTTAGGTCACTGCAGCTCTCTACAGATTAATTTATTGACGCTCATTCAGATGTCTTGCCTAAATTTAACTTTTTCCCACTCTCTAGTTGGCAATATTGTAGACTTGGCTGGGCTCCTTAAACAGAATATTTTAAAATTGGCCGGGGTGGGTGGGTTGCTGGCCCCTTTTTTTAATAGACTTCTTTACCGTTTCTTCCTGAGTGTCTTGGGATGGATAAACAGGAACAACAGGGCCATAAGAACACAAGAGGAGCCATGTTGGATCAGGCCAATGGCCCATCCAGTCCAACAGTCTATGTCACACAGTGGCCAAAAAACTCAGGTACCATCAGGAGGTCCACCAGTGGGGTCAGGACATTGGAAGCTCTCCCACTGTTGCCCCTTCCAAGCACCAAGAATACAGAGCAGCACTTGCCGCAGACAGAGAGTTCCAACAACACGCTGTGGCTAATAGCCACTGTTGGACCTCTGCTCCATATGAGTTACATACGGAGTCCTGAGTTATAACTGAGACAGAGCCGAGCAGTCATCCATCTCAGTCTAATGGATGTCCAATAATATCTCTTCATGCTGTGGATGTGAACAAAGGCAGTTAGCAGCTGTGACACAAGCAACCCAGCCCCCAAACCAGTGCTGTGATTGTGGTCTGTCACTGGTTGGATCGCAGCCCTCTTACAGGAAGCTCTGTTTGGCCTCTCCCCTTCTGTCACTGTGTGTTCACTCTTTCTCTTCCCTGCGATCCTTGGTCTATCCACTGCTTTCTTCTGCTTCCCCCTCCCCCTGGTCCCAAACTGTCCTCAACGGATGTTCTCTTCCCCCGCATTCTAGGCCCCTCCCTTCACTTGCACTCCGTTCTCTACTCTCAGGGGAGTAGGTTGGTATCGCATTATAAGAAGGTGGGTGTGTGGAGGAATTGAGGGGAGAGGGCCAGGGAAGAAATGTTCTTTTGGAACACCCCTCCCCTCGGTAGCTCCCCATCCAGAATTCTGTATGCTCTCAGCGGCCTGAGCAGACCCACCTCTTTGCTTCGTTTCCTCTCCCTCCCCCCCCCCTCTAACTGACTCAACGGCTTTCAAAATGCTGTGGTTCTGGGCTGTGCTCAGTCCTCAGCGGGCTATTTGGTGAGTTTTTTTGGTCCTCTGGATGCCTATACAAGAATCTCCCACCTTACCTTGATGATGTAGTTCTGTCGCTTTCTCAATCAGCGTGAGCCCCCGCCCATTATTGAAGGACACAGTCATTGTTTTTAACAAAGTCCACAAACTTTTAAATGACACTTGTGCTGAGGTAACTTTAATGGTGGCTAGATTTCTCCAACAGGCCATGGAAATACGACAGAGAATGGTTCTGGAATGACCACATTTTATCTTTTAATTATTTAATTTGGCTAAACTCGACTCATATATGTTTTACTTATTTTATGTATTTTAGCTCCCTATGTACTTTATAATCTAGGATTTTATATTATTTATATTGCTATTTTACTGCTATATCTGTTTTATGCCAATAAAGGCTTGCTATTTGCTAACAAAAACAGAAGGCCGTGTACAATGATACCATGTATTAAAATTAACCAAAATGACCTCCCAAACCAGTGTGCGAATTGTAGAGTTCTCCAGAACTTTTCGTCAGTGTGTCTGTGTTGAGTGCCGTCAGGTTGCCTCTGACTTACTGCGACCCTGTGAATTCGCATTCTCCTCAACGTCCCCCTGTGAACAGCCTCACTCAGGTCTTGCAAACAGAGGGCTTCCTTTTTAGAGTCCGTCCATCTCCTGTTGGGTCTTCCTGCTTTCCTGCGGCCTTCAGCTTTTCCTAGCACGATTGTCTTCTCCAGTGTCTCTCGTCTTCTCACAATGTGGCCAAAGTATGACAGCCACAGTTTAGTCATTCTAGCTTCTAGGGAGAATTCAGGCTTGATTTGACCTACAATCCACTTATTTGTCTTTTTGGCAGTCCTCGATATCTGTAACGCTCTCCTCCAACATCCCATTTCAAGTGAGCTCATTTATTAGGCTGGGCGTTGGAAAATGAAAGTGAAGAGGAATTATTTCACATCTGACCACCACTTTTTCTAAAACTTCTTTATTTAGTATTGCGGATATCTATTCATCAAGGACGGCAGTCTCTTCCACCATCTCCCGTTCAGTGTATGGGCAATAAGACCTGTGAATGTTGACTTGTCGAGTAAGACCAGTGTTCCCCTTAAGCTTGCTAATGGCAGCTGTTTCCTTTTGCAGAGTCTGCCAGAGGCAGTGACAGTGAAGACGAAATTCTACAGGTGAAGCGTAAAAAACAAATTGCGTCAGATTCTGAAATGGACAGCGATGCAGAAGGGCAAAAAGGTAAGCGTTGTGTTTTGTTGCTTCTTGCTGGGACCGAAGTTAGGCAGTGCACTTCACATTTACTCTTCGTGTCCTCTGATGGGAGCCAGCAAGTGTGGTAACCCAAAATTGCATTTTTAAGCGAGGGGTCCCCACCATTTTTGAGCCTGCGCGCACCTTTGGAATTCTAACACAGGATGGCAGGCACAGCCACAAAATGGCGACTTCACACAGGAGGTGGAGCCACATATACAGAGAAGGCCCAAGTTCAGGGAAGAAGGGAGAATTTAAAAATATACTGGGGAAGAAAGGTGAGAAAGGATAAAACCAGCTGTCACCTGCAGGGGTGGAATTCTAGCAGGAACTTCTTTGCATATTAGGCCACACGCACCTGATTTAGCCACTCCTCCAAGAGTTTACAAAAAAGAGCCTTGTAAGCTCTTGGAGGATTAGCTACATCGGAGGGGGGGGGTGGCCTAATATGCAAAGGAGCTCCTGCTAGAATTCCACCCCTGGTCACCAGTACAATGTTATTTTAATCAGCATGGCCAATCATATTTTCAGCAACAAATCAGAAGTTCTGCTGGACAAAAGTCCCACCCACTTTCTAAAAATACTCGGTGAATGCCAGGAATCTGTCAGAGGACGCCATGTTGGGGCCCCTTGGTTTTAAAAACAACCAATCTATGTGTTTGTGTTGGCCATGCCTTTCAGCACCCTTTAGGGTTGGGAGGTTTCTTGAGTCACCTCATGTCAATTACTGTTGTATGTGGTCTGAAAGGAAGTCAGACGCTTTCGCTGGGGGCGTCCTGTGCAGTAGAGATGGTTTGCAGGCTAGATCCAACAGCTGGGACAATTTTGGGTCGTTCCTGGGGAGCCCCCCCTATCATTTTAACCCACATGTGGAAATAATTTGCTCTGGTTGCCTGGAAAAGAGAAACCTCTTTAGGCTGCAAGTAGATCAAGATGGGTAGCCTTGTCTGTCTGTAGCAGTAGAAAAGTTCAAGAGTCCTGCAGCATCTTAAAGACTAACAAAATTTGTGTCAGGGTAGGAGGTTTTTAAGATTATTATTTAATTTATATGCCACCTCTTGCTGCCAAGTGGTCTCAAAGTGGCTAACAACAGCTAAAATATTAACAGATATAAATTAAAAACATAAACAGATAAAGCTAAAAGGCAACCTGCATAAGTGGACCTGAGTAATAAAAAGCTAAACAGTTCTACTTTGCAGGCTCCATGGAATTTAGATATGTCTCAGGACCTGCAAATCATCTGACAACTGGTTCTGCCAGGACGGGGTCACCACAAAGAAGGCCCTCGTCCTGGGGGATACCAGGCAGAAATCTTGGGGGCCAGGTACCACAAGCAGGTTGTGGGTTGAAGAATGCAGATTTCATGAGCGGGGGGACATGTCAGAAGAGGATGTCCACCAGGTATGAAGGTCCCAGACCATTTAAGGCTTTAAAGGTAATCACCAGCACCTTGAATTTGGTCTTGATTTGTGAAAGGTCCTCCCCTGCCACAAATTTTGTTAGTCTTTAAGGTGCTGCTGGACTCTTTCTCTTTTCTACTGCATTAGGCTGTAAACAACTGAAGTCACCTTTGTGTTATTTTCGTCTTTGATTTTGCAATGAAGAAAACTGCAGATTTATACCCCACCCTTCTCTCCGAATCACTCAGAATGGCTTACAATCTCCTATATCTTCTCCCCCCACAACAGACACCCTGTGAGGTGGGTGGGGCTGAGAGAGCTCTCACAGCAGCTGCCCTTTCAAGGACAACTCCTGCGATAGCTATGGCTGACCCAGGGCCATTCCAACAGCTGCAAGTGGAGGAAGGGGGAATCAAAACCGGTTCTCCCAGATAAGAGTCCACGCACTTAACCACTACACCAAACTGGACATATTCATTTGGAGTGGTGTGTCTGACCAGCCATGTTTTATAATCCATAAGCTGTTATTGTTTGAAGGGAGCAGATTTACTCTGAACACTGAAGGGGTCAGACTTCCATGACAAAATACGATTCCAGCCCTGGGGCTTCTGCCTGTTCCCAAAAAACCCAGCCACTGCCCATCCCTGCATTGAACTAGACCTTTAGGCAGCAGCACAAAAGAGCTGGGCAGAGTTCTGAATGGGCAAAATCATGATTCAGATCCGTCCATGTTCTGCAGGAGCCGTGCTGCAGACAGAAGGTCACCTTTTCCTGTTCGTCTCTCACTTCTGTGCATAGGAGTGTTTGTGCATAGGGTCTTTTTAAAAAAAAAGTATTATTAGATCATCAATAGCGTTGTAATGCTCCAGCTCTTGTTTTTTGATCCCCTGTTTCAGCTAAAAATTAGCTCTCAAAATGGTCCTCGGGAGTAATAACCAACGTAAATGCCATTAAAATGTCAATAAGTGTTATGTGGGGCTTTGGAGTTTTGGAAGCAGAATGCAGGCACATGGGGGATAGTGGGCTGCTTGTTCTCCTCTGGGAGGAGTTGGAGGGGGGCTTTGCTGGGGCTGTATCCTACTGTTATTATGGGGCCTGCAAGATCTGGTTTGAAAACACAAGTCCAAGTCAGCACTCTGCACCCTTCTGTAGTCACATGGCTGTTTGTTCTCAAAACCAATCGTTCAGAGGGCCTCGGAGGTATACTGTACAGTTTAAAGAACAAAAGAGACCATTTGGATTGTTGATCAACATTGTGATTGATGGGAGATATGGAACAAATGTTGTCATCTGTTGATGGGAAGGAAGGACTCTAATTTTCTGTCTTCTCATTTCCTCTGGACAAGACAATAGGGATGCAATGGACCTGTTTGGAGGGGCAGATGATATTTCTTCAGGGAGCGACGGAGAAGACAAGCCCCCAACTCCAGGGCAACCTATTGTAAGTACATTTGACAGGCACAGGTGTCGGGGGGGGCGGGGCGGTCTGAGGTTCAGCTTTTGGCACAGTCATCTAGATTTGCTTTGAAATTCCAAGCCTAAGACTGGATCCAATAAGCTCTTCTGCTGCTGAAAAAGACAGCATGGGGTTCCATTTGACCACTGAAAAGGCTCTGCTGGGAATCACAAAATTGCCATGGACAAAATCATGTGAGACAGGGCCTGTAATAAGGAGGGGAATTGGGTGAGGCTGAATGGAAAAGATGGCCGGGTCCAACTCAATATTTGTACTTAAGTTTACCTAATTCTGCTAGGCACTATAAATGCCATTGCCGATGCATTTGGAAGGGGCTGCATTGAAAATTTATTCTTCAGTTTACTTTGTGCTAGATAAGGCTGCAATCCTATGTAGACTGAGAGCAAGTCCTAGAAAGTATGTATTCATGTGTGCATATATAACACGTGTGTGTGTGTGTGTGTGTGTGTATACATCCATATACACGTGCAAATTGCTATATGCAGAAATGGAGGCTGAGACTGGGGCAGGCAGGCTGCGCTCTCTCCTATGGAAGCTCATGTGTCTTAAATTTTAAAGGTTAGCAGAGGAATGCAAGCTGCACTCCCCAAGTGTAAAAGACTATTGCTCATTTCATTTATTTCATCCTTCCCTGAACTTCCATTTTTTTTCTGTTTAAAACTGTTCTTGCGGGGGAATGAGGGCTGGAAAAATTCAGGGAAAAACAGGGGTCCCCCCGCCCTGCAGAAAATGTGGAGTCCCACAGAGTTTGATGTATTTTGCTTCTGAGTAACCATGAGACAGAACTATCCATGGCGTCTAGAGCAAAAAGGAAATTTTATACCAGAGATTGCCAAACCTGCTGAACACAGAATAAATATCAGATGTTTGAGAGTCATGAGACATGAGCGTCAGATGTCTGAGAGCTGTGAGACAGAAAGGAAGGAAGGAAGGAAAATAGATGGGGATGGAAGAAGAGGTTGATAGAAAGCAACTTTAACCTTAAATGCATTTCCCAAGTGGCTAGCTTGGCATGGAGAAGTGATTTAAAGAGACAAATTCCTTCTCCTAGCCGGCCGACGAGGCATTGGGAGCTTCAGGAGCCACACAATATGTGCGAAAGAGCCACATGTGACTCCCAAGCTGCAGTTTGGCTACCCCTGTTTTATACCATACCTGATTTGGTTTGATCTCTGTCTGCTTTCCGTGTTAGGATGAGAATGGTCTGAACGAGGATCAGCCGGAGGAGGAGCCTATTCCAGAGACCCGAATAGAAGTGGAAATTCCGAAAGTGAACACTGACTTAGGAAACGACTTGTATTTTGTGAAGCTTCCCAACTTTCTCAGCGTAGAGCCCAGGTAGAAACCCTCTTCCCCTAACCCTGCCTCAGTCCTGAGAATCCACCCTTACGGTTCAGTCAAAGAGCTCTGGTACCGTCTGTCTTGGAATAAAGCAGCTTCAGGTGCGTTCAGTTGATATAGCATGCACCGTGACGCAGTGTGCTGTTTGGTGGGGAAAGTGCAGTTTCTGAAGCACAGGTACATTGTTGGCTCTGTGGTAACAGAATGCCTCATCATGTATTTCAGACCATTTGATCCTCAGTATTACGAGGATGAGTTTGAGGACGAAGAGATGCTGGACGAAGAAGGTAGAACACGGTTAAAACTGAAGGTATAGCTTGGAACACTTCCTTTTACACACACACACACACCCCATGGAGATCACAACTGGCATTAACTGGTTTCTTACCTCATTGGTTCAAGCTGCCCACATCTCACCTTTCTGCTTAAATGACTGGCACCCTGAAACTCGCATCGTCAAAACAACAAAACCAGTTTGTGAAATAAACGCACAATTAAAAGCAGCAGTACCAAAACCGTCCATTATAAAAAAGGCGAGAATGGCAAAAAGAAAACAGACTACTCAGCTGATGCTTTAGAAATTACTTAGCGGGTGAGGGGGGGGGAGCTGCGTGGGATGGGGGAACGATTCCCAGTTCAAACTGTGCTTCTGCTGTGGGTGGGGGGAGAATAAGCACCAGGGCTCACTTTGTAGGAGGAGCTCCTTTGCATGTTAGGTCACACGCCCCTGATGTAGCCAATCCTCCTGGAGCTTACAGTAGGCCTTGTAAGAAGAGCCCTGTAGGCTCTTAAAGGATTGGCTACCCATCACTTGCACCAGTGCAGCTGGCGCTTGTGGAAGGAGGACTGAAAAGTGAGCCCTGATAAGCACAATATAAATGCTGGGTGTAACTGCCGTTGCCTAACGGATCCCACGATGGCAAGGATTGTGGATCTTTCCTGCAGCCCTTTCCAGTCCTCCTTCCACAAGCGCCAGCTGCACTGGTGCAAGTGATGGGGGGCAGTTTTGCCTCCTTCCCCTCCCCCCCCAGGGCAGCTTCCTACTGCATGCAGTTGTGCGTGCAGATGAGTCCCAACAACCCCAGGACTCAGCTTTCCCATGGTCGAGCGGGCCTGCTGAAGGGGAGGCAAACATGGGGGAGTTCTGTGACTGTCAGCACCTTCCACTGAGTTGTTGCGGGATTGAAGTCCTGGCTTGTGGCTGGAGGTGCTTATCTCTTTCAGAGCACACAGGTGATATTCTGTTTTTTTGTAACTGGGAGGAGGGACACCTTGGATACATATAAAACTCCCTTGCTGCCCAACCAGCTGAATATTAAGGATTTGCAGCCGATTTATACCACATGTAGCCACTGTTCAGTGTTGTGAGCGTGACTTTGTCCTTCACGTTGAAGGCCCTTAGCGGTCAGGGACCCACATACCTTTGGGACTGCCCCCAGAAGAGTGTTACGCTCAGGGAATAAGAACTTACTGATGGTGTCCAGCCCAAGAGAGATCTGGCTGTCCTCCCCCAGGGCCAGGGCTTTTTTGGCCCTGGCCCCTGCCTGCTGGAATTCTCTGCTGGAGAACATCCATGCCCTGCAGGATTTGCTGCCTTTCCACAGGGCATGTAAGGCAGAGATGTTCCGCCAGGCATTTGGTTGAGGACGGCGTTGGGACAGTTCACAGTCTGGGGCTCTCACAGTGTCCCCCACCTCCTGAGACGCACCCAGGAGACTCAGGATCTCTGAACTTTTTTTCACCATCTTGTAATCGGAATTTCTTTTTTATTTGGACTTGATATTGTCGTAAGCCGCGCTGAGCCCTATTTGCAGGGAAGGGCGGCCGAGAAATCTATCCCATAAATAATAAGTAGTATTTCCTCCCATCTTGCAAGCAATGGACAGCTTTTTATGCATAAGGAATCCTTTCTCACTTGCTGCTTCCGCATCCCACCAGGTGGAAAACACTATTCGGTGGCGGACACGCCGAGACGACGAAGGGAGCGAGGTTCGAGAGAGCAACACCCGGATTGTCAAATGGTCCGACGGGAGGTGAGCTTGCCTGACGTGACTGGGTGTGTTTTTGTATTAGGCAGGCCTCACTTCCTGGGCTTCATTTCTGCTGTGGCACCCATCTGTGTCCAGCATGCTGAGCTGGAGGCACTACAGTTACGTTTGGGAAACTGGGGACTTCCGTGAGCTACCTAATTGCCCTGACCCGGATGATCCAGACTGGCCTGCTCTCATTAACTCTTGGGAGCTAAGCAGGGTCAGCCCTGGATAGTGCTGGGAAACCACCAAGGAAGTCAAGGGTTGTTACGCAGAGGCAGGCAGTGGCCAACCACCTCTGAATGCCTCTTGCCTCGACCTGGATGGCTCAGGCTAGCCCCATCTCATCAGATCTCAGAAGCTGGGTCAGCCCCGGTTAGTACATGGATGGGAGACCACCAAGGAAGTCAAGGGTTGTTACGCAGAGGCAGGCAATGGCCAACCACCTCTGAATGCCTCTTGCCTTGACCTGGATGGCCCAAGATAGCCCCATCTCATCAGATCTCAGAAGCCAAGCAGAGTCAGCCCCAGTAATGCTTGGATGGGAGACCACCAAAGAAGTCCAGTGTCGGCACACAGGGAAAGGCAACAGCAAACCACTTCCATTAATCTCTTACCTCGAGAACCCTACGGGGTTGCCGTAATTCAGCTGAAACTTCACGGCACTTTCCACCACCAGCAAATTGGAAGGGCCTGCATTGCCAAGTCAGGCGTTTTTCTTTTGGTAGCGATGCTCCAATAAAAAGTCCTGAATGGTTGCAAATTTGCCCCACTCACGAACACCCTCTTGCCTGTGTGAACCTTCTGCTTCCAAGCTGAGAAACTCAGCAGTGGTTCTCAATTTGCGTGCTGATCAGAATTCCTATCCCTCCTTTTGTTTTGTTTTTTAAAGCATGTCGCTGCATTTGGGGAATGAGGTGTTTGACGTCTATAAAGCACCGCTGCAGGGAGATCACAACCATCTCTTCATCAGACAAGGGACGGGTCTTCAGGGGCAGGCCGTGTTCAAGACAAAATTAACCTTCAGGTAAGACTCTTGGATCGTACTTGACTCAGAGTGTATTAACAAATGCAACATTCCAGCGTGGGAGAACAGTTTGTGTACTGGCTTTAGGCACTGGGACACCTGGGCTTCCAGTCCTTGTACCACCATAAACCTCCTTGGGTGACTTTGGATCAGTCACACTCTCTTGCCCTAGCCTATTTATTTATTGTCCACCTTGCAGTGTTGTTATATGTGTGTGTCAGGGTACATGGTTGGGTGAAGAGCTGTGTATACTCTGTGGAGGAAGGGGGATTATAAAATGTACTAGATTTTGATTAATAGCAACAGGATCCAAGATTGTTCATTTACTGCCTTCAGCTTTGTCTGGAGTTTATGCGCCCACTGGGCTGCTCATCCCAAAACCTTGAATGAACAACTTAAGCTGCCCAATTGAGTCAGTCTGTTCAAATTGGGTTCTGGCTGCCTCCCCTGGACACGCAGCACCTCTGTATCGCCTTTCTCCACTTTTCCACTTAAGATCTTTTCGCTGGAACTGCCAAACCTGGAACTTCTCTGTATGTGAAGTGTGTGCCCTGTACCAGATCAGCTACAAACCCCTGGACAACAAAACCAAGTCAAAGTACAGATCCATCTGCTTCAGTCTCGTCTATTCTGACCAGCTGCAGCTCTCCCGAGTCCTGGGGTTAGAATTCTTCCCCAGCACTTGTTGCTTGAGATCCTATTCTCTTTAAGGTGGGAGATGCCAAGAATTAAACTTCAGGCCTTCTAGACTCATAGCTCTGTTACCAAGCTGTAGTCCACAGACTTCAAATTCTGCAAGCACCCGGTGGCCCAAAAACAATGAATTCAAATTACTTAGTGGACCTGCCATTTCAAGCAGGGTGTTCAGGCCGTGGTGGGTTTGTACTGGGCGTGATCCACCAGGAACCTTCTTTGCCACTCATTGTAACAAATAGGGGGTTGCGCAGATAGCAGCAGCTGCGTGCTCCAGCGTGATGCCAATGGGGGGTGCAGTGTTGACATATCAGAGAGCTTTGTGGGTTATGGCAAAGGAAGCAGGAAGAAGTATGGTAATGTGAGTAAAGCAGGAGTCCCCAGCATCTTGCCCAAAGACACCATGGTGCCTGCTAACACCTTTCCTGGTGCCCTGCCAAGTGTTTTTGGAAAGTGGGTGGACCAGGTGAAGGTTTTGCCCCTTAAAGCTTCTGATTGGCAGTTGGAGATTTGATTGGCTGTGCAGATTTTTTAGAACGTTGCTTTGGCAGCAGCTGCCCCCACAGCACAAGGATCTTCACGGTGTGAAAGTTAGCTGTGGCAGCCATTTTGTGGTAAGCCGTGGCAGCCATTTTGTGGCTGGCTCTACCTTTTGCTGCAGCCATTTTGTGACTCTGTCAGAATTCCAAGGTTGTTCACATACTGAAAACGGTTGAGACCTGTGAGGTAGAGGTCGAAGGACACCCCTATTTTGCTTCTGGGGGAATGGGCTGAGGAGTGGTGGGTCAAGAGTGGGCCCGAGGATGGTGGGAGGTGGCAGCAGGTGGAAGTTTAAGAGGAGTCCTCAGCTGTATGGTAATGTGTTCCCTGGCCTTTAAAAACAACAGTTTCTCCAGCAACATTTAGTGGCACCATTTATTCTCTTGGAACCGGACTCAGACTTTTTATTTACAATCACAGACCAGTTAAAATTTAAAAGATTCAACACAGGAATAGAACCTGTGCTATAATAAGGATTAAGATAGACAATTGTCTTAATATATTAAATATTAAAAAATTACATAGGAATCAAGACACAAATTAAAATAGAACGTCTAAAAACAGAACATCTACAAGTTGAAATGGAACATTTATGTAATTTTAACCCAGTATTTTAATTGGTCTGTGACCTTAAATAAAACGTCTGAGTCTCTTGGAACCACAGTGCTCTACAAGGAATTCTAACTCAGTAACAATTTTGTGACAGGCCTCACTCAACAGACAGTGCCACACACAGGAAGATGACCCTGTCACTTGCAGACAGGTGTTCAAAGACGCAGAAAATCCGCATTTTGCCCATGGCAGGTCGCGACCCAGAATCCCAACGCACGGAAATGATTAAGGTACAGTTTGGACTGGGATAAAGGAAGAAACTGTTTTCTAAGCTATTTCCCTATAGATACATGGATAGGTAGTACAGTTATATTTCTAGGGGTAGTGTGTGTGTATGCACAGGGATTTTTTTGTAGCAGGAGCTCCTTTGCATATTAGGCCACACACACCCCCGATGTAGGCAATCCTCCTGGAGCTCACAGGGCTGTTAGTACAGGGCCTACTGTAAGCTCCAGGAGGATTGGCTACATCAGGGGTGTGTGGCCTAATATGCAAAGGAGCTCCTGCTACAAAAAAAAGCCCTGTATATATGTATGGATAGTACAAATATGGGTGAGACAGTTATTTTTCCAACTCAGCAAGACTTGCAGGTTCTACAGCACAAGAACAGGCACAGTCAGTTGCTTTTCTAGAACCGCAAAGGAGCCCAAAATGCCACAGAAAGCAACCCATTGGTTGACCACATGGCCTGCCTATTTCTGGGCATGGTACCTCAGACTGACTTGCCACTTCTCCCTCTCCAGCATTCTGTTGCTTCCTGGCTTGTGGCAATCCATGATAGCCTTGTTCAGGCATAATAGCAGACTGCATTTTGTCCTGAATCAGGGATGGGGGAGAACTGGAGCCTGCAAAGCCCAAGGCTCATTCATTCATGCAACTCCAGTAGCTTTCAGTGGTGACTAAATTGAGACACCGAGTCCATCAGGGCTGGAATCTGAAAAATGCTAAGAAGGGGGAAAAGTTGGGGGACGAGAGGTCAGGGAAAGGAACACTGCAATCCCAGCAACCTGGCTTTGCCCTCCAATCTTTGCGAGTTGATTTTTGTAGCACCAGTACAGTCGGGAAGCGAAGGATGCCTCACTCCACCTACTGTATGAGAACAGTTTTTCTTCACTGGGTGCAATCCGAGGGATGGGGTAAAAATGATTTAGTGCATTTGCAAAAACATTCACCGGAGCCCTGCAAGGCTTTGTTAGGTGTTTGCACCCCGGGGGATTTTTGAGATGGGAGAGCGCTGGGAGAAAGCATATCCCACCAGCAGACCAAAGTGGTATACTCTGCGCTACCACCTTTTTGGGCTGCCCCACCTCAGTCTACTGCTGAGGGCTTTTGTTGGGGAACTGACCGCCTCAAGCAGGCATAAGGTGCAGTGCCAAGCCCCGCTTGCCAGGTCTTTGAGTCTCATTGCCCCATCTGCCCTGTAGAAAGAGGAGGAGAGGCTGCGTGCTTCCATCCGCAGAGAGTCCCAGCAGAGGAGGATGCGGGAGAAGCAGCACCAGCGGGGGCTGAGCGCCAGCTACCTGGAGCCCGATCGCTACGATGAAGAAGACGATGGCGAAGAGGCCATCAGCTTGGCAGCAATCAAGAACCGCTACAAAGGGGGAATCAGAGGTATGCCCGTTTTGCTTTAGAACATAAGAGAAGCCATGTTGGATCAGGCCAATGGCCCATCCAGTCCAACACTCTGTGTCACATAAGAACATTAGAGAAGCCATGTTGGATCAGGCCAATGGCCCATCCAGTCCAACACTCTGTGTCACACAAGAGAAGCCATGTTGGATCAGGCCAATGGCCCATCCAGTCCAACACTCTGTGTTACATGAGAACGTAAGAGAAGCCATGTTGGATCAGGCCAATGGCCCATCCAGTCCAACACTCTGTGTCACACAAGAGAAGCCATGTTGGATCAGGCCAATGGCCCATCCAGTCCAACACTCTGTGTTACATGAGAACGTAAGAGAAGCCATGTTGGATCAGGCCAATGGCCCATCCAGTCCAACACTCTGTGTCACATAAGAACATTAGAGAAGCCATGTTGGATCAGGCCAATGGCCCATCAAGTCCAACACTCTGTGTCACACAAGAGAAGCCATGTTGGATCAGGCCAATGGCCCATCCAGTCCAACACTCTGTGTCACACAAGAGAAGCCATGTTGGATCAGGCCAATGGCCCATCCAGTCCAACACTCTGTGTCACACAAGAGAAGCCATGTTGGATCAGGCCAATGGCCCATCCAGTCCAACACTCTGTGTCACACAAGAGAAGCCATGTTGGATCAGGCCAATGGCCCATCCAGTCCAACACTCTGTGTCACACAAGAGAAGCCATGTTGGATCAGGCCAATGGCCCATCCAGTCCCAACACTCTGTATCACACAGTGGCCAAATTTTTATTTATATATAAGGACAGCTCTGCGAGAGCTATGACTGACCCAAGGCCATTCCGGCAGCTGCAAGTGGAGGAGTGGGCAGGGCTTTATTTGTAGCAGGAACTCCTTTGCATATTAGGCCACACACACCCTGCTTTGCATATTAGGCCACACACCCCTTACAGCCCTGTAAGCTCTTGGAGGATTGGCTACATAAGGGGTGTGTGGCCTAATATGCAAAGGAGTTCCTGCTACAAAAAATACACAAAGGAGTTCCCCTGGGAGTGGGGAATCAAACAGGGTTCTCCCTGATGAGAGTCCATGCACTTAGCAACTACACCAAACTGGCTCTCAATATCTGTCGTACAGACAGACTGTTCCTGTTGGCCAGAGAGATGCTGAGCACTTGAGCTACAAGGGACAGATCTCCGCGTCTCGCCCCATCTGTGAATTTCCCTGGCATCGCCGCAACTGGAATATAAACTTCTGAGCTTGGTTGATTTATGTTGTCCCCTGTTATTGCAGAGTTTTCAATTACATTGTGATTATTTTTTTTCCCAAAAAAGTGCTCACAAATATTTTTAAAAATAAATCTGAACTCTGCAATCTTGCCAATCTAGTTTTTCCTGGCAGTGTGCAGCGGGAGAGGAATGGAACCTCCAGCCACTTGGGGGAGATAAAATGTTCAGTCCTGGGCCCCAGCTGGTTTTGCATCAACTTGAATTGTTGAATTGCTTTCCCCCCCTTCCTCTGAACAGCAGTGTGGCGGGGGGAGGCTTGAATGCAGAGGCTGCAACATGTCCAGGCAGTGCCAGATTAAACCCTGTGGAGGCCCCGAGGCAGTCAAAATCTTGAGGCCCCCCCCTCGCAAAGAGCAGCTCAGGGGAAGATGGGAGGAGGAAGCTGGCCTGGGGCCCCTAAAGGCTTGGGGGCCCATAGGTCGGTGCCTACTCGACCTATTTGTTAATCTGGCCCTGTGTCCAGGGAAACCCACCAAGATGTGTTAACCTCTTCTCTGCTTGCAGGATTCCAGTTACTGCAGGAGCTGCTTCACCTGTGCTGATTTCTTTGCACAGGTTGGGTGCGGGGGGGGGGGGGGAGGGCGGGGAAGAGGAATTTCACCATAGTGTGAAGATGGTGCCGCATATACCTTAATATGTGGCATTGTTGTGGGAAGCAATTAACAGCAAGGTTACAAATGCACATGCAATAAAATGAGCATCTGCAATAACTCTGACTGGTTTGCATCTTTCAGGTTGGGGGATTTGTCGTTGTTGCAAGTGCCCTATTTTTTCTTACTCACACCCTGCTTTTCTCCCCACTGGGGCCCCAAATGTGGTTTACAGATTCTCCTCTCCTTTATTTTATCCTCACGGTGACCCTGTGGGGTAGGTTAGGCTGAGTGGGTGCAACTGGCCCCTGTCACCATAGCGACAAACATCTGGAGTAGAGGTCCATCAGTGGTTAGATGGGACACTCTGGGGCAGTGATGCTCTGTGTTCTTGGTGCTTGGGGGGCAACAGTGGGAGGGCTTCTGGAGCACTCGCCCTCCTGGTGGACCTACTGATGGCACCTGGGTTTAGGCCACTGTGTGACACAGGGTGTTGGACTGAATGGACCATTGGCCTGTTCCAGCATGGCCTCTCTTATGTTCTTATGTCTGGGGCAGTGATGCTCTGTATTCTTGGTGCTTGGGGGGCCACAGTGGGAGCGCTTCTAGTGTCTTGGCCCCGCTAGTGGACCTGATGGCACCTGGGTTTTGGCCACTGTGTGACAGAATGTTGGACTGGA
The DNA here is from genome assembly GCF_032191835.1 of Heteronotia binoei. Lineage (NCBI taxonomy): Eukaryota > Metazoa > Chordata > Lepidosauria > Squamata > Gekkonidae > Heteronotia > Heteronotia binoei. The sequence continues at coordinate 27,997,132 of NC_083241.1, forward strand.
TGGGCCATTGGCCTGATTCAACATGGCTTCTCCTATGCTCTTATGTTCACCTTCCTTGGCATAGCAGGGATTCACACCTGGATCTTCCAGATTCTAGTCCGATGCTCTAACCACTACCACATAGCCCTTGGCTCACTTTACTCTGAACAGCCAGTTTTAAGCTACAGTTGGGGGTCTTTAAACACAATTTGAGCATTTGAACAATAGGGTGTGTGTTTCCTTTCAGAGGAACGTGCTCGGATTTATTCTTCCGACAGCGATGAAGGTTCAGACGAAGATAAAGCACAGAGGCTACTGAAGGCAAAGAAACTCAGCAGCGATGAGGTGAGAGAAGCCATTTGAGGGAAGGGAGGGTGACAGAAATCGTGCAACGTTTGTCCTGGTTCTTGTCAGAATGAACGTATTGCAGACGGGGTCTCTGTTAACTAGATGTGCTACATTTAACCCTGCACAGTCCCCTTTCTTTGTGATAGGTTTTTTAATTTATATCTTCCACAACATTTATCAGTCCCCCTTCCGCCTTTTGAGATGCCAGTGTTTTGGAGTTGTTGTCATTGTGTTTGGGTGAGCACACAACTGAGGAGCCCCGAATGATCCTGACAGCACAGAGTAGGTGGCAAAGAATCGAGAAACTAGTTGTTGAGCATGTCATAGAAAATGTGTCCAAAGCTATTCTGTAAACCAGGGGTGGCCAAACTGTGGCTCTTTCACACGTATTGTGCGGCTCTCGAAGCCCCCCACCATCCCATCGGCCAGCTTGGAGAAGGCGTTTGTCTCTTGAAATCACTTCTTCAAGCCAAGCCAACGAGCAGCTTGGAAAATGCGTTTAAAATTGCTTTCTTTCCACCTCTTCCTCCCCCTCATCTGCTTTCTTTCCTTTCGGCTCTCAAACATCTGACATTCATGTCTTGCAGCTCTTAAACATCTGACATTTATTCTGTGCGGCTTTTACGTTAAGCAAGTTTGGCCACCCCTGCTGTAAACCCTATCAGAGCCCTTTATGACTAGTCCGGAAGTATCGTTGCCTGTAAATAGGAGTCTTGCAGTACTTTATAAGCTACCAAAATTGTATTGCAGCATGAGCTTTTGTGAGTTAGTGCCCTCTTCATTAGCTGTATCCAAAGCGGCTAAATTCATATTTACTAGTTCAGTCGCCAGAACTAAGCTTGAGGCCTCTGGGACCTTTAAGAACAACAAAGTTTTATTCAAGGTGTAAGTTTTTGTTTGCAGACACACTCCTTCAGATACACAAAAGCTTACACCTTGAATAAAACTTTGTTGGTCTTAAAGCTGCCACTGGACTGAATCTTTGTTCTGCCGCTTCAGGGCAACATGGCTGCCCCACCTGGATCTAGTTCAGTCACTGGAAAAGGAGGAAGAAGGAAAGCAGAGAGGCCAGTGTAAAACAGGAACCAAAGAACGATCACTTCTTCTCCTTTTAATTTTTCCTCATTTCCCCCTTCTCCATGTCTGTTGCTCAATTTGGCTATTTCATAGGGACCAGGGCTTTTTTCGTAGCAGGAGCTCCTTTGCCTGTTAGGCCACACACCCCTGATGTAGCCAGTCCTCCAAGAGCTTACAGGGCTCTTAGTGCAGGGCCTCCTGCGAGCTCCAGGAGGATTGGCTACATCAGGGAGGTGTGGTCTAATATGCAAAGGAGTTCCTGCTACAAAAAAAGCCCTGATAGGAATGACCCCTGTATCTGATGGAAGTGAGCTCTGACTCACAAGAGCTTATGCAAGAATAAAGTTTGTTAGTCTTTAAGGTGCTACTGGACTCCTCTTTAATTTTGGCCGTTCCAGAGCGGGGTAGCTGTGTTTGTCACCTTAAAGACTATTGCAGGACGTGCTTTTGTGAATCAACTTCCTCAGTTCCAGCGAAATAATGAAAATCACTTTCCTCGTTATTAAACGGGATTAGAGGAGGGGGAAAGAGGGAAGAGCCAAGCAAAGAGGTATCATAAAAAGCATAAATCTGCTTTACACAGTGATTAAAATGTGGAATTTTCTGCCACAGTATGTTATGATAGCCACAGGAATAAATAGCTTTAAAAGGGGATTAGATAGATTCATGGAGGATCATTCTGTCAGTGGCAGACTGAGAGGAACTTCTAACATTCAGTGTCTCTCAACCTCTGAATCCCAGAGCCAGGAGACAACATCATGGGAAGGCCTTAGCCTCTCTGCCCTGTGGTTGACCCTCCAGAGGAACTAGTTGGCCACTGTGTGAGGCAGGATGCTGGACTAGATGGGCCCTCAGTGATCTGATCCAGCAGCGTTCTTATGTTCATATTCTCTGTGTCCTGGAACTGAACCACTTGAGCAGTTTTGACAGATGATGATATCAGTTCTGGTTCAGTAAAGATGCTAAAGTTGTTATCCTAAAATAAAAGTCCATTTATTTAGTGGCCAAGATGTGACAAATCCAAGCGGCTGTTTTGCAGAGCACGTTGAGGGGCCTGCTGAAATGTATCCTCTCACCACTGTTTTGAACTTCTTGTTTTTAAATAATTATAAAGCAGCCAATAAATCACTTGTGCTGCTTCTTTTTTTGTCCTCCATCTTAAAAATGCTGTTTGGAGGCTGAAATTTTCACTGTTGCCACATGGGGGCGCTTGAAGTTTTTAAAAAACAAAGCGACTAGGTCTTCAGCAGCTGCCACAAGTAGCCTCTGCTTTTTGGCTGTCTGTCCATTGTGAGTCGTCATCAACAGACAGACCGAATCCCAAAATACTTTAGGTGATGCATTAGATCCTGCCAGTTTCCCACTGGCACAATGAATTTAGGCAGATGATGAAAGGGAACGCAGGCAGGGATGAGCCAGTGCCCGGCTCTTGCAGCACTGCTATATATGCCCAGGGTGATACCAGTTGCCCCTTTGGGGTCAGGATGGAATTTTCTTCCAGGCCAGATTGGCCTAGGGATCCTGAGGTTTTTTTTACCTTCCTCGGGGTGTAGAGGAGGGGTCACTTGGGAGAGGAAGGTTGGGGTTAGCGGTGAATTTCCTGCATTGCACTGGGGGTTGGACTAGATGACCCGCAGGATACCTTTCAGCTCTGTGTTTCCAGGGCTATTTTGGCAGCAGGAACTTCTTTGCATTTTAGGCCACACACCCCTTATGTAGCCAGTCCTCCAAGAGCTTACAGTAGGCCCTGTAAGAAGAGCTCTGTAAGCTCTTGAGGGATTGGCTACATCAGGGGTGCGTGGCCTAATATGCAAATGAGTTCCTGCTGCAAAAAAAGCCCTGTGTGCTTCTATGTAAAGCAGAGGAAAAGGTAGAGATAATCCCCCGTGCAAGCACCAGTCGTTTTCGGCTCTGGGGTGACGTTGCTTTCACAACGTTTTCACGGCAGACTTTTTACGGGGTGGTTTGCCATTGCCTTCCCCAGTCATCTACACTTTCCCCCCAGCAAGCTGGGTACTCATTTTACCCACCTCAGAAGGATGGAAGGCTGAGTCAACCTCGAGCCGGCTGCCTGGGATCAAACTCAGGTTGTGAGTGGAGCTTAGGACTGCAGTACTGCAGCTTTAACACTCTGCGCCACAGGGCTCTTAAAGCAGAGGAAGGGGTCCCTTTTGGCTCCTCACATGGGGCATGCAGGAACAAAAGCAACCTTGTGGGACATGGCTGCAGCCAGAAGCGGAGTAGAGCACTAGCAGGAAAGATGGTAGGATCCAACCCAGTTTTATTTGTACAGAAAGAATTCAATTCTTAATTTAGTTGGAAGTAGCGAGAGAGAATTCTGGCAACGAGTACTGGGTGGGGGATTGATTCTGAGCTGGAAAAAATAGAGATGCTCGCTAGAGATTCAAGAGTCCAAGTTTATGGAGGGCAAAGGGCCAGCAGTAAAACTAGCAGGTCGCTTAATCGCATTCAGTGGTGCTGTGGGTATGCTACGCTTTATGCTGGAAACCAAGCAGTCCGGTCCATTCATAAAAAGCCATTTGTTTTGCCCAACTGATCCAAGCCAATGATTTTCTTCTGTGCTGTAATAGGGACACATTAGGGATGGTTTTGTTAAAATATTAGCCCCCCCCCACACCCACACACCCACAAATACACGTCTGCTGCAGTCTGACTTTGAGATTTCTCAAGGACTTCATCGCGGGCCTTTCATTTGAGCAAGCTCCTTGATGAGTTAATAGTTCCGGGAGAACTGAAAATTAACCTTCAGCAGAACGCTCAGATCCCTCGGTAGTACTTCTGAAGAGCAAAGATGAACTAACAAGGCTTCGACTTAATGTTGCAGCGTCCTCAGAGCAATTGCGTGCCCACAGCATCTGTTTTCTCTGTAGGAATTGTGGATGAGCAGTACTGGGAGGGGGGATCTTTTTTTTTTTTTGAAGCTCATCACCACCAATTTCCCAAATAAGGCATTTCTCATGGGGGCTTTTATGTTGTGTCTTATGGAATAATGTCATTATGTTTATTATTGCCTGCCTTTGATCCAGGGCCTTTTTTTGTTGCAGGAACTCCTTTGCCTATTAGGCCACACACCCCTGATGTAGCCAATCCTCCAAGAGCTTACAGCAGGCCCTGTAAGAAGAGCCCTGTAAACCCTTGGAGGATTGGCTACATCAGGGGCTGTGGCCTAATAGGCAAAGGAGTTCCTGCTACAAACAAAGCCCCGCTGGATCCCAATAGTGCGGGGGGGGGGGAAGTGTTTTAAATCATACGAAGGCTTAGAATATACAAGAACTGTTCGGTTGCGTCCAGCAGAGCACAAACAGAAACAGAACTGGTGTTAGAACAGTTCCGCTTGCACGACATGATACACAACCCCTAGCGATTTCTTCCTTCTGTATCAGGGATTTCCAGCAGTGTTCCCTCTAAGCTGAGTTAATGTGAACTAGCTCAGTCTTTTTTAGCCTCCAGCTCAAATGTGTTTGTCTCGGCTCAGGAAAAATGGCCCCAGAGCAAACTAATTTATGCGGTAGCTCACAGCTTCCATGCCAGCAGCTCACGAAGTAGAATCTTTGCTCATAAGGCTCCACAGCTTTAAAGGGGAGTAGTGGTCCCTAGCCTTTTTGCAATTGTGGGCCCTTTTGGGATTCTGACTCAGTGTGGTGGGCTCCACTACAAAATGGCTGCCGCGGGAGTTGGAGTCGGTCTGCAAAATGGCTACCACCGTTTCCCTTCAATCACTCAGTGGAGATCCTCCTGCTGTGGTGGCAGCTGCTGCCAAAGCCACATCTTAAAAAATTTGCACAACCAGTCAAATTGCCAGTGTCCCATCAGAAGCCTAGCTGGACAAAAACCCTACCTGGCCCCTCCCATTTTTAAAAAACTCTCAGCAGGCATCAGGAAAAGTGTTGCTAGGAGCTATGGCGCCCACGGGAGTCAGGTTGGGGATCCCTGCTTTGTATTATAGTTCCCAGATATTGTTTGCCCAAGATCTTAAGTGGAAACACAAGTGAGGGTACAATTGGCTCGCCACTGCGCCAGTGGGAATTTACCGCTGGATCTAACCTTTCATACACAAGTTGCCGGGAACTTGGAAGGGCTGAATTCAGCCCTTCTGTCAAGTCTCCGGACTTCTAGCGATCAACACACTCACTGGATTAAAGAGAGTTTATTGAAATACTGAGCTCCTCAGAGCAGGACAGTCCTTGTGAAAACTGACAATGGTAGGGAGACGTCCCCTCATATACCTTCCATGAACTGCTACAATTCAAAGCTTTAGGGGCCAAGCAAGCAGGCCCTCCCCCCCACAGTGATTAACACATGGAATTCACTGCCACAGGAGGTGGCGGAGGCTACAAGCATAGACAGCTTCAAGAGAGGATTGGATAAGCATATGGAGCAGAGGTCCATCAGGGCCTATTAGCCACAGCTTATCGTTGGAACTCTCTGTCTGGGGCAGTGATGCTCTGTATTCTTGGTGCTTGGTGGGGGACACAGTGGGAGGGCTTCTGGTGTCCTGGCCCCACTGGTGGACCTCCTGATGGCACTTAGGTTTTTTTGGCCACTGTGTGACACAGAGTGTTGGACTGGATGGGCCACTGGCCTGATCCAACATGGCTTCTCTTATGTTCTTATGTCCCATTCCCACATCCATTGAGCAATTTAACACCTTCCTGTTGGCCACTGGGAGTTAGAGGTCTTCCACTGGTGATAGCAAATGGAGGCATTGTCTTTTCAAGGAACGGCTCTCTGAAAACTTGACCTGATTTCCTGCAGGAAGGTGAGCCCTCCGGCAAAAGGAAAGCAGAAGACGACGATAAGGCCAGCAAGAAGCATAAGAAGTATGTGATCAGCGATGAGGAAGACGAGGACGAGGAGGCATAGCGTGCGTCACAAACCAAGACGTTGACGATAGAACTTTATACATAGGCTGTACAGGGGTTTTTCTTTTTTGGCAACCCAGATGTAAGTAAATCCTAAAAAAGGAATATTTGGGGGAGGGGGCAAAGGACACATATTTTAACACATGTTATCGATGAATAAAGACATCTGGTGGTCCTCCTTTTTAAAAAGAAGACTTTTGCAGCACATGAAGGTGATGTTCCGGGTATTAAGTCTTATATGTCGGTGAGGGCATCAGGCTGACTAAATACTGATGGCTCACCGTGTAATCCTAAATGGAGTTACACCCCTTCTAAGTCTGTTCATGTCAGTGAGCTTAGAAGGATACAGCTCTGTTTGTTTATTTTATTACATTTGTATCCCGCCCTACCCTGCAAGCAGGCTCAGGGCAGCTGATCTGTTTGGATGGCATCTGCTTATAGGGCTCTTCCACGCTCCTCTTTTCGTGGCTTGCATGCCCATATTGCTTTGCTAGATCCGGGTGGGCAGCCACGTTGGTCTGAAGCAGTAGAGCACAGTTTTGAGTCCAGTGGCGCTTTTAAGGCCAACAAAAGTTTTCGACAAAATCGAGCAGGTGCAGAAGAGAGCAACGAGGATGATCGAGGGCCTGGAGGAAGAACCCTGTGAGGAAAGGCTGGGGGACTTGGGAATATCCAGTCTGGAGAAGAGGAGATTGAGGGGGGACATGATTGCTCTCTTTAAATATTTGAAAGGCTGGCATTTTAGAGGAGGGCAAGGAGCTGTTCCACTTGGCAGCCGAGGATAGGACCCGAATCAATGGGCTCAAATTACAAACAGAAATTACAGGCTGGATATTAGGGGAAAAATTTTACAGTCAGAGTAGTTCAGAGATGGAACCAGCTACCTAGGAAGGTGGTGAGCTCCCCTTCATTGGCAGTCTTCAGAATGTGGCTAGATGATTGTCAAGAGATGCTTTAGGCTGATCCTGCATGGAGCAGAGGGTTGGATTAGATGATCTGTATGGCTCTTTCCAACTCTATAATTCTATACCTTGAATAAACTTTTGTCGGTCTTAAAAGTGCTCCTGGATTCGAAACTTATTCATATTGCTTGGATTTTTCTTTTATTTTCTGCATGTGCTTTGCTCCCTCTAGTGGTCACTTTGATATTACATTGCTGTGTCTCCAGTGTTATCCCCCCCCCCCTTTAAATGTGAAGGGATCCATTCAATGCAGCATCCCTCCCCTGTCATGTTTATTGTGGCCAAGCGTATGTCATGATGTCATTGTGCTACAAGTTTTCCTCATGTCCCTTTTTTTCCCCTCTCCCAATCCATTTTTTAAGTTTTGTTGTTCTGTATCAATTCTGCCATTCTTTCCCCAAAAGAAAACTCCAAGTCAGCTTACCAAAGTCTTAACATGCGAAGGGTGCCCCGTTGTATCTCAGTCTCTGTTCTGCAGGGTGATTGGCTGCTGATGGATCAATAGATAGGTGATAAGCAAGGGAGAAGGTGTGGCCAAAGAACAGCCTGGTCAGGGACCCCTGTAGGAGGGGCTCACACTGTCTCTTCTGTTTCCTTGGCTACTACTTGGGCAGGCACCCAAATCTGTGACATTTGCATTCTGCATTCACTGAATGAGATAGGAGGAGGGAGCAGAGATGCAGGACTGCGAATTTTTGGCAGCGTCTGAAAAGCGTCATTCCAGCCTTGCGGATTATGAATTCAGTGTTTGTTTTGAAATGCATTATCGCAAATGTTAGTTTTTTCTCTCTCAATAAATTAGGGTGATCTAATAGACGCTGCTTTCCTGTGTAGGCAGGAGTCCCTGAGGATCAACTACTTAAACATTCACTGCCTTGGATTAACGCAAATCCCTCAGCCACTTGTTGCACATTTGTGGTTCCCAATATTGGGTAAATGGCTGTGTCTTTCAGTATGCTGAGCAGTTGTAGTTTAGACTGCTGTGAGATTTGAGTTATCCTCCCTCCCTCCCTTCCAATAACAGCTAAAAAACCCTCAGTGCATGATTCTAAGGAATGGAGTGACTGGGATGGCTTCATCCTGTCGGCCATTTTGTGCTACAAAAGCCACGTCTAAGGCTATTACCTTCCTGACCTACATAACCCAGACTAACCAGATCTTATCAGATCTCAGTAGCTAAGCAGGGTCGGCCCTGGTCAGTATTAGGATGGGACACCGCCACGGAAGTCCAGGGTTTCTATGCAGAGGCAGGCAAGGGAAAACCACCTCTGAACATCTCTTGCCTGGAAAACCCCATGAGGGGGTCAGCATAAGTCAGCTGCCATTTGCTGACAAAAAAATTACAGAACTGAAGGGAGACAAAAGTGACTTCCCCTCCTTCCAGGAGATCTGATTTCCCAGCTCTTCTAGTGCTCATCAGGAGAAAGTATTTTAAGGTGGCGATTTCTGGGTCAGAACTTCTCAGCACAATTCCTGTGCTCGTGTGCCCCCTCCAACTGCCTTCCAATCCCTTGCAGAGCTGGATGTAATTTAGAAGCAAAAGAGGCCTTACGATGTGCTCGCTTTTTAAGCCGAAATCCATTACCCGATAAGTGCCTGCTAGAGGCGGCTAAAAGTCATCTTTACATAACAGCCGTTGAAGCGCATGCAGACAAAAGGGCTCCCAGGGCATTGTCTGCGACTGGTCTGCTGGCTCCGTAAATCAGAGCAGAACTTTTGTTTTCTGCCCTCGTCATTGTTAACTCCTAAAGCCACCCAGGATCTGAGGTGGTTGTGACTGAACCGGGGTTTGTTTACTATGCTCGTTTACATTGTTCATTTCTTTCTTTTTTTTGTTCCTGCAATGTACTTACGTGCGTTTACAATACATACCCATGGGAGTCAATCCTAGAGTGTCAAGCGATAGGCGGAAGCTGTGTTGCATAAGAGAGAAGAGGCGAAAGCGACGTTCCGTCCATTCATTCGGTTGATGCGGATTGCCAAGGTGGTATAAAGGACAGAGGGCTGGACTTGGGCCAGGGAGAGGAGAACATCACCCTCTCTGAGTAAGAAAGGCCGAAGACTGTGGGACTTTTCAGTTTCAAAAAGAGATGACCAAGGCTTTTTTTTTTTTTTTTTGAGCAGGAACACATAACACAGTTCCGGCTGGCTTGGTATCAGGGGGTGTGGCCTAATATGCACATGAGTTTCCTGCTGTGTGAAACGATGGTGCCATCTGGGAGTGTGGCCTAATATACAAATGAGTTCCTGCTGGGCTCTTTCTACCAAAAAAGCCCTGGAGATGACTGAGTTGGGGACATGAGAGAAGTTTATAAAATGATGCACAGGGTGGAGAGAGCTGACAAAGAGAAATTTCCCTCCCCTCTCTCAGAAGACTAGAACTTGAGGGCATCCAATGAAGCCTGGTGAGCAGTCAGTGCAGGACAGACAAAAGGAAATCTTGCTTTACACCAGGGCTTTTGGGGTAGCAGGAACTTCTTTGCATATTAGGCCACACACCCCTGCTGTAGCCAATTCTCCTGGAGCTTACAGTAGGCCCTGTACGAAGATTAAAATGTGGAATTTGCTGCCAGAGGATGGAGTGATTGCTACAGGAATACCACAGCTTTCAAAGAGGGTTAGATGGATTCATGGAGAAGTCTATCAGTGGCTACCAGCCATGGTGGCTGAGGGGAACCTCCGCGTTCAGAGGCAGTAAGCCTCTGAATCCCAGAGCCAGGAGGCAACATCACAATGGTTGGCCACTGTGAGGCAGGATGATGGACTAGGTGGACCACTGGTCTTATCCGGCACAGCTCTTCTTATGTTCTTAAAGTTAAAATGAGAGAGGACTGCTGGTTGTTTCCTCCAAAGACCTCAGAGCACCGCAATGTCAACTGAGCGGTGACATGATAGAGGTTTACAAGAAAAGGTAGAGAAAGAAGTCCTTTTCTCCCTTTCTCACAATACGAGAACTTGTGGACACTCCATGAAATTGCTGAGCAGTCGGGTTAGAACTGATAAAAGGAAGTCCTCCTTCACCCAAAGAGTGATTAACACATGGAATTCACTGCCACAGGAAGTGGTGGCAGCTAAATGCATCAACAGCTTCAAGAGGGGATTGGATAAACATATGGAGCAGAGGTCGATCAGTAGCTATTAGCCACAGGGTATAGATGAAACTCTGTCTGGGGCAGTGATGCTCTGTATTCTTGGTGCTTAGGAGGGGGCAACAGTGGTAGGGCTTCTAGTGTCCTGGCCTCACTAGGGGACCTCCTGATGGCACTTGGGGGGGTTTGAGGCCACTGTGTGAGAGTTTTGGACTGGATGGGCCATCAGCCTGATCCAACATGGCTTTTCTTATGTTCTTATGTCCTCTCTCATGTGAAGTTAACTGGGCTAAAATTTAGGAAGTTCCCCGGTCACACAAGCAGCCAGATTCCCTGCCTCTCTCCTGAGCTTCAGTATAAGTAAGGGAATCTCCTGGACGGATCAGAGTGACATTACGCTATCCCTCAACATCCCTGCCAAAGCTTGCCTGCTGAGAGCCAGTTTGGTGTAGTGGTGAAGTGTGTTGACTCTTATCTGGGAGAACCGGGTTTGATTCCCCACTCCTCCACTTGCAGCTGCTGGAATGGCCTTGGGTCAGCCAGAGCTATTGCAGGAGTAGTCCTTGAAAGGGCAGCAGCTGTGAGAGTCCACTCAGCCCCACCCACCTCACATGGTGTCTGTTGTGGGGAGAGAAGACATAGGAGATTGTTAGCTGCTCGGAGTCTCTGATTCAGAGAGAAGGGCGGGGTATAAATCTGCAGTTTTTCTTCTTCCCTTTGCATCAGAGCAGCATGGGTATTTCCTCTATTTCGCTCAGTATACCCTAAACTCGTGCAGTTAAGATGCATGAGAAACTCCCCTTGTGACTTCCTTTTTCTGCAAGTGTCACACAATCTAAATGTTCATGCATTCCCTCAGGCGGTCCCCCCCCCACCAAAAAAAAAAGAATAATGCTGCTTTATAACTTGCTGGAATTTTGACCCAGTAATCTACTTAGCAGAGGGACTTCAGTGCAGAGACTGATTCCCTTCGTGGCTTTTGCCCTGGCCTTTCTTGGATTAGAATATGCTTGCAAAAGAAGATCTGGCTGACCTAGCTATGCTGCAAATGTAACATATGAAGCTGCCTTATAGTGAATCAGACCTTGAGTTCATCAGGGTCAGTACTGACTTCTCTCGCTGTCCGGGGCCCTAGATGGAAGTCTTTTGTTTCGTTTCCTACCTGGTCCATTCAACTGGAGATGTTGGGGATTGGACCTGGAGCCTTCGGCATGCCAAGCAGAGGCTCTGTGGCCAAACTTGCTTCATGTAAGAGTTACATAGAATAAATCTCAGGTAGTTGAGAGCCACAAGACGTGAATGTTATGTTTGAGAGCCAGAAGGAAGGCAAATGGATGGGAGTAGAGGTGGAAAGAAAGCAACTTTAAATGCATTTTCCCAGCAGCCAACTGGCTTATTAAATATGTTAAATTTGCAGCATATATAGGTAAGTCATATCTTTTTCTGCAAGCATATTTAAAGAAACAAATACCTTCTCCAAGCTGGCCAACGCGGCAGTGGGGGCTTTGAGAGCCACACAATGTGTGTGAAAGAGCCACATGTGGCCCCCGAGCCACACTTTGGCCACCCCTTCTCTATCATAACACCATGGCCCTTCCCGATCATGAGCTCTTCTTTACTTTGTCATAAAACAGCCCAGTCCTCCTCCACAGTTATCTTCTTCAAGGCTGCTCACTGTAGTAGAACTTTAGTGTTCTACATCTTCAACTGGGTTTGACGACAACCCTTAGGATTTTGACTTTGAAACCAGATTGCTTACTGAATGAGCCCATTCACACCGCTCACATTTTTGTCCCTTTCTTCCTCTGAGAGCTCCTGTTTCTCCTGCGCTCCGTTTTATCCTCACCATGGCCCTACTGTGTTGGGGCCCAAGCAAGTGTGGCATCAGGGAGCATCAGAGCTGGGTGGGGATTTGAACCCAGATCTTCCTGGTCCTTATCTAACCAGGGCTCTTTCCCCACAACATGCATTCATAGAAGTAAGCATTATTTAATATGACGACTATTTTCCAGGGGGAACAACTGTTTGGTGAGCGGTCGGGAGAACTTCACCCTCCTGGCTTTTCTGGAAGACGGTAGAGCTCATGACAGCCAGCGTGGTGTAGGCAGATTCTAATCTGGGGAACCAGGTCTGACTCCCCAGTCCTCCATATGAAGCCTGCTGGGTGACCTTGTGCCAGTCACGGTTCTCTCCGAGCTCCCTCAGCCCCACCCTACCTCACAAGGTGCATGTTGTGGGGAGAGGATGGGGAGGCAATCAGAAGCCATTTTGGGACTCCTCATGGTAGAGAAAAGCAGGGTATAAAAATAACTATTACAATTTTTTCCCCAAGGGGAGATAAGAAGAGAATTTGAGAACAGCCCTGCTGGATCGGACCAGGGGTCCATCTAGTCAAGCCTCTTGTCTCACACATTGGCCCACCAGTTCCTCTGGGGGTCCAATAACAGGACATAGAGGCCGAGGCCTTCCCCTGAGAAGAAAAGAAGAGCCCTGCTGGCTCAGACCATTGGTCCATCCAGTCCAGCATCCTGTCCCACACAGTGGCCAGCCAGTTCCTCTGGAGAACAAACAACAAGGCATAGAGGCCGAGGCCTTCCCGGTGTTGCCTTCTGTCACTGGTATTATAGATGTTCACTGCCTCAAGATGTGGAGGGTCCCCTTTAATAACCCTCCTAGATTTCCCAAATCAATACAGGATGTATCTTTTAAGAGTTGCTTTGAGCATTGGTGCTCTGTTGTTCTGGTTGGTGCTCTGACACAATCCAGCGTGACTCAGAAATGTAATCCAGAGCTGGGTCTATGCTGACAGAGGGGTAGAGGTTTGCAGCTTAGCGGGTGGTGGAGAATCTGGCTATGGAGCAAGTTGAGCCCTCTAAATGTAGGTGTCCCTCTTACATTGTGAACGGACAGCTGCTATTTGTTCATTTAGGGAAAGTAAGCCGGCAGGGAGGATGGAAGCCCTCACCTTAGACACTGTGACCTAGCCTTCACTGAGCAAAAACTCTGCTGCAAAAAGCAGTGCGTACAGAGCTTATGACATGAACGCCACCCTTCTGCCAAAATAGGCAATGTGCTGGCAAGTTTATCACAGCTGTGTAGGTTGGATGGAAGACAGATAACATGGGAATTCTTTTGCCGGCATAAACGTCCAGAATGTTTCTATCCCGCCCCTTCTTACAAGGAGGTCAGGACGGTATAGGTGGGTTCTTCCCCATTTCCCCAAACAACCACCCAGTGAGGTAGGTGAAGCGCTGAGCGGTGTGGGTGACTGGTTTAAGGTCAGCCAGCAAGCTTCATGGCAGAGTGGGGGATTTGAACCTGGGTCTCCCAGAATCCTAGTTCAGTGTTCTACCCACTGCACCATACTGGCACGCCACCTCCCTGAAAGCCAGCAATGATTGCATGATTTGGGTCAAAGACACCTGGGGGCACTGGTTATGCAGATTAGGTAGCCATGACACCCTTATCCGCATGATTTATTTCTCCTTCCAGAAGGGGAAATGATAGCGCAAGCGGGGCTGTACCCGTTTGATGAGAAGAAGACGACGACTGCAGATTTCTACCCCGCCCTTCTCTCTGAATCAGAGTCTCAGATTGGCTTACAATCTCCTTTGTCTTCTTCCCCCTCAGCAGACACCCTGTGAGGTAGGTGGGGCTAAGAGAGCTCAGACAGAAGCTGCACTTTCAAGGACAACCTCTGCCAGAGCTGTGGCTGACCCAAGGCCATTCCAGCAGCTGCAAGTGGAGGAGTGGGGAATCAAACCTGGTTCTCCCAGATAAAAGTCCGCACACTTAACCACTATGTCAAACTGAGGGTGCATAGTTTCACTTTTGAAGCAGTGTTCATTACCAGAGAAGCATTTGCTTTGCTCTTTGTCACAGTCTTGCCATTCATGAAGGCATAGGGATGTAAGAAAAGCCATGTTGGATCACGCCAGTGGCCCATCCAGCTCAATACTCACACAGCACCCAAAGCCCAGGTACCGTCATGAGGTCCACCAGTGAGGCCAGAATCCAGAAGTCTACCTGCTGTTGCCCCCCGCCCCCGCAGGACCAAGAAGACAGAACATCACTGCCCCAGACTTAAGAGCATAAGAGAAGCCATGTTGGGTCAGGCCAATGACCTGTGGTGTTGTGAATTCCTAATGTCACCACCTGCCATTGATTGAGGCCACATTTCTTTATGCTTGCCTGAATGTGAAAATCTTTACAGAAAAACTGTAGACTGGTTTGAGTCAGTTGCATGGAATAAAACACATTAAGAGGGTTGGATCTCAGCTATCCATTCCTTCAGAAGAAGAGGGAGAGTGGAGGAAGAGGAAGGAAGAAGAAAGAAGACAACATTGGATTTATATTCCACTCTCCACTCAGTCTCAGAGCAGCTCACAATCTCCTTTATCTTCCTTTCCCTCCCCTGCCCCCAGACACCCTGTGAGGTAGGTGGGGTTGAGAGAGCTCTCTCAGAAGCTGCCTTTTCAGGGACAAGCTCTGTGATAGCTATGGCTGACCGAAGAACCACCTACACAAGAGGAGACCGTGTGGTAAAACCGATAAGCACAGCTCACGGCCAATTACTTCAAAAAGTATTCTATATTTTTAATCAATTATTAAAGTGCTTCTAAGTGCATGAAATTAAAACTCAAACTTGGTTTATGCATGACTCAACATGAACCTGTGATTGGATCACTATCTCAATATTGTATATGTGCCTGAGGAAGCTTGCTGGGAAACTGTGGATATCGGTCTGCTGTTGCGCTTTTCCACTGAATCATCCCCTGAGCTAAGAAGACTGAGCTGCTCTCTTACAAAGGAATAAGCTTTCTGTGAGAAAGCTTTCTTTTGAAGCTTTGGCTTATTTGCAAATGTGTTTCGTGATTTTTATTCCGGGTCTGCATATTGTGAACTGTGGCTGTTTTTACAGTATACAAAATAAGAGTTTGAATTCCATGCACTTAGGAGCACTTTAATAATTAATTAAAAATATAGGATACTTTTTGCAGTAATTGGCCGTGAGCTGTGCTTGTACATATGGCTGACCTCAGGCCATTCCAGCAGCTGGAAGTGGAGGAGTGGGGAATCAAAACCCAGTTGTCCCAGATAAGAGTCCACACACTTAACCACTACACCAAACTGGCTCTGTTTGGAAGAGGGGAAGGGGATTAGACGTATTCATGGAGGAGAGGTCCATCAGTGGCTACTAGCCATGGTAACTAAAGGAAA